>NC_092177.1:31635990-32370990 GCF_045791955.1 Oncorhynchus clarkii lewisi | reverse complement strand
GGGGCAGAGAGTGGAGCGGGCCAGCTCCCTCACCGCCCCCAGCAGAACAGAGTAAGCCCTCTGGTTCTGGGCCAGCCTTGCACGGTTCTCCAGGCCCCGCCACAGCTCCAGACGGGTGGCCGCGCTGGGTAAGGACAGGGCTGTGCTGTTGGGCCGCGGAGGGGAGAAGTCTGGGTCACTGAACGGCGGGCCCAGGTAGGATAACTGAGGGAGGGAAGGGGGATGGGAGGAGTAACAGAAGGAGGAGATGGAGGATGAGCAGAGGGGGGAAAGAGGCAGTCAAAGAGCGGGTATGGAAAGAGGGAGTGGGAGGGAGAGAAGGAATATTTAATCCAACATGTGAATTCAGACATGGATTGGTTATGCTCAAACACAAGTCTGGGTGCCAGTCTGTTTCTGTTTAAGCAAACTCCCCATGGCAAAGACCAAGGGGTTGGCTGGAGCAGAAACAGAATGGAACCAGGCTTCTCAAATATGTGTTGAATTCAAACACTTGTGGAACGAAACATTGACATGCTCCAATATAAATGTTCTTCAACACAGTATCTATATACATTCACAGTGCTCACATAGGTGTCCTTTATCTCTCTCAGCTGATGCTCCAGGTACTTGGTCAGCTCATACGTCCTCTCAATCGAAGTCCTCTCATTGGACAGGCTGAAGGAGGGGTCTGGGACCTGGACCGATGTCACGGCTGCAGCCAATAGCAGGACGTGCTGAATGTGATGGACTGGGGAAGAAACAATCAGAGGATAAATTGAAACCACACAAGGCGTTGTATTTGTATCAACAGTCATGGAATTATAATATCACTGAGGTATTTCAATTGACAGAATTTTGCCTTATTGGATCTGCAACTTGCTGTCGGCTGATGTGAGTCTATCAGCACTCTCCACATCACCTTGTTACCATGACAATCAAACTCAACTTCGATAAGAGCACCTTCAAAATATTTATGAGAATTTGAACAATTTGACAGTTTATTTCTTTGTCTCTATGGTGATAGATAGCCTTGTCTGTTTAAATATTGGCAAATCTAAGTAATCTAACTGCCAATAACACATTTCCGCTTCAGTCTAATTTGAGAAATTCTGGCTTTCTAATGTTTTCTCTGGGCTCAAATAAATCACCATGACTAGCTCCATAGTGTTCACTACCACATCACCAGGACTAGCTCCATAGTGTTCACTACTACATCACCATGACGAGCTCCATAGTGTTCACTACCACATCACCATGACTAGCTCCATAGTGTTCACTACCACATCACCATGACTAGCTCCATAGTGTTCACTACCACATCACCATGACTAGCTCCATAGTGTTCACTACCACATCACCATGACTAGCTCCATAGTGTTCACTACTACATCACCATGACTAGCTCCATAGTGTTCACTACCACATCACCATGACTAGCTCCGTAGTGTTCACTACCACATCACCATGACTAGCTCCATAGTGTTCACTACCACATCACCATGACTAGCTCCATAGTGTTCACTACCACATCACCATGACTAGCTCCATAGTGTTCACTACCACATCACCATGACTAGCTCCATAGTGTTCACTACCACATCACCATGACTAGCTCCATAGTGTTCACTACTACATAACCATGACTAGCTCCATAGTGTTCACTACTACATAACCATGACTAGCTCCATAGTGTTCACTACTACATAACCATGACTAGCTCCATAGTGTTCACTACCACATCACCATGACTAGCTCCATAGTGTTCACTACCACATCACCATGACTAGCTCCATAGTGTTCACTACCACATCACCATGACTAGCTCCATAGTGTTCACTACCACATCACCATGACTAGCTCCATAGTGTTCACTACCACATCACCATGACTAGCTCCATAGTGTTCACTACCACATCACCATGACTAGCTCCATAGTGTTCACTACCACATCACCATGACTAGCTCCATAGTGTTCACTACCACATCACCATGACTAGCTCCATAGTGTTCACTACCACATCACCATGACTAGCTCCATAGTGTTCACTACCACATCACCAGGACTAGCTCCATAGTGTTCACTACCACATCACCATGACTAGCTCCATAGTGTTCACTACTAGATCACCATGACTAGCTCCATAGTGTTCACTACTACATAACCATGACTAGATCCATAGTGTTCACTACCACATCACCAGGACTAGCTCCATAGTGTTCACTACCACATTACCATGACTAGCTCCATAGTGTTCACTACCACATCACCATGACTAGCTCCATAGTGTTCACTACCACATCACCATGACTAGCTCCATAGTGTTCACTACCACATCACCATGACTAGCTCCATAGTGTTCACTACCACATCACCATGACTAGCTCCATAGTGTTCACTACCACATCACCATGACTAGCTCCATAGTGTTCACTACCACATCACCATGACTAGCTCCATAGTGTTCACTACCACATCACAATGACTAGCTCCATAGTGTTCACTACCACATCACCATGACTAGCTCCATAGTGTTCACTACCACATCACCATGACTAGCTCCATAGTGTTCACTAATACATCACCATGACTAGCTCCATAGTGTTCACTACCACATCACCATGACTAGCTCCATAGTGTTCACTACTACATCACCATGACTAGCTCCGTAGTGTTCACTACCACATCACCATGACTAGCTCCATAGTGTTCACTACCACATCACCATGACTAGCTCCATAGTGTTCACTACCACATCACCATGACTAGCTCCATAGTGTTCACTACCACATCACCATGACTAGCTCCATAGTGTTCACTACTACATCACCATGACTAGCTCTATAGTGTTCACTACTACATCACCATGACTAGCTCCATAGTGTTCACTACCACATCACCATGACTAGCTCCATAGTGTTCACTACCACATCACCATGACTAGCTCCATAGTGTTCACTACCACTACCACATCCCCATAGCATTTCTGCAATGTGCCTCCCTCCTCTCACGTATGACCAGCTTTGTGGCAGTCAAAACGGTAGCAGGTGGCACACATTCTCTCTCTCCCTCCCTCAATTCAATTTCAATTCAAAGGGCTTTATTGGCGTGGGAAACATATGTTTACATCGCCAAAACCAGTGAAATAGATAATAAACCATAAAAAATGTACAGTAAACATTACACCCACACAATAACACTCACATGCACACACACACGCTCATACAATTATGCACGGCATGCAGGTAGGAATGCACACACACACACACACACACACACACACACACACACACACACACACACACACACACACACACACACACACACACACACACACACACACACACACACACACACACACACACACACACTCAAATCAGTGCAGAGATATTGAAGCATGTGGATTACTTTATTATTAGCATCACAGTCTCTAGTGAAAGTCTACACACCCCTTGCACAGATCACATTTTGCTGCTTTAAAAGGATACTTCGGGATGTGTGTGTGTGTGTGTGTGTGTGTGTGTGTGTGTGTGTGTGTGTGTGTGTGTGTGTGTGTGTGTGTGTGTGTGTGTGGGGGAAATCAGATTAACTTGTGGATACCACATGCGCAATTGCTAGTAGTGCAATGACTGGAAGTCTATAGCCATAGCCATAGATTTCCAGTCACTGTGCTAACGCTAGTTAGCATTGGCTCGCAAACTGTCTCGAACTTCCTTCTTGCTGGACACAGAGACATAACAATGTTATCCACGAGTTCATCTGACTCTGGGGAAGTAGATAAAGGACTTCAATCCAAAATCCTGAAGTATCCCTTTAAAATTAAATCTTAAAAGGGATTACGTTAGATGTTTTTCCTATCGATCTACACAACCTACTGCACATTTTCAAAGTGAAAGAAAAATGCTGAAAGGTCCCGTTAATTGGATAGTCGGGATTTTCCTTCAGTGGCAGCTCTGTGGATGACCTCAAACTTTCTTTCACTTTGTAGGTTGTGTAGATCTGTAGGGGAAATCATCCAACATCATCCCTTTTGAGACGTCGTTTTAACGGCAGCACAATCTGAAGACTGTGCAAGGGGTGTGTGGACTTTCACTGGGCACTGAATAAGTGTATTTGTGTGAGTGTGCGTTTGTCGTGAATGCATGCCTTTGTCTCTTATATTCCTTCATTTGCTTGTGTTTAGGTTTGGTGTTGTAAAAGTGTTTATGTGGTATGTGAGTGCTTGTCAATTTGCATTCGTACGCATATGTGCATGATTATGTGTTGTTTGTATTTGATATACATCGGTGTGTGCGTGTGTGCTTAAAGTTAGTCGTGCGTGCCTGCTTATATGAGTGAGCGTGGACGTTAGAGCATGTGTGTGTGTGTGTGCGTGTATGCATGTGTGTGTGTGTGATATGTGTGTCTTGGAAGCGACCAAGGGTGGCTAATGTGCGGACCCTTTTAAGGCCCTCTCTTCCAGCACCACACAGGGAAAATGGTGGCCAAATGATCTGTGTCAATGGCGGAGAGCTCAGTGCCTGTCCAATTCCCTGTTCCGTATAGCCACTGAGAGACAGAGTACATACAGAGACCCCTCTTCCCCTGTCTGTCTGTCTGTCTGCCCACCCGCCCGCCCCCTGGACCTCCCACAAATTCTCATTGTATCCATTCTTCTCTCTCTTTCTCTCTCTTTCCATCTCTTTCTCCATCTTGTTGCCACACACCTCTCTTCCCTCTCTCTTATTCACTTTTGCCCATTGCTTTCCAATAACCTTTTCGTCCTCCCTATGCTCGTTCTCTTTTTGCATTCCTCCACCATGCATGTTTTCTTCATGGTCCCTGTCTCTCTCTGTCTTCCAGGCTGACAGGCAGACAGACAGCAAGGCATGGTTCTGTGTAATTATGGGTCTTAAACAAGCTGCTGTTCAACAGGTGTGAAATATGTTCTGTACAGGATGTGTTCCCACATCCATCCATCCCCCTCCTCCTCTCTCTGTATATCCAATCCATCTCTCTCTCCTGCTCCCTAGCTCTCACTCTCTCAACCCCTTCTTCCACTCTGTCTAATGTCTTTCTCAATCCCGCATGATCCCTCTTTGTTTCTCATTTCCTCTCTTCCTTTCTGTCCCTCTTCCCATCTATTTGTAGAAGGTCTCTGGGTTCTTGGTTATCTGCCTTTCCTCTCCTTCACCTCCTTTTACTCCCCCCTCTCTTCCTTCTCCTCTTCGGGAAGTCTCTCATTAGTATGTAGTGTTCTCTCTCTCACTTTATCACTTAGTCTTTTATATCCCTCTTTCTTCCCTCCATCATGTTGCTCCCGTGGACACCGTGTTCCTCCCAGAACTAGCTGAACGTGTCAGGACCTAAAAGAGTCAACACCATTTTCCACTACAGAAGAGACTTCCTAACGTCATCACTTTCCACATATTACTCCTGAACACGCCTTCACACCTTTCATCTGAATGAATTGAACAGTTACAGCGAAAAACATGTCGACTCCTTTCAATCACAAAACCTCAACACCTGACACACCTTAATATTTCGAACTAAACTCAGCAGCTCACCAACTCTCCCTTGGAACTTGGACAGACCCAGTACAGACACAGGTAAAAACAACACTTCTAAAAACACCTCAACTCCTTCGTTTTTACTCTCAACTGTGTTTTACTCTGGACACCGAAACCAACTCTGAGACTACCCTTTCTACAGAAATGACCAAATCTAGGTAACTTCCAAACACACAACTGGTACACTTGACTTTGCATGTGTTTTAATGCTAAATGCAATGCAGTCTGGCCGAATGCCATTTTGATGCACAGGCATCTTCTGTAGAATGAGAATTTCACTGTGGATGATAAAGGTTATGATCACCTACAGCCAAAGCCCTCAGTCTTCTGTAGAATGAGAATTTTACTGTGGATGATAAAGGTTATGATCACCTACAGCCAAAGCCCTCAGTCTTCTGTTCAGGGAGCAGGGAGCAGTACCTGGCAGTAAGAACACTAGGAACACACTAGTGTGTAAGCCAGAACATTCTCACAGAGGAAATTATATTACATTAACACAGGATTCCTCATGATCTCTCTCTGTGTGTGTGTGTGTGTGTGTGTGTGTGTGTGTGTGTGTGTGTGTGTGTGTGTGTGTGTGTGTGTGTGTGTGTGTGTGCCTACACAGTTCTCCATTCTCTAAATCATGTTAGATTGATCTATCTTGATCTATCGTTTGATCGCGGATCTACATTTTAAACGTTGCACAATCTTATGACTGCCAGCTGTAAGACAATGTTTATGGGACTTGATATGAAGTTAAGGGTTGAGGTTTCGCTCATGGTTTCAAGTCTGGGGTCGGTTGGGATTGAAGATTGGGGTTACGGTTCAAAGTTTAAAGTCAGGGCACAGGGGCCAGTCTTCGTGGACTAGCAATCAGCTATATGTATGATGACTTTAGATCACATAGGACTGGATGGAAGGCTGTCCTGCGCTGGCTGGTTAGCATATTTACTGTCATCTGGCTAACATATACCAGACGGGCAGGGACCGAGGCACGGCGAAGCATAGGTCCATGCTATAATGGATTATACACATCTCAGACATATTCAACAGGATTTTCTATATTCTGTTCTGTTCTATTCTGTTATTTTCTATTCTGTTCTATTCTGTTAAATTATATTCTGTTTTATTCTGTTCAATTCTGTTCTATTCTGTTCAATTCTATTCTGTTCTATTCTGTTAAATTCTATTCTGTTCTATTCTGTTCAATTATTTTCTATTCTGTTCTGTTGTATTCTGTTCAATTCTGTTCTATTCTGTTCTATTCTGTTAAATTCTATTCTGTTGTATTCTGTTCAATTCTGTTCTATTCTGTTCAATTATTTTCTATTCTGTTCTGTTGTATTCTGTTCAATTCTGTTCTATTCTGTTCTATTCTGTTAAATTCTATTCTGTTGTATTCTGTTCAATTCTGTTCTATTCTGTTCAATTCTATTCTGTTCTATTCTGTTAAATTCTTTTCTATTCTGTTCTGTTGTATTCTGTTCCATTCTGTTCTATTCTGTTCTTTTCTGTTAAATTATATTCTGTTCTATTCTGTTTAATTATTTTCTATTCTGTTCTATTCTGTTCTATTCTGTTCTATTCTGTTCAATTCTATTCTGTTCTATTTTGTTCTGTTCTATTATATTCTGTTCAATTCTGTTCTATTCTGTTCTGTTCTATTCGGTTCTATTTGTTAAATTATATTCTGTTAATTCTGTTCTGTTCTATTATGTTCTATTCTGTTCTATTCTGTTCTATTCTGTTCTATCAGTCCTGAAATCCAAATTTAGTACCTGAGGAAAAGTCTATTTCATCATAAAATAAGGCAGGTTTTGTGCACGCACACACTCACACTCACGCACACAATGGTACCCTGGCTGGCTGGACAGTAACATGCGTATAGGCCGCAGGGAGGGAGGGGGAGGGGTAGCCAGGGTCAGGGTCGATGTTGTGTGCCTGCGTACAGTTAAGAGCACAGATTTATGTGCAGTCTGTACTTAATCAAACGTGCATTCCTTTGCTAACTCAACACACACACACACACATCACATATGCACACACATGGACACACGAACACACACACAAGGACCAATGCACCCATCTTTTGAAACCCATGTGCAGGGCCTTCAGAAAGTAATCATACCATTTGACTTATTCCACAGTTAGTTGTGTTACAGCCTGAATTCAAAATGGATTCAGCTGATTTGTGTCTCTCTCTCATCTACACACAGTACCCCATAATTGACACGGTGAAAACATGTTTTTAGAAATGTCAGCAAATTTATTGAAAATGAAATACAGAAATATCTCATTTACATAAGTATTCCCACCCCTTAGTCACTACATGTTCGAATTTTTGGCAGTGATTACAGCTGTGAGCCTTTTGGGGTAAGTCTCTAAGAGCTTTGCACACCTGGATTGTACAATATTTGCCTATTATTCTTTAAAATAATTATTTAAGCTCTGTCAAGTTGGTTGTTGATCATTGTTGGACAGCCATTTTCAAGTCTTGCCATAGATTTGAAATCAGATTTAAGTCAAAATTGTAACTCGGTCACTCAGGAACATTCACTGTCTTCTTGGTAAGCAACTACAGTGTAGATTTGGCCTTGTGTTTTAGTTATTGTCCTTAGTGTCTGGTGGAAAGCAGTCTGAACCAGGTATTCCTCTAGGATTTTGCATGTGCTTAGCTCCATTCCATTTCTATTTTATTTTTGGTCCTTAACAATTACAAGCATATCCATAACATGATGCAGCCACCACTATGCTTAAAAATATAAGGAGCAGTACTCCTTAATGTGGTGTATTGGATTTTCCACAAACATAACACTTTGCAATCAGGACAAAAAGTGACTTGCTTTGCCACATTTTTTGCAGTTTTACTTCAGTGCCTTACTGCAAACAGGATGCATGTTTGAAATATTTGCATTCTGTACAGGCTTCCTTCTTCTCACTTTGTCAATTAGGTTATTATTGTGGAGTAACTACAATGTTGGTGACCCATCCTCAGTTTTCTCCTGTCACAGCCATTAAACTCTGTCACTGCTTGAAAGTCACCATTGGCCTCATGGTGAAATCCCTGAACGGTTTCCTTCCTCTCCGGTGACTGAGTTAGGAAGGACTCCTGTATCTTTGTAGTGACTGGGTGTATTGATACACCATCCAAAGTGTAATTAATAACTTCACCGTGCTCAGAGCGATATTCAATGTCTGCCTTTTTTTTTTTTTTACCCATCAGCCAATAGGTGCTCTTCTTTGCGAGGCATTGGAAAACCTCCCTGGTCTTTGTGGTTGAATCTCTGTTTGAAATTCTCTGCTCGACTGAGGGGCCTTACCGATAATTGTGTGTGTGGCGTACAGAGATGAGGTAGTCATTCAAAAGTCATATTAAACACTATTATGCTAAGCAACTTATTATGGGATTTGCTAAGCACATGTTTACTCCTGAACTTATTTAAGCTTGCCATAGAAAACGGGTTGAATAATTATTGACTCGAGAGATTTCAGCATTTAATTTTGTATTAATTTGTAAAAGAAAAATTAAAACTTCATGAGGTATTGTGTGTAGCCCAGTGACAAAACACATCTACATGTAATCCATTTTAAATTCAGGCTGTAATACAACAAAATGTGGAAAAAGTCAAGGGATGTGGGGATTTTCTGAAGGCACTGTACATGTGCGTGGGCATGTGCACACACTCACACACATATGTTGACGCACACACACACACACACACACACACACACACACACTCTCCCCATCTCTTATCCCTGGAGATATCTTCTTGGGGTTCATATTGAAATTCTACTTGATCTACTTGGCATGGAATGCTCCCTAGATTGACAAAGAACATCAATGACAGAAAAACAAAGGGGAAATAAAGAGAGGAAGAAAATATACAATACTATTATTAGGTTTACAACAAAACCCTCACAATTTATTGCTTCCAACAAATATGTATTTCTCTCTTTTTCTCTCCATTTGTTTAGCAGGTTGACGTTTATTGTCATGAATCTTGCCCTGGAGGCAGACCTAAGCGATTTCTGATAGATGGGCCAGCTGCAAAGTCAAAATTGAAAACTCAAATTAGCTAGTTAGTCATAATTTAAGGTTAGGGTTAGCCATTATGGACTCTGCAGAAATATGTATTTCATATTTATGTATTCTTATTGGATTGTTGAATTTACAAATCAATTAGGTTGTTGCTGCCATGTTATGTGTTTGTCTTAGGTCGCTCTTTATGTAGTGTTGTGGTGTCTCTCTTGTCGTGATGTGTGTTTTGTCCTACATTTTTACTTTATTTATATATATATATATATATATATATATTTAATTCTTCCCAGTCTGATATTGATAAGCAAGCGGTAGGTGGCGTTCTGAAACACTATATTATATTTTCATATTTATAACATGTCCGAGTTGACTATGTACAGTACATGTCCTGATGTGCATATATAGGTGTACGCTACCTGTTAGATATTTGGGGCATCCTTTGATGTGCTTTTGACCGCTGGCTGGGTATTCCTTTATTTAAAAACTAGGCAATAGATTTACGAAGTATGATCACATCTGTTACACCAGCTTGCGACAGATTTCTCTGGCAAGATGCATGACAATAAAAGCCAACCTGCATGTGTTTATTCCCTCTCTTATTCTCCTTCCCAGAGAAATCTGCCTTTAATTGTTCTTACTGTTGCTTTTATTACACTCTGTTCGTTCTCAGTTTTACATCCACCATTAACGATCAATATTAGCTTCCTCTATTTCTCTTTCTTTCCTTCCATGCTCACTTATTGGTCCCTCTCGTTCTTTCCTTCTTTGAACCCTCAAACCTCCCTCTTCTATTTCAGCTCTCCTTTCTTCTATACCTAATTGCCTTCCTCTCTTTCTTTCTCTAATTTGCTTCCCTCATCCCTTCCATCTACCTCTTTGCATTCTTCCTTCCTTTTTTCAGAGTTTCAGACGTTCAGACTTCGGTTTCTAATTTACCTCCCCCTGCTCCGCCTAACTCCCCACCCCCGGCTTACTCTTAAAAAATAAATAAGCAAAAAAAAAAAAACATACAAGAGCCTTCCATTCAATTTATCCGGTCTGTCTCTGCTTTAGAAAATCAGAGAAGGGGAGAGGAGAGGAAGGAGGAGGGATGGGGGGTCCTGAAGGAGACAGTGAGAGACAGACAGACATAAAGAGAGGGAGGTAGAGAGAAACAGAGAGGAAGAGAGGGAGCAAAGGGACTTGGATAAGAGAGAGTATGGGAAAGGCAGAGAGAGAGAGAGAGAGAGAGAGAGAGAGAGAAAGAAAGAAAGAAAGAAAGAAAGAAAGAAAGAAAGAAAGAAAGAAAGAAAGAAAGAAAGAAAGAAAGAGAGAGAGAGAGAGAGAGAGAGAGAGAGAGAGAGAGAGAGAGAGAGATGGTAGGGGCGTTTGGTGAAGTGAGGGGCCATGTTAATTTGGGAAAAATGTAAACAGCATGTGTAACTGTTCAAAGCGTGACCAACTCATTTTATATCATTCCCCCTCTCCCTCGCTCTTTCCCTCTCTCTCTTTCCCTCTGGGTGCTGCTAACTCCTGTCAATAGGGAATCTGTACTGCATTAACCCTGCAACACCACTTTCTCCTTCTCTTACTCAATCTCTTTCTTTCTCTCGCTCTCTATTTTTATCTCTCCCTCTCTCTCACACAAAGAGTCAAGGATGGGGTTGAGTAAAGGATGTTAAGGGTCAATCTCTCTCTCTTTCATCCCTCTTTCCTTCTCTCTTTCTCTCTGCTTTCTCTTATATTCCTCTGTCTCGCTGCTCTAGATCCAGGCGTGGGTTTGAGCCATTGAAAAGAGTGGATATGCTCTGGTGTCACAGCGCACGGACACAAACACTGTTATCTAAAGCCCCGACACTAATTGACCCTTACAGCCATAATATGAAGTGTGTGTGTGTCAGAGAGGGAAAAAGGGAGGGAGAGAAAGAGAGAAAGAGAGAGAGCGAGAGATTATCTATTTCACTGGCTTTGGCAATATGTTTCCCATGCCAATAAAGACCCTTAAATTGGAATTGAAAGAGAGAGAGAGAGAGCAAGAGAGAGAGGGAAGGAAAGAGAGAGAGAGAGAGAGAAGGAAAGAGAGATGAAAGAGAGAGAGAGAGAAAGGTCAAAGGCAATATGTTTTGTTTTTTGAAGTTGTGGTTTATATTCTTTGTTTGCTCAAAGTATCTGAGACAACTTGAGTTTGTTTCAAGTGCAATAGTTATATAAGTGATATTGAATGAGTTGTATTTTAGTTATTTTAACCACTCTTTATTGAAGACCACCTGAAAGTGTGGGAGGGAGGGAGGGAGGGAGGGAGGGACAGAGAGAGAGAGAGAGAGAGAGAGAGAGAGAGAGAGAGAGAGAAAGAGAGAGAGAAAGAGAGAGGGGGGGTCTTCTTCAGCCTACTATTCTTTTGTTTTAATGCTTATAGCATCATTTCGGCACACAATGTTTCACCTCCCTTTCCATTTCCCCCTTTCACAGACATGGAACAGCAGCCGCACAAGCTGTCCCAAGAGGCAGGTGTGTGTGTGTGTGTGTTCTCACACCCTGACTAACGTGAATCATGTACTTTCTCATATCAGTGACAGCTAACTAGACAAGGGCTTTAGCTGCTCCTGACCCCTCTCAACCCAAGCCATTTTTTACAATGAAGGAAACTTTCCATTCACTCATGTACACACACACACACACACATACACACACTGAAACTCATTTCTACAAGCTTGTAAAAACGTACATTCAGATCAAATTGCCTCCTTAATGTCCTACACTGTAACTTCCATTTTAAATAGTACAAGGATGTTTTCTAAGCGAAAATTGTATATGTTTTGATAAAGATATGTCACGTATATAAAAGGGGCCTTTTTTATCACATTTTATCTCAGTATTTGTTCCAATTTTTTCTATCAAAATGTACAATGTGCCATTATAGCATTTCTTTGGAGGTCATTGTATTTTGTTTGTGATTTTCTGCAGACAAAAGTTAATATAATATACTACAATGATTCTGTATTCTCATGTAAATGTGTTATAAGTATTTGTTGTCGTGTGAATATGCGTGTTATTACACATTTCTATATTAGAGGAGGGATTTCTACACTTATCTAAAAATATTCACGATTCATATCTATTGAAATTGAATTAGAAGTTTGAGAAAAGTGGTGCAGGAAACGAAGTGCAAATTCCCATTGGTCATCGTGTTATTATTATCCAAAATATACAACTAACTGGGAACCTCAACTGTGAACAATCAAAAAATGATCAAATAACAGAAATGCCACTGGTATGCTTTGTAAAATATTAATTTGTGAAAGCCATCGGTTCAGGATATTCAAATATTAAATGTGCAATAATAATAACCATTACTATAATAATCATCATTATAATAAATGAATACACATTTTTATAAGAATGTTATTGTGGAAGATAATTTACACGTGATAATTTTTACTTGGACTTACCTTCAAAATGCATTTTAAATTTTCCCAATATCCTTTATTTCCTTTCGGCGCGCACTGATTAAATCAGCAAGACTTTCTCCAAAGGCTACTGGAGTAATTGCGTAATGATGAATTCGTATATCTTTTGTTGATTTAACCTTTTCAAAACTTTTCTCCATAAACTAACATTTTTCCTTGATTAGTCTAACTTGAAGTGCCTTCTCTTGAAAAGAAACATATTCTGAATCCTATGTCCATGAAAGGTCCATGGAACGTTACACCTTCTCTAATTAAACGTTTGTGAATTGATCAAAAACATCGCTAACGCCGAATTCTACCGGTGGGTCGCTGTTTATAAAAGCCGAGGTGTGCGCACCAAATCCGCCTGGCTGACTTTGACGGTCCGCAGACTTGACGGGTGTGTGGTCTGTGTGACAGACTGACTGACGGCGGAGGGTTTTTGTAAGGAGGGCGAAAGTTTTTCTGTCCCCCTCCTTTCCCCCTCCCATCCTTTTCCTCCTTTCTTTAGTTATTCTCCTGGTGATTCACCAAGTTGACGCATCGGCTAAATTTGAAGGAGTCGTTGGAAGCAAGAGACTCGAACTTGTCACAACTAATTTCTATCTCTGTGATTCTTTCTTTTCATCAACATATTGTTATTTCATTCGTTCCATGCTTCATCAGGATATTTGTACACGTTAGCCTATGTCAATGGCATATAGGCTTACCTCAGCGAATTAAAACAGTCTATTTGAATTGAAGTTGAGTGAATGGGCTCTATGAATAGAGCCTGATGCGTTTGTATGTGTGTGGTCATTGTGTATTTAGGTGTGCGTGTGTTAGCCTATGTGAATGTTTGCCTGCTCCACTCCTAACTTTCTCCTTTGTGTTACATTCATTCAATTGGCATTAGCTTTATTGACAGTTAGATTAGTCTGATCTCCTTCTCTCACCTCCACCTGTCAGTCAACATGTGCCATTGTGTACCCATAGTGTGGTTTGCGTTTGATGTGTGTGTGTGTGTGTGTGTGTGTGTGTGTGTGTGTGTGTGTGTGTGTGTGTGTGTGTGTGTGTGTGTGTGTGTGTGTGTGTGTGTGTGTGTGTGTGTGTGTGTGTGAGAGAGAGAGAGAGAGAGAGAGAGAGAGAGAGAGAGAGAGAGAGAGAGAGAGAGAAAGAGAGACAGGCTATGTGCACACTGCCCACAACTTGAGGTGGAAACTGAGCTGCACTTCCTGACCTCATGCCAATTGTATGACCATATTAGAGACACATATATCCCTCAAATTACACAGACACACAAATAATTAGAAAACAAATCAATTTTTGATATACTCCCATATCTATTGGGTGTATTACCACAGTGTGCAAACACAGCATCAATATGTGTGACCTGTTGCCACAAGAAAAGGGAAACTAGGGATTTTTTTAAACATTTGATTTAGATTGTACTTTAACTAGGCAAGTCAGTTCTCTCTCTTGAACAAATTATATTTTACAATGACGGCCTACGCCGGTCAATGCTGGGCCAATTGTGCCCTACCCTATGGAACTCCCAAGCACAGCCAGTTGTGATACAGCCTGGAATCAAACCAGGGTGTCTGTTGTGACACCTCTAGCACCAAGATGCAGTGCCTTACACCACTGCGCCACTCAAGAGCCCAGGAACAATGAACAAACCCCATTGTAAATACAACCTATATTTATGTTGATTTATTTTCCCTTTGGTACATAATCTGACATTTGAAATGTGAGTGTAAAGTTTACTGTTAATTTTATATTGTTAATTTAACTTTTGTTTATGATCTATTTCACTTGCTTTGGCAATGTACACATATGTTGCCCATGCGAATAAAGTCCTTAAATTGAAATTGAATCGAGAGAGAGACAGAGAGAGAAGGATATGTTAAATCTAACAATTTCAAAACTAATATTGAATTATTGTCAAAACATTGATGAGGGTCTGCTCATAGTAGTAGTCATGGTATGTTGATATTGGAACAAGGCAACAGGATTTTACAAAGCTTTGACAGGATTTCAGTAACCTATTAGCGTAATTCCTGTGCCAAAGTGGTACAGTAGGCTATATTGGACAGGACCGGTGGGGAGTCTTGCAGTTTCATCACCATCCATCGTCACAAATCAGCAATTCAATTGGAGAACCTCTCACGCATCTTAAAACAACAGGCTGCTGCGTGCACCCCTTAGTGGAGGTGAGCAGTTACTGCATGCAGTTCTGACAACCATGAGAGGTTTATTTGAATTTCCTAACAGGAGACAAGTAAGGCCAAGCTTCATGACTAAAATCATTCGCATGAAACAATTCTCATCTATTTGTTGGCCAAGTTGTTAATGTGAGTGTCAGACGAAAGACCTACACGAGTCGGCAGAACACCTTTGAAAAGTGTTACTTTCTGGAAAGTAGAACGAAACGGAAGTAAATTCTAAGGTAGTAGGGATTATTTCCGGTGACGTCGGCTCTTGGGCTGATGCTTCACGCGGGAAACAGCGAGGTCTCCTCATCACGTTGACAGTAAGACATCAAGTTTGTTCGTTTTTATTCAGGGACGAATGTAGCGGATTCTAAGTAGCTGGGTAGACAACCAAACAGATGAGACCAGTAACATTGGCCTAGCTACTATTGACCCATTGGAGTCAAATAGTTAGCGAAGAAACGCCACATAATCACTAGCCGGCTAACGTTAACATGCTAGCCACACTGGCATCCATTTACTAGCCACATCGCTACGAATGGCCAGCCAACTATGGTAGCTAAATAGCTAGTATCGGCATGTTCTTGCCACAAAGAAAGCGGCTAGCTACAATTAGCATATTGTTGTAAATTCAATACTAAGCTTTTATACCCGTATTGAGTTGTCACTTGAAGCTAAACTTAGCTAGCTAAATATTTGCATGGTTGTTGTTATTAGCTAGCTAGCCTAAACTACATGTTTTGGTTTAACGCCAAGTTAGCTCTATAGTAAATGAAATGTCAACAGACTCACATGTTCACTCTCAAAGGAATTAGCTTGCTACCTAGCTAGTTAGCTGTTACAACTTGGGGTCCTCTGCAAACATTGCTAACTAGTTGTTTGACATTGTTTTATTCTGTGTACTCAGTTGAACACCACTTCTCGTGGAGGCAGAGATGGGAGACACGCTTGAGTTCAACGAGATCTACCAGGAATCCAAGGGGTCCTGGGTCAGTAGCTAGTTTACCTTATCATGCCATCTACCATCAGTGTCTTAACTAACCAGGTCCCGAGAGCCCCATGCCGTGTAGGCTTTTGTTGTAGCCCAGTACTTAGATGAATCAGGTGTTAGTCCTGTCTAGGATGAAAGTAGAACACATGCCTGTGGGTTTCCAGGATCAGAATTGAAGTACACATGGGTAGCGTGTATATTAAGGTTGTCATGATACCGGTATCAGATACTAGGAACGAAGCAAACAAAACATGAAGCAGACTTAATTTCTTATTTTGGCACCCAGTCACATTTAGTTTATTTGCAAGCTATAGCACACAATATTTGACAAAGGTAGAAGGACCATAGAGTGAAGTCTTTGCTTTGTGGTGCTTGGAAAATCTGGTAGTGTAAATCAGTGGTTCCCAAAAGGCGGGGTGCTTGGGGGTCATCCTCCCGCCTAATTCGGTTGTGCATCGTCAGTTCCTCTGGTCCTGTTAGTCATTGCACACCATATATATATATATATCTCTATCTCTTGTTATAAATGTCCAGATCAACTAGCCCATGTCAGCTAATGTTAGTTTTTTTTAATCCCTAATGCTGGAAGGAACCGTGTTGTTGTAATTGGTGTACAAATAAATGACCACAAACTGGAACCAACTGTAACTCAACATCTAGCTACTATCAAGTTTGGCTATAACAATAGCCTAAGTGTATTTATGTGTGAGCGGTGACTCCCCGCAGAACGACGGTCGTCTGAGGTTCAGTAAGCAGAATGTGGTGTATAAGAGCAGTAAGACGGGGAAGGTGGATAACATCCCGGCAGCAGAGCTGTCCCAGGCCACGTGGAGGCGTGTGTGCCTGGGACACGGCATCAAGCTGGCCACCAGCACCGGACATGTCTACAAATATGACGGCTTCAGAGACACGGTGAGGCGGTGGTGTGTGTGTGTGTGTGTGTGTGTGTGTGTGTGTGTGTGTGTGTGTGTGTGTGTGTGTGTGTGTGTGTGAATGACTGAGAGAATTTGTTTGAAAAATGTTTGTGAATGTCTGTGTGCTGTGATGGTGTGTTTCTTCGTGAGAGTTCTGTGGGCAGTTGTCGGGTGAACCTTTAGATACATTTCTTAATCTGTTCCTTAGGTTGTGTGCCTGGTCGAGTGAGTGCAAGAGTGGATGTGTGTCTCTGTGTGTGAGTGCAAGAGTGGATGTGTGTGAGTGCGCGTGTATGTGTGTATAATCTAGCCTTACCAGTGCTGCTGGAAAGGGAGAGAAGGAAGGCTGGTCTCCTGAGGTTAATCAGTGTGTATTTGAAAATGGTTTCTTCTGACTGTGGCGGTTCAGACAATGATGTCATTGTTTATTATCCTGCACACTGTCACTGGTGAGGAATTCAAACATAGGCTGGCTGCTCCACTAACCTGTCAGTTTGATGTGTTCACCTTCTATATCATGTTCCACTGGTTAAACCCCCCTCAGCCCCACTCCCCATGCATTCTCAATGCTTTGAATGTCTGTTTTCAAAAAGTAATGATCATTTATTTGATTTAGGAGTGGTGAAGTGCCCTGGCGAGTTTTGAAATCCACGTATCACGAGCCATCTGTTTGCTAACTTGGTACTACTTGTGAAGCGCGCCGCTCTGCAACGGCGTTTGCTTTGTGTTGATCAGGACTCGACTGTGTTAGCCATAACTGGGTTGTATTCACTAGGCACAACGCGGAAACAAAGCCGGGGCCAACACGGGGAGGGACGATCTTGTCCAATGAGAAGGGCTTGTTTTCCTTTTCTGTTGCAAAATACTTTTCTACGGTGTCTGCTGATGCATAGCACCCTGGTGATCCTATGGCAGCATCATATTAGTTTTTTCTTATTTAACTAGGCAAGTCAGTTAAGAACAAATTCTCATTTACAATAACTGAGTTCCCCGGGCCTAACCCGAACAACGCCGGGACAATTGTGAGCCTCCCTAGTTAGGGGGAGAGGAAGAGGGGTGGTGGAATGGAACAACTATGGGGTGGAGGATTGGGACTGTTTGGTGTTTTGTGCATATGCATATATTGATTGTGTGGATAGTGGATGGGAAGGCTGAGATGAGTGTTACTATGGTTGTGTGAGTGTGAGGTAAGCAACCGGACTCTGCCAAAATTGTAATGAGAGACTGCGCTCTTAATACAGGGGCTGATGAGGACAGCAGGAAAACACACACACACTGATATGTTTGTCTTTACACAGTTACAGGCCAGTCATTATATACACACACACACACACACACAGATTTATATCCAGTATATAGTCTGAAATGGAAACACACTTAGATCTGTATACATGTCCTGTCACATACAAACACAATGCCTTCATACATCTTCACAAACACATGCACAGATGCTGTCAACACACTGATCTGATATTCTATACACACACACACAGCTTGGCGTATAGTCTCTCTTTCGCTGTCCAACGCGCACACACACACACACACACAGACTGTGGGCTCTCACACACTCTAATAACCCAACAGACAAGCTGATACCCAGGTGCATAAACTCTCTTTCCCACACACTCTTTTTCCTCTCTCACGCACACACACACACACACACACACTGTCCTTCACACACATGTGGAAGTGATTGAGGTGTGTGTGTGCCCCAGCTCTAATCGGGCCTGCAGGATAAATAAACAGGCTGATTGTAAGCGGCGGAGAGGGAGGGAGCGGACGGATTACATTCACCTCCAGCATCCCAGGGGGCCAAGGGGCCATAATTGAGCTTTGATGAATTAGACCCCTCATCAAGGGGGAGGAAGGGAGAGGGAGGAAAGGGGGTGTGCTTTTTAGTTTTTCAGACTGGTGGGGCATTAAGGATTTAACTGAGAACATCTTTCTCCTCAATTTTTCCTCTTTCACGTTCTCTCTTCCTCCTCCCTCTCTTCCCCCGCCACACATCTCCTCTCCCCCCGCCACACATCTCCTCTCCCCCCGCCACACATCTCCTCTCCCCCCGCCACACATCTCCTCTCCCCCCGCCACACATCTCCTCTCCCCCCGCCACACATCTCCTCTCCCCCCGCCACACATCTCCTCTCCCCCCGCCACACATCTCCTCTCCCCCGCCACACATCTCCTCCTCTCCCCCGCCACACATCTCCTCCTCTCCCCCGCCACACATCTCCTCCTCTCCCCCGCCACACATCTCCTCCTCTCCCCCGCCACACATCTCCTCCTCTCCCCCCCGCCACACATCTCCTCCTCTCCCCCCCGCCACACATCTCCTCCTCTCCCCCCCGCCACACATCTCCTCCTCTCCCCCCCGCCACACATCTCCTCCTCTCCCCCCCGCCACACATCTCCTCCTCTCCCCCCCCGCCACACATCTCCTCCTCTCCCCCCCCGCCACACATCTCCTCCTCTCCCCCCCCGCCACACATCTCCTCCTCTCCCCCCCCCGCCACACATCTCCTCCTCTCCCCCCCGCCACACATCTCCTCCTCTCCCCCCCGCCACACATCTCCTCCTCTCCCCCCCGCCACACATCTCCTCCTCTCCCCCCCGCCACACATCTCCTCCTCTCCCCCCCGCCACACATCTCCTCCTCTCCCCCCCGCCACACATCTCCTCCTCTCCCCCCCGCCACACATCTCCTCCTCTCCCCCCCGCCACACATCTCCTCCTCTCCCCCCCGCCACACATCTCCTCCTCTCCCCCCCGCCACACATCTCCTCCTCTCCCCCCCGCCACACATCTCCTCCTCTCCCCCCGCCACACATCATCTCCTCCTCCTCTCCCCCCTACACACATCATCTCCTCCTCCTCTCCCCCCTCCACACATCTCCTCCTCCTCTCCCCCCTCCACACATCTCCTCCTCCTCTCCCCCCTCCACACATCTCCTCCTCCTCTCCCCCCTCCACACATCTCCTCCTCCTCTCCCCCCTCCACACATCTCCCTCTCCAGGATTATGAGAGGATCTCGGAGTTCTTCAAGGCCAACTACAAGGTGGAGCTGACAGAGAAGGACATGTGTGTGAAGGGCTGGAACTGGGGCACTGCTAAATTTTCTGGTAAACAACACCCTCTTAAACTCTAAAAGCCCGTCACACAACACCAACAGAGGATCTAATATAGTTTCCTCTTGGATGTTTTCACAACCAGATTTTTAATCTCTCTTGAAGCGTTCATTGTAGCATTTCTCCAGCTATGTTGAGGTGCATTGTGGGAGCTGTAGTCTTTAACACCCCCCCGCCCTCCGCAGGTCCATTGTTGTCGTTTGACGTGAATGACAGCTCCGTGTTTGAGATCCCCCTGGCCAGCGTGTCCCAGTGTGCCACCGGGAAGAACGAGGTGACGCTGGAGTTCCACCAGAACGATGACGCTGAGGTCTCTCTCATGGAGGTCCGTTTCTACGTCCCCCCCGGCCCCGCAGACGAGGGGGCAGACCCCGTGGAGGTAAACCACGCTCTACTGCCGGACCTGTACCAGGGAGGAGCACTAACTGGTTGAATGGTGGTCATCAGTGCCTTACTGGCTTTACCCCAGCAGATGGCGCTGCCACTACAGCTGTTCTGTACTCAGAAACAGTTGTTTTCACAGCAACATCAATGATGCAGTGATTGATGTTATTCCTGCTTAAACCCTCCCTTCCTTCCTGTCAGGCGTTTGCCGCGAATGTGCTGTCTAAGGCCGATGTGATCCAGGCTACAGGAGATGCTGTGTGTGTCTTCAAAGAGCTGCAGTGCCTCACACCCAGGGGCAGGTACTGTGACATCAGCACCATGAACCACTATTCATCAGTATTAGCAGTCATTACTTTATATAACGTTACTCTACGTTTATCAGATTGATCCGCAAATTGTTCACCTGGCTTGATACGTTCCCCCTTCCAAATAATAACGACCACGGACAAGTAGAGCTGAGCGATTTAATGCTTTTTGAAGTCTGTTTGTTTGATTATAAACAATAATCACGGTTTTGTTTTTTTATTTAAGAAAACATTATTTTTTTAAATGCATTATGAATTAAGGACACTACAATGATTTTAATGGAAATTCCAAAGCCAAAAATAGTGAACATTCAATTGCCAAAACTAAAATTTCACCTTGCCTCTGATCAGATCCACATTGCATAGACATCAATAGAAAAATAGGAAATTACTATGAAATACAATATTTCAGTTGTGTTTATTACTTCGTTTTTATTCGATGACTTTATCATTTCTCATTCCTTGAAGTCCTCCTCTCTTCTCTGCTCAGCCAGGAGCAGTCAGCCAGCCAGGCCATCTAACATTGTTCTCCCCCATACTGTACTGTCTTTAGTCATGCTACTAGTTGGTCAAAGTAGATAAGATATAACTTCCTCAACCGTCTCTGTCTCTCTTCATTGTGTTGTGTACATTCCTCTCTCATATGGCCTGTGTATATGGAACATATCGTAGCAGGTATCGTAACGTGTATCTGTCCAGAGATCTGAATCTAATGAAGAAATGCTCATGTCTCCGCCCTCACAATGGGAGTCGTTGTCCCAAAGGCGACAAGGCAGGCGACAAGCTTAGGTCCAAAACGCATTGGGATTATTTTAGGACCGATTCTGGTGAGAGTGAAACCAATCGCTTCACCTCTTCCTCTCTCATCTGTCTCTGTCCGAGACCGAAAAAACGGGCGCTATGGGTTATGGTCTTTGTAGTGTATTACCACATTTCTGTGCCGAACTAGATTAAATATTTGCTTAAGGAAAATGAAACCTCCTTCAGCCCAGAGTCCCATACAGTTCTTGAATTGATTTCTCTCGTGAATGATTTGATTTCTCTAGAGAAACGGCGAGTTGGACCCCCCCCCCCCAAAAAAAAAAACTTAATGGAATTCAAGCAAATTAACCAACGTCGGTCAATTAGTTGTTTAATAACCGCCCAAAAAACAAAATATCACTTGGTCACTCAGCACTACCACTACAAGACAAACACCTACTTTGATCAAAGGTCTTTCTCTCTTTCTTGCCCTCGTTCACCGACTTTCTTCTCTCTCTCTCTTTGTGTGTCAGGTATGATATCCTCATCTACCCCGCCTTCCTCCACCTCCATGGTAAGACGTTTGACTACAAGATCCCCTACACCACCGTGCTGCGTCTCTTCCTGCTTCCACACAAGGATCAGAGACAGATGTTCTTTGTGGTAAGTGTTGTGTGTGTTTGATTGAGGTGAGTGCTTGACAGTCGACTGTGGACTGTGTTCAGTTGTGTTGGGCACCAAACACACGCGGACAATGCAGTGTGAATGCCGTCGTGCTCACGTCAAACGCCGTGTCAGCCTCTTCAATTCATAACCATTCCCTCCCTCCGTCTACAGATCAGTCTGGACCCGCCCATCAAGCAGGGGCAGACCCGTTACCACTTCCTCATCCTGCTCTTCTCTAAGGAGGAGGAGCTCCGCCTCACCCTCAACATGAGCGAGTGAGTGGGAGAAATAAACGACAGCAGCTCGACAGCACATGGAAGAGGAACAATTAACTTGCTTTGTCGGGTGGTGAGAATCCCTTAATCCGATTTCTGTTTCTCTCCCCCTCTCTCTTTTGTGCCCCTCCCCCTTCCCTTCTTTCTCCCTCTACCATCCCTCCTCTCCCCCTCTCTCTCCCTCTTTTCCCGTAGGGAGGAGGTGGAGAAGCGTTATGAAGGGAAGCTCAGTAAGAACATGTCAGGTTCTCTCTATGAGATGGTCAGCAGGGTGATGAAGGCTCTGGTCAACAGGAAGATCACCGTGCCCGGAAACTTCCAGGGGTAAAAAACAACACACAAAAAACGCTCGCTTGCGGAATCACTCGTAAAACACACACCAATGTTCCTCCTCTCCCTAGAGCTCAAACTCAAACCCCGCGGTGCTTCCAACGGTTCCTCTTTTCTACGGACCTCATTATAGACCCATGTTATCATAAAGCACTTTGTCGTGCGTTTTGGTAATTGAGTCTCCCTCCCCTGTAGGAACACCCCAGGGGCCCAGTGTATAACGTGTTCCTACAAGGCACAGTCCGGTTTGCTCTACCCGCTGGAGAGGGGTTTCATCTACGTGCATAAGCCGCCCGTCCACCTGCGCTTCGAGGAGATCTCCTGTGTCAACTTCGCCAGAGGCACCACCACCACGCGCTCCTTCGACTTCGAGGTGGAGACCAAGCAGGGGAACCAGTTCACCTTCAGCAGCATCGAGAGGTACGGCGGGGGACTTGGGAACGGACACACGACCGCGTGTAGACTCTTTGCCTGACGAATGGTTTCTGTTTTTGTTTTTTTGTTTCCCTCTGTCCATCATAGGGAGGAGTACGGGAAGCTGTTTGACTTTGTCAACGCCAAGAAACTCAACATCAAGAATAGAGGATTCAAGGAGGTAACCTTTAGGAGATGTTTACTGTGGTGGAAGTACATTCGACTCTCGTCCGAGATGCGTTTGAGAAATATTGACGGATTTTGCTCTTTTCTTGTGTGTCTGTTGTGTACTCCTGAAGAAGAAGGTTGGTATGGTTACGGGGTTTCGGGAGGGTTGTCTTGGTTTTTTTGGTTTGTAGTGGTTACTGCTCGCATGGTGGGCAGGGGGGCGTGTCTGTGTTGGATGGGGGAAGAGGAGGGTGCTACCATTCTAATCATGGTGATTGGTTGCTGTGAATGGCCATAAATGATTTACTAATCGGTTTATGATTATGCTGAGACGCCGAGAGATGTGTGTGTGTGAAAAGGAGTGTGTGTGTGTGTGGTTGGTTGCCTGCGTTGTCTTGACTAATGTATTGCCTGAGGTGTTGCAGTGTGTTAACTGAAAGACGAAACACGTCCTCTAAACCAAATACAGGAAATCCTGATTTTTCACCCATAATGTTCTCTGGTAATATAAACAGAGCCAGCTCTGTCCGTCAACGGGCCACTTCGTTCCCCTGGGTGGGAGTTGCCATGGTAACAAAGCGACTACCCTGGGGTCACCCGAATGGTCAAGAACTACAAATGATTCTGTCCTCCACTTCCTCTTGTTTGTCTAGCTTCTAAACTTTTCACCTAGGGAGAATCTCAATTGCGCTTCCTTGATTCTTTGCGTCCTCTCTCTTCGCCTCCTCAAAAACTCTTGGATTTCGAGGTCTGCGCGGAGGGACCTCTGACCTCATCCAGGGGAGAATGACTGCCCCCTCCCTCATTGAAGCCGTGGAGTTCAAGGCTGACCGTGGTACTGCAGGCATTGTTTGCAGAAAACACGATCCCCCATGACATCTTCGTGGTCAATCTTCTTCACCAATCATGGTGCCAAATACATCAGATGTATGTCCTTGAGTCATTATTTTAAAATCCCACACAGAAGAAGTTAAAATGATAATTGAGTAGATAATGGCAGACTGCAGTACCCTGGTTGGCCTTCAACTGGAGTAACTCAGTGAGAGGGGGCAGCACTGAGCTAGCCTGCAATGTCACTTCCTGGAGTAGCTCAAACTGCGCATGTTATGTCTCCATGAGACGCCCATCTTAACCCACTTCAGTTGGCTTCAGTGCGCTATTGAGTCTTCCCATAAGAATGAATGGTGTCACGTAATCGATGGCTTTTTAAATTCATATATACAGTCATTGTTCTCATCCAATGGGATTTGAGAGGGAGGCGAAGAGAGAGGATGCGAGGAATCAACGAAATGCAATTGAGAACCTTCCCTGGTCTCACTTTATCCTAGGAGTAGTCCTAAAGGTAAGGAGGTAAGAAAAGGAAGCCATTTTAAAGTGTTGGAACACAGCCCCTGTAACTTAACCTGCAGTCCATAGGAAGAGATAGAGATGCAGGGCCTTGCTGGGGCAGCATGGGTAGTGTAGTCTGACTCTGCTACCCCCCCAACAGGGCATGAAGAGTAAGAACAACGAGTACAGTGACTCCGATGAAGACCAGCACGATGCCTACCTGGAGAGGATGAAGGCTGAGGGCAAGATCAGAGAGGAGGGAGACGGCAGCAACGACTCCGATGAAGACACCGGTGAGTGACGACTCCCACAGCCAATCAGGTCCTTGGTACTAAGAGATCTTAGGAATGTATTGCTGTTGGCTGTTGTATGGCTGTTGTGAGAGATTTCAATTTCCAACAGAGCAACCATGTTAGTGATCTTTTTTCTCTCCTCTTTACTAGATGAGTCTTTCAACCCTGGGGAGGAGAGTGATGTTGCTGAGGAGTGAGTTTTTACCCCTTCATCCATTGCCCACTTCAGTTCCTCTCTCTCTCTCTCTCTCTCTAACAGTTTTTCTCTCTCTCTCTCTCTCTCTCACAGTATTTCTCTCTCTCACAGTATTTCTCTCTCTCACAGTATTTCTCTCTCTAACAGTATTTTTCTCTCTCACAGTATTTCTCTCTCTCTCACACAGTATTTCTCTCTCTCTCTAACAGTATTTCTCTCTCTCTCTCTCTCTCTCTCTCAGGTATGACAGTAACGCCTCAGAGAGTGAAAGTGGCAGCGGAGGTGATGGCAGCGATGACGAGGGAAAGAAGAAGACTGCAAAGAAGGCCAAAGTAGTGAAGGAGAGGAAGCCACGCAAAGAGGTGAGAGGGAGGAAGAAAGAAAGGGGAGGAGCAAGGGGAATGGGGGCGGAGTGAGTCGTGAACAGTGAAATGTATGTTTATTGTATCGGAGATAAATATACTTTCGTATTGGCTCCTGGAGGCACCTAAATAGTTTGTATTTATGCACATGTGATATGTGTGTGTGCTCATGTTTCTCTCTCCCCCCCTCTCTCTGTCTTTTAGAAGAAGCAGAAGGACACCAACGCCCCCAAGAGGCCGATGAGTTCCTACATGCTGTGGCTCAACTCCAGCCGCGAGCACATCAAGTCGGAAAACCCCGGAATCTCAATCACAGAGATCTCCAAGAAGGCCGGAGAGATGTGGAAACAGATAGGGAAGGACGACAAAGAGGTGAGGGGGGGGGGGGGGGGGGCTTTATCTGCTCTCCTCATGTCTTTTTGTTCCTCTGTTCTGCTCTTCTCTCTTCATCCCTCTCTTTCTCCTGTTTGGGGGGGGGGGTAATTTAAATGTCCTCCACTTAAAGACATTTTATTAAGGAACTATTTATTGCATTTTAAATGTAGTAGCTGCTTGAATAAAACAATGTTTTTAATGGTGAGTGAGCGTTGCGCCTGGTCAAGTTTTTTTGGTTGCATCTCATCTCAGCTGTTGGTTGGGTGCCCTCCACTGGGCTCCATGGGCATTTTGAATAAAATAATTGTCACCCTAGCTAACTGTATTTAAACCGTTGTTTAGGAAAACAGATTGGTAACAAAGGGTCTCTCTCTGCTAGGGGTGGGACAGGAAAGCAGAGGAGGCTAAGAAGAACTATGAGAAAGCCATGAAGGAATACAGAGAGAACGGTGGAGGCTCCTCTACACCCTCCAAGAAGTACGAGACCACACACACACACACACCAGGGGAGGCTGGTGGGAGGAGCTGTAGGAGGACGGACTCCTTGTCATAACTGGAATGGAATAAATGGAACGGTTTGAAACATACGGAAACCACCTGTTTTACGCCATTCCGTTGACTCCATTCCAGCCGTGACAATGAGTCCGTCCTCCTATAGCTCCTCCCACCAGCCTCTGACACACAATCACCCATGAACATCAGATACGCACGCGACCAGGTACACTTACAAGCGCTCAAAACACACACTGGGAAACTTGCTTTTAACATGCGCACAAACGTCCGCCCATCTTTGACCATACATGTCCCTTTTCCGTTTCTCCACCAGGGAGAGCAAGAAGGCAGGAGGCAAGAAGGAGGACAAGGCAGGAGGCAAGAAGAGGAAGTCCGACGGAGGAGAGGAAGAAAAGGAGCAAGGAGGGAACGACAGTTTTAAGAGCCGAGAGTTTATCTCCAGCGAGGAGAGTTCGTCTGAGGGCGAACGGAAGGCCAAGAAAGCCAAAGGCAAACCCAAGGGCAAGGTACTGCACCATCACCATGGCAGCAATGGGAAT
Source organism: Oncorhynchus clarkii lewisi (assembly GCF_045791955.1). Lineage (NCBI taxonomy): Eukaryota > Metazoa > Chordata > Actinopteri > Salmoniformes > Salmonidae > Oncorhynchus > Oncorhynchus clarkii. The sequence continues at coordinate 32,343,899 of NC_092177.1, read as the reverse complement.
AACTTTATTTGTGTAGCCATTTCCATGGATTATGATCAAAGCGTTAATTAAAATGAAATTGCGGAATTATCATAGTGACGACTCTTTCTCTCTCTCGCTCTCTCAGGAGTCTGAGGAAGAGGAGGAAGTGGTGACCACGCCCCCCAGCTCTGAGGAGGATTCTGACTAAGGAGAGGGAGAGGGGCCTCGCTGGAGCTTCTGATGACATCAGAACGAACAGGGAACATTTGGACAAGTTTACACAGTGACAGGTGCACAAAGACATGCAGATTGATTCAACGCTCTCACACACACACACACTAAGCGTTACATGGACCAATAACTTGTACTCTGTCTGTATGTCCAACACATTCTTAGAAAGTGAATTATTATGTACTACATTACCCATGATTCTACTGGGTTCTATTCTATTCGCCCCATGGGGATGGTTGTAGTTTAAAAGCACTGAGACATGCAGGGGTCTTCAGTCTTGAGTTTGTTTCTTGTTGCTTGTCCTTTTGACCTGTTTAGAGAAATGACGAACAGCAATTCTGTACTTTTCTTACATTTTCATTTCCATGTCATGTTTGTTTCTTTGTTTTCAGACAGAATTAATAAATCTTTTGTAATAAAATCTTTGATTGTTTGTAGGAGCTTGAGGAAAGGAAGTCCTCAAGGAAATTAAATTATTTAGGAGGCGATAGGACAAAGCACAGGAAGCCATTTAGGAGTACTGGAATGGGGCCATGAATATCTTTAATGGGTAGAGGAGATGTCGGTTTAACCCCCTTGAGACAGGTCTCCTGTTCATATTATAAACCGTGAAAAGACCCTCAGGAACACAAACTCACACACACCTAGAATATGTAGTTGAACTAAAATATAAAGTAAAGTGTTGGTTTCATGAGCTGAAATATAAGATCCAAGAAATGTTCCATATGCACAAAAAGCTTTTCTCAATGTTTTGCACAAGTTTGTTTGTTTGCCCAGACTAATTGATTTATCTTACAGGTGTAGCATATCGAGAAGCTGATTAAGCAGCATGGTCATTACACAGGTGCACCTTGTGCTGGGGACAATAAAAGGGCACACTAAAATGTGCAGTTCTGACACACAACACAATGCACACAGATGGCTCAAGTTTTGAGGGAGTGTGCCATTGTCATGCAGACTGCAGGAATGTCCACCAGAGCTGTTGCCAGAAAATGTCACGTTAATTTATCCACCATAAACCACCTACAACGTCGATTTAGAGAACTTGTAAGTACATCCAACAGGCTTCACAACAGCAGACCACGTATAACCACGTCAGCCCAGGACCTCCACATCCGGCTTCTTCACCTGTGGGATCGTCTGAGACCAGCCACCAGGACAGTTGATGAAACTGAGGAGATTTTCTGTCTGCAATAAAGCCCTTTTGTTGGGGGAAAACTAATTCTGATTGGCTGGGCCTGCTCCCCAGTGGGTGGGCCTATGCCCTCCCATACCCATCCATGCCTGCAGCCCTGCCAATTCATGTGAAATCCATAGATTAAGGCCTACAAGTTTATTTAAATTGACTGATTTCCTTTATATGAACTGTAACTCAGTAAAATTGTTGCATGATGGAACACTACACAGGGGCAGATAAGGATAGCATCAACACTTATTTTGTACCCAAGTATGCACTCTTCCTTTCTAACACAGTTTTTGTGTTTTCAAAAATGTAGAAGCGTTTTCAGACCATGAATGCGTTCATCAAAACTATTCTACCGTCAAATTTGAGCCCGACTGCTTGCAAAAAGACGAACGCAACCGTACTTATCGCTCGAATCCAAGCAGACAACTGGGTTGGTCTGTCTTTTAAAAAAATCCTAGTAGATCAATACATTTTCTTTGCAGTCATTAAATCATGTTGATCAAAATTGGAAGTATAGCTTTTCAAAGGTGCATAATTATGGGCAATTACTCTCCTTTAATGCATAATTCACCAAACAATGTCAAATCAAGTACATTGTATATACAAATGTATGTGAACACCCCTTCAACTTAGTGGATTCGGTTATTTCATCCTCACCCGTTGCGGACAGTTGTATAAAATCGAGCACACAGCCATGCAATCTCCATAGACAAATATTGGCATCAGAATGGCCCTTACTGAAGAGCTCAGTGACTTTCAACATGGCACCGTCATAGGATGCCACCTTTCCCAACAAGTCAGTTTGTCAAATTTCTGCCCTGTTATTATGTTAAGTGGAAACGTCTAAGAGCAACAACGGCTCAGCCGCAAACGGGTAGGCCACACAAGCTCACAGAACAGGACCACTGAAGTGCGTCAAAATCGTCTGTCCTCAGTTGCAACACTCACTACCGAGTTTCAAACTGCCTCTGGAAGCAACGTCAACACAAGAACTGTTTGCCGGGAGCTTCATGAAATGGGTTTCCAGCCACAAAAAGCCTAAGATCACCATGCGCAATGCCAAGCATCGGTTGGAGTGTTGTAAAGCTCGCCGCCATTGGACTCCGGGGCAGTGGAAACATGTTATCTGGAGTGATAAATCAAGCTTCACAATCTGGCAGTCCGACGGACAAATTTGGGTTTCACGGATGCCAGGTGAACGCCACCTGACCAATGCACAGTGGCAACTGTAAAGTTTGGTGGAGGAGGAATAATGGTCCGGGGCTGTTTTTCATGGTTCGGGCTAGGCCCCTTCGTTCCAGTGAAGGGAAATCTTAACGCTACAGCACACAATGACAATCTAGACGATTCTGTGCTTCCAACTTTGAGGCAACATTTTGGGGAAGACCCTTTCCTGTTTCAGCATGACAATGCCCCCGTGCAAAAAGTGAGGCCCATACAGAAATGGTTTGTCGAGATCGGTGAAGAAGAACTTGACTGGCCTGCACAGAGCCCTGACCTCAACCCCATCGAACACCTTTGGGATGAATTGGAACGCTGACTGTGAGCCAGGCCTTATTGCCCAACATTAGTGCCCAATCTCACTAATGCTCTTGTGGCTGAATGGAAGCAAGTCCCTGCAGCATTGTTCCAACATCTAGTGGAAAGCCTTCCCAGAAGAGTGGAGGTTGTTAAAGAAGCAAAGGAAAGGGAAAGTGGGATACTTACTTAGTCAGTTATACAACTGAATGCATTCAACTGAAACGTGTCTGAATCAGAGAGGTGTGGAGGGCTGCCTTCATCGACGTGCAGGTGTCCACATACTTTTGGTCATGCAGTGTATTATTCCTGGTAAAAAATATACAAAATAAGCACGTGCAGAATTGAATTCCATCACAATCCAATTCCATGTATTCAATACAAAGGCTGGTTTGCTCATAGTTTTCTAGACCATTGCACAGAAACACGATCCACAATAGAAATAAGGAAAGGTGTACACAATGGAGGAACACAACTGATATGAATTTATAGGCCTCAATCAAATCACATTTTATGCACCGAATACAACAGGTGTAGACATTACCGTGAAATGTTTACTTATAAGCCCTTAACTAACAATGCAGGTTTTTTTTAACGAGTTTAAGAAAATATTTACTAAATAAACTCAAGTTAAAAAAAGTAACACAATAAAATAATAACAATGCTATATTAACAGGAGGTACCGGTATCGAGTCAATGTGCATGGGTACAAGTTAGACGAGGTAATTTGAGGTAATATGTACATGTAGGTAGGGGTGAAGTGACTGTGCATAGATAATAAACAGCGAGTAGCAGCAGCAGCGTAAAAAAAAATCCACATCGAATCAATGCTCTATAGAGGAAGGTCACAATGTCGAAGATGATGATTTAGGAGTAACGCATTTTCTGCATCTGCATGTCCACAATATTGTAAAAATGATATATCGTACACGGTATGACACTAACGGGGTGATTTAGAATTCCGTGCAGTAGTATTTACCGATTGCTGGAAACGTTGAACACAATTGCACACATTTCTCTTCTGTTGAGGACAATGCAGGGGCACAACTTTCACTGGGGATGAGGCTGACATGCCCCCCCCCACATTCTGAAATTGCGATTTTGTCCCCCCCCCCCACAGTTTTATCATTGGAATGTGATATAAAACCTGGTAACGGTGTGCTTTAGGACCATTTTTTTTAATGTATTTTTTTACCTTTATTTATACAGTTTTTTTTCTCATTGAGATAATATCTCTTTTCCAATAGAGACCTGGTCCAATAGCAGCAAAACCATGCGGACGCCTCTGGGCGGTCGGGTAGGCTGTTGGAGTGTTAATACAATTGGATAAAAAATATATATATACACTACCGGTCAAAAGTTTAAGAACACCTACTCATTATTTTTACTATTTTCTACATTGTAGAATAATAGTGAAGACATGAAAACTATGAAATTACCCTTTGCCTTGATGACAGCTTTGCACACTTGGCATTCTCTCAACCAGCTTCATGAGGTAGTCACCTGGAATGCATTTCAATTAACAGGTGTGCCTTCATTAAAGTTAATTTGTTGAATTTCTTTCTTAATGCGTTTAGGCCAATCAGTTGTGTTGTGACATGGTATGGGGGGGGGGGGTATATATAGAATAGAGCCCTATTTGGTAAAATACCAAGTCCTTATTATGGCAAGAACAGCTCAAATAAGCAAAGAGAAACGACATGAAGGTCAGTCAATACAGAGCATTTCTATAACTTTTAAAGTTTCTTCAAGTGCAGTCTCAAAAACCATCAAGCGCTATGATGAAAATTGGCTCTCATGAGGACCTCCACAGGATGGAAAATCCAGAGTTACCTCTGCTGCAGAGTGTAAGTTCATTAGAGTTACCAGCCTCAGAAATTGCAGCCCAAATAAATGCTTCCCAGAGTTCAAGTAACAGACATCTCAACATCTGTTCAGAGGAGACTGCGTGATTCAGGCCTCCATGGTCGAATTGCTGCAAAGAAGCCACGACTAAAGGACACCAATAAGAAGAAGAGACTTGCTTGGGCCAAGAAATACGAGCAATGGACAATAGACCGGTGGAAATTTGGTCTGGAGTCCAAATTTGAGATTTTTGGTTCCAACCGCCATGTCTTTGTGAGATGAGTTGTGGGTGAAAGGATGATCTCTGCATGTGTATTTCCCACCGTAAAGCATGGAGGAGGAGGTGTTATGGTGTGAGGGTGCTTTGCTGGTGACACTGTCTGTAATTTATTTAGAATTCAAGGCACACTTAACCAGCATGCCTACCACAGCATTCTGCAGCAATACGCCATCCCATCAGGTTTGGGTTTAGTGGGGCTATCATTTGTTTTTCAACAGGACAATGACCCAACACACCTTCAGGCTGTGTAAGGGCTATTTTACCAAGAAGGAGAGTGATGGAGTGCTGCATCAGATGACCTGGCCTCCACAATCCCCTGACCTCAACCAAATTGAGATGGTTTGGGATGAGTCGGAATGCAGAGTGAAGGAAAAGCAGCCAACAAGTGGTCAGCATATATGGTAACTCCTTCAAGACTGGAAAGCATTCCAGGTGAAGCTGGTTGAGAGAATGCCAAGAGTGTACAAGCTGTCATCAAGGCAAATGGTGACTATTTGAAGAATCTAAAATCTTAGATATTTTTCGACACTTTTTTACTACATGATTCCATATGTGTTATTTCATAGTTTTGATGTCTTCACTATTATTCTACAATGTAGAAAATAGTAAAAATAAAGAAAAACCCTTGAATGAGTAGGTGTTCTAAAAATGTTGACCGGTAGTGTATATATACAGTATAAATATATATTATGTCCCCCCCACTTCTAAAACCAAAGTTGCGCCCCTGATACACTGTGTTATACTCTGTGAACAGAATACGTAACACTGAGTTTTGTATTCACTGATGACATTTGTATTTCAAGTTTTGTAAAAGGTGGTCCAAGACACGTAAGTCAGGGACTTAGCCAAAACAAAAATGATCAGAAGTTCGGTAATTTGATCCTTGCCGTTCTGCTATTGATACGTTTTAACACAGATCATAAGATTGCTTCTCTTAATTGAGTTTGTTATAGAAAGTGTGGCATTAGTGGCTGTACTGAGAGAGATAATAGATATTACAGGAAGGGCTACAATGTTGTTCGGGTTGATGTGCCACGTAGATGAACATTTCCAGATGTATCATAATATTCAACGTTACTATAACATTATTATGTGGTCATCATAGTGGGAGGTAATAGTCTTCGCCTTCAGAACTAGAGAGAGAGACAGACCGGTCAGACGGCTGACTGAGCATGAGTGTGGGGTCAGAAGGTGAACACACTTATCGGAACCTCATCCTGGATGCAGAAAGTTGTTCAAACAAAGAGAGTAACCTTTAATGCTTTTCCTGCAGCTTCTACGTATGCATTGATCCAGTTTAACCAAGCAGGGGTCGTTTGTTTCAGAGTGAATTCTAATGTGAGTTGATGGCAGGGCAGGGTAGAGACAGTGGTTGTAGAGTGGGGTCAGAATAGTAAGGGTGGTTATTAAAATGGGCTGGGTGGGGTGGGCAAGGTGAGGGGGGTGGTTTTTAAAAGCGAGGGGTACCAGGATGATAGTGTGCGGTGCCGACCCAGAGGGATTCCCCTGTAAGACAGTGTCTCCTCTCCAAAATACCATGTTCATCAGAGATCCCGAAAATGACTACTCCTCCTTCCCTCAGGTCACGTATATATCTATAATTTCACTAATGTGAAGACATACTTTTGTGTCCGCGCGTGTACGTGCGTGTTTATCTGTCTACGCTGAGTCATTTCCTGTATGATGATCACTTGTGGTTTTCCCTTTCACAAAAATGTCATTAATGAGAGAGACCTCAGTCAATCCTATGTCATCGCTCTCTATTTCTGTCTCTCTGTCTCTCTCTCTCTCGTTCTGTCTCTCTCTTTCTGTCTCTCTCTGTCTCTCTCTCTGTCTCACTCTCTTTCTGTCTCTGTCTCTGTCTCTCTCTTGCTCTCTCTCGCTCTGTCTCTCTCTCTTTCTGTCTCTCTCTGTCTCTCTGTCTCTGTCTCACTTCTCTTTCTGTCTCTCTTTTTCTGTCTTTCTCTCTCTCTTGCTGTTGCTCTCTCGGTCTCTCTCTCTCTCTTGTTGTTGCTCTCTCGGTCTCTCTCTGTCTTACTCATATCACGAGCACACCCCTTACTAAGTCTCTGCTTTATCATGTATGTCTGGGATGTACTGTATATAGATTTCACAGAACCATGCCATTTCCTGAAACGTGATAACATTGCCTTGGCATGTGCACTCAGAGCTCATATAATCGTATTGTTAATGTATTAATTGTGTTTGTTACTTGCATTGTACTACTGTAATTGGCCACAGACGTAATGGAACCACTTAAGAAGTGAAGACATGACATCTTCCAGCTCGGTCTCTAGATATTATACACATGTACACAACACACACACACACACACACAGGCACACGTGCCGCAAACACTCTTACAACTGTTGAAATGCTTACATTAGCACACTTCGTGTGTATGCCACTAAGCGGGATTATAATAGCCATTATCATTACACCCTTAATAGTATGAGAGACCTAGTTTGTATTGATCTCTCAAATGCATCTTACTGTGTGTTTACCGCTCTGCGGAGCACTGTTCACATGTCGTGGGGTTCCGTTGGAATTTCAACGTGTGTGTAGGTCGAAGGCGATTTGAGGTAAGCGTTTTGTGTTCACATGTAGTGAGACACTCGTGTCAGAAGTAAGAGGGGAGAACAGTTTTGATGGGAAAGGGAGGGACTCAAGGGGCGGTCGGGAGATAGGGATTTGTGGTGAGGAGAGAGAGAGAGAGAGAGAGAGAGAGAGAGGACGCGATGGAGGAATAGAGAGATAAAGAGTTTTTTTTATTTCCGCTTCTTCTTTTTTTTCATTTGCAGGAGAAAAGGGGAGGTCCAGCATGATTACCCAGCGAACCAGAGAGAGAGAGAGGGACAGGGTGTTACAGAGAGAGGTACTAAAGAGGGTGAGAAGCAGAAGGATCGACGACACACAGAGGGACATTTTTGTGAGACGTCTTCTCAGCAGCATTGTGTGGCAACTGAAGCAGTATTTACACACTTGTTGGGCTCTCACTCACCCACCTGGAGAAACTCTGATGCAAAATAGACTTGCAGCTGTTTCGCACGTAGACACACGCACGCACACACAACCCATCTCTCAGGATGTCTTTGCTGTGGGGCTTTATTACGGACTTCTTCACCTACGAGACAACCAAGTCTGTGGTGGTGAAGAGCTGGTCTGTTGGAATCATCAACCGCGTCGTACAACTGCTCATCATCATCTACTTCGTTTGGTCGGTACAACTTGTTTGTGTGCGTGTGTGTGTGTGTGTGTGTGTACGTGCGTGTGTGTGTATGATAATGTCGACCTCTCTTTGTCATCTTTCTTTCCCCCTTAATTCTTTCCTCTCCCAATGTATTGCTCCTGATTATTCTAGAACTATTGTTACTAATCGTCTTTCCTTACCCGCCCCCCTCCCTGTCATTCTCCATAACCTTTGCCTCCATCTGTCTTTCTTTCCTGTTTTGTCATTTAGGTGGGTCTTTGTACACGAAAAGGCATACCAGGTGAAAGACTCTGGCATCGAGTCTTCTGTCATGACTAAGGTGAAGGGCTTCGGTTACCATAACAACCGTGTGATGGATGTGGCGGACTATGTCGCCCCTACGCAGGTCTGTGACACCCAGACGCCTAACCGTGACCTCTTACCTTTGACCCTAAACTAAAACAACACAGAAGTTATACTGCAGTGCTAACATAGTTACTGTACACAACTTGTATATTATAACTGTACACTGTGTAATATACACTGAGTATACCTAACACTAGGACCGTCTTCCTAATATTGAGTTGCACCCCAGAACAGCCTCAATTCGTCGCAGGCATGGACTCTACAAGGTGTCAACCTTCCACAAGGATTGCTGGCCCATGTTGACTCCGATGCTTCCCACAGTTGTGTCAGGTTGACTGGATGGATGTCCTTCGGGTGGCGAACCAGTCTTGAAACACGCAAGAAACTGTTAAGGGTGAAAAACCCAGCAGCATTGCAGTTCTTGACACACTCAAACCGGTGTGCCTGGCAACTACTACCATATCCCGAGAGAAGGAAATTACTTATTTTGTCTTGCCCATTCACCCTCTGAATGGCGCACATACACAATCCATGTCTCACTTGTCTCAAGGCCTTAAAATCCTTTAACCGTTCTCCTCCCCTTCATCTACACTGATTGAAGTGGATTTAACAAGTGACATCAATAAGGGATCATAGCTTCCACCTGGATTTACCTGGTCAGTCTGTCTCCAGCCACCCAAGTCATAGACTGTGTTCTCTGCTACCGCACGGCAAGCGGTATCGGACCGCCAAGTCTAGGTCCTAGAGGCCTCTAAACAGTTTCTACCCCAAGGCCATAAGACTCCTGAACAGCTAATCAAAGGGCTACCCAGACCCCTCTTTTACACTGCCGCTACTCTCTGTTTATAATCTATGCATCGTCACTTTAACTCTACTTACATGTACATTTTACCTCAGTTACCTCGACTAACCGGTGCCCCCACATATTGACTCTGTACCGGTACCCCCTGTGTGTAGCCTCGCTTGTTATTTTACTGCTGCTGTTAAATTATTTGCTACTTTTATTTTCTATTTTCTGTTTTTTACTTAACACTTTATTATTATTTTTTACTTCTTAAAGCACTGTTGGTTAAGGGCTTGTAAGTAAGCATTTATGGGGCGGCAGGGTAGCCTAGTGGTTAGAGCGTTGGGCTAATAAGGCAAGTTCAAATCCCCGAGCTGACAAGGTACAAATCTGTTGTTCAGAACAACAGATTTGTACCTCTTTGGGATCTGTTTGTGTTTGTGAACAGAGCCCCAGGACCAGCTTGCTCTTCTTCAGGTTCATCTTTCTGTAGGTGATGGCTTTGTTATGGAAGGTTTGGGAATCACTTCCTTTTAGGTGGTTGTAGAATTGGTTAACTGCCTCCCTTTCCCCTGAGGGGCGGTCGGGAGAAATGGATTTGTACGTTAACTGCCTATTCAGTTAACTGCCTATTCAGGGGCAGAACAACAGATTTGTACCTTGTCAGCTCGGGGATTTGAACTTGCAACCTTCCGGTTATTAGCCCAACGCTCTAACCACTAGGCTGTTCCTAGGCCGTCATTGAAAATAAGAATTTGTTATTAAATGACTTGCCTAGTTAAATAAAGGTCAAATAAATACGATTTCACTGTAAGGTTGTTGTATTTGGCGCATGTGACAAATTCAATTTGATTTGTCATGGGAGGAGCATATGTTGATTAAACTTTATTAAAATGATTGCAATACACACACAAAAACTCTCCCAGACAGCCGAAGTGTGGTACAAGAAGTCTATAGATACTTGATATAATGTCATTGAGCATTTCACTGTGGTAATGTTAAACACTTAAAGGGAAGTGCTTGGTGTGAGGTGATGATGGGAAACTAAATGAAGTCCTTTGGTTGTGTAGAATAAGTGTCTGAGTGGTTCATCAGAGTACATTAGTTAGCATTAGCCCAAGAAACTGGTTAAGTAACATGGCAACAAAAAAAAACGAGTTGCTAATGATAGCAAGAACAACAAAAAAGATGGCGTTGGTTGAGGCTTTTAGATGGTAGGCCTGATAGGTTGACTTGATGACGTTTAGGCTAAAGTGCTGGTTTGTATATGTGCTGACAGGGTGCCGCAGTGTTCTGCATCATCACCAAGCTCATCGTCACGGAGGAACAATTCCAAGGCTTCTGCCCTGAGGTGAGTCCATTTCAGTCCAGTACACATGTACCGTGTTACCTACCTGCTCCAGTTCTCTATACCATGGTTTTAACAATACAACGTACTCTACTCTGCAAAGCCCTCGCCCGTACCATTAACAAGAGCTGAGGCATTTAATATTGGGTGGTGACAGAGCTGCTGGTCGAGGGCCAATGCTATTAACCCCTGTGTATCTGTTCTTTGTGTGTTCAGAGTGACGTGAAGTACGAGTGTGAAACAGATGAAGACTGTGACAAGCATTTAGGGAGCTTCCTTGGAAACGGCGAGTTTCAACTATTTCCTCTTCTTGTTTTCTCCACCATTCCCTTCCTGGGACTCTGTTGATCCTTCCTCCTCTCTCTCTCTCTCTCTCTCTCTCTCTCTCTCTCTCTCTCTCTCTCTCTCTCTCTCTCTCTCTCTCTCTCTCTCTCTCTCTCTCTCTCTCTCTCTCTCTCTCTCTCTCTCTCTCTCTCTCTCTCTCTCTCTCTCTCTCTCTCCTTTCTCTCTCTCTCTCACTCTCTCTCTCTCTCTCTTTTTCTCTCTCCTTCTCACTCTCTCTCTCTCCCTCAATTCAATTCAATTAAAGGGGCTTCATTGGCATGGGAAACATATGTTTACATTGCCACGGCAAGTGAAATATATAATAAACAAAAGTGAAATAAACAATAGAAATGAACAGTAAATATTACACTCACAGAAGTTCCAAAAGAATAAAGACTTTACAAAGGTTGTATTATGCATATATACAGTGTTGTAACGATGTGCAAATATTTAAATTACAAAAGGGAAAATAAATAAACAGAAATATAGGTTGTATTTACAATGGTGTTTGTTCTTCACTGGTTGCCCTTTTCTTGTAGCAACAGGTCACAAATATTGATGCTGTGATGGCACACTGTGGTATTTCACCCAGTAGATATGGGAGTTTATCAAAATCGGGTTTGTTTTCTAATTCTTTGTGGATCTGTGTAATCTGAGGGAAATATGTGTCTCTAATATGGTCATACATTTTGCAGGAGGTTAGGAAGTGAGGGCAGTTTACATCTCATTTTGTGGGCAGAGTGCACAGTGTCTTCTCTTGAGAGCCAGGTCTGCCTACGGCAGCCTTTCTCAATAGCAAGGCTATGCTCACTGAGTCTGTACATAGCCAAAGCTTTCCTTAAGTTTGGGTCAGTCACAGTGGTCAGGTATTCTGACACTGTGTACTCTCTGTTTAGTTCTAGTTTGCTCTGTTTTTTGTAAATTCTTTCCAATGTGTCAAGTAATTATCTTTTTGTTTTATCATGATTTGGTTGGGTCTAATTGTGTTGCTGTCCTGGGGCTCTGTGGGATCTGTTTGTGTTTGTGAACAGAGCCCCAGGACCAGCTTGCTTAGGGGACTCTTCTTCAGGTTCATCTTTCTGTAGGTGATGGCTTTGTTATGGAAGGTTTGGGAATCACTTCCTTTTAGGTGGTTGTAGAATTTAACGGCTTTATGCTGGATTTTGATAATTAGCGGGTTTCGGCCTTATTCTGCTCTGCATGCATTATTCTGTGTTTTACGTTGTACACAGAGGACGTTTTTGAAGAATTCTGTATGCAGAGTCTCAATTTGGTGTTTGTCCCATTTTGTGAATTCTTGGTTGATGAGCAGACCCCAGACCTCACAACCATAAAGGGCAATGGGCTCTATGACTGATTCAAGTATTTTTAGCCAGATCCTATTTGGTATATCGAATTTTATGTTCCTTTTGATGGCATAGAGGTCCTTCTTGCCTTATCTCTCAGATCGTTCACAGCTTTGTGGAAGTTACCTGTGGCGCTGATGTTTAGGCCAAGGTATGTATCGTTTTTGTGTGCTCTAGGGCAATGGTGTCTAGGTGGAATTTGTATTTGTGGTCCTGGCAACTGGACCTTTTTTGGAACACCATTATTTTTATCTTAATGAAATGTACTGTCAGGGCCAGCAAACAGTAGACATTTGACTTCAGATTCTAGTAGGGTTTTGCCGGGTGCTGCAGACTGTTCTAGTGTCCACGCCAATTCATTGATATATATGTTGAAGCGGGTGGGGCTTAAGCCGCATCCCTGTCTCAACCCACAGCCCCGTGGGAATAAATGTGTGCCTATTTTAACCCCACACTTGTTGTTTGTGTACATGGATTTCAGGGTGGCTGACAATTGAAGGGTGCTCAGTGGGCGTGAGATCCTCTGGGCTTGGGATTCTTCATTTGTCTGTCCCGCTGTGATGTCGACGTGGTCAGGGTCTGGGGTGGACTGTTCTGCTGTGGAGTCAAGACTTTTGTTGGGAGCTGAGTTGGGCTGTTCTGCTGGCTTCTCTGCAGGTGTGGCCACCTCTCTAGTGGGTTGTTCTCTGTCACATGCCACCCCCCTCACCCTCTCCTCCAGCAGTCTGATCCTCTCCTCTAGTGCTCTGTTCTTCTCCTGCTCCTGATTTTTCTCCTGTGGAAGTTGTCTCACCACAGTCCAGAGTGCAGATTTGTCTCTCTCCACCTCCAGCTCTCCGGGTCTGGTTGAGGGGGTGTGGTTTAGCTGGACAATTTTTTTGTGCTGACTAGAGTGTGTTCACCTGCTGTTCCAGCTTCACTTGCCTTACCTCCAGCTGGGTGAATGTATCCTTCATTTCAATGAGGGAGTAGTACTCTGTGCTGGGAGGTTGACTTTCCGCTTGGGGTTGCTCATCTGTGGGGTTGTATAACGAAGAGGTCTGGTCTGACCTGCTCAGGATGGGCGTATCTTTCTTGAGGGAGAGCTTCTCCTCCTGAGCTAATTCTTTGATTAGGTGAAAGTCCAGCTGAAACTGTTTGGGTTTTCCCTATACCAGTACTGTTCCAGACTTAGAGATTTATATTAGCTGACTCAGTCATCGTTGTCTAGTATGCCATGCCAGGGGATGGTCTGTGTGGGAGATTGCTGATGTTCTCATTGTTATAATAGTATAATAGTCAGTAAAAAGTGTCTCTTGATTTTCCGTAAGGAGCTTAATTTTGTTTGCCCTCGGTGTTGCGTGGTGCAGAACGCACCAACCTCTGGAGAGCCTTGCGGTTGTGGGCGGTGCTGTTGCCGTACCAGGCGGTGATACATCCCAACAGGATGCTCTCAACTGTGCATCTGTAAAAGTTTGTGAGGGTTTTAGGTGACAAGCCAAATGTATTCAGCCTCTTGAGGTTGAAGAGGCGCTGTAGCGCCTTCTTCATCACACTGTCTGTGTGGGTGGACCATTTCAGTTCGTCTGTAATGTGTAAGCCGAGGAACTTAAAACTTTCAACCTTTTCCACTGCTGTCCCATTGACGTGGATAGGGGAGTGCTCCCTCTGCTGTTTCTTGAAGTCCACGATCATCTCCTTTGTTTTGTTGACATTGCGTGAGAGGTTGTTTTGCTGACACTACACTCCGAGTGCCCTCACCTCCTCCCTGTAGGCTGTCTCGTTGTTGTTGGTAATCAAGCCTACTACTGTTGTGTCATCTGCAAACTTGATGATTGAGTTGGATGCGTGCATGGCCATGCAGTCATGGGTGAATAGGGAGTACAGGAGGGGGCTGAGCACGCACCCTTGTGGGGCCCCAGTGTTGAGGCGAAGTGTAGATGTTGTTACCTACCTTCACCACCCGGGTGCGGCCCATCAGGAAGTCCAGGACCCAATTGCACAGGGCGGGGTTGAGACCCAGGGCCTCAAGCTTAATGATGAGCTTTGGAGGGTACTCTAGCCTTTAGCTCGGTGCAGATGTTGCCTGTAATCCATGGCTTCTGGTTGGGATATGTACGTACGGTCACTGTGGGGACGACATCGTCAATGCACTTATTGATGAAGCCGGTGACTGAGGTGGTATACTCCTCAATGCCATTGGATGAATCCCAGAACATATTCCAGTCTGTGCTAGTAAAACAGTCCTGTAGCTCTCTCTCACTCACTCACTCAATCATGCTCTCTCTCTCTTTCTTTCTCTCTCTCTCTCTCTCTCTCTCCCTCTTTATCTCTCTCTCCTCCATAGGAATAATAACTGGTGCCTGTGTGAACTCCTCTGAAGGAGGCCGCTGTGAGATGGAGGGTTGGTGCCCTGCTGAGAATGACAAAGTCATAATGTAAGACCTCTCTTTCATTTTCTCTTTCTCTCTTTCTCTCTCTCGCTCTGTCTCATAAAGAAAGCTGCTTCATATAGACCACAATATTATGAACATATGATATGTCATGTTTACAACTTGTGCATCCCACCTACCTAAGTCCTTCTTCTCTGTCTCTTTTTTCTCCCTTACCCTTTCTCAGGCAACCAATGATGGAGGTCGAAAACTTCACCATCTTCATCAAGAACAGTATCCGCTTCCCTATGTTCAACGTCACCAGGTGAGTCCGACACACCTCTCATTCCTGGGGCTGTATTGGGGAATCAAATCAAATCAAATCAAATTGATTTATATAGCCCTTCATACATCAGCTGATATCTCAAAGTGCTGTACAGAAACCCAGCCTAAAACCCCAAACAGCAAGCAATGCAGGTGTAGAAGCACCTATCACTCAAATTTGTACCTTCTCTCTCCCACAGAGGGAACTTCCCGTCATCGCTGAATACAACTTATATCAGGAGCTGTACATATGACCCGGAGCACAACCGTCACTGTCCCATCTTCAAGGTGGGAGATGTGCTGCGCTATACTGGACAGAACTTCTCCACCATCGCTCAGACAGTGAGACTCATCTCCTCCCCTCTTCATCATCATCTCCTCTATCTCCATCTCTCTCCCCCGAAGGTCTCCCATCTTTCTTTTCTCTCCTCTCCCTCTCTCTTATATTCTGCTTTCTCAACCTCTCTCTTTCCCACTTCTCCCTCTCCATTTTATATATCTCCAGTCCCACCTGCTTGTCCCTACCTTTCCTCTTCCCCCTCCTCACCTATCTGTCCTTCTCTTCTTTTCCCTCCCTCTGTCTCCCTCTATCAGGGTGGAGAGATCGGGATCAATATTGAATGGGAGTGTAATCTGGATGAGTCAGAAGAAAGATGTGAACCACATTACTCCTTTACGCGACTTGATGGTGTGTTTCAGAAGAACGCCATCTCTCAGGGATACAACTTCAGGTACTGTAACCCCTTTCAGTTTAGTACTGTTCAAGAGACTCCCCGTCTTTCTTCCTCCTTCTCCCCGTCCTCTTTCTTTTCCCCTCTCCATCCTTCTTACCCCCCTCCTCCTCTCGTTTTATTTCTCTGTTCATTGACACGGTCTCCCCCTCTCTCACCATCCACAGATTTGCCAAATATTACAAAACGGAGAACAGTATAGAGAATCGGACGGACTTCCGCACTCTCCACAAGGCCTACGCCATTCGCTTTGACATCCTGGTCACTGGGCTTGTGAGTGTGGATTAGGGTGTGTGTGCGTGTACCTGTTATCTGTGTATTATAGGGGATTCATCTGTCTTTGTCCTTTCAGGCAGGGAAGTTCAACACAGTTCCTACTCTGATCAACCTGGTGGCAGCCTTTACCTCTGTGGGACTGGTAAGGCTTCTGTACTCAGACTGTATGCTTTAAAAGGAGGTCATGCAATACGTTTTGAATGTTACCTCCATCAACCCTAGAATCGAGGCAAGTATTTCAGGATTTGTTTAGGTCAACTTGTGTAACTGTCTTTGTTCTGATATGCTGCAGGGTACGGTCCTCTGTGATATCATCCTCCTGAACTTCCTGAAGGGGGCGGACCAATACAAGGCCAAGAAATTTGAAGAGGTTTTTTTTAAATTACTCAGATAAAAGCAATTTTTTTTTGTGTTATACTGTAAGTAATTTGTGTGTGGGAGAGAGAGGTGAAGAGCATCTCGAGACAGTCTTATTCTCTCTCTCTCTCTCTCTCCCTCTCTTCCTCTCCCTAGGTTTCTGAGTCACAGATACAGATATTACTCTCCCGAGAAAGTTGCAGCCAGCTGTCAAACAAAGCAGAGGAGAAGATTTCAGATGACTCGGGAGCTGTCTCCCTTTACCTGGACCAGCAGCTTTGAGTGACAGTCCACTTCAACCAATCGGCAGAGAGGATCCTCCACCACTTCCTTATTTTATTAGCAGCTGTTGATAAGTCCTATGTTGATGTGAGGGAAGGTAACGATTTAACGTCTGAGGAACTTTTAAAATGTTGTTTTGGGGCAAACTATTTCTGAACTCTACTGTAGCTTAAAATAACTTTATTAACAGTTACATCAATATACATAAAAGCTCTGCCCTGGTCCCATTGCTTTTGTACATATACTATGTAGTTCATATGTTACATTTACCTGACCTCATCCCTTTCTTCATCTCTGTCTTGCTCTCATAACCTCCATTTGTGATGTTCTATAACGATGGGGGGGGGGGGGGGGGGGGGGGGGGTTAAGGGGTATGAGAAGAGATGATGTGGTTCTATAATCATCTTGGACCCTCAAAAAACAACAGTAACCAGTAAATACATTTGTCGGAATTGACTGAGTCGCGCCTGCGGTATTTTGTGTGTGTCTGTATCTGATTCTATTGCAATACACACCCGATATACACACACACATGCACACATAAAAACACACCTCCCACCACGGACCCATCACAGCACCAATAGATCAGCTTAAGAGCGTCTTAAATAGGACACTTCAGGATTTTGGCCTTTATCTACGTACTTGTGTGTCAGATGAACTACTGGATACCATTTTAATGTCTCTGTGTCCAGTATGAAGGAAGTTAGAGGTCATTTTGTGAACCAATGCTAACTAGCGGTAGTGCAATGACTGGAACTAGCGGTAGTGCAATGACTGGAAGTCTAGGTGGACCAGGTGGACAGGGCTGGTCTGCCAGTTACATGGACGACAACCCAGGTTTCAGCGGGTGGAATAGTGGAAAACAATATCAAATATCATGGTACAGCTATATGGACACTCAATCATCATGGTACTTTTAATGGTAAGTTTACAAACATATATTATGATAAATTGAATTTAAAAACTTGTCTCATTATGGTAAATGGGGAAATAAGTATAGCCAGTTATATATAATTGTAATGGCTTAGCAGATAATAAGAAAAGACGATCAGTATTTACCTAGCTAAAAGAAAAGGAATAGAATATCTATTGTTTACAGGAAACTCATTCAACAATATTAGATGAAGTTATACTTCTCCTATGGGAAAAGAAACTCAAAATGGGTGACGATATTAATGAACAATAATTTTGATCCGAATGTGCCAATTGTCTGTTTGGCACAATTTGCACATTCGATCAAAAATATTGTTAATTAATATCGTTATTAGTGACCTAAGACAGGGAATTTTATTAGGATTAAATGTCAGGAATTGTGAAAAACTGAGTTTAAATGTATTTGGCTAAGGTGTATGTAAACTTCCGACATCAACTGTAATAATTAATTTAACCTACAAGCAAAACAAGACTCTATTATTATTATTGTGGGAGATTATAATAAGGTTTTAAACACCTCAATGAGATACAGTGAATTATAAGTGAAATAATCTGTCTGTAAACAATTGTTGGAAAAATTACTTGTGTCATGCACAAAGTAGATGTCCGAACTGACTTGCCAAAACTATAGTTTGTTAACAAAAAATTTGTGGAGTGGTTGAAAAACAGGTTTTAATGACTCCAACCTAAGTGTGTGTAAACTTCCGACTTCAACTGTATATATTTTAAATAATATCATATACATTTGAAGTCGGAAGTTTACATACACCTTAGTCAAATACATTTAAACTCAGTTTTTCACAATTCCTGACATTAAATCCTAGTAAAAAGTCCCCGTCTTGGGTCAGTTAGGATCACCACTTTATTTTAAGAATATGAAATGTCAGAATAATAGTAGAGAAAATTATTTATTTCAGCTTTTATTTCTTTCATCGTATTCCCAGTGGGTCAGAAGTTTACCTACACTCAATTAGTACTTAGTAGCATTGCTTTTAAATTGTTTAACTTGGGTCAAACGCTTTGGGTAGCCTTCCACAAGCTTCCCACAATAAGTTGAGTACATTTTGGGCCATTCCTCCTGACAGAGCTGGTGTAACTGAGTCAGGTTTGTAGGCCTCCTTGCTCGCACATGCTTTTTCACTTCTGCCCACAAATTTTCTATAGGATTGAGGTCAGGGCTTTGTGATTGCCACTCCAATACCTTGACTTTGTTGTCCTTAAGCCATTTTGCCACAACTTTGGAAGTATGCTTGGGGTCATTATCCATTTGGAAGACCCATTTGCAACCAAGCTTTAACTTCCTGACTGATGTCTTGAGATGTTGCTTCAATATATCTGCATAATTTTCCTACCTCATGATGCCATCTATTTTGTGAAGTGCAACAGTCCCTCTTGCAGCAAAGCACCCCCACAACATGATGCTGCCACCCCCGTGCTTCACGGTTGGGATGGTGTTCTTCGGCTTGCAAGCATTCCCTTTTTTCCTCCAAACATAACGATGGTCATTATGGCCAAACAGTTCTATTTTTGTTTCATCAGACCAGAGGACATTTCTCCAAAAAGTATGATCTTTGCCCCCATGTGCAGATGCAAACCGTAGTCTGGCTTTTTTTGTGGTGGTTTTGGAGCAGTGGATTCTTCCTTACTAAGTGGCCATTCAGGTTATGTCGATATAGGACTCGTTTTACTGTGGATATAGATACTTTGTACCTGTTTCCTTCAGCATCTTCACAGGGTCCTTTTCTGTTGTTCTGGGATTGATTTGCACTTTTTGCAACAAAGTACGTTCATCGCTAGGGGACAGAATGCGTCTCCTTCCTGAGCGGTATGACGGCAGCGTGGTCCCATGGTGATATTTATTTGGGCTGCAATCTGAGGTACAGTTAACGCTAATGAACTTATCCTCTTTAGTAAAGGTATCTCTGGGTCTTCCATTGCTGTGGCGGTCCTCATGAGAGCCAGTTTCATCATTGCGCTTGATGGTTTTTGTGACTGCACTTGAAGAAACTTTCAAAGTTCTTGAAATGTTTCGGATTAACTGACCTTCATGTCTTAAAGTAATGATGGACTGTTGTTTCTCTTTGCTTATTTGAGCTGTTCCTGCCCTAATATGGACTTGGTCTTTTACCAAATAGTGCTCTCTAGCTATATACAAAAATATAAACACGCAACAAGTGTTGGTCCCATGTTTCATGAGCTGAAATAAAAGATCCCAGAACTTTTCCATACGCACAAAAAGCTTATTTATCTCAAATGTTTTGCTATAATTTGTTACACAGGTTCATCTTGTGCTGGGGACAATTAAAGGTCACTCTAAAATGTGCAGTTTTGTCACACAACACAATGCCACAGATGTCTCAAGTTTTGACGGGATGTGCAATTGGAATGCTGACTGCAGGAATATCCACCAGAGCTGTTACCAGAAAATTGAATGTTAACTTCTCTGCCATAAGCCAACGTAGTTTTAGAGAATTTGTTAGTACGTCCAACCGGCCTCACAAAAGCAGACCATGTGTAACCACGCCAGACCAGGACCTCCAGATCCAGCTTCTTAACCTGTGGGATCGTCTGAGAACAGTCACCCGGACAGCTGACGAAATAGTGTAATAATGTAATAAAGCCCTTTTGTGGGGAAAAACTCATTTTGATTGGCCGTCCATGGCTGAGCCGCTGCCCAGTCATGTGAAATCCATAGATTAGGGAGTAATGAATTTATTTCAATTGACTGATTTCCTCATATGAACTGTAACTCAGTAAAATCTTTGACATTATAGCATGTTGCCTTAATATTTTTGTTCAGTAGACTTGTTACAACTTAGCATGTTACCTAACCCTTCCCCTAACCTAAAACGTAACCCTTTAACCTTACTCCTAACATTAACTCTAACCTTAACCCTAACCTAGCTAACATTAGCATTAGCCACTTAGCCACCATTAGAAACAACAATGGATGCCAGCAAAGCCACTACACAACAGAACACTAAACAATACATTGTTTGCACTGTAATGGTGACAAACGGTGCCCACAAACTGTTAGAGCCTATATAAAGCTGTCCCAACGGCAGAGTCCCAACACCTTACCTCTGCTACATCTGGCTCTCAGTGGAGCCTTGTCTGGCAGCGAAACAGTTCATTCAGCCTCATTTACCGCCTTTAAAAAAAACATAGCTGATATGGCTGACTTGCTTTAACTTGCTTGTGGTTTCTACTGACAATTGAGATGTACAAACTATGGCAAAAAGAGGACGACATGACTGCACGGCCAGGCACAGCTCCAACACCATCATTAAGTTTGCCGATGACACAACAGTGTGATCACCGACAACGACGAGACAGCCTAAAGGGAGGTCAGAGATCTGGCCATCTGGCCATTGCAAGGACAACAACCTCTCCCTCAACATAATCAAGACAAAGGAGATGATTGTGGACTACAGGAAAAGGAGGACCGAGCACGCCCCCATTCTCATCGACAGGGCTGAGGTGGAGCAGGTTGAGAGCATTGGTTGAGTTCCTTGGTGTCCACATCAACAACAAACTGGAATGGTCCAAACAGACCAATACAGTCGTGAAGAGGGCACGACAAAACCTAATCCCCCCTAGGAGACTGAAAAGATTTGGCATGGGTCGTCAGATCCTCAAAAGGTTCTACAGCTGCACCATCGAGAGCATCACTGCCTGGTATGGCAACTGCGTCAATGTGGAGGCTATGTACGGGGGGTACCAGTACAGAGTCAATGTGGAGGCTATGTACGGGGGGTACCAGTACAGAGTCAATGTGGAGGCTATGTACGGGGGGTACCAGTACAGAGTCAATGTGGAGGCTACCAGTACAGAGTCAATGTGGAGGCTATGTACGGGGGGTACCAGTACAGAGTCAATGTGGAGGCTATTTACGGGGGGTACCAGTACAGAGTCAATGTGGAGGCTATGTACGGGGGGTACCAGTACAGAGTCAATGTGGAGGCTATGTACGGGGGGTACCAGTACAGAGTCAATGTGGAGGCTATGTACGTACGGGGGGTACCAGTACAGAGTCAATGTGGAGGCTATATACAGGGGGTACCAGTACAGAGTCAATGTGGAGGCTATATACAGGGGGTACCAGTACAGAGTCAATGTGGAGGCTATATACAGGGTGTTACGGTACAGAGTCAATGTGGAGGCTATATACAGGGGGTACCAGTACAGAGTCAATGTGGAGGCTATATACGGGGGGTACCAGTACAGAGTCGATGTGGAGGCTATGAGGTTACAGAGTCAATGTGGAGGCTATGTACGGGGGGGGGGTACCAGTACAGAGTCAATGTGGAGACTATGTACGGGGGGTACCAGTACAGAGTCAATGTGGAGGCTATGTACGGGGTGAAACGGGAAAAGAGTCAATGTGGAGGCTATGTACGGGGGGTACCCGTACAGAGTCAATGTGGAGGCTATGTACGGGGGGGGGGGTACCAGTACAGAGTCAATGTGGAGACTATGTACGGGGGGTACCAGTACAGAGTCAATGTGGAGGCTATGTACGGGGGGTACCAGTACAGAGTCAATGTGGAGGCTATATACAGGGTGTTACGGTACAGAGTCAATGTGGAGGTTATATACAGGGGGTACCAGTACAGAGTCAATGTGGAGGCTATATACAGGGGCTACCAGTACAGAGTCAATGTGGAGGCTATATACAGGGTGTTACGGTACAGAGTCAATGTGGAGGCTATATACAGGGGGTACCAGTACAGAGTCAATGTGGAGGCTATATACGGGGGGTACCAGTACAGAGTCAATGTGGAGGCTATATACGAGGGGTACCAGTACAGAGTCAATGTGGAGGCTATATACAGGGGGTACCAGTACAGAGTCAATGTGGAGGCTATATACAGGGGGTACCAGTACAGAGTCAATGTGGAGGCTAAATACAGGGGGTACCAGTACAGAGTCAATGTGGAGGCTATATACAGGGGGTACCAGTACAGAGTCAATGTGGAGGCTATATACAGGGGGTACCAGTACAGAGTCAATGTGGAGGCTATATACAGGGGGTACCAGTACAGAGTCAATGTGGAGGCTATATACAGGGGGTACCAGTACAGAGTCAATGTGGAGGCTATATACAGGGGGTACCAGTACAGAGTCAATGAGGAGGCTATATACAGGGGGTACCAGTACAGAGTCAATGTGGAGGCTATATACAGGGGGTACCAGTACAGAGTCAATGTGGAGGCTATATACAGGGGGTACCAGTACAGAGTCAATGTGGAGGCTATTTACAGGGGGTACCAGTACAGAGTCAATGTGGAGGCTATGTACGGGGGGTACCAGTACAGAGTCAATGTGGAGGCTATATACAGGGGGTACCAGTACAGAGTCAATGTGGAGGCTATTTACAGGGGGTACCAGTACAGAGTCAATGTGGAGGCTATATACAGGGTGTACCTGTACAGAGTCAATGTGCGGGGGCACCGGTTAGTCGAGGTAATACGTACATGTAGGTAGAGGTAAAGTGACTATGCATAGGTAAAAAACAGAGAGCGTAAAAATGGGGGAGGGTGGGGACAATGGACACATATGAATATTAAGTTATTAGGATATTTTGTGTTTCCTGTGTATGACTAATTTGTGTGTGTATCTGTTTTTGTCTGCCTCGTGGTGTTAAGTGTAACAGACAGTGTTCTGGAGGTGAACTTCGTGCTCGCCACTCTCTGGCAACTCCAACCTCCGTCACCATAACATCAACAACACAAAACGGTAAATGAACATTAACTGTGAAACATTCAGAGCAGTCATACCTCTTTGTACAGGACCCTGCTCTTTACCCAGAATCCCCTCCTCTCTCCCCAGAGCTCGCTTGCCGCCAGCTCCTGACGACTCGACGAGTGACAACATCGACTCCTACCCCATCGCCATGGAGACCAGTGAATTAGCGGCTCCCTCCGGTACACCCGCAGCTCGGTCGGACCCCCTCGCCCAATCACAACCCAGCCACATGTAGCTTATCACAGTGCAAGGAAGAGGAGGAAGAGACAGAGGACACTGAAAGACCTCCCAGTAAAGTGGTGAGCTTTGTTGTTGAAGGGCTGAGTGGCACAACTGCTGGGTTCAAAATGTAAGACCAACCCCTCTCTCGCTCTCCCACTCAAATCGAATCAAATCTCTCCCTCTCTATCCCTGCTCTGTTCCGCTCCCTGTTTTTCGGGTCAGTCTGTCCCACTGATTCTCAACTGACCAATCAAAGGATCAAGAGCCAGGAAGTGCTGGCCAGCGACAGCGAGGATGATACCCCAGCAGCATCTCTGTGACATTGGGGTGTTGGAACAGGAGCACTGTGTGTTTGTGAGACTGTGTGTAAATCCATTTCACACCACTTATGGAATCCCTTTGAGGACAAATATTTAAAGAGATTCAGCCTTTTTATTGGACCATGATGATGACATCACCCCGGGGACTCCGGAGTTATGAGGAATTGAACAACTAGCACTTCCTGTTTATGTTGGCATGTCAATGATCAATGTACACAAGCCCTAGAATAAAACAAACACTATTTTCCTGAGTTA
This sequence comes from Oncorhynchus clarkii lewisi, assembly GCF_045791955.1. Classification (NCBI taxonomy): domain Eukaryota; kingdom Metazoa; phylum Chordata; class Actinopteri; order Salmoniformes; family Salmonidae; genus Oncorhynchus; species Oncorhynchus clarkii. The sequence goes on along the minus strand of NC_092177.1, from coordinate 32,319,721 downwards.
GAAAAAATAATTGCTTTATTTACATTCCAGAAAAGTCTACAATTGAAGGAAATGTTTTATGGGTCATTTTTGTGGTTTGTAAAATATTTTTAGATGTCGATTTCTTTCCTAGCTTTTTAAAAGTATGTCTCCATAGACGGAGTAGAGTTTCTTTTGGAACCAAATGTCTGTGAGCCGCTGTTTCCAGGGAGGGGGACATTGCTGTGTTGCACCTGAAAACTCTTCCCTCTCGTCTGAGGCTTCCTCCTCTCCCTCTTTCTCTCTTTCTCCTCTTTTTCCATCTCCTTCTCCCTCTTCTTCCGTAACTTCTCCTCCTCTTTCTCCCTCCTCTCCTGTTCCCTCCGTCTCCTCCTCCTCTCTCTGGAGCTCAGCTCCTCCTCTTCCTCCCCCCTGACCGTGCGCCCCTCACCTGTCCCGTCACTAAAGTCCTGGATCAGGATTTTGGGGACAGGGACTTTAGGTTCCCCTTTCTCCCTGCCCTGTTTGGGCTGCTCCCCTTTGAGCCTGCGGAAGAGACCAAATCGCCTGGGGGTGTCGGTTGGTCCTCTGCCTGGTTTGGACACAGTCTGAGGTGGGACAGTGCCTGGGATGCTCCCTGTGACATGTCGTGGTGATTCTGGGTGTTTTGGTACCTGAATTGGAGCTGTGGTGTTAGGTTGTGGTTGGTCGAACTGAATGAGGCCTGCATTTGATTGGCTAGAGTGTGTGAATGTGGGTTGTGATTGGTTGGGGTCGGTGAAGAGATCCTCAGAAAGCCTCCGAGTGAGCTTCCGTGAGCTGGAGGACTTGCAGTGCCGGAAGTCTCCGGAAGTGGTTGCCAAAGGTCCATCACGGGCCTGAGTCCTTTGGGAGGAGACGTCCGCGTGTGTGGATACTGGGTTGCCAGATCCAGCCTTTGAGTCTGCAGGAGGTGGAGACTCTCTCTTTTCACTCTTACTTTTGGACTTTGGGTTGCCAGGCATGAGAGGGAGGTCAGCTTTCAGTGATTCCCCCTGATGTGATGGTGGAAGGATGTCAGTTGAGGCTTCCTGAGAGGGAAATGTTAATGCTTCCTCTTCTTTCTCTCCTTCACTCTCTCTGACGTTCTGGGTCTCCTGATTTTCCTCTGGATGGATGGTGACTGGATCCTGGGGTTCTTCAGGAATCTTCTGGTCTTGGCCTGTTTGGTCTTGGCCTGTTTGGTCTTGGCCTGAGGTCAACTCTGGAGAAACCTGGCTCTGATTGTTTGGTGTTATCCTAGAGGGCTCTGTGTATTGTACCTCTATCTTTGATGCTGTCTCTGTGTGTGTCCGAATTTCATTTGGGGACGCTATGACCGCCTCTATCCCTGTGCTTGTGTCAGTGGTTTCCTCTATCCCTGTGTTTGTGTCAGTGGTTTTTTCTATCCCTGTGTCAGTGGCTTCCTCTGTCCCTGTGCTTGTGTCAGTGGCTTCCTCTGTCCCTGTGTTTGTGTCAGTGGTTTCCTCTGTCCCTGTGTTTGTGTCAGTGGTTTCCTCTGTCCCTGTGTTTGTGCCAGTGGTTTCCTCTGTCCCTGTGTTTGTGTCAGTGGTTTCCTCTGTCCCTGTGTTTGTGTCAGTGGTTTCCTCTGTCCCTGTGTTTGTGTCAGTGGCTTCCTCTATCCCTGCGTTTGTCCCAGTGGTTTCCTCTATCCCTGCGTTTATGCCAGTGGTTTCCTCTGTCCCTGTGTTTGTGCCAGTGGTTTCCTCTATCCCGGTGTCAGTGGTTTCATCTGTCCCTGTGTCAGTGGCTTCCTCTATCCCTGTGTCAGTGGCTTCCTCTGTCCCTGTGTCAGTGGCTTCCTCTATCCCTGTGTCAGTGGCTTCCTCTATCCCTGTGTCAGTAGTTTCCTCTGTGCGCGTCTCTGTCCCTGTCTCTGTCCCTACCTCTATCTCTGACTCTTTCTCTGTCTCTATGTGTGTATCAGCCTCCATCTGTGACCCCAAGTCTGCCTCTACTCTTATGTCTGCCTCTATGTGCATCGCTGACTCATTTTCTCCCTGTGTCTCTGTTTCTGTATGTGCCTCTTCCTCAGTTTCTACCTCTGTTTGTCTCTCTGCCTCAGATTCTTTGTCCGTGTGTGTCTCCATTGCTGCCCCTTTGTGTGACTGTGTCTCTGTACGTGCCTCTATCTCCTTGTTGGTATCAGTCTCTGTGTTCGTCTCTTTGTCTCTCTCTCTCAGTGACCCAATGTCTGTTTCTGCCTCTAAGTTTGTATCTGCCTCTTGTTGCGTGTCGGTCTCAGTGTCTGTCTCAGTGTCTGCATTAACATATGTTTGAGTCTCTGTTTTTGACCCCATATCTGTCTTTGTTCCTACACTTTTATCTGTGTGTTGTCCTTTCTGTACCTCAGCCTCCATTTCCTCCTCTGTCTTGGCTTCTGTGTGAATCTGGATCTCTGTCACTGTTTCCTCCTCTGTCTTGGCTTCTGTGTGAATCTGGATCTCTGTCACTGTTTCCTCCTCTGTCTTGGCTTCTGTGTGAATCTGGATCTCTGTAACTGTTTCCTCCTCTGTCTTGGCTTCTGTGTGAATCTGGATCTCTGTCACTGTTTCCTCCTCTGTCTTGGCTTCTGTGTGAATCTGGATCTCTGTCACTGTTTCCTCCTCTGTCTTGGCTTCTGTGTGAATCTGGATCTCTGTCACTGTTTCTTCCTCTGTCTTGGCTTCTGTGTGAATCTGGATCTCTGTCACTGTTTCCTCCTCTGTCTTGGCTTCTGCATGTGTCTCTGTCTCCTTGCGTTCCTCTGCCTCACCCTTTGTCTCTGTCACTATGTGCTCTGTGACGACACGTGCACTCTCTGTTGACTGTTTGCTCAGTACTTCCTGTGTTTCCATGGAGCCTTTACTGTGGTTAGTTTCCTGTGACTGGCTGTTGCTGTGCTGCTCAGAGGCCTGTGTCTCGCTGAAACCACCCTGCTCCTCCTCCTGGCCCTGTGAGGTGACGTGAGGGTCAGCCGTGAGCTCACGCTGCTGGGACGCTACTCCGGCTGAATCTGGGGTCATCTGGGTCTTTTGGGTTCTTTCCTGTTCTGATGGTTCTTTGTGTTCTAACGGTTCTCTCAGTTCCACTGGTTCCCTGTCCTCTGTAGCAGGAGGTGGAACACCCTGGGCCCTCACTGGACTACCATCCTTCTCACTTCCTCCCCCCAGATCCCCTCCCTCGCTTCTCTCCTCCCACACCTCCTTTGAAACCTTCCTCACCTCTCTGCCTCCCCCCTCCCACTCCCCTGTGTCTGTTTTGCTCCCTCTCTTCCACCTCTTGCGGAGGAGCGAGGGAGACAGAGAGAGGAGGGAGGGCGAGCGAATCGGTGGGATGGACAGGTTTCCTTTCGCCCTCTCCTTCCTGTTCCTCTCCTCCTCCCTCTCTCGAGCCCTCGCCCACGCCATCCGATATCCGTGGCAACGACCCCGGGGATCAAAAGTGGAGGCAGGCCGTTCCTTCCTCCACTTCTCCAGCTCTTTCTCCGTCTGCCTCGCCAGATCCTTACCCGAAAGAGGGACAGAACACACCTGGGTGGGGGTGAAAGGGCGATGGAAAGTTGGTAAAAGTGGGGTAACACAGGTGTGTATTGTACATGCATGGTAGGATAGTTCAAGTATAACCGGTGTACATGAGGCCAGGTGTCTGACCTCTCCGATGAAGGTATCGTCCTCCTGCTGCACCTGCTCCCTCACACCCCTCAGCCTCTCCAGAGTCTCCATTTGGCCCTCGCACTCCTCCCTCTGCTCCACCCGGCCCAGAGCCCTGCGCACCAACACAACCGCCACCTGGAACAACACACGCACTCCTGATGGAGAGGGATGGAGAGGGTGAGAACGACACACAGGATATGTGGGGAGTGAGAGGTGAGACTAACCAAACCCTTTGTTAGAAAGATACTTTCTTTAGGGTTCACGACAGACAGACAGACGGACGGACGGACGGACGGACGGACGGACGGACGGACGGACGGACGGACGGACGGACGGACGGACGGACGGACGAACGAAGAGGGGTCTCTGTATGTACTCTGTCATTCAGACAGACAAGATAGGGACAGAAGAGCAGGTGAATGGCCATAATATAAGTATAGATATACTGGATAACATATATGAATGAATAGATAGATGGATAGATTAATTCATTCATTCCCTCCTTCATTGACAGACCGTAGCAGAAGAACAGGTCCCAGACTCGGAGGAGGGTGTTGAATGGCAGGTGGCGTGTGAACAGGCACATCAGCCAATCGGTGGCGAACATCAGAGGCTCCACGCCGTGTCTCTGCAGATGCTTGTGGGTTGCGGGACATGTCTTCTTCAGCACCCAGGTCAGCATGGCCGCATCAAAGAGAACCCCCTCCTACAGACAACATTAGAGAGACAAGTGTCTGGAGAACTGCTATTCAGCTATGTTACAACAACCAAACCCTTTACTGATGAAAAACGTATTGATGTACAGTAACAGTCATAGGTTTGGACACACACTTATTTATACTATTTTCTACATAGAAGAATAATAGTGAAGACATAAAAATGATGAAATAACACATATGAAATCATGTAGTAACCAAAAAAAGCATTAAACAAATCAAAATATGTTTTAGATTTTAGATTCTTCAAAGTAGCCACCCTTTTTCTTGATGACAGATTTGCACACTCTTGGCATTCTCTCAACCATCTTTATCTGGAATGCTTTTGAGGTCAGGTGACTGTGGAGGCCAGGTCATCTGATGCAGCACTCCATCACTCTCCTTTATGGTCAAATAGCCCTTACACAGCCTGGAGGTGTGTTGGGTCATTGTCCTGTTGAAAAACAAATGATAGTCCCACCAGGTGCAAACCATGCTGGTTACGTGTGCCTTGAATTCTAAATAAATCAGAGACAGTGTCACCAGCAAAGCACCCCCACACCATCACACCTCCTCCATGCTTCACGGTGGGAACCACAAACGCGGAGATCATCCATTCACCTACTCTGTGTCTCACAAAGACACTTCGGTTGGAACAAAAAATCTCAAATTTCTCATCAGACCAAAGGACAGATTTCCACCGGTCTAATGTCCATTGCTCATATTTCTTGGCCCAAGCAAGTCTCTTCTTCTTATTGGGGTCCTTTAGAAGGTGTTTCTTTGCAGCAATTCAACCATGAAGGTCTGATTCACACAGTCTCCTCTGAACAATTGATGTTTAGATGTGTCTATTACTTGAACTCTGTGAAGCATTTATTTGGGCTACAATTTCTGAGGCTGGTAACTCTAATGAACTTATCCTTTGCAGCAGAGGTAACTCTGAGTCTTTCATTCTTGTGGCGGTCCTCATGAGAGGCAGCTTCATCATAGCACTTGAAGGTTTTTGCGACTGCACTTGAAGAAACTTTCAAAGTTCTTGAAATTTTCAGGATTGACTGACCTTCATGTCTTAAAGTAATGATGGACTGCCGTTTCTCTTTCCTTATTTGAGCTTTTCTTGCCATAATATGGACTTGGTATTTTACCAAATAGGACTATCTTCTGTATACCACCCCTACCTTGTCACAACACAACTGATTGGCTCAAACGCATTAACAAGGAAAGACATTTCACAGATGAACTTTTAACAAGGCACACCTGTTCATTGAAATGCATTCCAGGTGACTACCTCATGAAGCTGGTTGAGAGAATGTCAAGAGTGTGCAAAGCTGTCATCAAGGCGAATGGTGGCTACTTTGAAGAATCTCAAATATCAAATATATTTTGATTTGCTTAACACTTTTTTGGTTATTTCATAGTTTGGATGTCTTCACTATTATTCTACAATGTAGAAAATAGTAAAAAATAAATGAAATCCCTGGAATGAGTAGGTGTGTCCAAACGTTTGACTGGCACTGTACATATGCAGTTTTCACTCTGTGAGTACTCTTTGGATCACTAATTGACCATGAGCAGTAAGTAACATTATCTTACCAGAAGGGGGCTGTAGTAGTCAGGGAGGTACTGTTCACTAATCTGTACCAGGCACCAGAATGCCTCCTATAGGAGGGGAAAGCAAAGGTAGAGACGGAAGGTTATTACAGGCTGTGACAGAGAGAAAGCTCAAGCTTGCCACCTATCCAGTCCTTTCATGTTGTTCAGGTGGATGGATGGTGATCGTAACCAGGGGCGCAATTTCACTGGGGACTGCAGGGCGAGGGGGGGACATGTCCTACATTCTGAAATGGCATTTTTATCCCCCCTAATTTTATCATTGGAATGTGATACAAAACGAGGCAACGTGTGCTTTAGGACCATGGGACGCCTTCGAGCGTCCCCCCCCCCCCACTTCTAATACCAAAGTTGCGCCCCTGATTGTAACAGTACCTCAGTAGGCATGTTCATCAGCAGTACAGCTGCTACAGGTCCCTGGGCCTGACAGTATCCCTCGTCAGGCTTCAGCTGAGTAAAGGCCTTCAGCACGCGGAACAGACCACGCTGCCTACCCACACACACACACAACACAACACTCAGATCAACCAGAACACTGACGGGATAACACCAGACAATATTTATACAACACTACAAAAAAGAACGAGAGATGGAGAAAGATGTGTTGTATGTCATCATCGTTCCATAAATTGTACGGAGTATCATGAGGCTGTTTAACCCATGGCCATCTCTGGAGAGGAACATCTCATGGAAGGGGAACTGGCGGTCTAAGTCTCTCTCGATAACGTCCACACAGCTCTGTAGGGCAGGCCTGGAGTCCAGAGTCTGACAGAGGGAGAGAGATTTACCTGATAACTTTACTCTGCAATATTTGTATATTTACGGTAAGAATACCATAAAGGCCCAGTAAGAATTGTTTATTAGAACCTATCTATATAGTTGAGTTGTTTACTCTATCTTACCTGGTAGAGGTCCTTGTTGCGGTGCATTCTGTCTGTGGCGCCACACAGCAGTGGCCAACATTTAGCCCTGAGGGATGCTGGGATGCCTTTCTGACACTGCTCTTTGACCTGAGAGACCGGTGGAGAGTAAATGCCTGGGTCTGGTGTCCCAGGTTATATCAAAAATGCCAAGTACACACCTTGCTGGACTTCTTTAGTAAGACACGATCCCATTGGCTGATGATGTTGATCCACTTAGTCTCTCTCTGTCTAACGAGCTCAGGAGCAGGGCCTTCACTCCTGACACCAACATATCATAAGCAAAATAAGGTGATCACTTTAAGCATAGCTGTCATAATAACATTTTCAAGTCCATATCTTTCTAGGGCAGGTAACTAACTCCTCACTTTGACTCTCCTGTTTCTGAGGACCAAAGTCCTCTCTAAGGCAGCCAATTTACCAAAATGTACTGAGTTGAGTCAACTGCACCTTCATGTCTCGTCACAGAGAAAGAGAACACCGTAAAGATACACAGGAAACAGGAAAACCGCATGGTGGCGGTATGACTATCTCCATAGCAACGGGTCAGGATGTTCAAGGACACAGAGTGAGAGAGTGTAGGAGATGACTGTTAAGAGGATGTCTGTTATATTTGTGTTCGGTTATTAGCTGGGTTTATTCTATGAACTAAATAAAGAATGACTTACTTTTGTATCTATATATAAAAATAAAAAAAGTACTGTGACGCTGAACTGTGATCTTTCGTGCTACAACTGTTTCTTTGCATGAAGTTGCAAGTTATAGGATGAGTCTTTAGTGTCTTCTGTTCACCAGAAATGCATTATAGCTCAGTTTGTTTCTCTTATCATAACTAATCAATCCTTTAAAGGGCAGTGCAGTTAAAAAGGTGATTTTCCTGCTGTTGTTTTTTAGGATATTTCCACACAGATCAAAATAACACTGAAATTGTGTAAAAGCAACAAGTTGAAGTCGGAAGTTTACATACACCTTAGCCAAAGACATTTAAACTCAGTTTTTCACAATTCCTGACATTTAATCCTCACAAAAATGCCCTGTCTTAGGTCAGTTAGGATCACCACTTTATTTTGAGAATGTGAAATGTCAGAAGAATAGTAGAGAGAATGATTGATTTCAGATTGCATTTCTTTCATCACATTCCCAGTGGGTCAGAAGTTTACATACACTCAATTATATTTGGTAGCACTGCCTTTAAATTGTTTAACTTGCGTCAAACATTTTGGGAGCCTTCCACAAGCTTCCCCCAATAAGTTGGGTGAATTTTGGCCTATTCCTCTTGACAGAGCTGGTGTAACTGAGTCAGGCTTGTAAGGCCTCCTTGCTCGCACAAGCCTTTTCAGTTCTGCCCACAAATTTTCTATAGGATTGAGGTCAGGGCTTTGTGATGGCCACTCCAAGACCTTGACTTTGTTGTCCTTAAGCCAGTATGCTTGGGGTCATTGTCCATTTTAAAGACCCATTTGCAACCAAGCTTTAACTTCCTGACTGATGTCTTCAGATGTTGCTTCAATCGATCCACATAATTTTTCTTCCTCATGATGCCTTCTATTTTGTGAAGTTCACCAGTCCCTCTTGCAGCAAAGCACCCCCTCTTATTTGTATAAGAGCTTTTTGAAAAAAACACCTATAATTTCAGCCCGTTCAGGTGGGATGGAACTTTTGGCCATATCGTGATGTCACAATGTGATCTGATTATAATAGACCAATGACTGTTCATCTGGGTAAGGGGGTGGGCTCTAGACCATCCTATCCGCCAAGCATGGCTGTGTATGTAAATATCTTCAAATTTGTTTCCTAAAGCCTACATCTGTGGTCACCAACCGGTCGATCGCGTTCAACTGGTCAATCTTCAAGGCATTCCTAGTCGATCACCAAACATTTCTGTAGAAAAGCCCACAATAAAGTCTTGCACTCCTTTTATTATTATTTTGTACGGGTTGCACTGTTGATGGTAGGTACACTTGATTCAGAAGCCCTGGCAAAGGTAAATTGTTCCCATTTTAAACTATTTAATTTGCCCGAGGACCGGGAGATCTGTGGCTAAATAGAGTGTGCCTACTGCGCTGGCCAATCGGATAGCTCCAATCACAGTTACTACAGCTTCCACGACCCCCGGCCACAGTAAAGTTTGATACTAGCCTACATGAGATTTCACTACTTTTAAAACCGTGACCAGAGAGAGACAGTCAAAAAAATACAGCAAAGAGCTGCTTTTTAATGAGTGAGTTCATGCCTAAGTTTTTATTCAGCACTCTCAACACTGTTTTATTCAACACTATTACAAAACAGAAAACGTGCTTCTCCCTACTTCCACTTGAGCTGCAGCGGCAATGAATGAGTAACCAAGTGTCTTGATAGCCCTGCGTTTTTATTATTATCTGCAGCTCGTCGTGTCTTTTTTAATATCGAGGAATGTTTCACTTTCTCTGGTCATAGGAACAACATGAATTTGTGCATGAGGCAGTGCCACTCGAGTTTCGCCATCAGGTGGAAGACGGTGGGCCCTCTCTCTGGTCAGTCTCACCAGAGGAAAGGAAGGAGAGAGCAGGGACTGTGAGAGGTGGACTATTTGCTGCTCTCTCCATCCTTCCCTGAGCTGTGACTAATGCCGTGCTTAAAACATCTGGGAACTTGGAAATCTCCGACTTCTAACTTCAGTGTGTTCAAGACAACTGGGAAGTCGGAAACTCGGGCATCTTTCTTGAGCACTGACTTTCTGACCTGAAGATCACTGACGTCATGATTTGACCTAGTTTCTTTCCGAGTTCCCAGTTGTCCTGAAAGCACCATGACCATCAGATGCAGGTACCATCAGTCCATTATAATAAAAAAGCTAATTATTTAAATGTGTTTACATTTACTGCACAAACCTCATTCCTACACGACTGTCTTTGTTAGGTTAATGTTACATTTTTTAAGTCAAGGGAAATATTTTTTAGTTATTTTCGCTAAATAAACACACAGTGATTTATTAGACATACAGTGGTGATTTAAAAATAAAATTAGAAAGACTGTACATGGGCTTTGAGAGAGAGAGAGAGAGAGAGAGAGAGAGAGAGAGAGAGAGAGAGAGAGAGAGAGAGAAAATGTAAACCTTTACAGTGAAGAGTGAGAGAGAGAACAGAAACTGGTATTCAGTGCTGCTAAGCCAGAGACTGCTTCGTACTGACCCGGCAGTGGATCCATTCACCAGGATGAAGCCGAAGCGGTCTGTCTCTGTGGCTGGAGTTGGAACACTGACCTCTGACCCCCTGTCAGAACCAGAAATGTCCACTCCGCTGGGGGGCATCTGAGTCGGAGTGGACGCACTCAGCATCTTACTCTACTGAGAGAGGAGAGGTCCCAGTTTAAAAAATACTCATCACTTCTGTATTGATGGACCAGAGTGTGTCCGTTGTGTGTGTCTGTACTTTATGTGTGTTAGAGCTAAAGCAAGTATACTTATAAGAATACTTATCCTGTATATTAAAAAACTTAGATCAAACCTACAGCCTATTGTTACATAAATAAAGCAATTTAACACAATCTAGGCTTCATACATACAGTGTGGTGCTACAGAATCTATCCACAGCATCAACAGATTAAGTTGTTCAATTTGAAGCAGAGGTGAAGCCAAATCTGCTTCCTGCCTCGACACTAACTGTGACTGTTACCATATTCGGTAGTTATAAAGTAGCAATGGTGTAAAATCAAATACCTTTGAGTTCTCTCTCTCCTCTTTGATCACTGGGTGGAATGCTTGCTAGAGGGAAGTGTTTGGTTAGAACGAGATTGGAAAGAGAGAAACTTCCGCTATTCAGTCTTGCGCTCTCACAAACTCATATTGGGAAGTCATTATTGTGTGTGTGTATGTATATATATATATATATATATATATGTGTGTGTGTGTCAGTGGTGGCTGGTGGGAGGAGCTATAGGAGGAAGGGCTCATGGTAAAGGCTGGAATGGAATAAATGGAATGGTATCAAACAGATCAAACATATAGAAACCACACATTAATTCCTTTCAAGCCATTACAATGAGCCCTTCCTCCTATAGCTGCTCCCACCAGTCTCCACTGGTGTGTATGTCTGTGTCTAAATGACTGTGTATAATAGCATTGTAAAATAGGAGGGTGGTGTGATGAATAATACCATATTTTGATATGCACTGGATAGTAAGTGCATCGAACTTTGCCACATTCAAAATGGCGACTATGTCTACCCAGGTCTACAGTACACTGCTGTTTCACAAGCCTCGTCTGAGTTCCCCTCCTCTCGGAGCAACAGTGCAAGTGCATAGACCGTTGTCCCTTGCGTCTGTTATCACAGGTTGTGGGAGCAGGTATGTTTCACAATGTTTGATGCTGTTTTTTTAAACAAATATGTAATTTGACATGTTTATTTTGATTTTGAATCGGTATTCCTGCATTTTCAATTACAGTGCTTAGAATACTTGCGAAGTAAACGGTCCGGTCTGGACAGCGGTATTTAAGTGCGCAGCATGTAATTATTGTTGCCTGAACAGCTTCACCATCATATGGTCCAGACAGCTCGGATAGCCTACTGTCGATAGTGAGTTATTATTCAGAGTTTTAAATATAACCGTTTTTCCTCAAGGTTTATTTATCAAAACAGCCTAGTTAAAGTTATAAACTATTCGGGATTTACGAGAAACTGCACGCTTTGTCTTTCAACTTTCTTTGCTAGTGACAACGTCTTCCTACAGTTGTAGCCTATACATTGTACATGTTGGGGGGCTACAATTGTACGGTAGCCTGCAGTATTTATTTGTAAGGTCAGTGTGATTGGCTGTGAAAGTGCTTATGCATGGCGCCTTTGTGTGACCTGTGACGTCGCCGAAAAGCCAGATTGGGGATGGGAGATTAGGAAAGTGCAGGGTAAAGCAGCTGCCTGACAATCTGTTCACCACCTTACATACACTCTCGAAGAGGTTTGTGTTTAGGATGTGCTCACTGGAGGTCACGTAGGGGCAGAGAGAAAGGTTGTTTCTGCTGTTGGACATGTGGGATCAGGAATCCACAATTTTGCCTATTTGCCTCATTGACCAACTATTCAACAAATGGTCCATATCTCTCTCTCTCCAGTTTCTTCTTGCTTCGATGTCTACTGCAGTGCGTTTGCTTTACTGCCCCAGGCCAGGTAAGACTAGACACCTGTAAATCAAATTGCTATCATTGGGGGGGGGGGCTTACATGTGTCACTGTCTATTCTGTTTATTTGGTAGGCACCTTTGGAGTTATCAGCCCCGGTTTGGTTCGACACTTCAGCCTCAGTGTGCAGAGAGGGATGTACAGTAAGTAACACAAATGTTGATATTCAGTAGTACCCATAACAATGAATTTGATTTGGCTTCATAGCTGCCTCTCTCATCTCTTGTTCTCTTCTTTGTCCTCTCTTGTTCTCCTCTCGCTCTCATCTTGTTCTCCTTTCTCTGTGTGTGTGTGTGTGTGTGTATAGAGTATGTGAATGCCAAGGAACTTCCTCTTGATATGAGGTCCATCACAGACCGAGCTGCTCAGACTCTCCTGTGGACCGAGCTCTTCAGAGGTGACACACACCACTTGAATAACACAGTTTCTCTGGAGTCCCCCCCTCTAAAATAAAAATACAAATCAAAGTACAGACTCTACCGACCACTGTCCATGGTGCTGAAATTGTGACATGTCTATGCGGCTGCAAACATTGATAGGTTTTCTGGGGTGCCAGGGTTTAGCTTAGCTTTAGCTAATGGATTAATGTGTATTGGTAGGCCTATTTGGTCGGCATTTTCTCATGTTAAGCCTAACATTTCACAAAGCTATACACAGTGTCGCAATGCTGCTATTTTTAGACTGCTGGTTGGCAGCAATAATGCAATTAAAGTTGGACATTCAAACATTGCAGATTGTAAAATAAATGTTTGATGCAACAGCATACTAATCAGCTACCAATTAATTTTGGGGGGGAATATACAACTGTCCTGTATAGGTTACCAGAGCCTGCATGAGATGAGCCATCCTCACTCTCTCACCCAGCTTGGGTAAAAAGTTGTGCGTATAACAAGTCTATTAATACCAAATAATAGTCAGTCCACTCTCAAAACACTAGCTTATTAGGGTTTGTTTCATTATGCAGTGTACTATCTATAGCTATATACCGTATTTAGCTTTTTATAAAAATTCACATCAAATAGCCTAACAATGAGGAAAAAGTAGTTGTCTTGAGGATAAATTCAGCCACTATTTATTGTTGAACTGGGCAGATTTTGTCTGGCTAGTAGCCTACACGAATGGACTGCAATATTCAAGGTGAATTAAGAGACTCCCCTGGTGTCCTGAAGGCTTCCTTTTTTGTGTGCAAATGTTTTCGCCACGGGCTGTAGGTCCAGGTTGGGAGCCTGACTGTTTTCTATAGTGAGTATTACCAACCCAGACAGTCTTTCCTGAGACATTGTGCGTTATATGTCCATTGTGCTGCACACAATTTAAACGCAGTCTTGAATGATGCATGCCAAGATAGACCAGAGATAAGAGACAGTTGATATTGCAACCACACAACTCAAACGCTGGTTCACCATGTATGAACAAAAACGTAAACCGCTATCTTTTGTTCAAGCCCTCAAGAAGTGTTGTCTGTTAAAGACGATAATCTGTTTGCATCTGGCAATTTATCGTCTGTCCAGTATCCAAATGACCTGTCCCCAGGGCTTCCTGTAGGCGACAGTTAATCTCTTTCCTTAACGCGTTGAGGCTGGCAATTAAGAATGAGAGGCTCAATTGAAGATGTTACAAACTTGCTCATTTTGAAGCACAACTCCCTTCACAGTTTTCCTGACGTTGCTACATAAATATAGCTGTTTTTACCATCCCTGTAACTGTCGCTTCTGCAGAGATTTTTGTTTTCTAAACTAAAAACCACAAAGAACTACCTGAGTAAGCTCCCCCTCATTCACTTTTTTCAGCCACATTCCTGAAGCCCAAGAAACAAACGCTTAGCTTCCTAGTATATATGGAAAAGGTTTATGAATGACTTTTTGGAGGGTTACTGTCAAAATGATTTATTAAGTCAAATAAAATAGACATCGATGACAGACGAATGGGACCCCAGAGCTCGTGGGCCTTGCGGTACTCCAGTGATGCGCACACACACACACCTTAAGTAACATTTCTTTACCTGTCTTTCCCACACACTCCTCCAGGATTGGGGATGACTATGAGTTACCTATTCCGCGAGCCCGCTACCATCAACTACCCGTTTGAGAAGGGTCCCCTGTCTCCTCGTTTCCGTGGTGAACACGCTCTGCGCCGGTACCCCAATGGAGAGGAGCGCTGTATCGCCTGCAAGCTGTGTGAGGCTGTCTGCCCTGCCCAGGTGACCCATATACACCCACATAAACACACTGGTAAAGCACTACACTGCCCTCAATGCCCTGGCCACTATACTCACTAGTACTACAAACTACTGTATGTAGGCATATGCATCATTAATACCTGCTTGCCTTCGTAAAGTATTCAGACCCCTTGACTTTTTCCACATTGCAATAGGTTACAGCCTTATTCTAAAATTGATTACATAGTTTTTTTCCATCCATCAATTGACACACAATACCCCATAATGACAAAGCAAAAACAGATTTTTACTCATTTATAAAAATTAACTTAAATATCACATTTGCATAAGTATTAAGTATTAAGACCCTTTACTCAGTACTTTGTTGAAGCACCTTTGGCAGCGATTACAGCCTCAAGTCTTCTTGGGTATGATGCTACAAGTTTGGCACACCTGTATTTGGGGAGTTTCTCCCATTCCTCTCTGCAGATCCTCTCAAGCTCTGTCTGGTTGGATGGGGAGCGTCGCTGCACAGCTATTTTCAGTTCCCTCCAGAGATGTTTGATCGGGTTCAAGTCCGGGCTCTGGCTGGGCCACTCAAGGAAATTCAGAGACTTGTCCCGAAGCTACTCCTGTGTTGTTTTGGCTGTGTGCTTAGGGTTGTTGTCCTGTTGGAAAGTGAAACTTCGCCCCAATCTGAACTCCCGAGTGCTCTGGAGCAGGTTTTCATCGATCTTTCTGTACTTAGCTCCGTTCATCTGTGCCTCGAACCTGACTAGTCTCCCAGTCCCCGCCGCTCAAAAACATCCCCACAGCATGATGCTGCCACCACCATGCTTCACTGTAGGGATGGTGCCAGGGTTCCTCCAGACGTGACGCTTGGCATTCAGGCCAAATAGTTCAATCTTGGTTTCATCAGACCAGAGAATCTTGTTTCTCATGGTCTGAAAGTCTTTAGGTTCCTTTTGGCAAACTCCAAGCGGGCTGTCATCTGCCTTTTACTGAGAAGTGGCTTCAGTCTGGCAACTCTACCATAAAGGCCTGATTGGTGGAGTGTTGCAGAGATGGTTGTCCTTCTGGAAGGTTCTCCCATGTCCACAGAGGAACGCTAGAGTTCTGTCAGAGTGACCATCGGGTTCTTGGTCACCTCCCTGACCAAGGCTCTTCTACCCCAATTGCTCAGTTTGGCCGGGTGGCCAGCTCTAGGAATAGTCTTGGTGGTTCCAAACTTCTTCCATTTAAGAATGATGGAGGCCACTGTGTTCTTGGGACTCTTCAATGCTGCAGACATTTTTTAGTAACCTTCCTCAACGCAATCCTGTCTCGGAGTTCTACGGACAATTCCTTTGACCTCATGGCTTGGGTTTTGCTCTGACATGCACTGTCAACTGTGGGACCTTATGAAATCAATTGAATTTACCACAGGTGGACAGCAATCAAGTTGTAGAAACATCTTAAGGATGATCAATGGGAATAGGATGCACCTGAGCTTAATTTCGAGTGGCATATGTAAATAAGGTATTTATGTCTAAAAACCTGTTTTTACTTTGTCATTATGGGGTATTATGTGTAGATTGAGGATTTTCTATTTTTGTTCATCCATTTTAGAACAAGGCTGTAATGTAACAGAATGTGGAAAAAGTCAAGGGGTCTGAATACTTTCCGAAGTCACTGTATATACAAAAGTATGCGGACAACCCTTCAAATTAGTGTATTTGGCTATTTCAGCCACACCCGTTTCTGACAGGTGTAGAAAATCGAGCACACATGCATTCTCCATAGACAAACATTGGCAATAGAGCGGCATTACTGATGAGCTCAGTGACTTTCAATGTGGCACCGTCATAGGATGCCACCTTTCCAACAAGTCAGTTCGTCAAATTTCTGCCCTACTAGAGCTGCCCCGGTCAACTGTAAGTCCTGTTATTGTAACATGTGGAAACGTCAAGGAGCAACAATGGCTTAGCCGCGAAGTGGTAGACCTCACAGAACAGGATCGCTGAAGCGGGTAAAAATTGTCTGTCCTCGGTTGCAACACTCACTACCGAGTTCCAAACTGACTCTGGAAGCAACATCAGCACAAGAATTGTTCTTCTTATTCGATGGGGTTTAACAGCGGTTGGCATCCAATGTTAATGGTGCATTACCTCCACCAGCTGGACAGGGTATTGAATAAGAAACAAACAAAAAACATTCCTGGAAAGTGGAATACAACGACATACAAAAAACATCATACTTCTTCATTCACAGTCCACTTCAAAATACATCCCTACACAGCCTCAGGGGCCTGTGATGGGGTTACATTCACCGACGGGATTTCTTGCACTGCCTCGGCTATGAAATCGTGAAGACCCAAAAAACATTCAGCGGCATTCACAATGATTCCAATTTTCTTCGATTTCTCTGCTTGTGCTGTACAGTTTATGATCCTTGCAATAAATTCCACCAAGTCCACCTTTTTTTAACATGTGGCATTTCACTATCTCTCGGGTTGATGAGAAACATTCACTGGTCTTGGTGGCTCTTACTGCCATTGCTTCTTCCCTGCCACTTGTTCCTTCCAATATTCTCACCGCCGCCAGATAGGAGACATGCTGGACACGCCTTTCCCGTGCCACCTCATTCTCCTTCACCCTAACAGGGCATTCCAAGAATTCAGGCACACGTTCACCTCCACAGTTGCAGCATTTCCCTTCATCTGGCATACAATATTTTTTCCCTTCTGCACACACTTGACACATGACCAAATCTTTTATGTGTATGACACTGAAGGGGCTTGTGCACAGAAGCTCTTACAGGGTATACCATGAATCCTAACTTTAGATGTGAAGGGAGGGACTCTTCCTCAAAGAACAGTAGCATGGATGAAGTGAACTTCTTTTCTCCGTCCACCTCACCTCAATCGACGAGCACCAACCACTCCATCGATGTCTTCAGTTATATCCTCTGCATTTTTTTCTTGAGCCACCGCAGAAATATCCCCCTTGATAGGCTCCCTGCAACGAAAATCCATACAGGAAACATTCCAGTCCGATATCATTATGAGTCTTAAAACACGCTTGTTCTGCTCCGCAGACACACAAAAAATCAAAATAAGACCACGTCTTGTGACTCTCACTGACTCCACACTTTCTTCCAACACATTCCAGATGTTCCTGGGGATGTTACACGGATTTCCCAAGTATCATTGATCCAAAACCCTGACTCCGACCAAAGAAAATGTTTTCCTATTTTCCAACAGCTTTACTTCTTTTGTTTCCCTTTTTTTCTTTGTCACCGTAGCCCACTCATTCTCACTTTCTGTACTATTAGCTTCACTCGACTCACTAGCCATTTCAAACAAAACCTCAGTGTCCGCCATCTCCGTTCCACCGTTTCCCAAACTCAGTTCTGGGTGCACGTTTTGGTTCTTCCGGCCATATCTTTCTTTAGCTATCTATCTACATGTATGAACTTGGTTTATCGTTGATAAAACCACACAATAATTGTTTATCGGTAGCTCGATGAAATGGGTTTCCATGACCGAGCAGCTGCACACAAGCCTAAGATCACCATGTGCAATGCCAAGCATTGGCTAGAGTGGTGTTAAGCTTGCCGCCATTGGATTCTGGATCAGTGGAAACGCGTTCTCAGGAGTAATGAATCACGCTTCACCATCTGGCAGTCCGACAGACAAATCTGGGTTTGGTGGATGCCAGGAGAACGCCACCTGCATCAATGCATAGTGCCAACTGTAAAGTTTGGTGGAGGAGGAATAATGGTCTGGGCTTTTTTTCATGGTTCGGGCTAGGCCCCTTAGTTCCAGTGAAGGGAAATCTTAACACTACAGCATGCAATGACATTCAAGATGATCCTGTACTTCCAACTTTGTGGCAACAGTTTTGGGAAGGCTCTTCCCTGTTTCAGCATGACAATACCCCAGTGCAAAAAGTGAGGTCCATACAGAAATGGTTTGTCGAGATTGGTGTGGAAGAACTTGACTGGCCTGCACAGAGCCCTGACCTCAATCCCATCGAACACCTTTGGGAGGAATTGGAACGCCGACTGTGAGCCAGGCGTAATCACCCAATATCAATGCCCGACTTCACTAATGCACTTGTGGCTGAATAGAAGCAAGTCCCCGCAGCAATGTTCCATCAGCTAGTGGAAAGCCTTCCCAGAAGAGTGGAGGATGTTAAAGCAGCTAAGGGGGGACCAACTCCATATTTAATGCCCAGGATTTTGTAATGAGATGTTTGACGAGCAGGTGTCCACATACTTTTAGTCATGTAGTGTACCTGCAGTCCATAACACTATCCAGGGTATCGGTAACTTCATATACTTTACTATGCAATGGTACACCAACCAGGTAACCCCTACAGTTACCTCCCCCGGTAAGGTAATTGAATACCCACTGCACAGCTCATAGGGTACACACTGGTTGTGTCCGAATACCCATAGCAGCTTACTACATACTTAAACTGAATACTCATTTTCACGTTCGATCTAGTAGAATTCACTTGTCTTTTCCGACGCACGTGTTTGACAACAGCTGATAATCAGATAAATTGACGCGCTGTTCTACAATGAACAAATGGCGGGAGTCAACGTAATCGCGCATTAGATGACGCAATCTTGAGTACTGTTTTGGATATTTCACATATTATTACACTTTCTGTTTTTATATTATTTAGTACGACGGTATTGGTATTCGGACACTGACATAGTTTATTTCCCTCTGCCTGCTCATTCTGTCCTCTCTCTGCTGCCCCCTGTCTGCCCCAGGCCATTACCATTGAGGCTGAGACTCGTGCAGACGGCAGCAGAAGAACCACTCGCTACGACATTGACATGACCAAGTGCATCTACTGTGGCTTCTGCCAGGAGGCCTGCCCTGTTGATGCTATTGTGGAGGTGAACAGCTGGAAATCTCACACACTCACCGCTTGTCAAATTCTAGTGGCTTTGGTCATAAGAGAACAGAACTTTCATTTGCATATTCTCCAACTTCTGGTGTATTCTAGGGTTAAGGGTTTCTGGACTTATTTCACTTTTTCATGTCCTTCAGGGTCCAAACTTTGAGTTTGCTACGGAGACCCACGAGGAGTTGCTGTACAACAAAGAGAAGCTGCTGAACAATGGAGATCAGTGGGAGTCGGAGATTGCTGCCAACATACAGGCAGACTACCTCTATAGATAGACCATCATACTGGCACACCAACCACCATCATACTGGCTAACTACCTATACTATGCATGATGTAAACACTAAGACAATCCTATGTCAATTAATAATACACCAACTACGCAATAGATCATACTTTTAACATAGAGCCAGTCAAAGTCAAATAAACACGCACAAGTGTAAAAGCAAAAGCGCACACATTTGCATTAATCACTATTTGATTTAAGTGTATACCTCATGCAAATGTTGTCATATGAGATTTTGAATAAGCATTATAATAACTGTAGCTTATTTGTAAGAAGAAAATAAATTGTGTTCTGAAGGCCTCCTGTTTGTACTTTTTCATACTGATTTGGGCATGAAGTACATGTGTGATTGAATGAAGATTAGAAAGAGATGGGTTGGCATAGTTTGAATACAAATATTATAGCTTGCACTCTTCCATTGTCTAGAAATCATATGGCCAAATTGCAGAAGAAATTACTGGGGGGAAAAAGCAACCATGGCAACAACAAAAAAACATGCATGTTACATTTTACAAAACGTTCATAATTTGTTTTTAAACCACCATAACGCTTTACTACCTACGTGTATATCACTGAGAGTCGCAACGTTTTTAATATCTCAATTGTTGCAACAAAAACAGTTTTATCGCTGGCGTTGATCACGTGATATGAGCGGAAACGGACTCAGGTCGTAGCTGAATCTCCCGCGGACGCAGCCATTTACTCTTTTCCGCTTCGTTTCAACGCCGGGTGAGTCTGAACATTTTTCCTGATGTGATGCTAGTCTTAATTCAATTTGTAATCATTGTGAATCAAAATTGGGACAATCAGAGACACCAAAGTGCGTTATTGGTGTATTTATACCTTCAGTTAAGTAATTATTTTGGCAATAAGCGAAGTTGTTAGACAGTTTTATTGATTTCTAAGACCACGTTAGCTTTGTGAGTAGCTCCAGTAGCGAAATGCTAGCTAGCGTTAGATGGCAACTTTAATTTATTGTTTCGTTTATAGATTTGATTGAGGATGTTTCGTTATATTGTTATTGTCCATATTAAAGATCAGATTGTAGCAGTTTTGTGCAGGGTTAATTTGTTACATAACAGAACCATTACTTAGACTGTGAACTAGCCAGAGAACAGATTGTGCTGCACAGACATTGTTCCAGCCGAAACTAGAAAAGTGCGGCAGCCTGCTGAATGGCGCACTCAAACGCTAACTAGCTAACGTACGCGCTAGCTAGCCGTCCTCGGCGTTTAGACTGCATGCTGTGCTAGCTAGCCATCCTCGGCGTTTAGACTGCATGCTGTGCTAGCTAGCCATCCTCGGCGTTTAGACTGCATGCTGTGCTAACTAGCCATCCTCGGCGTTTAGACTGCATGCTGTGCTAGCTAGCCATCCTCGGCGTTTAGACTGCATGCTGTGCTAGCTAGCCATCCTCGGCGTTTAGACTGCATGCTGTGCTGGCTAGCTAACTAACGTGACATCACCCGAACTGATTAATATTATATTTAGAAGTCATAACTACAGGCCTGAATTTAGGTTATCGATCGGATTGTTTACACGTTGTAATGTCCTGATTTGTCAGATGTCCGGAAATATGCAAAGGTTTAGGAATAAGTTGCTAGTTGAATAAAACGCGCAGCTAGTTACCAAGGTTTCTTGTTGGTTAGCTTGGACGCGTGCTGCTATGTCGAATGGTTGTTTGGTTGTTGTAGTTCAGTGGTTCACAAACCGCTGTGGGGCGGGGGACCTAAATAAGAAAACATTTGTATAAAGGAACTCTGTCAGGCTTTAAAAATGCTTTTGAAAGTTGTAATAGTGCCGATTCGAAATTGGTTAGTGCATTGTCAGTTAATCTTGTCATTTTCGTCATTGCACACTTTAGAGCGCTATTTATAACTGTCCAGATCAAATAGCCCATGTCAGCTAAGGTTTCTTTATTTCGTTTTTTTAGCCCATGTATATTATAATTTGTCACTCAATGTCACATTAAACACGAGCAAATGTGTAGAATTGCAGAAAACAAAATTTAAACCAGCAAAATTCTCTCCAATAAGGGGTGTCAAAAGAAATGGACAGTGCGGAAAAAGTTTGGGAACCCCCTTTGCAAAACTACAATCTCAATAGCCACTACTAGTTAGTTAGTTGATCCAGCTAGCCAGCTAACTATACTAGCAGCTAACCATACCATCCGGTCTATGTTTTAGGAGAACATAAAAAACCCACGACACATTCCACAATGGCAGAGGGAGAGCCGCAGGTCCAGTTCAAGGTGAGGGTTTTTCCTTCTATCTCACACATGTACTGTTTATTTTGTTTTAGAACATGAAGCATGTCATGGATAACTAGCCCCTCCCCCCATGTGTTCCAACTTCTAACCTCTTACCCTCTCAGCTTGTGTTGGTTGGCGATGGAGGAACGGGAAAGACCACTTTCGTCAAAAGACATTTGACGGGAGAGTTTGAGAAGAAATATGTTGGTAAGTCACTCCCCATCAGCATGTAATTACTTACACCAACACACCCATTTATAGCGCGAACCCACCAACACATCCACATGTTTTAGGCCTTTGCACTCAGTCTGTAGTGGTAGAATGGTTTGTTGGAGTTTTAGTCATAAGAAAGAGGGGATACATGGAGGCACCAGATAAGTGTGCAGCAAGGGATTGACTCGGAATGAAACCAACAGCCACCGTTCCAGCACCAGCCTTGTAAACACCTGTTTCTAAACTCTCTTTCTCTTCTGCCCACTTCCTATTTTCTCTTCCTTATTTCTCGCTACCCCTCCTTGTCTCCCTCTCATCTGTCCCTTCTTTCGCCTGTCCTGATGGGTTTCTGTTCTTCTCTCCCCTTTCCCTTTTTCCAGCCACGCTGGGAGTGGAGGTGCACCCGCTGGTATTCCACACCAACAGAGGGGCCATCAAATATAATGTGTGGGACACAGCCGGGCAGGAGAAGTTTGGAGGGCTCCGAGATGGCTACTACATCCAAGGTATTGTATAAAAGTGCTTGTTTGCTTGGCCTGGAAGTTTTGCCAAGAGGAAAAACTCTGGGCCCTAGTTACTAAAAAGTAACTCCCTGCTCTACTGACATACTTGCCGACAGAGCTTTGCGGGGGGGCTGTCTAGTAGAGAATGACAAAGCTATTCTGGGTAAACTCTGCCCCCTCCAGTAAGGATGCTATGTTGACTAGATTCATGTTGTGACACTCCCTCTACATCCTTCTCTTGCTTTCTTTGCCTCTTCACTCTCTGAATCCCCTTCTGTACTTTCTTCCTCTGCTCTCTCTTTCCTCTCCTCCTTTCTGCTCTCCAGCCCAGTGCGCAATCATCATGTTTGACGTCACGTCCCGAGTCACCTACAAGAACGTACCCAACTGGCATCGTGATCTGGTGCGAGTCTGTGAGAACATTCCCATAGTCCTCTGTGGCAACAAGGTAGACATCAAAGACAGGAAAGTCAAAGCCAAGAGCATCGTATTCCATCGCAAGAAGAACCTCCAGGTACTAATTACACACTTTTTAATATTGTTGACTGGTGGTGTTGTACCAAGCCACCCCCTGTACCCGGGCTTTGAAATACTCCCCTCTGGGCACAGGTATAGGGCACCCCTCAGCAAGAAAAACAGAACTAGACAATAATTTGTGCCAGGCGTGATATCCCTCCTAAATAGTGTGGGCTAATGTTCCTATCTACTCAGTTAGGGCAGCAAGCCAGTCTTACCAATAAAACAATTTTTTAAATAGATTTATGCATGTATATTATGAGCGTTGTATTGAATGAATGCACTTATGAACGTTGTATTGTCAATTTTGTTTTGTATTTAAACACCACTTTAAACATGTGCATGACACTGCAACAAAACTTCCCCATGGGGACAATAAAGTCAGTAAGTATAGCAGTGTATCTGGGTTTCTGTGCAAACTGAGACTAGCCCTGATGAAAGAATGGGTAAATAAACATTTTACACCTTGTTCTCCACAGTTATGTTATAACCCTCTTCTCCCTCAGTACTACGACATCTCTGCCAAGAGTAATTACAACTTTGAGAAGCCCTTCCTGTGGCTAGCACGGAAGCTGATTGGAGACCCCAACCTGGAGTTCGTGGCCATGCCCGCTCTCGCCCCACCAGAGATCCTCATGGACCCCTCCCTCGCAGCGCAGTACGAGCATGACCTCAAAGTGAGTAGAACCGCACAGTGGCTCAGCATGGGTAGATGGACTGCGTCGAGACAGTCAAGTGTTATCGGTTTAAATTGGATCGGAAGGATCTGATCTTATCAGTGTCTTACCGTAGGAAATTAAATCAGAATGGCTAGATAATAACATGCATCAATGTTGCTGATTTGTAAATGGTGTATTGTCGTAACACTAACCGTTATTCACTTCTGGCTCCCCCTCTCCAGGTTGCATCAGAAACGGCGCTCCCAGATGAAGATGATGACCTTTAACCTGTTATGTATGTATGTATGCCCCCCCCCCCCCCCGTGTGTCAGGAAGTTGTTGGAGTTTGGCCCCTTTAAATGTAAAATCCCGTTGCAGATTTATTTTTATTTTGGAACTTTTTTCTGTTTCTGTTTTAAAACAGATAAAAATACAAACTTGGTAAAGTCGTGTGGTTCTCTAGTTTCATTGTAAGACACCCGCCCTAGTGTTGGCATGGTAATGTGCAACTCACCATCATCAAGCACCACCCTCTGCCCTTACCCGGCACACGCTTGGCTAAGGCCGACTGACCGGAAGCACTTGGGGGAATTAACTTTGAATAAAAACATTCTCAATACAACATGCATGTCTTTGATTCGTTGTTCTGACATGTCGTTGGGGGTAGAAGTTGAGCATTGTAGACTCAAATCTTTCCAGTAGCTGATTTATTACGCAGGGTTGGGGTGAATTTCAATTCAGGAAGTAAAACTGGAATTCAAATTTCCCTATGAGGAAAAGTTATTTTATTGTATTTTCTATAATTGAGTGGAAATGAAATGGGCTCTGACCCTGATACTCTGTATTGTGTGGTGTAACTTCTGAAGAAAACACCACCTACCCAGGTTCCTTTTTGATATGACTTAACAATATATTTCAATTATATATCTCCCAATGTCCTGGTGGGAATAACATGCATTTTTGCTTATCCAGTATGTGAGGGCATGTAGCTCACTGCAGATGTATTCCATTCTGTTTACTCAGGAGGACTTCATTGCAGACTCCTGGTGAGTCTTTAAACACCATGGTTTAATTAAGAGGTGCAACTACTTATTAAATATGGTCACAGATTTGAGGCTAATGTTATGTACTGAACAAAAATATAAACGCAACATGTAAATGTGTTGGTTTCATGCGCTGAAATTAAAGGTCGCATTTTCCATATGCTCAAAAAGCCTATTTCTCAAATTTTGTGAACAAATTTGTTTATGTACCTGTTACTGAGCGTTTCCCATTTGCCAAGATAATCCAGCCACCTGACCGGTGTGGCATGTAAAGAAGCTAATTAAACAGTGCTGTGGACAAAAGGCCACTAAAATGTGCAGTTATGATACAACACAATGCCACCGATGTCTCAAGTTTTGAGTGTGCAATTGAAATGTTAACTGCAGGAATGTCCACCAGAGCTGTTGCCAGATTATTGAATGTTCATTTCTCTACCATGAGCTGCCTCCGTCATTTTAGAGAACTTCGCAAAAGTCCAACCGCGTTTAACCACGCCAGCCCAGGACCTCCACATCCGGCTTCTTCACCTGGGGGATCGTCTGAGAGCAGCCAGTCGTACTGCTGACGAGACTGGAGTATTTCTATCTGTAATAAAGCCTTTTGTGGGGATAAACTCACTTGCCAAGTGGGTGGGCTTATGCTCTCCCAGGCCCACCTATGGCTGCGTCCCTGCCAAGTCATGTGAAATCCATAGATTAGTACCTAAAATATATTAGCCCTGGATTTCAGTACTCTACCCTGCACTTTAGAGACTACTGCCCGATGTACATAGTCACTTTAATAACGTTTACCTGCTGTCCTATATAACTAATGCTCCACACTTTTTGTGTTCATATACTGTCTATTCACACCATTATATTTATATTCTGGACTCAAACATTGCTTTTGTATTTTTTTTGTTAGGTATAACTGCAATGTTGGGGCAAAAAACAAGCATTTTGCTGCACCTGCGATAACATCTGCAAAATATGTGGTGACCAATAACATTTTATTTTAATTGCTGATGCTATGGGCTTTGAAGCCACCGGTAGGACATATTGGCGCTCACATATCATATAAAAGTATGTATTACATGCATTTCAAAAGCTTCAAAAATATTTTTTACAACGGTGTAGGAGTGCCAAGATGGTGGCTTCAACAAGGCGCCCCCAATCAGTACTCTAATGTCTATATAAATAATTTGTTGTGGCCTATTCCCCGCACTACGCTCTATTAGGTTGCAGTTTTGTCGGAAAAACCACCGGGTGTCAGCCTTGTTGCGTCTTAGAGAAATCAACATTCCCCGTACTGCAAGGCTCTGATTGTAGCCTCACTGATTGTGGACTCGTAACAGCCAGTGGTCCAATCAGAATGACGCGATACAGGATTTCAACAATTCTCAGCATTCACGAACGTTCCAGTCCTCAAATTCACTTTAATATGATTTGTGTTGATTATTGATTGGTTATGTCTGTGAATTGTTTAGTGTGTGTATTTTGAGGGAGAGAGTATGGTATTGTGCGCGAGGCTAGACGGCTACTTGCCCACTCTCATTCGTGGTGGTGCCATAATAAAACAATATAAAAGCTATCAAACTATCACTCACGGGCCACCCATAATAAACCCTTTCCTTATCCGCGCCACCCGCTCAAAAGCGATCTACCTAACGTATCACCCGGGGCAAACTACCTGCCCTCCAGGACACCTACAGCACCTGATGTCACAGGAAGACCAAACATATCATCAAGGACATCAACCACCTGAGTCACCGCCTGTTCACCCCGCTATCATCCAGCGGCGATGTCAGTACAGGTTAATCAAAGCTGAGACCGAGAGACTGAAAAATAGCTTCTATCTCAAGGCCATTAGACTGTTAAACAGCCGTCACTAGCCGGCTTCCACCCGCTAACGCACCTTCGTGGTTGCTGCCCTATATACATAGACTTGGAATCACTGGCCACTTTAATAATGTTTACATACTGCTTTACTCATCTCATATGCATATACAGTAGTATATTCTACAATATTTTAGTCAATATCACTCCGACATTGCTCAATCTAATATTTATATTTTTCTTAATTCCATTATTTTACTTTTCGATTAGTGTGTATTGTTGTGAACTGTTAGATACCACTGCGATTTTAACAGAGATAGATTACACATCTGTGTGACTGTAAATGAGTGAATGTAAGGTCCCACTAGAGGTGGGGCAGAATAGGCTATAAACATCGACCCTGTGTAGGCCTATTTACCAAACAAATGCATGCACATACCGGTGAGTAAATACGCAAAGACGTGGTGCACATTCCGATGCGTACAGGCTTTTTTCTACGAGAATATCCTAATGAACATCATATTGTCAATGTGGGTGTTTTCACTCTTGGTCCCTTTCAGACAATGTTTGTGAACTCAGTGAGGCTCCTTATATATATTTTTGGTCCAGTGTGAACACTCAAGCATTTCTAACTCCTCAAAAGAGTCCCCGAAGCAAACCGAACTGAAACCATCTCAAAAGGTGATCTGAGTTAGTTTCGCTTGGATTCCGTGATCTGGATCATTTTTAAGGTCAATGTGTACACAAAGCTCCCCAGGTTCAGTTGTCATTATTCCCGCACCACACACTAGACTACTGCAACACTGTTTTTTTTTTTTTTACCCCAGAATTCACTATTTTATTTTTTACTTAACCTTTATTTAACTAGGCAAGTCAGTTAAGAACAAATTCTTATTTACAGTGACGACCTACCAAAAGGCCTCCTGCGGGGACAGGGGCCTGGGATTAAAATAAATAAACACAACATAAATATAGGGCAAAACACACATCACAACAAGAGGGACAACACTAAATAAAGAGAGACCCAAGACAACAACATAGCAAGGCAGCGACACAACATGGTACAAATATTATTATTATTACTTTAAAGATGACTATATGTGAAAACACACTAAAGTTACATGAATTCCACTGAGAAGATACCTCCCCTTTATAGGACATGGTTGGCCAACACGCACAGGTAGGTATCACGCTGGTCTGGGCGTGGCCCCATACACGACAACTGGACAAGCAAGGAGCCTTTCGCGCATGCGTGAGCTCGAAAGTGCGTTTTATAACAATTACTTGTGGCGAGCGAGAGAAATTATGCAGGGTGTACACAATTTGTTTTAATCCCCAGACCGAAGAGGAAGAGATTTAGTTTCTCCCCTAGCGGCCATATTGTATGGACTATTGGTGGAAAAAGCAGTATTTCAGCAGCAAAAGTCATTTTAAGAAGAACCTTGCCATACTTTGGTTGGCGGTGGGATTCAGTTCAACAGCTAGCTGTCCAGCTGGTTGAGGGATTTCACAGATTGGGGATTGTGTTTTTAAGATATAGATTACTGTATTTATTTTTTAGCTTGTTTATTAACAGTCGTCAAGATGAAGGACCGATTGGAACAACTTAAAGCAGTAAGTGAGGTCTGGGAAGTGTGACAGGGGCACCTTTTCACTGAGCGAGACAAATGTTAGAACCTCCTGTGTGGGCCAGCATGCAAATTACAAGTGGTCTATGCAAGGAAGTGAATCATTCGACAAAATTATTTAACTTATTATTAGTGTTATTAGGCAGTTTACAAGCTATTCATCAGCCTATTTGAAACCCTATTTGGACTGCCGCTATTTGATTTCATTACATGGCTACATAATGAATTACTTTAATTACGATTGAAAAGATGCATGAGAGATGGAAAAGAGAATCGTTTCTGTTATGGTTTTATTTTTCATCAATTTGGATATTTATATTGAACTAAAATATAAACGCAAACGTGCAACAATTTCAAAGATTTTTACTGAGTTACAGTTAATATAAGGAAATCAGTTGATTTAAAATAAATAAATTAGTCCCTAATCTATGGATTTCACATGACTGGGCAGGGGTGCAGGGTGGGTGGGCCTGGAAGGGCATAGGTCCACCTACTTGGCAGCCAGGACCAGCCAATCAGAATACGTTTCCCCCCACAAAATTGCTTTATTAGACAGAAATACTCTGCAGTTGTGAGGCCGGTTGGACATACTGCCAAATTCTGTAAAACAATTTGAGGCTTATGGTAGAGAAGTGAACATTCAATTATCTGGCAACAGCTCTGGTGGACATTCCTGCCATCAGCATGCCAATTGCACGCTTCCTCAACTTGAGACATCTGTGGTGTTGTGAGACAACTGCACATTTTAGAGTGACCTTTTATTGTCCACAGCACAAGGTACGCCTTTGTGATCATGCTGCTTAATCAGCTTCTTGATATGCCACACCTGTCAGTTGAATGGATTATCTTGTCTAAGGGGAAATGGTCACTAACAGGGAAGTGTATGGAACATTTCTGGGATTTTTTATTTCAGCTCATGAAACAAACACAACATGTAAAGTATTGATGTTCTTGTTCAGTGTCATTGCCTGTGTCTCTCTTGGGGACATGTTGGTGTTTTGTGTGGCAGTCAGCGAGTGGGGGGTTGAGGTAACGGGATCACGGGTGTGTCAAGTGTGCACTGTGTCCTGGCGTGCTTCGGGTATTGGAGAATGTGGCATCACGTGGTCAATTGATTTCCAATTTGGGCTGACAGTTGTAGGCTTTCATTCCCACCATTTGTTTATAATCTCCTGTAATTAAGCTGCAGTTGTAATTGACACCTATACTAATTAACAATCAGTAGTGTAATGCAAGGCCTATAGTGGTGAGATTGGTGATTGTTCAACATCTCAGATCCCTTTCCACACTCTATTAGCCTAGAACTTGTATTGGTTATTTAGACATTAACCCACTCAATGTGAAAGTCTGTAGCCTAGTTTCTAACACAAAACAACCAGGATGTAAATTTGAAGTTGAAGAATGTCCGGTTAGCCTTTGGGTGAGGCGCTGCTGATCCACTCCAGCCGTGTCAGATTCTGTTACCATGGTCTTATTGGTGGACAAATATGTGCCATGTTTAGTTTGTCAAATGGTGCCCTGAGTCGTAATCTCCCAGGTACAATGGATTTCTACTGGAAGGGTAAGTAAAGTCAAAATGGTGTGGCAGTTTGTTTAGGGACGGCCATTTACATAAAACAAGACTGACGGGAGGCCTTGAACATCTGTAGGGTTCTCTCATCTGTTTTCCTTTTAATGTTTAACTTGGTGTGGCTGTATTGTTGTGCTCGGAGCATGAAAACGTCAGCTGACAGGTGCAGTAGACAGAACAGACTACAACAGGAAATGAGGGTGACAGTTTCCCTGGACACATATTATATTCAGTCTGGTCTTTGTAGTAACTCTACAGCTAGATCTCCATATAGATTGCCTTCTCTGTACAGCAGTCTGACTGTACTCTAAAGACATGTTCAGACATGCATCCCTCAGGTACACAGTGACACTCAAAGTGGTTGTCTTGTCTCCCGTAGTGTGGCCTTTATGCACTAGTCTCACTCCAGTGCAGTGTCGCCCTCAATCAGTCACAATATCCAGAGACTTATCTCTCGGGCTTCAGTCACAGTAGCCTTTGACAGCAAGGGTGCCTCTCTTACTTCAATCTCTTTCCAGACTATCCCTCTCTCTCCACAACCTGTCATTCTCTCTCTGTGGTGTAGTAAAATTCACATTGGGAATGGTTCAGCTCTCAGAGAGGAAATGCTGATCCCAAAACAGTTATTAGGGATAGTGTAATCTAATTGGAGCCCCTGTCCAACATAAGCATGATCTGTTTGTCTGTAAAGTCTTTCACGGCATTAATGTACTAGACTAGATCCAGGAAGAATATATGGTTGAGTTTAAGCATCGTAGCGGAAATACAATGTGAGGACCAATGAAACGGCTCCATTATGATGACCCTATAGATCAAGGACCAATCGAACGTATGTCTATAGACGAATGATCAGTGATGCAGTGCCGTTGTAAAGACTGTCTGTCTAGTTATTTACCCTGTTACAGGGGAAATATGCAACTAGGTGTACCTCGAGCTACATATGCAGAATCTGAAGCCTCTAATCACAAAGGCAGGTGGAGTTGTAAATCACAAGACCGGTTTGCTGTTTATGAGTCTGGTTGTGGAAGTTTCTTATAACCGATGACTAACGGGAGAAAGAGAGACACTCCCTCTTAACCTTGTGGTCTCGGTGTTAAACTGATGCACACGATACTCATCACAACCCTCTCTCTCTTTCTCACATTTTATTCCCTCTCTTCCTTGTTTATGCTGAATGAGAGCGACTAAGTGAGAAGACAGGAAGGAAACGAGTGCTTAGTCTTATCTCACTGCCGCAGCACTACCACTGTGTGAAAGAGAGAGAGAGACTGTTTGTGTGTGTTTTGACAAGGCATGCGAGTGTGGCAGTGTATAGTGCCAGTGTAAATCACAAGTGTGTCGATATACAGCTCTCTCTTGTTGTAAAAAAAATATATAAAAATAAAAAAAAGATCCTGGTGAACCTTTCCTTTCCAGTTTTATGATTTTAAAAACAGACTGTATTTGTTTTGTGTCCAACTTGTATGGGATGTGATTGACAGGGAAATTAACTGACTCTGAGACTTGTGAGAACTTAAGTGGCCCTGTCTTGTCTTGACTTAGACCAGGTCCCGGCTTCCCGATAGCGATTGAACTTACAGGCTGACTACACCGCTCGCGTGTGCGAGCATTGCAAAATACATTTAGAAATCTATGTTATTCAATTATTGCACCCACACTGCTCGTGTGCGCCAATGAGCGTCTGCGTTGCCAAGGGCTAAAATAGAAGTCAGTTCTATTTCTGACGCAGATCGCACTGCAAGTCCTGCCTCTCATATCTCCTCATTGGTTTATAGAAGCAGCTACCCACGTGCCATCTCCTCATTGGTTATACCCATGTGGGTGACTGAAAGACGAACGAGGTCAGTGGCAGTAATGCACCTAATTTATGAAAGTTGCCAATCGCCATATAAAGTGAAGAGGAGAAAAGGTCTGGAAGGAGGAGAGATGACTAGAAAAGATTTGGTTGACCGTTTTGTGTGGATTAATTGGCGGATTAGAGGACCTAGTTAGCTAAATGTTAGCTAAATTGCCATAAATATTTAATGCTTTTCGACCTGTCCCCAAATTTAATATAATTGGTTCAGAGTTTGTTTTGGTATTTTAACCTGCGTGTCGTGATCGCGTTTGATGTGGGGGGACAAAATACATTTATGCACAATGGCGCACGCACGCAGCTGGTTTGGGTTCCGTGTTAGGCTTACGAGTGTTTTTAAGGATGTATCTTTCTACAACGGCCGAAGATGTAACGTTTGTTTTTTTTCTCTCAACACAGCGCAGAGAGAATGGTTGCGAAGTGCGTTGTTGGAGAATGTGTCGATATTGATGGGATTGAAAGGGCGCTGTTCTCGGATCAGCTTTCTCCAGCTCAGATGGTTATAAACTGATTGCGTCTTAACTTTCTGGATTGTGCGGATCTCTTTTTCAAGTTTTCTATTGCACCTCGCCTGAACAGGTGTGCGTTTTTCTTTCGCCTCCATCCATATCTTAACATCAAAATTATGTTACAAGACTGAAGATGGATCAGTTCCTAGAGCGATATTACCACCTACAGTAGCAAATATTGAGGTGGCTTATTCAAACGCTTAACCAATAAAACTGAACTAAATCCCCTATTTGGCGCATTTTATGCTACACATGAAGTATATTGAGACCAATTGCAGACAGTAGCCTACAAGTAGCAAAACTGAACTCAACTACTTTTTATATTTTAATGGACCAGAAGGGTCTAATAATAATAATAATAATCACAGAGGTTGTCGAGGGTGCAACAGGTCAGCACCTCAGGAGTAAATTGGCTTTTCATAGCTGAGCATTCAGAGGTCGCGACACCAGGTGTGGTAGAGAGAGAGTGGGGGAGAGTCTAAAAAAGAGAAGGTCCGGGTCAAGGTAGCACGTCCGGTGAACAGGTCAGGGCTCCATAGCCGCAGGAAGAACAGTTGGAACTGGAGTAGCACCACAACCAGGTGGACTGGGGACAGCCAGGAGTCATCAGGCCAGGTAGTCCTGAGTCATTGTCCTAGGGAGGGAGCATACTTAAATTCATACAGGACACCAGATAAGGCCGGAGAATTACACCAAATATAATACTGACCCTAGCTCCCCCGGTATATAGACCAGGGGTTCTTGAACTTTTTAAGCCTGGGACCCAAATTAGAAAGTCTGTTTTCCTGGGACCCAAGTTTATGAAAACATGCAACTATATGTAAATATCGGAACATTTAATTGCTCTTATGCAAGCCTAAAACAAATGCAATATAGACATAACAAATATAATAATATAAATAGCTATTCATGTTTATTTTTGATCACACAAATGTAGAGCAGAAAACACATGCGCGCGCACACACAAACCTATTGAGGTGTGTGTGTGTGTGGTTGATGCTTCAACCAGCATGTCTATTCTGGGCCCAGTTTTTGATTGTGCAACCCTGAGGTCTTGCTCAGCATGGAGTCTGTTTCTGTATGCCAGAGTTGAGAGCCCTGACTCGCATAGGTATGTGGTGCCAAACTGGATCAGAACATCTACTGCTTTCTCAGCCAGGCAGAAGACCACTTCCTGCTGTAGATGAGCAACCCAGAACTGTGAGTGGGTTTGCCTCAAAAAGCATCTCGTTCCAATTAGTTTATTCTAGTTCAGATCATTTCTACAGTAAGATGTACTAATCTTTTTCATCTTCATATGTACTGTTACTTAGGGTTGTACACAACCAAAGCAAGCTAGCAAGCTACTGATAAACGTTAGCCATCTAGTTACAGTGGGGCAAAAAAGTATATAGTCAGCCACCAATTGTGAAAGGTCTCCCACTTAAAAAGATGAGGCCTGTAATTTTCATCATAGGTACACTTCAACTATGACAGACAAAATGAGAAAAAAAAAAATCCAGAAAATCACATGTATTTGCAAATTATGGTGGAAAATAAGTATTTGGTCAATAACAAAAGTTATATACCCTTTGTTGGCAATGACAGAGGTCAAACGTTTTCTGTAAGTCTTCACAAGGTTTTCACACACTGTTGCTGGTATTTTGGCCCATTCCTCCATGCAGATCTCCTCTAGAGCAGTGATGTTTTGGGGCTGTTGCTGGGCAACACAGACTTTCAACTCCCTCCAAAGATTTTCTATGGGGTTGAGATCTGGAGACTGGCTAGGCCACTCCAGGACCTTGAAATGCTTCTTACGAAGCCACTCCTTCGTTGCCCGGGCGGTGTGTTTGGGATCATTGTCATGCTGAAAGACCCAGCCATGTTTCATCTTCAATGCCCTTGCTGATGGAAGGAGGTTTTCAATCAATCTCACGATACATGGCCCCATTCATTCTTTCCTTTACACTGATCAGTCGTCCTGGTCCCTTTGCATAAAAAACAGCCCCAAAGCATGATGTTTCCACCCCCATGCCTCACAGTAGGTATGGTGTTCTTTGGATGCAACTCGGCATTCTTTGTCCTCCAAACACGACGAGTTGAGTTTTTACAAAAAAGTTATATTTTGGTTTCATCTGACCATATGACATTCTCCCAATCTTCTTCTGGATCATCCAAATGCTCTCTAGCAAACTTCAGACGGGCCTGGACATGTACTGGCTTAAGCAGGGGGACACGTCTGGCACTGCAGGATTTGAGTCCCTGGTGGCGTAGTGTGTTACTGATGGTAGGCTTTGTTACTTTGGTCCCAGCTCTCTGCAGGTCATTCACTAGGTCCCCCCGTGTGGTTCTGGGGTTTTTGCTCACCGTTCTTGTGATCATTTTGACCCGACATGGTGAGATCTTGCGTGGAGCCCCAGATCGAAGGAGATTATCAGTGGTCTTGTATATCTTCCATTTCCTAATAATTGCTCCCTCAGTTGATTTATTCAAACCAAGCTGCTTACCTATTGCAGATTCAGTCTTCCCAGCCTGGTGCAGGTCTACAATTTTGTTTCTGGTGTCCTTTGACAGCTCTTTGGTCTTGGCCATAGTGGAGTTTGGAGTGTGACTGTTTGAGGTTGTGGACAGGTGTCTTTTATACTGATAACAAGTTCAAACAGGTGCCATTTAATACAGGTAACGAGTGGAGGACAGAGGAGCCTCTTAAAGAAGAAGTTACAGGTCTGTGAGAGCCAGAAATCTTGCTTGTTTGTAGGTGACCAAATACTTATTTTCCACCATAATTTGCAAATAAATTCATAAAAAATCCTACAATGTGATTTTCTGGATTTTTTTTCTTCTCATTTTGTCTGTCATCGTTGAAGTGTACCTATGATGAAAATTACAGGCCTCATCTTTTTAAATGGGAGAACTTGCACAATTGGTGGCTGACTAAATACATTTTTGCCCCACTGTATATTAGCTGTGTACAAGGGAATTGTTTGAAAGAGAAGCTCACATCTACTACTATTTCTGCATATCATCTGTTATAAAACGACAACAATGTTAGCTGATTTACTTTTCCAGTGTTGAAGCACTGTTTCCTGAAGCATTCTTCCCTGTTCTGAAAGAACTCCCTGGGTTTACCGTCATGCTGTGGATGTTTGGTCAGGACGTGTCTTTTTTTAATTTGTTAGTTTTGAGACTCGTTACTAAGCACTTCCCCGCAAAAAAAGACATTGTGGGCGCTCCTTATTTCTCAAAGTTTGTATGAAACCAAGAGACGAGAAGAAACGCAATCGTGTTTCACCGTATTCGCGTTTCATGACAATTGTGCTCAGCCAGAACTTGTGGCTGGCTTGACTTATTTGATGGCGAGTGGGAATGACAAGTCATTGGCAGACAGCGCATCATCTACCGCTGAACAACAGCGTTGCAGCGTGTGGGTCGCGGAGTGATCTTCAAGAAAACTGCAGAAAAAAGATCTGGTGAACCGGCGAAGCACACGGGTATCTCCCTCCCACTCGTGCAGCTGCCAAACTGACACCACTGCTCAGCAGAGAGCGCAATGAGAGCACAGTTGCACTTGGCCAAATCAATTCCAGTAATGAATGAAATAATGATACATTTACTCTAACGCATCGCAACCCACCATTAACAGGTCTGCGACCCATACTTTAAGAAAGGCTGACATCGACTATTGCAGCATAGATACCGGAAGCTGAGACGGGGTGTTGGGGGACACTGCCCGTCTGACGATACCCCCAGGACAGGGCCAACCAGGCAGGATATAACCACAGTCCCCACACCACTAAAGGGATATCAACAGACCACCAACTTACTTCACTGAGACAAGGCTGAGTATAGCCCTCCCACCGCATGAGTCTGAGGGGGCGCAAAACCGGACATGAAAATCACGGCAGTGACTCAACCTACTTAAGTGACGCACCCCTCCTAGGGACGGTGTGGAAGAGCACTAGTAAGCCTGTGACTCAGAGGCAGAGAAATCCCAGTGGAGAGATGGGAGCCGGCCAGGCAGACAGCAAGGACAGTTCGTCGCTCCAGTGCCTTGTCATTCACCTTCGCACCTCTGGGCCAGACTACACTCAATCATAGGACCAACTGAAGAGATGAGTCTTCAATAAAGACTTAAAGGTCGAGACCGAGTCTGCATCTCTCACATGGATAGGCAGACCATTCCATAAAAATAGAGCTCTATAGGAGAAAGCCCTGCCTCCAGCTGTTTGCTTAGAAATTCTAGGGACAATAAGGAGGCCTGCGTCTTGTGACCGTAGCATACGTGTAGGTATGTACGGCAGGACCAAATTGAAAAGATGGATAGGAGCAGGCCCATGTAATGTTTGTAGGTTAGCAGTAAAACCTTGAAATCATCCCTAGCCTTAACAGGAAGCCTGTGTAGAGAGGCTAGCACTGGAGTAATATGATCAAATGTTTTTGGTTCTAGTAAAAGATTCTAACATCCGTGTTTAGCGCTAACTGAAGATAACTTTGTTTCTTTGGGACCTAGAACTAGCATCTCTGTTTTGTCTGAGTTTAAAAGTCAAACATTTTCCACCATCCACTTATGTCTGGCTTCCAGGCTAGGCAATTGTGGGGCTTCAGCATGTTTCATTGAAATTTACAGCTTTGTGTCATCCCATAGCAGTGAAAGTTAACATTGTGTTTCTGAATGATATATATATATATATATATAGTGAAAACAATAGTGGTCCTAAAACGGAACCTTGACGAACACCGACACTTACAATTGATTTCTCAAAGCACAAACCATCCACAGAGACGAACTGATATCTTTCTGACAGATATCTAAACCAGGCAAGAACTAGTCCGTGTAGACCAATTAGGGTTCCAATCTCTCCAAAATAATGTGGTGATCGATGGTGTCAAAAGCGGCACTATGGTCTAGGAGCACGAGGACCGATGCAGAGCCTTGGTCTGACGTCATTTACCACCTTCGAGTGCAGTCTCAGTACTATGATGGGGCCTAAAACAAGACTGAAGCGTTTTGTATTCATTTTTTTGTCATCGGGAAGGCAGTGAGTTGATGTGCAACAGCTTTTACATTTTCCTTTTGAGAGGAATGGGAGATTTGATATAGGCCAATTGTTTAGTTTTTTAAAACATTTTCCAGGTCGAGGTTTGGCTTTTTCAGGAGAGGCTTTATTGCTGCCACTTTTTTAGTGAGTTTGGTACACAGCCAGAGGATAGGGAGCCGTTTTATTATGTTCAGCATAGGTAGGCCAGGACGTAGCTCTTCCAGTAGTTTAGTTGGAGTTCAGCTGGAATGCTTAGAGGCCATGACTATTTTCGTGAATGTATCAAGATATAGGATTTAAAAACTTGAGTGTCTCCATTGGTCCTGGCAGTTCTGTGCACACTCGAAAATTGAGCTTTGGAGAAATACGCAGATTCAAAGAGGAGTCTGTAATTTTGCTTTCTAATGATCATAATCTTTTCATCTAAGGATTTCATGAATTCATCACTGATGAAGTAAAAGCCTTCCTGTCTTGGGGAATGCTGATTTTTAGTTAGCTTTACGACAGTATCAAAAATGCATTTTGTATTGTTCTTATTCTCATCAATTAGGTTGGAAAAATAGACTGAATGAGCAGCAGTGAGGGCTCTTTCGATATTGCACGCTACTGTCTCCAAGGTAGTCAGAAGACTTCCAGTTTGGTGGAGTGTAATTTCCATTCCAATTTTCTTGAAGCTTGCTTCAGCGCTCAGGTTTTTTTCTGTATACTGGAAGCTCATTTCTTGTGACAAATGTTTTTTTTTTGTTTTTAAGTGGTGCGACTGCATCTAGGATGTTACGCAAGGTTAAATGTAGACGCTCAGTCATATCGGCAGTCACAGAGAGACGGCTAAACCATGTGATTCTATGTTTAGCGGAGCTCTTCTGTGTATATAAATTGATGGCAAGAAAGCATAATGACACACTTAGCTATTCTACGAGTGATCTGAGGCAGGTGTTAGGTTACGAGTGTTTTTGAAGTGCAACATTAATCATGATGTTTTTGGGAAACAGCTCAGAGATTTAACAATGCCCCAAATATGGTTCTAACGATTAACTTAGACTTAATTTATTTTCTTGTTGTTTAGCAGATGCTCCTAGCCAGAGCGATTTACAGGAGAAATTAGGATTAAGTCCCTTGCTCAACTCGCGGTCATAAAGTACTACTGTGTGACATAACTGACGTTCACTCTACTAGTACAACAGTTAGTTGTAAAAGCAATAGCAAAGTTGACTCTAAAGGTAAAACTTAAGTCAAAGGATCTGGTCGAAGTAAAAGTTTTAATGAAGTGCTTCCTTCATGACAGGGTAGTCATGTCAAAATGCAAAGGCTAATAGCGCTAGAGGCTTAAATGGATGTTAGCCTTAGTGGCTAAGCCTTAGTGGCTAAAGAGCAAATGGCAACAAAAAAGCCTTGTGGCTAAAAGGCAAAAGTCTGTAGAGCCAAGGCCAATGGCAAGTGATGCGTCCTGAATCACAAGATTATATAGTCAAATTACGTTCATCATTAGACGTTAGTTGATATGAAACTGATGCAACTTTAAATTGAACAATAAAAACAGACTTCTTGTTCTGCTACTTTTACAATGGGGTAAATACATTTGAATGGAATCACTTTTTGACAGCACCCCTTTTTGAATTGAACGAAACCTTCTATACACATTTGCCCATTGTTGAAGTGCTCAGAAAGTTACGTTTTGACCTGAATGCCAAAATATTCAAGAGATAAAGGTGCTCGAAGTTGACCCATTTTGCAAACCCCAACTGACCATGACTGAGACATCCATGTTTTAATCACTGGAAAAGACAAACGGTTGATGTACACTACCATTCAAAAGTTCAGGGTCACTAAGAAATGTCCTTTTTTGAAAGAAAATCACTTTTTTTTTTTGTCCATTTAAAATAACATTGAATTGATCAGAAAATAGTGTTGACGTTGTAAATGACTGTTGTAGCTGGAAACGGCAAATTTTTTATGGAATATCTACATAGGCATACAGAGGCCCATTATCAGCGACCATCACTCCTGTGCTCCAATGGCACATTGTGTTAGCCTTTAAAATGATAAACTTGGATTAGCTAATTGATCATTAGAAAACCCTTTTGCAATTATGTTAGCACAGCTGAAAACTGTTGTGCTGATTAAAGAAGCAATGAAACTGGCCACCTTTCAGACTAGTTGAGTATCTGGAAATCAGCATTTGTGGGTTAGATTACAGGCTCAAAATGGCCAGAAACAAAGAACTTTCTTCTGAAACTTGTCAGTATATTCTTGTTCTGAGAAATGAAGGCTATTCCATGCAAGAAATTGCAAAGAAACTGAAGATCTCATACAACGCTGTGTACTACTCCCTTCACAGAACAGCACAAACTGTCTCTAATCAGAATAGAAAGAGTGGGAGGCCCCGGTGCACAACTAAGCAAGAGAACAAGTACATTAGAGTGTCTGTTTCTCAAACTAGACGCCTCACAAGTCCTCAACTGGCAGCTTCATTAAATAGTTACCCGCAAAACACCAGTCTCAATGTCAACAGTGAGGAGGTGACTCCGGGATTATGGCCTTCTAGGCAGAGTTCCTCTGTCCACTGTCTGTGTTCTTTTGCCAATCTGAATCTTTTCCTTTTTATTGGCCAGTCTGAGATATGGCTTTTTCTTTGCAACTCTACCTAGAAGGCCAGCATCCTGGAGTATAATAATAATAAAATAGTTTTATTGTTTTAAATGATATCTAACTCAATATTTTATATTTCCCAGTGATTAAGAAATGGATGTCTAATGGTATGGTGGGAGTATGCAAAATGGGTCAACTTTGAGCACTGTTGTGTCCTGAATGTTTTGGC
The DNA here is from genome assembly GCF_045791955.1 of Oncorhynchus clarkii lewisi. Lineage (NCBI taxonomy): Eukaryota > Metazoa > Chordata > Actinopteri > Salmoniformes > Salmonidae > Oncorhynchus > Oncorhynchus clarkii. The sequence goes on along the minus strand of NC_092177.1, from coordinate 32,279,966 downwards.
ATTTGGGTCAAAAAAAGTAACTTCCTGACCACTTCCATTGGCAAACATGAATGGAAAGTTTTTTTGTTTTAAATCAAAAAGGATGATGTCAAAAAGTGGAGGCTCCTCAGAGGAGGAAGGGGAAGACCATCCTACGCAGTGAATTTCAGGCTTTTTTTTTTCATTCAGTATTGTTGTAAATGTCATTATTTCAAATAAATTTTAAAAATCGGCCGATTAATCGGTATCTGATTTTTTTTGGTCCTCCCAATAATCGTTATCGGTGTTGAAAATCATAATCGGTCGACCTCAACTCTATACTCAATATATTCACGACACCAAATAACTGATTAAAACGCATTGTTTTGCAATGGTCTACAGTAACCTCAACAGCACCCTCTGGTGTATCACTTTGGTGTAGCCGGAGGACAGTTACTTTCTGTCCTCTGGGTACATTGACTTCAATACAAAAGCTTGGAGGCTCATGGTTCTTACCCCCTTCCATAGATTTACATAGTAATTATGACGACTTCCGGAGGACATCCTCCAATCTAATATCCTGTCCATCCAATCAAAGGATTAGAGAAGTAATCTAGTACTGAAAGCATACGTTACAGCCAGCTAGCACAGCAGTGCATAAAGTGTGGTAAGTAGTTGACTCAAAGAGAGAAAGAGAAAATAGTTGAAAAGTTTTGAACTAATTTGTTAATTTAAAAAAATGAAGGAGAAGCAGCAGAGAGGTAGGAAGGGGGGGCTTTTAGTTTACCTTTCGCTTACTTAACTAATGCAGCTAATTTTGTATACTCAACAACCAGAGAGGAATGCTAGCTAGCTGGCTATGGCTATCCAACACCGCAAGCACAGATACATTTTATTTTTGGCCACATACACACATTTATTGCGGGTGTAGTGAAATGCTTGTGTTCCTAGCTCCAACAGTGCAGTAGTATCTAAAAATCCACAACAATACATACATCTAAAAGAATGGAATTACGAAATATCTAAATATTAGGGAAAATAATTCTGGGCAAATGTAAGGAATGACACACAAAAAAACAAAATACTGGCAAATTGTTTAGGAGCTAGAAGCAGAGCTGCCATGTCTGTCGGCGCCATCTTTTTTTTGTTTTGAATTTTTACCCCTTTCTCCCCAATTTCGTGGTATACAATTGTTGTAGTAGCTACTATCTTGTCTCATCGCTGCACCTCCCGTACGGGCTCGGGAGAGATGAAGGTTGAAAGTCATGCGTCCTCCGATACACAACCCAACCAGCCGCACTGCTTCTTAACACAGCGCGCATCCAACCAGGAAGCCAGCCGCACCAATGTGTCGGAGGCTACACGTGCACCTGGCAACCTTGGTTAGCGCGCACTGCGCCCGGCCCGCCACAGGAGTCGCTGGTGCGCGATGAGACAAGGACATCCCTACCGACCAAGCCCTCCCTAACCCGGACGACGCTAGGCCAATTGTGCGTCGCCCCACGGACCTCCCGGTCGCGGCCGGTTAAGACAGAGCCTGGGCGCGAACCCAGGGACTCTGATGGCACAGCTGGCGCTGCAGTACAGCGCCCTTAACCCCTGCGCCACCCGGGAGGCCTGTCGGCGCCATCTTTACTGATAGAACAATGAGACCGATATTTCACTGGCTGTATAAATGTGAAGTATCCGTTTGGTGTTTCCACTTACTACCATATATGGTAGTGCGAGGAAGCCCATTGGCCGGCAGTGGGAGAAGATGAAAGGAGACATATTTTAGCTGACATTCTGCTAATTTTCTCATCGATGAAACATTTGATCTCAATACGATCTCTTGCGAACAAAGTGGACTAAGTTTTGTGGACTTTACCCTTTGCCAAAGTTTTTTAAAATGTAGTTGTTTAGAAGGAATGCAAAGGCGAATTGAGTTACTGCTCACGTGCACTTCAGAGTAGGCGTTCCCTAACGGAAATATGCAAATATTTACTAGAATGTGCCAATAGGATCTCGCTAGCTCGTGCGTGGCTTTGCCCGCCACCTTGCTTGTTCTACCCACTATGACTCATTATTTCCCATTTGAAATGATGTGCTGTGGTCTATATCTTTGAAAATCTTTGCTGCCGCTTTTCCAAGTCTAGGGAAGCTTTCAGTTTTATTAATTTATTAACTGCTAAACTGCTTGCTGTATACTGTACTACGTGATTGTACAAATGGATTGGTTTGTGGGTTTACTAACGCGTTAGTTCTAATTTGTTGACTATAGCGTTAATATGGTGACAACTGTCGGCTGTGAAGGTTATGGTGTGAAGGTTTGGCTTGGAGAGGTGTTTGCACCTGGTCACAGACAGCTGTTGTGTTGTGCATTCAAGTCCACAAGCAAATACAAAAGGTGAGAGGAGGAGAGCTTGTAGATGCAAGATGGAATTATACAACAAGCAAAGTGATGAGCCTAAACCTATCAATGTTACATTGAACTGGGTGAATGGAATGTGAATGACAGTCATCCAATATGCTGTAATAGAAATAAATCCATGCTCATAAAAAAAATCTTGACCAACACTGCCACTGAATTCAAATGTTTTTTTATAGTACAGAGATTGACATTCAGCAGTTAAGAAAGTTCAAGGTTGGATTGTCACAAGTTCCTGAGGCCTATAACTCTGTGTTCGGTCCGAACTTAAGTTGTTGGAGCGCTTACGCATGTTATAATTGTAAGCAGAGAAATGACATCTGGGTTGTCGTCTTTGGCCTTCGGATCGGCCCCCACGGAGAGGAAGGAAGAGGGGGGCGAATCTCTGCTCGCGCTCTCCTTTCCTGTAAAAGGATGGGGAAGCATTTGTTCTTATTTTATTCTCCCAAAACCCAGTTATATAATGCCCCAACTATTTTAGAGTGCTTGCTCTCTCTTTTCCTCCCCATCTCCCACTCGCCATCTATCTCTATTAGTCTATCCACCTACCTACCCACCCACCCTGGGATCCATAATTATTGGCACCCTTGATAAATATGAGCAAGAAAGACTGTATAAAATAAATAATAGAAAAACTGAGCTATATTGTATGCTTCATTTTTTGGGGAAATTCTATTATACTAACACAGTTGCTCAGAGAATGACATTGTACACATACAGTTGAAGTCGCAAGTTTACATAGTTAGGTTGGAGTCATTAACTCGTTTTTCAACCACTCCACAAATTATAGTTTTTCAAGTCGGTTAGGACATCTACTTTGTGTGTGACACAAGTTATGTTTCCAACAATTGTTTACATATTATTTCACTTATAATTCACTGTATCACAATTCCATTGGGTCAGAAGTTTACATGCACTAAGTAGACTGCCTTTAAACAGCTTGAAAAATTCCAGAAAATGATATTACTGCTTTAGAAGCTTCTGAGGCTAATTGAGTTGAGTCAATTGGAGGTGTACCTGTGGATGTATTTCAAGGCCTACCTTCAAACTCAGTACCTCCTTAGGCTTGACATAATGGGAAAATCAAAAGAAATCAGCCAAGACCTCAGGAAAAACAATTATATACCTCCACAAGTCCTCCACAAATGCCTGAAGGTACCACGTTCATCTGTACAAACAATAGTACGCAAGTATAAACACCATGGGACCACGCAGCCGCCATACCGCTCAGGAAGGAGACGCGTTCTGTCTCCTAGAGATGAACGTACTTTGGTGCGAAAAGTGCAAATCAATCCCAGATCAACAGCAAAGGACCTTGTGGAGATGCTGGAGGAAACAGGTACAAAAGCATCTATTAAACGAGTCCTATATCGACATAACCTGAAAGGCCACTCAGCAAGGAAGAAGCCACTGTTCCAAAACCGCCATAAAAAAGCCAGACTATGGTTTGCAACTGCACATGGGGACAAAGATCGTACTTTTTGGAGAAATGTCCTCTGGTCTGATGAAACAACAATAGATCTGTTTGGCCATAATGACCATCATATTGTTTGGAGGAAAAACAGGGAGGATTGCAAGCCGAAGAACAACATCCCAACCGTGAAGCACGGGGGTCATCATGTTGTGGGGGTGCTTTGCTGCAGGGAGGGACTTGTGCACTCAACAAAATAGATGGCATCATGAGGAAAGAAAATTGTGGATATACAGTGCCTTGCGAAAGTATTCGGCCCCCTTGAACTTTGCGACCTTTTGCCACATTTCAGGCTTCAAACATAAAGATATAAAACTGTATTTTTTTGTGAAGAATCAACAACAAGTGGGACACAATCATGAAGTGGAACGACATTTATTGGATATTTCAAACTTTTTTAACAAATCAAAAACTGAAAAATTGGGCGTGCAAAATTATTCAGCCCCCTTAAGTTAATACTTTGTAGCGCCACCTTTTGCTGCGATTACAGCTGTAAGTCGCTTGGGGTATGTCTCTATCAGTTTTGCACATCGAGAGACTGACATTTTTTCCCATTCCTCCTTGCAAAACAGCTCGAGCTCAGTGAGGTTGGATGGAGAGCATTTGTGAACAGCAGTTTTCAGTTCTTTCCACAGATTCTCGATTGGATTCAGGTCTGGACTTTGACTTGGCCATTCTAACACCTGGATATGTTTATTTTTGAACCATTCCATTGTAGATTTTGCTTTATGTTTTGGGTCATTGTCTTGTTGGAAGACAAATCTCCGTCCCAGTCTCAGGTCTTTTGCAGACTCCATCAGGTTTTCTTCCAGAATGGTCCTGTATTTGGCTCCATCCATCTTCCCATCAATTTTAACCATCTTCCCTGTCCCTGCTGAAGAAAAGCAGGCCCAAACCATGATGCTGCCACCACCATGTTTGACAGTGGGGATGGTGTGTTCAGCTGTGTTGCTTTTACGCCAAACATAATGTTTTGCATTGTTGCCAAAAAGTTCCATTTTGGTTTCATCTGACCAGAGCACCTTCCACATGTTTGGTGTGTCTCCCAGGTGGCTTGTGGCAAACTTTAAACAACACTTTTTATGGATATCTTTAAGAAATGGCTTTCTTCTTGCCACTCTTCCATTAAGGCCAGATTTGTGCAATATACGACTGATTGTTGTCCTATGGACAGAGTCTCCCACCTCAGCTGTAGATCGCTGCTGTTCATCCAGAGTGATCATGGGCCTCTTGGCTGCATCTCTGATCAGTCTTCTCCTTGTATGAGCTGAAAGTTTAGAGGGACGGCCAGGTCTTGGTAGATTTGCAGTGGTCTGATACTCCTTCCATTTCAATATTATCGCTTGCACAGTGCTCCTTGGGATGTTTAAAGCTTGGGAAATCTTTTTGTATCCAAATCCGGCTTTAAACTTCTTCACAACAGTATCTCGGACCTGCCTGGTGTGTTCCTTGTTCTTCATGATGCTCTCTGCGCTTTTAACGGACCTCTGAGACTATCACAGTGCAGGTGCATTTATACGGAGACTTGATTACACACAGGTGGATTGTATTTATCATCATTAGTCATTTAGGTCAACATTGGATCATTCAGAGATCCTCACTGAACTTCTGGAGAGAGTTTGCTGCACTGAAAGTAAAGGGGCTGAATAATTTTGCACGCCCAATTTTTCAGTTTTTGATTTGTTAAAAAAGTTTGAAATATCCAATAAATGTCGTTCCACTTCATGATTGTGTCCCACTTGTTGTTGATTCTTCACAAAAAAATACAGTTTTATATCTTTATGTTTGAAGCCTGAAATGTGGCAAAAGGTCGCAAAGTTCAAGGGGGGCGAATACTTTCGCAAGGCACTGTATTGAAGCAACATCTCAAGACATCAGTCAGGAAGTCAAAGCTTCGTTGCAAATGGGTCTTTAAAATGGACAATGACCCCAAGCATACTTCCAAAGTTGTGGCAAAATGGTTTAAGGACAACAAAGCCCTGACCTCCATCCTATAAAAAAAATTGTGGGCAGAACTGAAAAAGCGTGTGCGAGCAAGGAGGCCTTACAAACCTGACTCAGTTACACCAGCTCTGTCAGGGGAAATGGGCCAAAATTCACTCAACTTATTGTGGGAAGCTTGTGGAAGGCTACCTGAAGCGTTTGACCCAAGTTAAACAATTTAAAGGCAATGCTACCAAATACTAATTGACTGTATGTAAACTTCTGACCCACTGGGAATGTGATGAAAGAAATAAAAGCTGAAATGAATTATTCTCTACTATTATTCTGACATTTTACATTCTTAAAATAAAGTGGTGATCCTAATTGATTTAAGACAGTGCATTTTTACTTTGATTAAATGTCAGGAATTGTGAAACTGAGTTTAAATGTATTTTGCTAAGGTGTTTGTAAACTTCTGACTTCAACTGTTCCTAAGAGCCAGGTTTTTAATACTTGACACACTCCCCTTGCGACACTGAGCCTTTTAATAAAATGTTTTCTGAGATTGGAGACCACTTTCGGCGGAATCTTAGACCAGTGTTTCCCTATCCTGGTCCTTCAGTACCTCCAACAGTACATCATTTTTTAAAATTGTAACCCTGGACAAGCCCACCTGCTTAAGCTTGTCAACCAATCATAAAGCCCTCAATGAGCTGAATGAAGTGTGTTTGTCCAGGGCTTCAACAAAAATGTGTACTGTTGGAGGTACTCGAGGACCAGGGTTGGGAAATACTGTCTTAGACCATTCCTCCATACAGAATATTTCCAGGTCCTATCTTATCATTTTGTCTGAGCTTATGGACTGCTGCCTTCAATACAAACCATGTTTTTTTTCAATGAGGTTCAAGTCCAGAGACTGAGATGGACATTGCAAAATGTAGATTTTTTTGTTGTTGTTGTGGTCAACTAACCATTTCTTTGGATTTGTATTAGTGCTAAGGGTTATTGTCTTACTGGAAGGCTAAGTGTCAGCCTCCTGGCAGAGGCAACCAGGTTTTTGGCTATAATGTCCTGGTACGTGGTAGTTCATGATGCCGTTGACCTTAAGGCCTCAGGACCAGTGTAAATCAAAATTGGCCATTCCTGGTCTAGACTATCCTATCCGCCAATCAGGGCTGTGTATGTAAATATTTTTATATTTGTATCAATGCACCCACACAATCAGAATGAGCAGTTCAATGGCAAAAGGAAGCTCAAGAAAGAAATGATCAAATATATGGATTTGGAGTTAAATTGATAGCATTTAAAAATAAAAGATGGGGGCTTTAACCCTGTTCTGTGCCCAGCTGATGATATAGCCTTGTAGTAAGTCTGTTTACGTGTTTATTTAAGCAGGAGAGGTCAGCTAAGAACTGGTTCTGTTCACTCCTCAGCCCTGTCCTCGCCCTTCACAGTGTCAATATCTCCAAGCCTTGTGGTCTCTGTACTCATGACGTCAGTGTGTAGTGTGCATATACTGTGGATCCACTGTTTGAATACAGTACATACAGTACTGATATTGCCTTCTGCTTCTCCTCTTAGACATGTGACAATGACGATGAGGAAGTGGAAATTGCTATCGACAATGCAGCTTTTATGGATGACTTTTTCTCTCAGGTGAGTTCATTTTTCCCAAGTGTGTGTGTGTGTGTGTGTGTGTTTGACTGTGTGTGTGACTGTGTTTTTCTCTCTGTTTCAGATTGACGACATCAGGATCAGCATTGATAAGATTGATGAGAATGTGTCTGAAGTCAAGAAGCTCTACTCGGTCATCCTGTCTGCCCCCACATCAGACCAGAGTAAAACATACTGCCTCGGCTCCCTCCCTTCCCTCTGTCTTTGTTGCCTGTTACTGTCAGTGTGTTTTTTAAAATTTGTATTATTTGCGTTTTTTACTTCAGAAACACAGGATGACTTGGAGGCTGTCACCAACAACATCAAGAAGATGGCTAACAACGCCCGGAACAAACTCAAAAGTGAGTCCCTCACACATGATACGGCACAAACAGACTAAATGCTGATTGGTTAATACGGGTATGGGTGAGTACTGATGTTGATTGATTCTCAGCCATCGAGAGGGATCTGGCGTCTGAGGAAGAGGAGAGGATTTCAGCCGACATGCGGATACGCAAATCACAGGTCAGCCTCCGAAAGTTCTCATCGAACCCTTTACCTGACCCTGTGCCGAACCATCAATGTGACCATAGAAATGAATACCGAACCATTGGATTGTTACGGCTTGTGACCCTGTCCTGTCCTCCCAGCATGCAGTGCTGTCCAGGAAGTTTGTGGAAGTGATGACCAAGTACAATGAGGCCCAGGTGGACTTCAGGGAGAGGAGTAAAGGACGCATCCGGAGACAGCTAGAGATCAGTGAGTTACATTCTTAGTTTTATATACTCACAAATGGACCAAAATGTGTGTTATAATACTGAAATGATCCTCGTGTTTCTCAGCTGGAAAAGCCACGACAGATGAGGAGCTGGAAGAGATGTTAGAGGGGGGAAACTCTGCTGTCTTCACTTCAGGGGTAAGAAAGTGTGTGTGTGTGTGTGTGTGTGTGCGCGCGCGCGCGCGTGCGTGCATGCATGCCAACTAACCACCTCCTCTCTTTAGATCATGGACTCTGGGATCTCGAAGCAAGCTCTCAGTGAGATCGAGGCGCGACACAAAGACATTGTGCGTCTGGAGAGCAGCATCAAAGAGCTGCATGACATGTTCGTAGACATCGCCATGCTGGTGGAGAGCCAGGTACACGTCTCGTCCTCCGATCCGTCTATTCAGTCATTAATTGATTCCTCCATCCACTATTTCATATCTGCATTTTTAAACCCTACTGTCCTACTGTCTTTGTTTCTGTCTCGTTTGCTTCCTCGTTCCCTGTCTGTCATCTGTTTTTCCTTTCTCTTTTCCAGTACCCTCTTCCCTTTCTCCTTCCGCAGTGCTTTTTTCCTCTCTCCATGCTTTGGGACAGAAGTTCCCTGTGTGTGTGTCTATCCAACCATCCATCTGTCTCCCTCCCATCACTCATTCATCTTCAGTAGGAGTCTACATTCTCAGTAAGGGTCACATTTGATTCAACATCTTAGTAGCCTACAGTGGTCTGTGAATCACTAAAGTTGGAATCCACCCAACCCCATACGGTAGTCACCACACCACTACATATAATCTCTGTAACCACCTGTATCTCATTGGTTGTCCTATGCTTTCCGAGGGAAAGCCGTGCGCGAGGTAAGCGTCGTCTTTCTTTCTAATATAACCCTCTTTGTGACGTTTTTGTCTCTGATGTATTGTTAGCGTGCAAAGTTTTATTTGTTCTATATCTGTATACTCACTGTGTGTGTTTCAGGGTGACATAGTGAACAACATAGAGGTGCAAGTGTCTAAAGCTGTGGACCACATAGTGGTGGCCAAGACTGAGACCAAGAAAGCCATCCAGTACCAGAGCAAAGCACGCAAGGTACTGCACCCCGTCCATCAGCTAGAACCGCTATCTGCCTGAACCTAATCAACTGTGCTACTGTCCCTGTTTCTAATAAGCTTCTATGCGGTTAGCCCGAGCTGTGCTCTTAAGGAGCCTACCGTTATTCCTTATGGTCCAAGTACCTTACAGGTTATTTGCCGGGGTAGACTGGCTCTGGCAGCCAAAACAGCCAAATACTCCATCTAAAGAGGTATCGTTTCTTTATTGCGCCACAGTTCTAGAAACATAAACCCCTTTCATATCACACCAAAAATAATTTCACAGATGCAAAATATACACTACTGTTTTAACCTGCTTTAACACAGTTGCAGCCAACGGTATTTTTGCAGTCTTCCTCCGTTACAGGTTTTCAGAGCATGCCAGATAGCTAATTAGGACAGGTAGTCCCTCTGTCTTCTGTCCGTCTCTCTCTCCCTCTTCTCTTTCCATTCCTCTGCACGTCTCTTTCCTGCAATGTCCTGCCCTCTGCCAGGGTGTAATAATTGACAGAATTGAGAGCAACATGGACCAATCGGTGTGCTTCGTAGAGCGGGCGGTAGCTAACCCTAAGAAAGCCGCCAAGTTTCAGCAGGATGCCCGTCGTGTGAGTGGCTATAGAAACGCCCTTGTCCCGCCCCCTGGCCCCTGCTCCGTTGACCATTCTCTTTTGGCCTGACATCCTGGTTCCCAACGATCCCCATACTAAACCTTGAATCATCCTCCTCCAGATCTGGACCAATAGGAAAGAGGAGATGGATATATATATATATATATATATATACACTGTACACTTCTCTGGTCGTTCTCCATCTCGCTCTTTTGTATTTTCCACTTCCTTTCTAGCTGTATATAATCTCCTTCTTTCAACAGTAACTACAGTTTTATGTATTTCGTCCAGTTATTTATGATCACTTTATGTAACATTTAGCTCTGAGTCATGCATGTGTTTTTAGGCTGTTTGAAAAGAGATGTTGTCGCTTTGTCCAGGAATACGTGGTGAAAAGTAGACATGACCCTTTCTCTACATAGTGTTGATTGTAGTCAGGGCTTGATAATCATCTTTTCCACCCTACAGGGGAAAAAATGTGTTAATACTGGTTACTGCTGTTCGGGAGTGGTCACGATAGTGAACACCGATTTTTCTCAACAGAGAACATTTTGTAAAAGTGGTTAAACAGACACTTAATTGTTTCCCACAGAAAAGGGTGATCATATTGGTGATTCTGATTATCGTGCTCGCCATAGTGGCTCTGATTATTGGGTTGTCGGTGGGATTGAGTAAGAAGAATTGATGGAAGGTGTCTGAATAAGAGTTGTGTAAAGGGTGAGTAAAGCAGGGGGGGGGACTCTGGGGTGTCACAATGGGGTGCGGTGCGGTGCGGGTGGATCTGGAACTTTGGCTGTTTCCATTTTCCTTCGACTGTCTCTGGGTGCGTGGTGTGAAGGTATTTAAATGTTTAGGCGTTCATGCTCCTTGGCCTATTTATGAGGTGTGTTGGCGCTATCTCTGGGTGTACTGCATGTCTTATCTGAACTTCCTTCGAAGCATTTCACAAGTGCACTCGTTGCTTATGGTAAGGGTTATGGTCCATAGAAATAGCATTATGTATCTCTATGGCTGGGTCACTGGTTGGCACTGTGTGTGTCAGTCTCCCAATGGTGTCTTTGGGCTCTGTGTGAATGTGTGGGGTAGTATATGTGGGTCTATGTTTCTCATTGGGGTCTTTGGGCTGTGTAGTGTGGCCTGTTTGACTGTAAGTGATGACTCACTGTGTTATGATGGGCGGGAATGTCACTTGCTGTCAATCGCTGACTCGTATCAGCCAATAGAAGCTCTGCATCAAAGAGCCCCCGGTTGATCAGAATTGCCTGATGATTGACAGTGCATGATATTCCCGTCCATGTTCAGAGCTTCATTTCCCTTGGTAATTCTGTCTGTGTATCACCGCCACATTTATTACCGTAAGTACTGATGTATTTGTTCTCCCATGTTTGTTTTTTTCTCCCTCTCTGTAGAAGACAATCATTATAGCAGTGGTCTGTACTGTGGTTGCTGTCGTCATCCTCGCCGTCATCCTATCACAGACAGTAGGGTAATAGAGGGACCACGGCCCCCACCCACCCAACCATCTTCATAATCACTCCATTTTGCCCTCCTCCAGCTGTAATGGCAAAGAGGGGGATGTAGACTCAACCGATCACTTCCATTGCCCTGGGATCCTCCCCCTCTCTTACTGTATGTCTGACCAATAGAAAAAGGCCCAGCTGATGGGACTGGCTGGTGTCTTCCCTGAGGTGGCTGAGAGGATGAGCATCAGCTGGAAGAGAAACAAGAGGACCAAAACTGAGACTGTTTATGAGCCTCTGATAATGCCAATAAAAAGGGAATCTTAAGTAATGTATATCCTTACCCTCACACAACTAAATGGACACCATGCAACACTTCAATGACATTCTCTGAACTGCTTTCTATGTATCCAGTAATGTGATTGATCTTGATCCACACTGAAGGGAATCCATGACATGTCTCTCTCATTACAAAAAACCATTGACTTAATGTATCCCTGCCACCACCCGTGCCTTATTGTCTTGCCATGATGACCCTCCAAGCTGAAAGGTAGCCAGCCAGCCACAGCCTCCTCCAGCTCACAGAGGAACGTTGACCTCACCATATCACATGATATGTACTGAGGATGGAAACCAGTGGATTTCACTTCAATCTATGTTGAGCAATGTGCATGTGTTTGATGCCGCTTGAATAGTGTTTTTAAAACTCCTAAAGCACACGTAACCTCTAAGCATTTGGGTGAGATATGAGTCTAACATCTGATTTGCGCCTAAGCCTTTTTTTTTGTTGCTGTCTGTCCAATTTTAAATTAATTTCCATACCACAGACACGGTGGCCAATGGCAAGGCTTTAAATGAGACAAGATCTCAGTTACGTACTCATGTCCCCTCTCCTTCTCAAAACCCATTGGAGGAGAAGGTCCGTGGGAAGGGACCTCTGGCTTTCTCATCCAATGGGTTTTGAGGAGGGAGAGAGGACACGTGGAGTATGTAATTGAGGTCATCGCTGAGGGTCTGGATATTTCAAGACCGTTTTAAATGTAATAGAACTTCACTGTAGTATTATTGTGGATGCCAGAGATTTTAATGATGGAATAAAATGTTAAAAACAGATATTTTGGTTAAGACTGCTGGTGTTGTGGTTCATGCTGCGTTGTGCAATACTGAGTTGACAGACTTGGCACATCTGAATGATGGGTTACACAGTCAAACTATCCCACATTCAGTGTGAGTGAATCATTGACTGTAGGTGCACATTTTTCTCTGAACACCTATCACCATGAATAAATGTATCTGCTGTATTGGAATACAGTAGTTAACGAGTGGCAATGACAGCAGCACCTAGAGTCTGGTTTAAGGTACTGAAGTCAAGAGAATGTAAGTCTCTCACACACCCTCATTCTTTAATTCACTCAAACAGGCCTGTACTGACACGCACACACTCCCCGCTGACCCTGCTCTCTCCTGTTCACTTGGTTCTTCATTCCCTTTAACTGTCTTACGGGATGGTGGAGAAATAGGTTGTCTGTGCTTCCATTGGAGTTTGGATGAGACTCTTACAGTCCTTCGGTTTGAAGGGAAAATGTCTGATGATTTGCAAAATGATCTACGGATAGTATTCAGACCCCTTGACGTTTACGTTACAGCCACATTAAAATAAAATCCCCCATCAACACACAATACCCCAAAATGACAAAGCAAAAGTAGGTTTTTAGAAATTTTAGCAAATGTATTAATTTGTCACATTTACATATGTGTTGAAGCACCTTTGGCAGTGATTACAGCCTCGGGTCTTCTTGGGTATGACGCTACAAGCTTGGCACACCTGTATTTGGGGAGTTTCTCCCATTCTTCTATACAGATCTTCAAGCTCTGTCAGGTTGGTTGTGGAGTGTCACTGCACAGCAATGTTCAGATGTCACCAGAGATGTTTGATTGGGCTCTGGCTGGGCCACTCAAGGACATTCAGAGACTTGTCCCGAAGCCATTCCTGCGTTCTCTTGGCTGTGTGCTTTGGGTTAGTTGTCCTGTTGGAAGGTGAACCTTCGCCCTAGTCTGAGGTCCTGAGTCCTCTGGAGCGGTTTTTCATCAAGGATGGCTGTACTTTGCTCTGTTAATCTTTGCCTCCATCCAAACTAGTCTCTGCCGCTGAAAAACATTCCTACAGCATGATACTGCCGCCATCATGCTCCACCATAAGGATGGTGCCAGGCTTCTTCCAGACGTGACACTTGGCATTCAGGCCATAGAGTTCAATCTTGGTTTCATCAGACCAGAGAATCTTGTTTCTCATGATCTGAGAGTCTTTAGGTTCCTTTTGGCAAACTCCAAGCAGGCTGTTGGGCCTTTTACTGAGGAGTGGCTTCCGTCTGGCCACTCTACCATAAAGGCCTGATTGGTGGAGTGTTGCAGAGATGGTTGTCCTTCTGGAAGTGTTTCCCATCTCCACAGAGCTTTGTTAGAGTGACCATCGGGTTCTTAGTCACCTCCCTGACCAAGGCCCTTCTCCCCCGATTGCTCAGTTTGGCCAGGCAGCCAGCTCTAGGAAGAGCCTGGCTGGTTCCAAACATCTTCCATTTAAGAATGGAGGCCACTGGGTTCTTGGAGAGCTTCAATGCTGCAGAAATGTTTTGGTACCCTTCCCCAGATCTGTGCCTCGACACAATCCTGTCTCGGCACTCTACGGACAATCCCTTCATCCTCATGACTTGGTTTTTGCTCTGACATGCACTGTCAACTGTGGGATCTTTTTATATATTTTTTTTTTTTTTTTTTTTTTTTTGTTTTTGTTTTTTTTTACCTTTATTTAGCCAGGCAAGTCAGTTAAGAACAAATTCTTATTTTCAATGACGGCCTGGGAACAGTGGGTTAACTGCCTGTTCAGGGGCAGAACGACAGATTTGTACCTTGTCAGCTCGGGGGTTTGAACTCGCAACCTTCCGGTTACTAGTCCAACGCTCTAACCACTAGGCTACCCTGCCGCCCCATATAGACGGGGGTGTGCCTTTCCAAATCATGTCCAATCAATTGAATTTACCACAGGTAGACTCCAAGTTGTAGAGACATCTCAAGGATGATCAATGTAAACAGGATGCACCTGAGCTCAATTTCAAGTCTCATAGCAAAGGGTCTGAATACTTATGTAAATAAGGTATTTATGTCTAAACTGGTTTTGCTCTGTCATTATGGGGTTATTTTATTTGTATTATTTTTATTTTTATTTTTTTTAACTTTTATTTTCTTTTATTATTATTATTATTATTTATTTGTTTGAATTTTACCCCTTTTTCTCCCCAATTTCGTGGTATCCAATTGTTGTAGTAGCTACTATCTTGTCTTATTGCTACAACTCCCGTTCGGGCTCGGGAGAGACGAAGGCTGAATGTCATGCGTCCTCCGATACACAACCCAACCAGCAATGAGACAAGATAGTAGCTACTACAACAATTGGATACCACGAAATTGGGGAGAAAAAGGGGTCAAATTCAAAAAATATATAATAATAAAAAATATGAAAAAAGTACAAAAAAAAAAAAATAATAATAATAATACCCCATACCCCAGTTTAGACATAAATAGAGTGCCGAGACAGGATTCTTAACACAGCGCGCATCCAACCAGCCGCACCACCTGGCAACCTTGGCTAGCGCGCACTGCGCCCGGCCCGCCACAGGAGTCGCTGGTGCGCGATGAGACAAGGAGATCCCTATCCCTCCCTAACCCAGACGACGCTAGGCCAATTGTGCGTCGCCCCACGGACCTCCCGGTCGCGGCCGGTTACGACTCTGATGGCACAGCTGGCGCTGCAGTACAGCACCCTTAACCACTGCGCCACCCGGGAGGCCTATTATTTGTATTTTATATCGCCTTTCTTTAACCAGGTAGGCTAGTTGAGAACAAGTTCTCATTTACAACTGCGACCGGGCCAAGAAAAAGCAAAGCAGTGCGACACAAACAACACAGTTACACATGGAATAACCTAACACAGAGTCAATACAACAGAAAAGTCTATATACAATATACTACAAATGTAGTAAGATTAGGGAGGTAAGGCAGAAAATAGGCCACAGTGGAGAAATAATTACAATTTAGCAAATAAACATGAGTGATAGATGTGCAGAAGATGAATTTGCAAGTAGAGATACTGAGGTGCAAAGGAGTAAATAAAATGAATAACAGCATGGGGATGAGGTAGTTGGATGGGCTATTTGCAGATGGGCTATGTGCAGTGATCTGTGAGCTGCTCTGACAGCTGATGCTTCAAGTTAGTGAGGGAGATATGAGTCTCCAGCTAAAGTGATTTTTGCAGTTCGTTCTAGTCATTGGCCGCAGAGAACTGGAAGAAAAGGCGGCCAAAGGAGGAATTGGCTTTGGGGGTGACCAGTGAAATATACCTGCTGGAGCATGTGGGTGCTGCTTTAGTGACCAGTGAGCTGAGAAGGCGGGATTCTACCTAGCAAAGACATAGATGGCCTGGAGCCAGTGGGTTTGGCGACAACTATGAAGCGAGGGCCAGCCAACGAGAGCATACAAGTTGCAGTGGTGGGTAGTTTATGGGGCTTTGGTGACAAAACGGATGGCACTGTGATAGACTGCATCCAATTTGCTGAGTAGAGTGTTGGAGGCTATTTTGTAAATGACATTGCCGAAGTCAAGGATCGGTAGGAGAGTCAGTTTTACGAGGGTATGTTTGGCAGCATGAGTGAAGGATGCTTTGTGTCCCAGAACTAAGGTATTGTATGTCGATTGCTGAGGATTTTTATTTAATCCATTTTAGAATAAGGCTGTAACGTAACAAATGTGGAAAAAGTCTTAATTTTCCTCACTGCTTCTAATTTCTCATTCAGATGACAGTGTGGTAACCTAGGACTAAGGTTTTGAAGATCCCATGCACAATGAGATTGGTGCCCCCTGCCAATGACAGTAGGACATTGTGGTACCATATGTAGGTGAAAACATTTGGTGAATATTTGGATTAATGATTCAATGACTTATGTGCATAAGAAAATATGTATGAAATGATATATACTTGAGCACAACATTCAACAAATATAGTTACAGCTCTGACTCATGGTCAAAATCCTTAATTTACCCAGTCATGTATTTTATTGCACATGGATTTTTTTCTTTGTGTGTGTGTGTGTGTGTGGTCGTTCATACAATGTTGTTTCTCGGTATGTTAGTGAAGGTATTTTCAGTGATGAGTGGTTGTCAGTTATCCAGTGTGGTTGTTCTGTAATAGAATGTTGTATGTGTGCTATTAGTGCGCCTCTTGTCTTTAATTCTCTCTTTTTCCTCATCTGTTTAAGAAACGTTTTATTATTTCGTTGACAGGTGGCATTCAAATACTTTTTGAATGGGAAGGAACAACTATTGTCCCTCTTACTATATGTTCCCTTGTCCTTATGACAATGGTCTTTACTGGAAATCTTCAGCCTCACTATGTTCCGATATGATTGGTTTATGTACATAAATTGTTCCCCATAGTAGTCTTATGATAGGCTCTCTTGTTGACCCCATTTTGACACCCCAGCGAATAATGTTTCGCACACGTCGGTGGTCTCTACTGCCATAGGCTGTCACTCCACGTGGGGCGCAGTTTAAACAGCTCTACAAACCATCTCTCGGAAAGACATAACTTTTACCCAATCACAACCTTCCTGTGTTGATTTATTCATGTTCTATTGGATGGCAGTGTTAATCCTGGGGCGGGTCCTTCTCTTTGGGGGTAGTGGGGGTGTGTGTGTGTGTGTGTTTTATGCTCAGCTGAAAATGGCGGATCGAAGCAGATCGCTTTAACTTTATCGCACAATAACCAGGATAACAAACTACAAAGCTACGATGGATACAAAGTTCAGCGATAACTTCTAGACGCCGCGCTACGGGATAGCATACAGACCACAACAACCCAATGAGTTATTTCAGTGGGAAACTTATCCAAAAAATAATACGTTAGCCATTTTCCGATTAGGAAGCTAACGTTAGCGCAATGATGGCTAACTAGCTAACGTTCCGTGAATGAAGACGCTAACGTAAGTTAGATCATTTGATCTACATAAAGATAACCATAACTGTAACTAACATTATACCATCATATTGTGCTGGGTATGTTGACTAGGTAACGGTAGGTTATTAACTGAAATTAAGTCCGAACAGAGCAGGACCACTAGACACTCAAATGTATTCGGGGAAGTTAGCTAGCTAACAACAGTCTCTTGTAGCTAACGCGTTAGTATATGTAGATAGCACTCGCTAACAGCCTCTGCTGCAACTTGGTCAGTTCTGTAACATTATCCAAGGATAACAATATGGTTACATTACACTTTTTTTGCAAGAAAATATGTTATTTGCATGTTCCCGTTTTTGTCAACAATAATAATTAGTTAACGGTGGCTAGTTGACGTTTAGACAACTAACGTTATTTGATTGTTATTTGTTAGCTAACTAACGTTACTGTAGCTAAATACATTTGTTACCGTGTAGCCAGTTATTTAGTACTTAGCAGTTTATATATTATAACGTTAGCCAAAACTTAGCTAACCTTTATCCTTGTCCCGATACTGAAGCTGGCAAACTGTCAATCCAAGCGCCAGAAGTTTAGAGTATTTTATACTCATATGTAAACAATTGGCCTATAGTTTGGCTCTCAAAAGCTGCTGTTAAATTAGTTAACTGCTCAATTAACTTAGGCTGTTCATGGCATTGTGATTTCTCAACGGTCTCATTCCTGTCTTAGGTCATGGAAGACCAAAACCCCCGTTACAGCAAGCGCTTGGTAAGTACAGTCTAATTTATAGCTACGTGTTGGTGTGTTAGCTAAAATTGTTTTGCAAGTTGTATTTAGCTAGTTTCCCTAAAGAAAACGACTGTTGCATCGGTAACAAGCTAAATCAACGAGAGAGTGTTGTGGATCTGTTGGCCTGACGATAGACTGGATGCGTGTCAGTGGGTTCAATGTAGGGTCAGGTTCAAGTTCACTGTTGTCTGACCTGATAATGCTTGCTCATGTCGCTTTACATTAGGTGGGGCTTTTTGTTACCATGCCGTGACTTAGACCCATTTAGGCTTTTCTAAAGGGTGTATTAAAAAAATATATAATAATAATAAAATTGGCCATTAAAAATAATCCACAGAAATATAGATAATAGTGGAATGTTTGTGTGGATCTTAGAATGTATTAGTCAATGTAGTCATGATATAAGAATAGTTGCAGAACAATAGGAAACAGCATGCGGGGTGTTTTGAGTAAAGATAATACCAGGCATAGCCCGGGTTTGGTGGAACAGGATGGGGGTGGGGTGTTGTGCTGGACCCATCTGTCTAGCCAAGATATGAGAGCAGGGGGTGAATGGAAGTAAGTGGGGTGGGGATAAGGCCCTCCTTCTGTGATGCCCACGCAGACCATTGCGTAACTGAATGACTGATCTGCACAATCTTTCTGTTATGAGTCTTTGTGCCTTTGAACAGGGTTTGGTAGTAGGTGCCAGATGCACCGGTTTTTGCAAAGCTGCTGGGTTTTTCCACACTCAATAGTTACCTATGTGTATCTAGAATGGTCCACCACCCAAAGGACATCTAGCCAACTTGACACAACTGTGGAGTCAACATGGGCCAGCGTCCCTGTGGAACGCTTTCGACACCTTATAGAGTCCATGCCCAGACGAATTGAGGCTGTTCGTTAAACTCTATTAGGAAGGTGCTCCTAATATTTGGTATACTCAGTGTACATTGGTGTGTTTCCCGATGTGAAATGGCTAGCTTGTTAGCAATGCATGCTAGTAGCGGTCAATCGGTGACGTCCCTCGCTCAAAGACCTTAAAGGCAGTTGTTTCCATTGCTCTTCAAGGCCCACTGCTTTTGTTGAGCGATAGTTAACGATGCTTCTTGTGTGGCGGCAGTTGATATATTCAGAGGGTCCCTGGTTCAAGCCAGTGTTGTGGCAAAGAGGGACAAAGGCAATACTGTTACATGTGCATGGTCTTAGCAGAAATCTCATTCAAAGTGATAAAAGTAGGGCTGTGACGGTCTTGGAATTTGAGGTTACAGTAATTGGCCAGGCGAATACATGGATATGCTAATTAATAAAACCTATTTGAAACAAGCCATTACACTTCATTATTATCATGGCATTTCATTATTATTATTCAGGTTATTACTTATTATCCTTAATCAACAAATCTGTAGCAGTTTGTAGAGTCAAAATAAAGATGCATACTTTCCTTGTCTGTTGGCTTTTCTGCATATATATATATATATATATATATATATATACACACAGATCCTATTTCGATGCAGAATACAATTCAATCGGAGTCCGATGGGTTTTTCCCAAAACATTCACATAACGTTACAAACCCTGTTGCTGTGGTCATTCGATGGCAGTGGCATATGTTCTTCAAAGAGAGGATGCCGTAATGACAGAAATAATGTAGCCGGAGCTACTGAAAACAGGCCTTTTACCAGATTCAATAATGACATGAGCATTTGATTCTTATGAAATAGATGCAGTCCAGACGGTAGTTTCCTAAAAGTAGCCCATCGGCCTATAGAGAGAACCGGCAAACTCGCGCACAACCCCATAAAAGCACCTGTCAATCAAAGCCACCAGCATATGTCAACACAAGCAAATATTTCTCCTTTCCTTAAAACGTATTAAAAAACCTAGGCCTGCCTTAGGCTTTCGGGAAGTACGCTATAAGATAATGTATTGACAAGGAAGGTATGAAGTGGACAGCTGAGCTATATTATGAAGATGAAATTGACAATCATTAAAATAGAAACAAATACACGCAAAATGTCCATAGCCTATTTATCACAACGATGATTATCAAGGCAGAACGCATTGGAAAGATTTTTCAAATACTGTGAGGTACTGTTTTGATTTGAATGACTTAATGTGTGAGGTGAAGAAAAGCTGGGCACTTTTCTACATTTGACATTTGCCAGGTACCCCCACTCATCTAGTGAATTTGCTGCCTGAGCATCAAAGGCGAGTTGGAAAGAGGACGAGATAGAGACCGTTTAATAGACAGACTAGGCTAGCAAAACAATTTCTTATAATCATTAGTAAACACTCACTTAGTAAACTATATATATATATATATTTTGTTTTTTATATCCTAAAATAAATGTAGGACTATTTAAATGGGTTTGACAGTTATTTTATTTTCATGGCGGTCTTCGTCCACAACCGTCAGTTACACGGTTATTCAATTACCATCACAGCCCTGGATACGAGTTGAGTTTCTGCTTTGTGTCACTAGCGTACGGGGACGCGGCGGCGCTACCTCGATGACGGGATCTCGGACGATGAGATTGAGGGGAAGAGGACCTTTGACCTGGATGAGAAGCTGCAGAGTGACCGGTTCAACTCCAACCTGGTTAAACACATGGAGGGAAAAGGTCAGGGATCAAACCAAGCTATGATACCCCTTAAAGGCGTTAACCCAGTTTCTCCTATGTTATGATCTTGACCTGGAAAAGCTTGTTGGTTTTGTAATCTGGCAAAAAAATCTTGGCCCTAATTATGGTTCTACTTCTTTGATTACTTTTGGTGTGCCTGCCCTGCATTGTTGAGGGTAACGTCTGTTTCTCTGCAGACTTCACGTTCGAGTACATCCAGAGGGAGGGGCTGAGAGACCCTCTGATCTTTGAGAAAAAAGACGGCCTCGGCTTAGAGTAGGTTACTCTTCGTCTTCTAATTATCTAGCCCACCTCCTTCTCTGCAGATCTGCGGGAGATGGAAATATAACTGCTGGCTCACTCTGATTCTCCAGATTTATTTAACAACCCCCCTCTCACTCTCTCTCCCTTCCTCTGTCTTATTCTGTCAGGATGCCAGACTCTGATTTCAGTGTGAGTGACGTCAAGCTGTTTGTAGGTAAGGCCCAAACTATGAACACTCTTCAGATTTCATCTGAATTTTGAAACAGTGCTGCAGGGCCTGTAAGTAATTCTCCCTGACCTTTGCCTGACTCCTTCTGTCATAGGCAGTCGGAGGATGGTCGACGTTATGGATGTGACCACTCAGAAGGGCATCGAGATGTCCATGGCCCAATGGCGGCGGTACTACGAGACCCCGCCTTCGGAGCGAGATAAGCTCTATAACGTCATCAGCCTGGAGTTCAGTCACACCAAGCTGGAGAACCTGGTGAAACGACCCGCCTCGGTAAGACAAGTGCAGGCGCGCGCACGCACACACATACCAGTAGTGCTGAGTGAGGAACCATCATTATATACACTACCGTTTAAAAGTTTGGGGTCACTTAGAAATGTCATTGTTTTTGAAAGAAAAACACTTTTTTTGTCCATTAAAATAACATCATATGTTGTAAATGACTATTGTAGCTGTAAATGGCAGATTTTTTATGAAATATCTTCATAGGAGTGCAGAGGCCCATTATCAGCAACCATCATTCCTGTGTTCCAATGTCACATTGTGTTGGCTAATCCAAGTTTATCATTTTAAAAGGCTAATTGATCATTAGAAAACCCTTTTGCAATTATGTTAGCACAGCTGAAAACTGTTGTGCTGATTAAAGAAGCAATAAAACTGTCCTTCTTTAGACTAGTTGAGTATCTGGAGCATCAGTATTTGTGGGATCAAACCCATAATGCTTATGCTCCATATGTGTAAATTCCATAAAAGATCTGCTGTTTCCAGCTACAATAGTCATTTACAACATTAACAATGTCTACACTGTGTTTCTGATCAATTTGATGTAATTTTAATGGACAAAAAATGAGCTTTTCTTTCAAAAACAAGGACATTTCTAATTACCAGAAATGTACTGAACGTTAGTGTATATTTTTTCAGTTATTAAATATCTAAATTACCAACGTCTGTTCAATTACTTTAATTCCATTTTGTTTTTTTGTAAGCCCAACTCGCTGTTTAATTAACGAAAGAAATCAAGTCCAGAACTATGTGGGATGCTGGACTGAAGGGAGTTGGGGTTTTCATTAAGCAAATATTACATTTAATTCAGCACAGAACCCTGGAAAATGACTAGTGTCCATAATCCATTTCACTTGTTTTTTCCTGGCTCGAACAGAGAGGAAGAGGCGAACGGTTTCCCTCTCGCCAAAACCTGTCCAAAATAATCCCAATGCGTTTTGGACCTAAGCTTGTCGCCTGCCTTGTCGCCTTTGGGACAACGACTCCCATTGTGAGGGCGGAGCCATGAGCATTTCTTCATTAGATTCAGATCTCTGGACAGATACACGTTACGATACCTGCTACGATATGTTCCATATACACAGGCCATATGAGAGAGGAATGTACACAACACAATGAAGAGAGACAGAGACGGTTGAGGAAGTTATATCTTATCTACTTTGACCAACTAGTAGCATGCCTAAAGACAGTACAGTATGGGGGAGAACAATGTTAGATGGCCTGGCTGGCTGACTGCTCCTGGCTGAGCAGAGAAGAGAGGAGGACTTCAAGGAATGAGAAATGATAAAGTCATCGAATAAAAACGAAGTAATAAACACAACTGAAATATTGTATTTCATAGTAATTTCCTATTTTTCTATTGATGTCTATGCAATGTGGATCTGATCAGAGGCAAGGTGAAATTTTAGTTTTGGCAATTGAATGTTCACTATTTTTGGCTTTGGAATTTCCATTAAAAAGCTCAAATCACTGTAGTGTCATTATTTCATAATGCATTTAATGTTTAAAAAAAATAATCAAAGTCGAAAAATTGTGATCTTTAAATAGTCGAACCAAAACCGAACTGACCTCGAAGCACTAATCACTCAGTACTACAAACCAGAAAACCTTGTCAAACACCAAACAATCACATAGCAAGTTCAGGTGTCTGACCATTGTAAACACTGGACTATCACTTCCACAGAGCCTTGGACAGTCAGTGGTGCGTGTCCCTGCTGACCTTCCCTCCCTCTCCCCAGGTGGATTTGATCGACTGGGTGGACAACATGTGGCCAAGGCACCTGAAGGAGCGACAGAGAGACTCAACCAACTCCATCATAGACATGCAGTATCCCAAAGTGCAGAAGTGAGTCCCGAACCTGCACCTTTTTATGGCTTTCATTCCACGAGTACTCAACCACTTCATTTTAAAATGTTTACCCTTCCGTAACAATGCGGTGTTGGCCTCCCGGGTGGCGCAGTGGTTAAGGGCTCTACTGCAGCGCCAGCTGTGCCACCAGAGACTCTGGGTTCGCGCCCAGGCTCTGTCGTAACTGGCCGCGACCGGGAGGTCCGTGGGGCGACGCACAATTGGCCTAGCGTTGTCCGGGTTAGGGAGGGTTTGGCCGGTAGGGATATCCTTGTCTCATCGCGCACCAGCGACTCCTGTGGCGGGCCGGGCGCAGTGCACGCTAACCAAGGTTGCCAGGTGCACAGTGTTTCCTCCGACACATTGGTGAGGCTGGCTTCCGGGTTGGATGCGCGCTGTGTTAAGAAGCAGTACGGCTTGGTTGGGTTGTGTATTGGAGGACGCATGACTTTCAACCTTCGTCTCTCCCGAGCCCGTACAGGAGTTGTTGCGATGAGACAAGATAGTAGCTAAAATATTTTTTTAAAATAACAATGCGGTGTTTGTGCGTGGAGCGGAGCGTGAGTTCATTTAACACATGTCTTTGTTTTTAATGATGGTTGATGTACGGTGTAAAGATGTATATTCCTTCAGGTACTGTCTGATGAGTGTCCAGGGCTGCTTCACAGACTTCCACGTTGACTTTGGTGGTACGTCGGTCTGGTACCACATCCTGCGGGGGGGCAAGGTGAGACGACACCCAGGAGAACTTGAGCCTTGGATGTGTCACGTTTTGAATCGCCGCAGACTTCAATAGAACACAATTTATCCCTGACCAAGATGGCTGCCATTTGTCAGCACATTCTAGAGTTACGAACGTTTAGGACTTAGCCATAGAGATGCAATAAAATACTAGAATGGCCTATCTCAACCTCTGACCTCCTCCTGTAGGTGTTCTGGCTGATCCCACCCACACCCCAGAACCTGGAGCTGTATGAGGACTGGGTATTGTCAGGGAAACAAGGGGACATCTTCCTGGGAGACAAGGCTCGGGACTGTCAGAGGATTGAGCTGAAGCAGGGCTATACCTTCATGATCCCCTCTGGTACGTACACACACTGATACACACGGTACATTTTTGTTCCCCCATCTAACCTCCTCCACTGTTGATGTCTAGGTTGGATCCATGCTGTGTACACCCCTGAGGACACGCTGGTGTTTGGGGGAAACTTCCTCCACAGCTTCAACATCCCCATGCAGCTCAACATCTACAACATCGAGGACCGCACACGAGTGAGTACACTACCACACGTGTCACGCTGAACTCCACTGCACATGCACGAGTACTACTCAATTGGGGGGGGGGGGACTGACTGACTGACTATTACATGTTGACAACAGGTGAGAGTAGTCACTTCCCTTCAATATCTCATGTGTTCTGCTGTCCAGGTCCCGGCCAAGTTCCGATACCCCTTCTACTATGAGATGTGCTGGTACGTGCTGGAGAGATACCTCTACTGTCTGACTAACACCTCTCACCTCACCCCTGAGTTCCAGAAGCACTCGCTTGGTGTTGGTGAGTGTACACACAACGATTTATATTTTTCTGTCTCTCGTTTGCTCTGTCTTCTCGTTTTAATCTGTTTTTGTCCCTCCCTCTCAGGTCTGACTCGAGACTCCTCGGAGAACAAACTCAACGGCCACGTGAAAAACGGCACGTCGGAGGAGAATAAAGACAGAGACGATGATGAGGAAGGAAAGGAGGAGGAAAGGGAGAGCAAGGTCAAAATGGAAGAGAGCGACGAGGATGTCTCCCCCGCTCTGGGTGCCACTAAGCTGGGGGTGAGGGTAAACCTGACCCCCCTGGAGCTGGAGGGGCTGTGGAACCTGCTGGGGAAGCTGGAGGCGCTGCCAGCCCACAAGAAGTGTGTCCCCGCAGGCATCCGCAACGCCCCCGCCCTGCTCCACGACATACGGGTGGGTACTGGGCACCAGTCTCGAATATAATAATATCATGTATCCCTTTTAGCAGATGCTTTCACCTCAAGTCATTTACAGTAGTGTGCACACACAGGAAACTGCCAAAATAAAGGAAACGTCAACATGGTCTTAGGCCAATTCCCACAAGCGTAAAGGGTTATGTGGAAGGGGCTAAATTTGAAATGTTTCTTAGAGAAGAAATATGAAATGCATAACCATGGTAACCATAACCATTTATTTGACCAAAGTTGAGGCCACAACAGTTTATCAGACAGAAGACTGAATCCAAACATTTTGTGCATTTTACATTTACTGTACTTTTCAAAGCATTTTGTTGATAACAAAATCTGAAAATATTCTGGATACATTCAGTAACATAAGAATATTCCTAGAAAATGTGGGGTAGGTGCAAACATAAGACAAAACAATGACAAGGGTCTGAGTGAGGGGACTAACTGGTGTCTCCAAGTGGCCACACCCTCTCCAGAGTGTGCAGTTCCTGAGTCATTTCAATGCCCTTTTATGACTCAAAGAAGAGTCTTCAACTATAAGGTTATTTTTTTTAGTTTTCCTAGATGTTCCTAGTACACTTGTAGTTGTTTTGTTTGGAACACAACCCTGCATCCCCGCCAATGAATATTTACGCAATCCAAAAAGTTGCCTATTTGTATCAATCCCAATCTGGATCAGGTGGGCATCATTTGAAAGCTTGTTCTATTGCCAACGTGACTAGCCTTATTATGAAGTACAACCTTAGTGTTTTCACAAGACAGTTCTGAGAAACGGGTCATAGTGTTGCTGCGCATAGAAAGGAGCTATGGGTGCGTTCTGGTGCGTGTTCCGCTGCAAATTCTCTTCACAATAGACGGTCTCATTCTGTTCAGAATAACCCTGGATATGACGCCATTTAATTGTCCATCAAACACAGTGATCATAACCGTTTTACACGAGCTTTCTGATATGGAAATGTGAAGTGCATGTTTGGACTCGCAGGTGTTTGGCTTGCTACTATTATTAATAAAATCCTCAACGTCTCATCTTTCAAATGACATAGAGCCCTTTTTAATTTACAGCGTTTCCCTCGCACAATTTGCGATACCCAAGTTCAGAACGGCTGTCAGTCAAAACCCATACAGCGCTGTGAAGCACAGAGCCTGAGCTCTGACGTCATTTAGAGCACGTTACTGTAGAGCCTCTGCACTGCACAGCCTCTGCGTGCCAATTTAGCCATTTATCAGTGCCAAAATCTGCCATTTTCAACCCTTATACGGGTACGAGTGTAAAGGGTTTTAATAGGGTGTTGGGCCACCACGATCCTACAAAGGTGGCTTGAAATATCTGATTACATGTGCTTTTTGGCTGTTCACAGCAGGTAAAATTACAGATTGGAATCGGATATGCAGATAAAAAGGATTTGAGTCACTTCACACTGCCAGTGTGAACACTGCTTTAGAGACTGACCCAGAAAGACTCACAGCTGTAATCGCTGCCAAAGGTGCTTCTACAAAGTATTGACTGGGTTTAATCTAATCCAAATTAAATGTACCTTTTTTATTTTTATGTTCAAATTTTTCTTCCACTTCGACATTGGTATTTTCTATAGATCGTTGACAATTTTATCAAATTTAATCCCACTTTGTAACGCAACGAAATGCGGAAAAATTCCAGCACTGGACTTGGTATGGGTGGTCCCAGCAGGAATCAAACCCAAGATCCTGCCGCTGCAAAGGGCGCTATGCTCTGCTAACTGATCTACACAGGAGCCGTTTCTGTCTGCAGGCGTCTGAGGACAGCGGGTTTCTACGGGTTACGTTTTAATATCCACGCAGTGTGCAACTTCTAGTGCCTGACCAGTACATTGCTTCATTCTCAGTGGATGTTGGAACAGTGTCTCAGTGTCTGTCTGTCTTTCAATCAATAGTCTTGACTTGACCTTTTTACGTGTCTTGTGTCCTGTTTAGGCTCTCCTGGAAGACCACCGCAACGACGACCCCAAGCTATCTTACACTGGGAAGCCCATCGTCAAGTGGCCCAAGAGGGTGAGCCAAGAGGGCACGTGCCTCTCGTACACACGCGTTCAAACACTCACCCGACATGCACGCGGCCGTACATGCTTTTAGTCACCACAGTCAAGCCCTCAACAACACGGGGCAGACGTCTCAACTTTCCTCCCTTCTGCTCCCACCTTCCCCGGCCAGCCGTCGTGGTACCGGCCCCCTTCCCCCTCGCCGGTGGACCGCCAGCGCCCGGCCACGCCCCACAAGCCTGCGGTCCCGCGCCCGGCTCGGGCCGCCACCTCACTCTCGGCCCTGAGGCGGCGGCGCGTGCGCTGCAAACGCTGTGCGGCCTGCCAGAGGGAGGAGTGCGGCGAATGCAACTTCTGCAGAGACATGAGGAGGTTCGGAGGACCCGGGCGCATGAAGAAGGGCTGCATGATGCGGCAGTGTCTGGCTGTAAGTATCCAGTGCACCGCCTTCACGCCCTGTGTGTGTATAGCATGTTGACTGTTGTCTTTCCTCGTCTCCAGCCTGGCCTGCCCAACTCGGCGGTGTGTGTTCTCTGTGGAGAGGGCCAGGGGAAGCAGGAGCTGGCGGACGCTAGCCCGTCCTCCACAACCCTGATGGAATGCTCCAACTGTGCTCAGATCGCCCACCCCGACTGCATCAAGGTGACCAGGCCTCGCACCAGCAGATACGTGGATATACCTGTACTACAATGTACACTGCAAAATCCCTCTTGTGCAGCATGTACTTCCAATACATATTTTCTTTCGTATCCCACACGAGGGGGTCCTGAACTCAAATGGCCCTTGAGGATGATGGCGGTGTTATAGGTGCTTATAACGGTCCTCTGTGTGTGTCTCAGGTGTTTATAGCTGTTCATTCTCCTCTCTCAGGTGCCAGGGGAGGGCAGGATCAACAAGGACCTGCCCAGCTGCTGGGAGTGTCCCAAATGTTACCAGGACAAAGATGGCTCCTCATCAGAGGTATCCCATCATTTCTTTATTGGCATGGGGAACATATGTTCATTAACCAAAGTGAAACGAACAGTCAACTTTCAACTCATAAAAGTTTCAAAGGAATAGAGACGTTTCAAATGTCATATTACAGAGTGTGAGGCGCGCGTGTCTCTCTCACTCTGTGCGTGTCTCTCTCGCTCTGTGCGTGTCTCTCTCGCTCTGTGCGTGTCTCTCTCGCTCTGTGCGCGTCTCTCTCGCTCTGTGCGCGTCTCTCTCGCTCTGTGCGCGTCTCTCTCGCTCTGTGCGCGTCTCTCTCGCTCTGTGCGCGTCTCTCTCGCTCTGTGCGCGTCTCTTCTTCTGTCCCTGTAAGATGATACCCACCAACTCTATTAATACCTGTTTTGTGATGTTGCCTCTCTCTCTTACTCTCGGTCTCAGTCGTCCAGCAGTGATGAGGACAGCATGGCGTCTACAGGTTCTCTCACTATGTCAAAGCATGCCCACTGGGAAGGGATAGGAGTAGAGGAGGCAGGAGGTGGGGTGAGGAAGGGGCGACGTGGCAGACCCCCCCTGACGTCCTCTCTGTCCCAGCGGAGGGCGCCCCCTCCCTCTCAGCGGCTGCTACTGCAGCAACAACAGAACAGGAAGAGAGCCGGCGCACTGGAGCTACGACTTCGGAAGAGTGTGAGAGAGGGAGAATGAGAAGGGGGGCGGCGTAAGGGTTTTTTGATTCGTACAATAATAAGTCATCTAATTTTAAATGTCTGTCTTTGTGTTGCAGATCAAACTGGAGCGCAGCAAAATCTTACAGTCGGTATGCACATGCAGCCTATTTTAAAGCACCGTGTATGATTATTTTTTTAAAAAGCATTGTTTTACCTATTCTACTCCTCACCTCCTCTCTACAGAAGCAGACGTCATCTCTGGAGCGTTCTCACAAGCTCCTGGGCTCCCAGCGTCTGGCCCACCTCCAGAGAGAGGTGTCCTCTCGCCTTCACTCCCCCGTCGGCAGACTGTCCCGGGGCCGTGGGTCCTTCAGAGGCTCCCCTACAGGGGCACGACTCCAGCCCCCCCAACCCTCCCTCAGCCTGGACCCCGCAGGCAGGGGAGATGGGCGCAGGGGTCAAGGGCGAGGAGTAAGGCTCAGAGGAGGAGCAGCAGGAAGAGGACAGAGACACGGTGGAGCAGAGGAAGAGAGTGATAGCAGTACCAGCAGCAGCAGCAGCAGTAGTTGTAGTAGTGATGAGGAGGAGGACAGGGAGAACGGCGTGCGGAGTGGCAGAGGGGACAAAGAAAACCGGCCGCAGAGACGAGTAACAGCCAAAGAAGATGAGGGGAGTGGGGAGTTACACCAAAACGAAGAAGAAGAAGAAGCAGAGGAGGCGGCGATGGATGAAGACTGGAGAGAAGGAGGACAGGCAAAGGCGGAGCCACTGGTCCTCGTAGTTTCTGACATTAGCGACGACCTCATGAAGGGCTCGTATCTCACTGTGACCCTTCAGCCGTCGAGGGCCAAACATGATCCAGGGGCCATCGTCCCCAAACTGGAGGCTGCAGTCACCCCCCGCCCTGCCCCTCCCGGACAGATTTACACACAACGCAAGAATCTTGCCCGACCACCCCTCAGGAACCACGCCCCAGACCCTGCACGCTCAGATAGACACACACACATCCGGGAAAGCAACATACACACTGGCGGCTCCCATGAAGACGAGAGGAGAACGAGGCCGGGCAGACCAGAGAGGACAAACAACAGTGCTTCCTCCTCCCGGGTTCCTCCTCTACACCTCCCTCTGTCGGCTTTACACGATGGGGAGAGGGAGGTGGCGAATGGAGGGAGCGAACCGGGCTGTGAGAGGGAGGTGTGGGTATCAGTCTTCCGTTACCTGACTCGAGCTGAGCTCTGTGTCTGCATGGCCGTCTGCAAGAACTGGTACAAATGGTAAGAGACAAACATTTTAGAATGCATTTTATACACACACACACACACACACGCAGTGATAACCGCCTTTGTTTCCGTAAGAGCTGTGGTAACTATTTGTGTCTGCATGTGCAAGAGTGTATGGGTGCTTGATAAAAAAAAAATTGAAATGTGTTCTGGTGCAGGAGCCTGGATAAGAGGCTGTGGATGAGGATCAATCTGACCGTGTCTAAAGCAATCAGTCCTCAGGCCCTGTCGGGCATCATCAAACGCCAGCCAGTCGCTCTGGACCTCTCCTGGACCTCCATCTCCAAGAAACAACTCACGTGGCTCGTCAACCGCCTGCCAGGTACAGACAGACAGACAGACAGACCCACCTGAACTATTACTCACATTGGAGATGTTATTCTCTCGCTCTCTCTCTCTCCGGCTCAGGGCTGAAGGATCTCATGTTGTCTGGGTGCTCCTGGTCTTCTATTTCGGCTCTGAGCTCGACCAGTTGCCCCCTCCTGCGCACGCTGGACCTGCGCTGGGCCGACGGGGTGAAAGATGGACAGATCCGAGACCTGCTCAACCCCCCAGGTGAGAGCCGCCCCCCCCCCAACACAGTTTTCTGTTTTGAATTAAGTACTGTTTGGATAAATCCCTTGTCATACCACGTTAATTAGCTATGTCCCTCTGGAGTCAGCAGCGGACACAGATATTCTCAGTCCTCCTTTCCCTCTTCTTTCTTCTCTCCCGCTGTCACCCTCCTGTCACCTCTTTCTGCCCTAATCCCGTCCCCCTCTCTGTCTCTCTCTAGGGTGTGATAACCGCAGTCAGCTGAGGAACATGCAGTCTTTCCGTCTGGCAGGGCTGGAGATCAGTGACTCCACTCTGAGGCTGGTGATCAGACACATGCCCCTGTTGACCCGTCTGGACCTGTCCCACTGCGGAGGCCTCACGGACCAGTCCATCAACCTGCTCACTGCCGTGGGCTCCTCCACACGCAACACACTCACTGAGCTCAACCTGGGGGGTAAGCCCACACACACAGGATTGCTATTGAGTTGTCTTTCATATTGAGCACCGCTGTGTCTCTATCTCCCAGGCTGCAGTAAGCTGACGGATGCGTGTTTGCGGTACCTCCGCCGGCTCTCCTGCCTCTCCCTGCTGGACCTGCGGGAATGCAAGGGTGTCTCCCGCAAAGCCTGCGAGGCCTTCATCTCGGAGCTGTCCGTCAACACCCTCTACTGCCTATCAGAGGACAAGCTGATCCAGAGGATATCCTAGAGGCCCGCCGCCTCTGTCTGGGACAGGGGGGTTACAGGGAGAGGTCGGGTACAGAGAAAAGACTGTAGAAGAAGGACAAGGGAGGCATAAAATCCCCCACACTCTCAAAGGGAGCAGGAGAGTGATTAGTTACTACACACTTAGTGGGAGAAGGGTTTCTTTCCATGTTGTATATTTTTTTTTGTGACTAAACCAGACACGAGACTCAGGTGTTTGCATTCAGGCGCCAACGCTACGTGATTAAAGTGGGGAGGTCGGGGGTTCCCGTGAAGGTGGCTGGGGGTGCTAGGTGTCATGCCCGACAGGGTTCCCTCCTTACCCTAGTGGTTCTAAGTGCTTTATGACAGGCCGTCTCTAACCCAAAAGGTGTTGGTTGTGGACTAACTCTTCCAGGAGTACTTTGGTCAGGTTGCCCCATCCTGAGACAGAGGGGTGCGCCTATGAGGGATTCAGGGACGGCGCGAGAGGGCAATCGACGTGATGACGAGACCAAAACAAGGGCGGGGTATGAATGAAAGGGGGGGTGACAGGGTAAATGGTGCGCTCTCAAACAACAGTTAGAATTCAGGTGCTATCACTCCCAAAACTCTCCCTGTTTTGTACAAATATGAATCTAGGACAACTGTCTCTATTTTAGGAAATGCCCCTCACCCCACTTTGATGCATTTTCTGTTTCCCATGGATAAAATGTGAGTTCCTTTCTGTTTCACCTGATAAGATTCAGTGTATAAATGTATGATTTGCGGTCATTATTCTGCCCTGTTACCATTCAGCCTAGTGCTTCTAATGGATACTTATTTCTTACCCACCTCACTGCCAAATCTAAAAAGAATATAAATATGTACTTTTGTTTAAATGTTTCCCTATTTTAGAAGATGAAGAGAAAATCCTGTAGCATTGTAATTATTTTCAGAAATCTTTTTCACTTATGTTATTATTATTTTTTTTTAGAAAATTAAAAATAAAAGATCAACTGTGCCAGATGTAAGTGATTATTTTGGGGGGGCTGATATTAGAGAACAGGTCCACATGTGTGCAGACTCTCATTTAACATTGGGTTAATTGATGAGCACATGAGTAATATGGTCCTGGGGGTTCTACAGGGTTTGCCAACTTTTGTTCCAATGTCAGGTGATTTGGTGAATTCGGTGTGCTGGGCTGGAACAAGAGTCTGGGTCCCCCAGGACCAGAATTGAAGCCTGCATACATGCATACATACACTACTAAGCAGCTGGTGTAAAAGTGGGATAGTGCAGTTGTGTACCCCTTCGATTGTATGGCAATATGCATCCCGCCCTTCCCTCCAACTGCAAGCCATAACCTGGAGCTGAAGCGACGCTAAAAATAAATTAATAATACAAACTGGGGTGCATTTTGTCGCAGATGCCGCGGTCTGTTTTTATTAAGAATACTAGACTGTTTTTGTAATAGGGTTTTGTTCCCTGGAATATTGTGATTGGAATGAACACCGAAAATACGCATTGATATCATCGGATGTATCATCGACTCGAGTGACCTGGATGTGAAATCCAAATAGGCCGTATATTGGTCTTATTTTGACAGCACAGGATAAAAAAAAAACATTGCGAGAGGGTGATGATAGGAGTTGCTACTAACACATCGTCAGAACTTGAGTCCCTCGTTTGTTACAACCGGCATTGCGAGACTAATGGTTGACATGGTCAGGCGTGCGATGTCAGCCAGCTAGCTGGAATGGAAAATAAGAACTGTCATGATTTTAGCCAAGTAGTGTCATGATTTTAGCCAGTTAGCAAGCTTACCTGACTAACGGGTAGAAGAGAGCTAGCTAGCCATGTATTTCAAACGGTAATACTCATAGCTTCTCGATAATTGCGTTAGCTACGTTGCTAGTTACCCGTTTTATCCCGTAGAATATCGCTAGCTTGCGTTTTTTTTCTTTAGTGCACGTGTACTTCCACGTTTCTTCCCGCAGTAAATCACAAGTTTGCTCTAACGGGAAACACTGACAGCTGACCAGCAAGTTGCTAGGTAACATCATTAGCTTGCTAGCAGTTAGCTATAGAAAAACAATGGCTCAAGAGGCGTTTCCTTTACATTTTCTGGTTTGGAACAACCAATACATTGAGCTTGAACGGGAACTACAGCAAAACGAGGTAGGTCAACGGGGCGGGAGGTAGCAACATCAGTTTCTTTTCTTTTTCAGCCATTAATGTTTTGATTTTAACAGCTGCCGCACCGCTGAGAGGCGTGCCCGGCTTTCATGACCCACCAGGGCTGTTTTTCCACAGGAGAATGTGGAGCGTTTAGATGCTCGGGGGCGCACCCCGCTAGAGCTGGCGGTGTGTCTGGGCCACCTTGAATCAACCCGTGTGCTGCTCCGACACTGCGCAGACCCGACGCACTGCAACTCGCAGAGTTGGACTAGTGAGTGTATAAACTGGGGAATGACTGGGAAGAATAGTGTTCTCCATAAACAAAGCAGAGTCATTTATATTGCAGTCTGTTTGTTTTGAAGGATAGCTATCTGGGTTAATATCGTGTGTCTGTGGGGTCGTTCCATTTCAGTTCAATTACGTTTTGACCGCACACCTTTTGGTTTGAACAAAACTTTCCATATTTATATTTGCCCTTGGTAGAAGTGGGCATTCAGGTCCAAAAAGTCCCTTTCTGACAAAACATTCAGGAGATCAAGGTTCTCAAAGGGCGTTTAGCTGCCCTACTCTCCTTGAAGTCTATGGTACCACAAAGATCGTTGGAGGTCCACACATCAGATAATGTTGACTCAAATTAGAATATCAGTTTTAAATAGTCGGCCTTCCATAGGAAACCTATTGAAATATAGATAATAGAACAGATATTCCGATTTAAGATGACATACGACTGTAGGTGGACCAGCATCCATCTTTGTGTAAGTAATTGGCGCTTAAAACGTAGATTCAATTAACATTTGAATGGTGTACCAGCTACATTGCAGTGGTCTGAAGGGATACTGTAAGTCCATTCTATGAAATATACTTCTATGAGTTAAAATGGGCTGTTTTAACTGAGGGCGGGCACAACACAAACACCACAGATTATGTAGATAAGATTCTTAATAGCCTCATCGAAAACCAAGCTTCCCTAAATGTGAAGCCTGGTGAAGTCCATGGTAGAAAATTTGCTAAATAGGGGTTGGAGCCCGCTGTAAATCAGTGACACCTCGCAACACGTCAAACCAATCAAATGCCTTGCTTGGATGGAGCTGGTGTAATGAGCTAAAGGAGGACGGACTCATTAATGGCTGGAATGGAATTAATGGAACAGAGTCAAACATGGTTTCCATGTGTTTGATACTGTTCCATTCCATACCATTCCAGCCATTACGATGAGCCTGTCCTCCTATAGCTCCTCCACTGGGGACAGTGCACGAGAGTGGCTGGGAAATCGCTTATTTTAAAACCTATTCAAAATATGTCGATGTATGCCGATTTTGTGCATAGGGCACACTTCTGGCAAAACATAATTCATTTTTTCCTCCAGGTTTTCTTATGTTTTCTGGTTGCAAACTAGCATACGGAACAACTCTGCAAAATGTGTCCTACCGGGGCTGAAAAAAGGAATGAACACGTAGCAACAACAAGCATGTTGGGGAGGGTTGTTGAAATGTAACGTCCAATAAATTAGCGGTCCATTCAAACCATTTTGGCCAATACAAAATTCTAAAATTCAATAATTCTACAACGAACTGATTTTGAAGGTATGGCTACTTGAATCTAGGGTCTAAGCTACAACGTATATGAAAATGAAAAAAATCTGAGTTCACCCATTAAAGGTTACATTTTTATATTTTTTAAATGCTTTAAAATAAATTCTAAAATAGTTTGATAACCTTGTTTGTATCCTTTTTTAAATGATTTCAAACTCAACCGTTAATGTTTTCCAGCGATGAAGACTTGGATGTCTCATGGTGTTGTGGGGTATGCAAAATGGGTCAATTTTGAACTCCTCTTGCTCCTGAATGTTTTGGCATTTAGGTACAAACAGTTACTTTCCGACCACTTCTACCATGCCTAAGTGTGTATGGATAATGTTGTTCAAATCAAAAGGGTCAAAAAGTGATTGAAATCAAATGGAATGACCCTATGTCCAGTTTTGCAGGAGGCAGTGAGCACAGGGGACCCCGAGCTTTGTCAGCTGGTGCTGCAGTACAGGGACTTCAAGCGAGCCACAGAGAGACTGGCTGGCATCCCAGAACTGCTCAACAAGCTAAGACAGGTAAGACCGGTAGCGGTTAAGCGCGTTGGGGCCAGTAACTGAAAGGTTGCTGGTTTGAATACCCGAGCCGACTAAGGGAAAAATCTGTCGGTGCCCTTATTGCTCCTGTAAGTCACTCTGGATAAAAGTGTCTGCTAAATGACTAAAATGTAAATGTAACACACCGAAAGGTTGCTAGATCGAATCCCCAAGCTGAAAATATAAAAATCTGTCGTTCTGACCCTGAACAAGGCCGTCATTCCTAGGCTGTCATTGTAAATAAGAATTTGTTCTTAACTGACTTGCCTTGGTAAATAAAGGTTTACATAACTAAAGAAAAACTATTTGCAGTCTTCAGTTCATCCACAAAAAACACACAAAGGTAACACACCTGTCAATCAGATACACCATTGCACAGATACCTGAAACACACTCCCGTCTTTCAGGCCCGGGATTTTTACGTGG
Source organism: Oncorhynchus clarkii lewisi (assembly GCF_045791955.1). Classification (NCBI taxonomy): domain Eukaryota; kingdom Metazoa; phylum Chordata; class Actinopteri; order Salmoniformes; family Salmonidae; genus Oncorhynchus; species Oncorhynchus clarkii. The sequence continues at coordinate 32,243,821 of NC_092177.1, read as the reverse complement.
AGATGAAATGGGAGTTCACCAGTTGGGGTGAGTTTCCGATGTTCTCCCAGTGGTCGGTTTCAGCACCCCACAAAGGATTAGCTCCCAATTCTACTGTCACTGTGATGCACGGAAATGTTTGCAGTGGTATTAAAGCCACAAATTCTCTGTCCCCCTCTCCCCATCCATCTCCCCCTCCTTTCCTTGCTCAGTACCCCTGGTCTCCAAGGTGTGTCCCAGTGATGTGTACCGTGTGTGGAAGAGTGGCTCGTGTCTGCGGGTTGACACCACTCTGCTGGGCTTCGAGCACATGACCTGGCTCAAGGGCCGTCGCAGCTACATCTTTAAGGGCGAAGGTATGACACACTGGTGATATGGCTAGTTATTCCACACTGCGTTTCATCTGTTGCATTTCTGTTTTGGAATGCAGAGTAGCCTCATGGTGGTTTGTGTTGTTTCCATAGCTACCTGTTGAATGGTGATGTGTGTTTTGTCTCCATGGGAACGTGTTGTTTCCATAGAGAATGGTGCCATGGTGATGGAGGTGGACCATGACAAGCAGGTAGTGTACACCGAGCCTCTGTCTCTCTCCCCGCGGGATGCCCCATCTCTCCTGGCTGCCATGCTGCCCACCCAGGAGAACACTGCCCAGAGACTCACCTCTCCCATCGTCTCCACACACCTCAACACACGCAACATCGCCTTCGAGAGGTAACACACACACACATCGCCTTCAAGAGGTAGCTACTTCACACACAAACACACACAGCCAACATACTCACCTACCTGGTCTCTCTACTTATGCTTTTCTCCTGCTCTTTACTGCACAGGAACAAGTCTGGCATTTGGGGCTGGCGCTCTGAGAAGAGTGAGGCAGTCAGCGGCTACGAAGCAAAGGTGAGCCCAGAGACTCTATTGGACTTTAAAAATGCTTTTCATAAAAAAATTAGAGTTTGTTGGCATTTAAAATACTTTTTTCTTTGGTTTGTTTCAGGTATACAGCGCCACTAATGTGGAGTTGGTGACTCGGTCAAGAACAGAGCACCTGTCGGACCAGGACAAGTCCAAGAGCAAAGGTACACAGAACACTCTTATGTTTAATTTGTTCATAGTATACATACACCCACAGTGTGGTTCTAACCCTCCTGTCCTCCCAGGCACCAAGACTCCTCTTCAGTCCTTCCTGGGGATAGCTGAGCAGCATACTGCTCATAATGGGGTGAGTTTCTCAAAGACACACCATCACCTCAAGTTGTATGTGGTGGATAGGTGCTTTGATGGACTGACAGATGGACGTGCTCATTGGTGTGTCTGTCTCTCCCCATGTCTCTCAGAGTAATGTGTGTCAGTATGCCAGCCCCCATAACCCCACAGCCATCACAGCTGAGGAATACTTTGACCCAGAGTTCCAACTCAACGAACGAGACATTGGACGCCCTGTGGAGCTCACCAGCAAGGTCCAGAGGTACCGCTGTTGCTGTGGCAACAGAGAACTGGGATAACCATAGCAAACGCACAGTCAAGCACAATATCACCACCATGTTTAATGCAAGTGTCTCTCTCGCGCTCTGTCTCTAGGTTTAAGGCCCATCTGTGGTTGAGTGAGGCTCACCCTCTGTCATTGGCTGAGCAGGTCACGCCCATCATTGACCTAATGGCCATCTCTAATGCCCACTTTGCCAAACTACGTGATTTCATCACCCTGAGCCTGCCCCCCGGCTTCCCTGTCAAAATAGGTGAGGTTTAATATCTAAACTGCCCCCTAGGCCATACCTCCTAGGCTGGGGTCAGGAACAGACAGTCCCAGAGAGAGGACATTGAGAGGAGGAGGTGCTTCTTTCAGAAGAAAAAGGAAGCGCTTTACAATTTAGGCTGAAACAAAGTGACGAGAGTTTGAAGATTTCCGTTCTCTTCACCCTTGCCACCTCACATCTCTCTCTCTACAATTCAATTCAATGGGCTTTATTGGCATGGGAAACGTGTTAACACTGCCAAAGCAAGTGAGGTAGATAATAAATAATACAAATTAACATTAAACATTCCACATTCAGAAGTTTCAAAACAATAAAGACATTACAAATGTAATGAGGATACAGTGTTTTAACGATGTACAAATGGTTAAGGGTCACAAGGGTTAATAAATAAGCATACATATGGGTTGTATTTACAATGGTGTTTGTTCTTCACTGGTTGCCCTTTTCTTGTGGTAACAGGTCACAAATCTTGCTGCTGTGATGGCACACTGTGGAATTTCACCCAGTAGATATGGGAGTTTATCAAAATTGGGTTTGTTTTTAAATTCTTTGTGGTTCTGTGTAATCTGAGGGAAATATGTTTCTAATATGGTCATACATTGGACAGGAGGTTAGGAAGTGCAGCTCAGTTTCCACCTCATTTTGTGGGCAGTGTGCACATAGTCTGTCCTCTCTTGAGAGCCATGTCTGCCTACGACGGCCTTTCTCAATAGCAAGGCAATGCTCACTGAGTCTGTACATAGCCAAAGCTTTCCTTAAGTTTGGGTCAGTCACAGTGGTCAGATATTCTGACACTGTGTACTCTCTGTTTAGGGCCAAATAGCATTCTAGTTTGTTCTGTTTCTTTGTTAATTCTTTCCAATGTTTCAAGTAATTATCTTTTTGTTTTCTCATGATTTTGATTGGGTCTAATTGTGCTGCTGTCCTGGGGCTCTGTGGGGTGTTTTTGTGTTTGTGAACAGAGCCCCGGGACCAGCTTGCTTAGGGGACTCTTCTCCAGGTTCATCTCTCTGTTGGTGATGGCTTTGTTATGGAAGGTTTGGGAATCGCTTCCTTTTAGGTGGTTGTAGAATTGAATTACTTTTTTCTGGATTTTGATAATTAGTGGGCATCGGCCTAATTCTGCTCTGCATGCATTATTTGGTGTTCTACGTTGTACACAGAGGATATTTTTGCAGAATTCTGCGTGCAGAGTCTCAATTTGGTGTTTGTCCCATTTTGTGAATTCTTGGTTGGTGAGCAGACCCCAGACCTCACAACCATAAAGGGCAATGGGCTCTATGACTCATTCAAGTATTTTTAGCCAGATCCTAATTGGTATGTTGAATTTTATGTTCCTTTTGATGGCATAGAATTCCCTTCTTGCCTTGTCTCTCAGATCGTTCACAGCTTTGTGGAAGTTACCTGTGGCGCTGATGTTTAGGCCAAGGTATGTATAGTTTTTTGTGTGCTCTAGGACAATGGTGTCTCGATGGAATTTGTATTTGTGGTCCTGGCGACTGGACCTTTTTTGGATAACCATTATTTTGGTCTTACTGAGATTTACTGTCAGGGCCCAGGTCTGGCAGAATCTGTGCAGAATATCTAGGTGCAACTGTAGGCCCTCCTTGGTTGGTGACAGAAGCACCAGATCATCAGCAAACAGTAGACATTTGACTTCAGATTCTAGTAGGGTGAGGCCGGATGCTGCAGACTTTTCTAGTGCCTGCGCCAATTCGTTGATATATATATATATATATATATATATATATATATATATGTTGAAGAGGGTGGGGCTTAAGATGCATCCCTGTCTCACCCCACGGCCCTGTGGGAAGAAATGTGTGTGTTTTGCCAATTTTAACCGCACACTTGTTTGTGTACATGGATTTTATAATGTCGTATGTTTTACCCCCCAACACCACTTTCCATCGATTTGTATAGCAGACCCTCAAGCCAAATTGAGTCTAAGGCTTTTTTGAAATCAACAAAGCATGAGAAGACTTTGCCTTTGTTTTGGTTTGTTTGGTTGTCAATTAGGGTGTGCAGGGTGAATACATGGTCTGTTTTACAGTAATTTGCTTAAAAAGCCAATTTGACATTTGCTCAGTACATTGTTTTCATTGAGGAAATGTACGAGTCTGCTGTTAATGATAATGCAGAGGATTTTCCCAAGGTTACTGTTGATGCATATCCCACTGTAGTTATTGGGGTCAAATTTGTCTCCACTTTTGTAGATTGGGGTGATCAGTCCTTGGTTCCAAATATTGGGGAAGATGCCAGAGCTAAGGCTGATATTAAAGAGTTTTAGTATAGCCAATAGGAATTTGTTGTCTGTATATTTGACCATTTCATTAAGGATACCATCAACACCACATGCCTTTTTGGGTTGGAGGGTTTTTATTTTGTCCTGAAGCTCATTCAAGGTAATTGGAGAATCCAGTGGGTTCTGGGAGTCTTTAATAGTTGATTCTAAGATTTGTATTTGATCCTGTATATGTTTTTGCTCTTTATTATTTGTTATAGAGCCAAAAAGATTGGAGAAGTGGTTTACCCATACATCTTTCTTTCTCTCTTAGAGATCCCTCTGTTCCATGTGTTGAATGCTAGAGTGACCTTCAGTAACCTGTGTGGCTGTGATGAGCCTGTCAGCTCTGTCACTGTACACACACCAGAGGAGGCCCCCGAGGCTGGTAACCACGCACGCACATACACACACACACATATATATATATATATATACACACATACATACATACATACATACATACAGTGCCTTGCGAAAGTATTCGGCCCCCTTGAACTTTGCGACCTTTTGCCACATTTCAGGCTTCAAACATAAAGATATAAAACAGTATTTTTTTGTGAAGAATCAACAACACAATCATGAAGTGGAACGACATTTATTGGATATTTCAAACTTTAACAAATCAAAAACTGAAAAATTGGGCGTGCAAAATTATTCAGCCCCTTTACTTTCAGTGCAGCAAACTCTCTCCAGAAGTTCAGTGAGGATCTCTGAATGATCCAATGTTGACCTAAATGACTAATGATGATAAATACAATCCACCTGTGTGTAATCAAGTCTCCGTATAAATGCACCTGCACTGTGATAGTCTCAGAGGTCCGTTAAAAGCGCAGAGAGCATCATGAAGAACAAGGAACACACCAGGCAGGTCCGAGATACTGTTGTGAAGAAGTTTAAAGCCGGATTTGGATACAAAAAGATTTCCCAAGCTTTAAACATCCCAAGGAGCACTGTGCAAGCGATAATATTGAAATGGAAGGAGTATCAGACCACTGCAAATCTACCAAGACCTGGCCGTCCCGCTAAACTTTCAGCTCATACAAGGAGAAGACTGATCAGAGATGCAGCCAAGAGGCCCATGATCACTCTGGATGAACTGCGGAGATCTACAGCTGAGGTGGGAGACTCTGTCCATAGGACAACAATCAGTCGTATATTGCACAAATCTGGCCTTTATGGAAGAGTGGCAAGAAGAAAGCCATTTCTTAAAGATATCCATAAAAAGTGTTGTTTAAAGTTTGCCACAAGCCACCTGGGAGACACACCAAACATGTGGAAGAAGGTGCTCTGGTCAGATGAAACCAAAATTAAACTTTTTGGCAACAATGCAAAACGTTATGTTTGGCTTAAAAGCAACACAGCTGAACACACCATCCCCACTGTCAAACATGGTGGTGGCAGCATCATGGTTTGGGCCTGCTTTTCTTCAGCAGGGACAGGGAAGATGGTTAAAATTGATGGGAAGATGGATGGAGCCAAATACAGGACCATTCTGGAAGAAAACCTGATGGAGTCTGCAAAAGACCTGAGACTGGGACGGAGATTTGTCTTCCAACAAGACAATGATCCAAAACATAAAGCAAAATCTACAATGGAATGGTTCAAAAATAAACATATCCAGGTGTTAGAATGGCCAAGTCAAAGTCTAGACCTGAATCCAATCGAGAATCTGTGGAAAGAACTGAAAACTGCTGTTCACAAATGCTCTCCATCCAACCTCACTGAGCTCGAGCTGTTTTGCAAGGAGGAATGGGAAAGAATTTCAGTCTCTCGATGTGCAAAACTGATAGAGACATACCCCAAGCGACTTACAGCTGTAATCGCAGCAAAAGGTGGTGCTACAAAGTATTAACTTAAGGGGGCTGAATAATTTTGCACGCCCAATTTTTCAGTTTTTGATTTGTTAAAAAAGTTTGAAATATCCAATAAATGTCGTTCCACTTCATGATTGTGTCCCACTTGTTGTTGATTCTTCACAAAAAAATCCAGTTTTATATCTTTATGTTTGAAGCCTGAAATGTGGCAAAAGGTCACAAAGTTCAAGGGGGTCCGAATACTTTCGCAAGGCACTGTATATACACACACACACGCTAACTCCACGTCCATCTGCTTGCAGGGCAGGCCCCCCCTCCCTTTCACTGCGAGGTGGACCCCTCCGTTTTTCAACCACCCCCGGACTACACCACTCTTGGTCCGGGCCGCAGCGAGCCAATGAGAGATGAGGATGATAACTTGCTGCAGTTTGCCATCCAGCAGAGCCTATTGGATGCAGGGACAGAAAGCGACCAGGTGAGACAGGAAATAAGTGTGTTTTTAGAGCTGGCAAATCCATTGTTTAATATAAGTCATTGATCCATATCTTAGATATTTATCAGCTTCAGATTTTCATGATGATTGCCATGGAAGTTCAGTAAGTACAAGACATGCATAATAATGCCTCTCTCTGTAGGTGACTATATGGGAAGCTCTGACTAACAGTCGTCCTGTTTCTGGGCACATACAGTCACCACTGTATGAGGACGACTCTCAGCTTGAGAGGTGAGAAATCCTACCTCCATTTCCCCTTCCCCTTGTCCATGTCAGATCATGTATTACAAGGCTTTCCCTCTTTAGCGTTACCTTTTTAAACTGTCCTCCCGCTACCTCTCTGATAGGGCGATCCAGGAGTCCATGTCGATCTCATTGGCTGGTGGTGAGGAAGGAGATCCCGCATCTCCCCTGTCAGTCTCTCCGTCGGACCCCGGAGCCAACTCCCCTCCCTCCTACAGCTCAGTGGCTGAGCCCCGGATGCCGGGAGCGTTTTCCGCGGTGAACAGCTTTGACGAGCAGCTACGCATCGCCATGGACCTCTCGTGCAGGGAGCAGGAAAAAATGGACAGGTGAGAGAGAGAGGGGTTTTCTTGCTTTGTTCATCCATTGTTCTCTGACAAGAGGATGAGGAGAGGAACCCATCCTAGAAATGTTGAACATAGTCATGGAGAGGGGCATTAATAGGATGGAAGGAAAAGGATTTTAGGTGATTGACTTCCAGTTTCTATGCCAATTGACTTATGTTTCCTGTTACAGGGTGAGGCAGCAGGAAGCGGAGGAGCTGGAGAGGATCCTTCAGCTTTCGCTCTTAGAGAAGTAGCCACGGCGACGGCAGAGGATTGAGGAACAAACGTGTTAATTTATAGTTTTTTTTATCCTGCAATGTTAAATTATTATTATTTTATTTTTCATTTGTTTATTTGAGGTCTTAATGGGGCACTGAAAGAGTACGGGTACAGTATTCAGGGATGGAGGGAGTTAGACATGGTACTGGCCGCAAGGTGGGTAAAAGCAATAGGGTGGAAACTGCTTTGTGGGCAATTGCCATATTTGCTGTCGCCTGTCCAGTGGGAATGAAGGGGGAGATGAGAGGGGGAGAGGTTGTCAAACTAGCACTGAGGCTCTGAGAGCAGATACTTTTGGATGGATGAAGAGGGAAACGTTAACATCACTTTGCATTTTGCTTTCTTTTTCACAACCCTGCTGTCATTATTTTGAGTGATAAAAATCCTTTAACCTTTGACCTATGATACAAACAAATGCTTATATTAGATAATTATTGAAAAAAATGATGTTGTAGTGTTTGAAACAGAATTATGTTGGTTGACTCTTGCGCGTGACTTGGAAAATACATTTACCCAATGTCCCTGAAGCATTGGTGTGGTAGTCCATTTCTGAATGTGTGTGTAAAGATGAACCATTCACAGACATCTAGGCCAGTGTTCATTTTTATGCAAAATTATATTACACAGAATCTATATAACATTGTGTTATTTTCAACTTGAGAGAAGCATGAGCTGTAAAAAAAATAAAAAGCCAGCATGATTTCAACAATACAAACAAGACCATATTTACATATCACTACAGTTTAAACTTGATTAGTTTCTCTTTTTGTGAGGCTTATTTGAAAAAGTAGTTTGAATTAGATGTCATTCACTGAAGCCCGTTCTTCACGCGTTGGCACACGGAGGATTTTCAGGATGTTGCCTTGCCATTGGGACTTGATGGTACAAAGTCCCCTGCTTGTATAGTGCCTCACCTATTTATGTCAGACATAAAACCATGCTAGATACAGTAGATGACGTAGCTACGTGGGGATTTAGACAAGATTACACTGGAGGGCGTTTTCCTCTGTGACATTTTGACGGTACTGCTGTTGGGCGTGTTATTTTTGTATAGTGCGTAAAAACGGTGACCCAGTGTAGATCTGTTCCTTCCTCCTCTGTACTGCTATGCGAAGCTCCTGATGCAGATCTTTAGGTTCGGGGCCTGGAGAGTAGAGACAGACAGAAGAGAAGTTTAAAGTACAAGTCTGGGACTTCACCCACATCGATTGTAAACACACTGAGACACACCTGATATGTCATCTGCGTCCTGATATTCATTCCCTGCCTCCGTGGCTTTGGTTGGAATTAGGGGTATGGGATAGGAGGGAGGGATGTCCCCCGCCGGGGACTGTGTGTGGATCATCGGTGCCACTCTTGCCCTCGGGACTGTTTTGGATGGCAAAGTGGGCTTTTCGGGTGGCAGCTCTGATGGGCACAAGTTACACTGTATGATACAGGAGAAATGATATGATCATTACGGGGATAGGTTTATCCTTAAGTGGTGAACAATGTTCCCTTTAAGCTGCATGTGTGTCCCGGGGGAGCTGCACAGAAGAAATATCAGTCTGTGCAGGGAAGCACGAGATTGAACTTTACTCAACTTTCTAGATTTCCCCCTTATTTAATCAACATTGCCCTGTACTGTGATCGAATCAATGCAGTAATAGCCACTTTCAATGCAACATACCAAAACAAAATGAACAATGCTAAACTTACTATACAAAACTAACTATGCAAAAGATTTTGTTGTAGGCAGAACGCACCGGAGTTGGATTCTATTGCAATGACAGGCACAACTCAGCTGGTACTCTACACAGACTGGTGCGCTATAACCAATCAGAGATGCAGTAGGCCTGTATTCAAATAGGCCATTGCCATATATGGATCTGTGCCATTCACTTTGAACTGGACTGTGTTTACAGCATGAGCGCTTCTGAGTAGATTTGCTTGTTTTGAGATCAAAGTGAGAGCTGCATGTAACCACGTGCACATTTGTTCATATCCCTTGCTAGTTAGTGAGTTCTTAGCCCAGTTATAGATCATTTGTAGTCAGCAATAGGAGAGTGATTGCTTCCTACAAGAACACAAAATATGTACATTTCTAGACATCTTTGAAAAGCAAGTCAGGTAAAGAGTTTTTTTGTCTTAAAGAGGCAGTGTTGTATTTTGACACAGGCTTGAATAAGATAAATATCCAATAGCCTGAGGGTAGCATAATTTGTCAGATTTTCTGTAATAATGGTATTGGAATAATAATGCATTGTATTTTGTAAAGTGTGTTGTTTGCATCAAACAACACAACATTTGCAGTCACCTTGTCTGAAGTAAAAGTGGATTAACAGGTTAATGTTAAACCCTACATATTGTTTTCAAAAGTCTCATGGAATGTAGGCCTACATTGAACACCACACATTGGCTGCTACTGTAGGCTGAATGATAGAACAGCTATTTCCATGGCAAAATGTTATGGGATCCATTTTCTCCATTGTTTTTGATGGTAGGCCATTCTGGTAGGCCTACATTTTGATCAAATAGCCACAGTAGCCTAGTTGACCACTGTCTAAAACTGTAAATTCAAGTGGGTACAGCCTCGGTGTTCACAGTGAACGCACCCTGGAAGTTGCACAGAATTTTCACAACATTCAAGTTTGCGCTCAGCAGACCTGAAATTTGCTCGGTGCTGAAATGTTTTTGAGGGAGCATTGGTGGTGAATCAAGTTATTTGCGGAGTTATGATGCTCTCTTACCAATGCAGGTGTCGTAGGTCTGCGGAACCAGGTATGGTTGCAGACGGAACTCTGTCTCCATCAGGAAGTGGTCTAGCACCGCCGCCAGGGAAGGGACAGTCACCTGATGAAACAGATGCATTAGGAAGTTACCTCATATTGGAGGCAGGCATACGACAAACATGTCATTTCACAAAAACAACTTGACAGACTGTCAAGGCACTGAGTTTATATGGAGTGTCGTCTTTCATTTCAGTGCTATGTTTTTAGCCCATCCTGATAGGATGAGAGTCCGGCTGGAGGAGCAGGACTCACCGGGGAATTTAGTTCTATGACGAAGCCTGTGTCTATGGAAAGCACTTTGTAGCTCTTCATCACCGGGCCACTGAAAGATAGAAAGAGTCCGGTAAGTCTTAAGAGTACTCACAATGTCTCCTCTCTACTCCCTCAACCACAGACACTGTTTTCTTATAGGGTACGGCTGCTGTTGTCAATACAGGTTTGTTTAGTGGATGGTGAAATACTTGAGGTCTGTAAGTAACAGGAGTTACAGGGTGTAGGTGTCTGCGGTTAAAGGTCAGGCTTCGGGGGTAAGGTGTTAAAGCTCAAGACCTGGGGTTGTCCTGTCTCAAGGTGATGGCGTAGTTAGTGTTGTCGGTCGAGGGACGGAGGATGATGTTGCCGTACTCTGTGTTCTCTTTCAACATCTTCTCTGCCTTCTGACGAGACACGGGGAAGAAACAGCTGGAGGGAGGAGGAGAAAAGAGAAAAGAGGCTGAGAGGAGACGGGGAGAGAACAATATATTTTAATATAAAAAAAGGAACCGAAACACGACAATCCTCACAGGGGGATTCCATTGAGGGTGTTGTCATATGTGTTGCCTGGGGAGGAGGAGGGATGGATAGGGTAGGTGGTGGTAAGCAGAGGAGAACAGGCGGCCTGTCTCTTCTGCTCCTCAGACAGAACCTCTTCCAGCCTCAGTATCTGACCTGGGAGCAGCTGCAGCTTACTGGGGATCTCCCTCTGCAGGGCACATCATCATCATCATCAGTATCATCATCCACAAAAGATGCATAATACTAAGGTTTACACATTTTTTTCTCTCTGTCTGTAATCACTCACCAGTGAAACAAATTGCAAGCTTGCTTTGCTCTTTAGTTTAATCTGGAAATTCTCTCTTGATACTTACCTCCAAGGAGTGTGGGTCAAAATAAGTATTTAACGGTGACAGTGTGTGTGTGTGTGTGTGTGTGTTATACTTACAGTGGCCACAGTCATGATGAAACCTCTCCACTCCTCTCCTGTGTTGGGGTTATCCACCTACATCAGATATCAACAGTTATTACTCCTGCCCCAGGTGCCTGTTATGGCTGCACTATTGCGCAACACATTTTTATATGACTATTTGCCAGTAAGACATTATGTATAGGAGTGGCAGCAATATGACTGAATGTAACATAAATGACCTTAAGCTGCACTTCCTCATTGGACAGGGTGAGAGTGTAGATGGTCGACCTGTTCTTTTGATAGGGAGCATCCATCACCATCGACTTCAACATCTGAAGGTCCAGTTTCTCTGAGTACTGACAGGGAATTGCATATCCGATTAGTCAAGCCATAGATCGATTCCAATACTTGATTCAAGTACAATAAAGCTGAGAGATTAGATGAATGCAGCTATTCTCTTACTGTGTCGTGCATCTGGTCTGTGTACAGAAAGATTGTAGATCCACGGAGCTCTCCATAACATTTCTTGAAGTCCTGGAAATTGACAAACCAGAGTCAAAAGGAAGTCCACTACTCTATACGAGCAGAGACATGCCCAACAGCTTTACTTGATACAGTAAACATACCTAATTCTAAATCTAACTTTGATAAGTTCAATATCCTTTTCAGTCTCTCCTCTCTCCCTTGTGCTTACAGTCTGTCATTCTCTCTCTACGATTCCTTATTCCCACTCCACCATTCTCTACCTCCTTACTTTCTCTCCAGTGTATTTCTTCAGCAGGTGTCCTGAATAGTACAGAGGTAGAGCTGTGATGGTGTCCCTCCTCTTGTACACCCCTACAGGAGATTCTGCCATGATCCTACTTATTCCCTGGTTCAAGTCAGGTCGGTTCGTTCTAGTTCAGTTCACTATAACCCAGACCAATTGGGTCCCTGAGATAGCCCTCTGTGACCCAGTCCACCACTGGAACGATTCACTCAGAACTTTTACTCCTGCAGAATCATTTTGTGTTATTCATTGATTTAGCTTATCGTCTCCTCTCTCCCTCAGTCCTCGGGCAGTATAGGGACTTAGAGAATGAGGAAGCAGTGTAGTGGCTTACTGAGGGAAATGTACCACCACTAGGTAGGGCGCCCTTTAGCACTTTGACCCGGGACTGACACGCGCAAGCGCCTGCACGCGCACACACACATACACACAAGCACAGGCACCCGCATAATCACTTTCCTTTTGCTTTATTTTTTTAGAAGTGTGCTTTATGTTGGACTGTTTCCCAAAATTGACTTTGTTTTTCCGGATGTGTCGCCTAACGACCACTGCCCTCAATGAGTATACAAACCAGTTCTTCCCATTAACAATGAAGAATTGTATTTAAACCGTTGGGAGGAAACACACAACTGGACTGTGTTCTTCAAACTGCGCTCTTCCCAGAAGTCATGTCCACCTTTGGGAGATTGCAGACAAAGAACATCCTGAATCTCTGACACGTCTGGAAATGTATCACCCATCAGACCAACCAAACCAGCTTTGCTCCCCTCTCCAACTCCTCCCAAACTGCGGCCAGATCCATTTTATAAACCAATATTAAAAGTGTTATCGAACTAGATTTAAAAGTGTTATGTTCTATAATCCTGGCCTTATTTCCCATATCTCTTTAATATTGCCCAGCACGATGGTCTCTCTCTGCCTGGACTTATCTGGACACTAGTATCTATACAATCTGGTAAGACGAAGGGTGGGGGTGTGTGTCTTTTTGTCAACAACAGCTGGTGCGTGATGTCTAATATTAAAAAAGTCTTGAGGTATTGCTTGCCTGAGGTAGAGTACCTTATGATAAGCTGTAGACCACACTGTCTACCAAGAGAGTTCTCATCTATATTATTATACTAAGACCTCACTCAACCAACTCTATAAGGCCATTAGCAAACAAGAAAATGTTCATCCAGAAGTGGCGCTCCTAGTGGCCGGAGACTTTAATGCAGGCAAACTTAAATCAGTTTTACAACATTTTCACCAGCATGTCACGTGTGCAACCAGAGGTAAAAAACTATAGACAACCTTTACTCCACACACAGAGATGCATACAAAGCTCTCCCTCTCCCTCCATTTGACAAACCTGACCATAATTATTTCTTCCTGATTCCTGCTTACAAGCGGTCAGATGACGCAGATGCTACGCTACAGGGCTGTTTTGTTAGCACAGACTGGAATATATTCCGGGATTCATCCAATGGTATTGAGGAGTATACCACCTTAGTCATTGGCTTCATCAATAAGACCGTATGTACATATCCCAACCAGAAGCCATAGATTACAGGCAACATCCACATCGAGCTAAAGGCCAGAGCTGTCGCATTCAAGGAGCGGGAAACTAATCTGGACACTTAGAATAAATCCCGCTATGCCCTCAGACACACCATCAAACAAGCAAAGCATCAATACAGGATTAAGATTGAATCCTACTACGCCGGCTCCGACGCTTGTCGGATATGTCAGGGCTTGAAAACTATTACAGGCTACAAAGGGAAACCCAGACGCGAGCTTCCCAGTGACGTGAGCCTACCAGACGAGCTAAATGCCTTTTATGCTCGCTTCGAAGCAAGCAACATTGAAGCATGCACGAGAGCACCAGCTGTTCTGAATGACTGTGTGATAACGCTCTCAGTAGCTGATGGGAGCCACGGGGCCAGATGGATTACCAGGACGTGTACTTAGTTTAAAGCATGCGCCGACCAACTGGCAAGTGTCTTCACTGACATTTTCAACCTCTCCCCGACTGAGTCTGTAATACCTACATGTTTCAAGCCACTAGAGTCTCTGTGCCCACGGAAGTGAAGGTAACCTGCCTAAATTATTACCGCCCCGTAGCACTCACGTCGGTAGCCATGAAGTGCTTTGAAAGGCTGGTCATGGCTCACATCAACAGCATCCCCCAGGATACCCTATACCCACTCCAATTCTCATACCGCTTCAACAGATGAAGCAATCTCTTTTGCACTCCACACTGCCCTTTCCCACCTGGACAAAAGGAACACCTATGTGAGAATGCTGTTCATTGACTACAGCTCAGCGTTCAACACCATAGTGCCCATGAAGCTCATCTCTAAGCTAAGGACCCTGGGACTAAACACCTCCCTCTGCAACTGGATCCTGGACTTCATGACGGGCCGCCCACCAGGTGGTAACAACAACACGTCTCCCACGCTGATCCTCAACACTGGGGCCCCTCAGGGGTGTGTACTTAGTCCCCTCCGGTACTCCCTGTTCACCCACGACTGCGTGGCCAAACATGACTCCAACACCATTACGTTTGCTGACGACACAACAGTGGTAGGCCTGATCACCGACAACGATGAGACAGCCTATAGGGAGGAGATCAGAGAACTGGCAGTGTGGTGCCAGGACAACAAGCTCTCTCTCAATCTGAGCAAGACAAATGAGCTGATCGTGGATTACAGGACAAGGCGGGACGATCAGGCCCCCATTAACATCAATGGGGCTGTAGTGGAGCGGGTCGAGACTTTCAAGTTCCTTGGTGTCCACATCACCAACAAACTATCATGGTCCAAACACACCAAGACAGTCGTGAAGAGGGCACGACAAAACCTTTTCCCCCTCAAGAGACCGAAAAGATGTGGCATGGGTCCCCAGATCCTCAAAAAGTTATACAGCTGCACCATTGAGAGCATCCTGACTGGTTGCATCCCCGCCTGGTATGGCAACTGCTCGGCATCTGACCGTAAGGTGCTACAGAGGGTAGTGCGTACGGCCCAGTACATCACTGGGGAACAGCTTCCTGCCATCCAGGACCTATATACTAGGTGGTGTCAGAGGAAAGCCCATAAAATTGTCAGAGAGAACCAGTCACCCAAGTCATAGACTGTTTTCTCTGCTACCGTGTACCGGAGCGCCAAGTCTAGGACCAAAAGGCTCCTTAACAGCTTCTACACCCAAGCCATAAGACTGGCCACCGGACTATTACATTGACCCCCCCCCCCCCCCCCTCAATTTGTTTTGTACACTGCTGCTACTCATGGTTTATTATCTATGCATAGTCACTTCACCCCTACCCACATGTACAAATGACCTCAACTAACCTGTACCCCCGCACACTGACCCTGTATATAGCCTCGTTATTGTTATGTCATTGTGTTATAATTTTGTAGTTGTATTTATTGATGAAAAACGTAGTAGTTCAAAAAAGAACTAATAATTTTATTTTCACTTTAGTTTCTTTGTTAAATATTTTCTTAACTCTCCTTAAACTGCGTTATTGGTTAAGGTGCTTGTAAGTAAACATTTCACGGTAAAGTCTACACTTGTTTTATTCAGTGGATGTGACAAATAAAGTTAGATTTGATTTGAATCCCTGCTCCTCCAGATCCTTTGGCTCCTCCTGTGAGTGTTGTGATGACCTACACCCTATTGTCCCTGGTCTATTTGAGCGTGGGGTTTAACACGTCGTGTCACTTCCAGGTTATTGGTCTGTTGTGCAGTGTTACATACATTACAATCAACACCATTGTGTGTGCTTGTGGTTTTTCCTTGAATTCTGTATAAGATTTCAGACATCAGGCATGATATGGTGGCAGTGTGAAGTAGCCTTAGTGCTTAACATATGATGTACAGAATGTTGCCCTGGTTGTTTCTGTACCGTTAAGGGCCGGCCATGGATGCTAGGGAACCCCATGTGTTCCTTTTTTTGGGGGGGAACTCAGTCGGGGCCTCAACTTACTTTTGAGAGAAAGAATAGTAGAATACACCAGGTGTAATTAAGAAAAATGTGGTTGTGCATCAGCAGTTTCTCTTATGTCATTCCATTAGCCATCGATGTCAGCTAACAATTTTTAGATCGGTAACTAGTCTAGCCAGCTATGTAAACTTGTAGTAATCATGCCCGAATACAGACCGGGCACGTGCCCTGGGGCCCTGACCTCTAGGGATTTTGTTAGTTATTGTCACTCAGATAAAGGAACATGTCGTAAGTCATGGCAAAATGGGTACAGCTGCAGGAAACTGCAGATTTTCTATTCTTTCTGCCCCATGGCAAAATGTGTATAATTGCAGGAAATGTACTAAAATGTTTCTCTGCCGTCAAGAGGGGGGCCACCTAAATGTTTTTCTGTGAGGTGTGGGGCCCCCCAACTAAATCTTTCTTACCATGGCCTGGTACCATGGACTTGTTTCTTTTAGACACTCAATCATGTTATTTGAGGTCCAGTGGAGGCCCTTGACTTTTTCCACGTTACATTACAGCCTTATTCTAAAATGTATTAAATTGCCCATCCCCCCTAATCAATCTACACAGAATACCCCATAATGACAAAGCAAAAACAGGTTTAGAAATGTGTGCAAATTTATTACAAATAAAAAATACATGTAATTTATATAAGCATTCAGACCCTTTACTCAGTACATTGTTAAAGTGCCTGGGGCAGCGATTACACCCTCAGGTCTTCTTGGGTATGACACTACAAGCTTGGCACACCTGTATTTGAGGAGTTTCTCCTATTCATCTCTGGAGATCCTCTCAAGCTCTGTCAGGTTTGATGGCGAGCGTCCCTGCACAGCTATTTTCAGGTCTCTCAAGAGACGTTCAATCGGGGTCAAGTCTGGGCTCTGGCTGTGCCATTCAAGGAAATTCCGAGATTTGTCCCAAAGCCACACCTGCGTTGTCTTGGCTGTGTGCTTAGGGTTGTTGTCCTGTTGGAAGGTGAACCAGGATCTCTCTGTAGAAAGAAAATTAGGAAGGGAAGCGCTGCTAAGGTAAACAATAGTCGATTTTGGTAGACAGAAGGTGCTCTTTGGTAAAAGGGGTAAATTGGTCATCAAAAATAAATATTGAACATGCCATACAAATTAAGGCATTTCAATTACTGTATATGAAGAGTGCCTTGGTCCTCTCCTTTCTTTTTAAAGCTCTCCCAACTTTGCTCCGTTCATCTTTCCCTCGATCCTGACTAGTCAACCAGTCCCTGCTGCTGAAAAACATTCCCACAGCATGATGCTGCCACCACCATGCTTCACCATAGGGATGGTGCAAGGTTTCCTCCAGACATGACACTTGGCATTCAGGCCATAGAGTTCAATATTGGTTTCATCAGACCAGAAAATCTTGTTTCTTATGGTCAGAGTCCTTCGGGTGCCTCTTGGCAAGCTCCAAGCGAGCTGTCATGCCTTTTACAGAGGAGTGGCTTCCATCTGGCCACTCTACCATAAAGGCCTGATTGGTGGAGTGCTGCAGAAATGGTTGTCCTTCTGGAAGATTCTCCCATCTCCACAGAGGTACTCTGGAGCTCTGTCAGAGTTACCATCAGGGTCTTGGTCACCTCCCCGACCAAGGCCCTTCTCCACCCATTGCTCAGTTTAGCCAGGCAGCCAGCTCTAGGAAGTGTCTTGGTGGTTCCAAACATCTTCCATTTAGGAATGATGGAGGCCACTGTGTTCTTGGGGATCTTCAATGCTATAGAAATGTTTTGGTCAACTTCGCCGAGATCTGTGCCTCGACACAATTTAATCAACTTTTGAATAAGGTTGTAATGTCACAAAATGTGGAAAAAGTCAAGGGGTCTGAATACTTTCCGAATGCACTGTACTTCCACACTATGAGGTTGGAATAATACTGTGAAATTGTGAAAATGATGATAAGGCCCTTTTAGTCTAAAAGCTGTTTGAAAAGACTGTCTGAAATGTTCACCTTTTTTGGTAGGATGGAGTTTTGGCCTGCCAGACAGTCCTAACAAAATTCTTGCTTGAGAAGCAGTTTTTGTTTCTTTTTGACCATTTTAATTTAAAATAATCACAGTAAGGTACTTAATTGTTACCCATAAATTAATTGAAACTTTAGATAAAAACAGCTGCATTGGACCTTTAAGAATGGTTTTGTGTACTGTCTGAATACATTGAATATAAACACAAAGTTAGGCCTATATGAGTTTTTTTATCATGGGCTCAGAAATATAATTTAGAATTTATTAAAGGCATCACATCGTCCTTTGAAAAACTAAACGTTTTTGTCAAGGACAGGTCGCCTGCGGTTCAGGTGCAACTTCTGCTACCGGGACAAGTGACAGCTTCAAACCCCTCGACAGCATGTGGATGTTTTTGTTGTCCAGCCAAATGTAAGGGGTGGGGAAACCCCGGAAACATTATTACCCGAAGTCTGTCCAACACTGAAACGGTTGGTAAATCAACTTCCCATTTAGCTAAAAGTGATAGCAAACTGGATTACCAAATTAGATAGCTAACATATTTTAAATACACTATTTCATAACTCTCCCATTTTACATTTTTAGTGGACTTTTAACAAGCCATCGCGGTAAGTTAGCAGTATGCTACACGAGGACACTGTCAGCACAAATTAAATAGTAACGTTAAGTTACAGTTGTAAATAACACTGAATAACCTATAAGCTAACAACAAAAATCATAGACAAATAATAATAAAATAAGCTAATGATGTCAAATCAATTGATGTCAAAATCATGGAGTGCAGTAACGTCAGCTGGGTGTCTCGTTAGTTGGAATAATGTCAGCAGCTAAATTCGCGAATGGTAATGTCAGCTATAATTTACAAAAGAAGATGACAAATGAAATAGTAGTTACAGTAACTTAGCTGACGTCTGTTGGAAAAATGTCAGAAGCTAAATTCACTAATTGGTATGTGTCGGCTATAATTTACTTATGAAGTTTTTATTTAACTTGGCAAGTCAGTTAAGAACAAATTATTATTTTCAATAATGGTCTAGTGGGCAGAACGTTCAGGGGCAGAACGACAGATTTGTACCTTGTCAGATCGGGGATTCGATCTTGCAACCTTTTGGTTACTAGTCCTACGCTCTAACCACTAGGCTACCTGCCACCTGGTCAGGCTTAAATTTTAGTTGCGAGATTCAAATTTTAGTTAGCATTGGGTGCGTTCGAGCGCAGTGGTCTAAGGCACTGCATCTCAGTGCTAGAGGCGTCACTACAGACCCTGGTTCAATCCCGGGCTGTATCACAACCGGCCGTGATTGGGAGTCACATAGGGCGGCACATAATTGGCCCAGCATTGTCCGGGTTAGGGGAGGGTTTGGCAGTGGTAGGCCGTCATTGTAAAATAATAATTTGTTCTTAATTGACTTGCCTAGTTAAATAAAGGTTAAATGTACAAAATAAAAAATAAATTATCCTAAGGCCATCGCCTTGCATAGAGCTCGCCAGCTTGTAGTCCTAAAACTAGGAAATGAGTTACCTCAGGTTTGATAAACGCCTAAAATAATGTCTGATGTTAACACAGACTTAGGAGATCTTATACGTTTTGTTCTGTGAGATAATATCAGTCAGTTAACATTAAGTTGATGAATTATGAAGCCTTTATATGCTTTTTAAATTATATTAATGCTTAAATTCACAAAAAGTGATGTTAGCTGATGAATATTATCTCATAGAACAAAACATATCAAATCTCCTAAGCCTGTGTTTACCACAGACCTCATTTTCGGCGTTTATTCAAAAACGCCATTCATTTCCCAATAGGCTTTGTCCAACGAACCATGGCGGAGTTAGTGCCTACAAAAAGACGCCATTACTATTTATCTTTATTGTGGGAGGATCTATTGTCAACCAATCGTTAGGGTTTTTGTTTGACCCACGCGAACGTGACCAGACATGACTGAAACAGGAACCAACTTTGCCACAGATGCATGCATACAGTGGCATAGTATAAATGAATGTGATATTTGACACCGTCACTGATTGTAAAATGTACACACATATGATTTAATTTTGTTAGTGTGTGATATCGGGGTTGGAACCATGTTTATTTCGACATTATAAAGACAAAGTTGTATTAAACAATGGCAACATTGCCATGTTGATCTGAGCCTTGCTGTCAGAAAACCGCATTGTCAGACTTTCGGCTGTCGCAGATACATCTCCCCTGACTTTACTCCCAGTCGGTTGCTTCACCTTACCACTCAAACATGCCCTATGCCATTTCCATAGAGGGCAGGTGCTCCCATAGAGATGAGTATGACCTGTCTCCGCTCTAACGCCCAGGAAGCTCCAATTCAAACTCCCATTAGACAGCTGTGCAAGTGTTATAATGTCCAAATACATTTGTTACGCACAAAATATGGAGTTTCGCCGAGCAACTATCTTCATTTACACCCGTTACAGCCAGTATGTACTTCCAAAAAAGGTCTACATCAAATGAAGATAGTTGATCAGCGAAACTACGTATTTTGGCATTATAACGCTTGCAGAGCTGTCTAATGGGAGGTTGAATTGGAGCTTTCTGGGTGTTAGAGAGGAGGCAGGATGAAATTACACAGATAATGTGTTTTTCAGCCAGCAGGACAAGTTGTGGCATGTCTGCCGGTGATGGAAGTCAACGGACTGGCAAAACACAAAGCTATAATATTTACACAGCTGTAGTTTAGTTAGCTACGTTGGTAGTACTGAGGTTGGTATAAAGGACCATACAAATTTGCCACATTTTGTCGACTGTGTGGTGTTGTGTTTTAAACAGGGAGATCTGTCACACCTTGCCATCAGAGTGTGATGATGATGGGCCACCAGAATGATGAGGAAGAGCGTGGTAATAAAGACAACAGATTCTACATCGAGGCCTCCAGTAGCTCAGAAGGTGAGCTGGGGTTTAGTCAGTACAAACAGTCCAGCTCACCGAGAGCTCCCCAGGCCACTGGAGGAAACTCTCCCCTAGTTCTGGCCTTCCCTCTCTCATCTGGCCGGGCTCTACGGGACGTGTCGCCACTGGACAGCAGCCCAAGCCCGAACTCCAGGCTAAGCCTCCACTCAGAGCAGGACCTGGACCTGGAGTATGATGATGAAGTCCTAGAGGAGTGGATGATCCTGGGAGGAGAGGAGCAGGAGGGAGATGGGGATATCCAGCTCAACCTGGGGTACTGGAGCAGCAGCTCAGAGTCGCATTCTGGAACAGAGGGTGAGGACCATACAGTTTAACACTTGACAGAGTTCTGCAGATGAGAGTTCCTCAGACAGAGAAAAGTTCAGCAGATGGATAATTCCACAGACTTAAGGAGTTACTCAGATGGAGTTCTATGGATGTTATATTGATTTATACCATTGTTGAATACTAGTTTCTGATTGGCTTGAAGGTTGGCTAGAGCGTGCATTATTTCCCTGTAACGCCACGGTATATCAGCACAGTAGAATTCAATGACTAGTTCATAAAAAATAAAAAATAAAGTTTACTTTTTATTTATAGTTTTTTTTTACCCCTTTATAATTTCATGGTATCCAATTGGTAGTTACAGTCTTGTCCCATCGCTGCAACTCTCATATGACTTGGGAGAGGCACATAACCCAGCCAAGCCTCACTGCTTCTTGACACAATGCCCGCTTAACCCGGAAGCCAGCCGCACCAATGTGTCGGAGGAAACACCGTACACCTGGCGACCGTGTCAGCGTGCACTGCGCCCAGTCCTCCACAGGAGCCGCTAGTGCGCGATAGGACAAGAACATCCCTGCCGGCTAAACCCTCCCCTAACCCAGACGACCCTGGGCTAATTGTGCGCCACCCCTTGGGTCTCCAGGTCGCGGCCGGCTGCGACAGAGCCTGGACTCGAACCAGGATCTCTAGTGGCATAGCCTTAGACCACTGAGCCACTCGGGAGGCCAGCTAGTTCTTTCTTAGATGTTCTATATTTGATAATGTTGATTTTAAAACATAGGCATTGTTGTATTGGATTTTCATAATAGCAAGCTAGAACTGATGGTTTGGTTAGCTAAACTAGCAAGTCTGTTTGGTTACCAAGGCAACTACTTTAGATATCTAGGAAACCTGCTAGCTACTTCAGTGGATGTTGAACACATTTCTACCTGCAAATTAATACATTTATAGCAGCAAATGTGTTAAATTATTGCCATAGTTTAAAAGGGATAATCAACTCGGGACTCTATGCGTATAGCAGCAGTATATGGATATCAATGACTTGTTTGGACACAATGGTTTGCATGTGTTATAAAGGCGCTATGCTTGTTGTCTCTCTCACAGATGAAGAACTGAATGCAAAATATGCTCTCAAACACAACTGGGCCATAATAGAGAAGGACAAGGTACTACTATCATTAGTTATCACTACTCTGGAGTTTAGGTCAGTTTCAGTCTTCATGAAGCCCTCAGGTCTCAGAAGATTGGCTTGTTCAAACGATTCTTTATCCTGTTTCTGCCCTGTTCCGGTCCTGTGAAAACCAGCCACGCCCATACCGCTATTTCACCTCTGACCGGAGTCTCACCTGTCACAACTGCAACAAGACTGGACACCTGGCCAAGGGCTGTACCACCCCGAGGGTAAGACACACACACACACACACACACACACACACACACACACGTGCTCCAACACTGCTCACGTTGTGTTTCTCTGTAAACAGAGGCGACCCACCTGTGTGTTGTGTGGGCTCCAGGGCCATGTCCAGAGGGCCTGTCCAGGCCGGCACTGCTACAGCTGTGGGCTCCCCTCACACGGGTACCAGCCCTGCCCTGAACCCCCTGCTGTGGGATGGCTGGCCACCTATCAGATGTGAGTGTGTGTGTTTACCACAAGCCTTTATGTGTGTTTGTGTGTGTGTTTGCATGTAGCCATGAGCATGTGCAGTATGTGTTCATGTGTGTGTCTTTGTGTTGAGTTAATGTGTTCTGTGTCCTTCCCAGGCTTGTCCGGATAGATGGAGACAATTCCACTTCACAGTGAGTGACCATGGAAAGGAGGGGAGGGAGGAAGGGTGAATTATTAAAATATTGGAACATGTCCCCTGACTGTTTTGTCTTCTTGCTTTAGACTCAGCAGGAGGTTCCCCTCAGGCCACACGTTGACCACACCCACAAACACTGCAGACACACCGCTCACTGCTACAACTGCTCCAGGAGAGGACACCTCGGCCATGTGAGACCATCTACATCCGGTGTCTGTCTTTCTCTGTTTCTCTTTCTTTCTTTCTCCTATTCCTTTCTCTGTTTGTCCTTTAAAAAATAACTTATTGTCCCTCTATCTCCATTTCCCTCTGTATTTTTTGCTCACCCTTCCCCCCTTCTCTCAGGAGTGTACTCAGAGGAGGATGATCAGTGGGACGTTTGCCTCGCTCCCCTACGTCTGTCACTACGACAACAAGCAGGACATCGTCAAACTGAACACCAGGATACACAGAAAAGCCAGAGGTGATGCACTACACACACACACATACACACACAAACACACACAAATGTGGCGCAGCATGTATTGTATTTGTTGTTGAATGTGTTTTGCATGCTGTCTCCAGAGCTAAGGGTGGAGGGCTTCATGCCTCTGTTAGAGCACCAGAGGACCTACGTGACACCAGGGGGCAGTAGTGAAGAGGAGCGGCCCTCCCCAGCTCCAGGGAGGAGGAGAAGCCTGGAGGGCAGGAGGAAGACGTGGCCGGAGAGACGCAGGGAGAGACGGGAGGTGAAGAAGCTGAGGAGAGAGGCCCAAGCCAGGAGGGCGGTTGGGACGACCAAATGGGGCTCAGACGAGGTTGTTTACACCAGGGACCACTTTAAGAACCCCCACAGAGAACCCATACCTCCCCCTCAGAAGAAGAGACGCCGTGAGGAAAGGAGGGAGAGCAAGAGTGAGGAGAGGAGTAGGAAGGGCAGAAGTAAAGAGAGCAGTAGGAAGAATAGAGAAGCAGAGAGGTGGAAGAAGAGAGGAGGGCTGAAGCGTGGGTACCTGTACCCCCGTGATGACTTGGGACCCATGAATGATTACCTCCTCTCCCCCAAAAATAGGGTGCGAATTTCATAAGAAAACAGAGATGTTGTGTTTGTATTGTATTCCATTATGTTTGAATAGCTGATGAGGTGTCTTGAGAATTTTAGTCAAATTTTATGAACAATGTGGGTTTTATTCTTTTTGGTAGAAATGGCTGGGTTGTGACATTGCAGGACACTGTTGGAGTATAGGAAAGGTTAAACAAATATATATTTTTAACGTATTCACCCTACTTGAATGATTGACAAATAAAGCATTAGGCTAGGGCGATGTCTTTATTTTCTTTATACTGATTCGTTCACAATACCAAATACTGAAACAAGACTACTACATTATTTATTTGGTTGGTTCCTCCCCCTCGCTTACCAGACATAGTTAATCAACGCAGTGAACGATTGTTGTCGGGATAATCAATAATATGGCCTGAAAAGACACCACTCGTTTTATATCGAACAAATGCTCAAATAAATGTACTCGAGGAGTCTGATGATTTTTGCACATCGCAAGAAATGCGTCTTCAGATATTTCTGTGCTCGATTAGAGTGGTCTGACCAGAGATGCTAACATCCCCATTGATTGATATCCACTTACGCTCCACACTGACATCTACAGAGAAAACATCACCAGCTTCAACAGTGAATGTACAATGCGTGGTGGGGATTTAAATCTGACGAAGACCAACATTCTCTGAAGATCAGACAAGGCATTCGGCCGCTTCTATCTGGGATCAACCAACACCGCCTGAAAAGGTTAGCAGCATGGTTGCCAACAATGAGCAGAAATTCTAGCAACGCATCTCGGCCGCTAGCTAGTTAAATTGTTTTTCTAGCTCGTTAGCTTTCCTGTTAGCAATAAGCTCGCTAACGTAGACAACGACGGGTTGAGCTAACAATTTAGTAGCAAAAAAACGTAGCTAGTTTGCCATATAGAATTTGTGGAGGGTTACCAATTGAAATGGGGAATATTACACATGTATCTAACGTTAGCAAACTGCATTTCTGAGCTGTAGTTTATTAGCTAACGTTAACTAGCCCGCTAATATGCTAACGTTAAATAGCAACAACCTAAATTCGTTTGCTGGCTAGGTAGCTACAGTTGTAGTAATATTATTTACTTTAATATCAGTTGTGCGTTAACATTATCCAACCATCAAATAGTGTAACTGATTGTGGAACTCTGGCGAGCGTGTGTCATTTCTCACTGACAAGTAGCTAGAAAGCCAGTAGTAGGCAGGCAAGCTTCATATGAGACAATAGAAAAACCGAAACGGGTACAGCCCAGATGCATACACTAAATATTTGTGTTATGTACCTATCTGGATTGTTGGATGTTTTCATTATGTGCATTGCTATGACCGAACAAACTAATATACCAAATTGACCTCCTATAGGGATAAAATAATAAATCCATATTTGGAACGTTTTTGACTGACGGCGACGCGCAACACAGACCAAGAGACTGTGCACGAACGACCGTAGAGAGGACGGCTCGAACACCCGCTGCTTCTAGTTGTACCTACGCCCCAAACCGAGCGTTTCGTGCGAAGGAAGAGACTCCAGAACAGGCCGATTACGAAGATAGCAAGGCGAGGGAAGTAGGCTACGGCAAACCTCCATCTCGCCCAGATACCTCCA
Organism: Oncorhynchus clarkii lewisi; assembly: GCF_045791955.1. Classification (NCBI taxonomy): domain Eukaryota; kingdom Metazoa; phylum Chordata; class Actinopteri; order Salmoniformes; family Salmonidae; genus Oncorhynchus; species Oncorhynchus clarkii. The sequence goes on along the minus strand of NC_092177.1, from coordinate 32,218,321 downwards.
TTACGTCCACCTACCACCGCCCCCTTCAGCCATGGACCCCCCGAGGACTCGGTCGCGGTCACGGTCAGGTTTTTTTCACTATGGCATGAACGGTAGTGGCAACGGCAATAACGCAATCAACAACGGGAACATGAATGCCAGCGGAGGGATCGGGGTGAACTACCCGCAACAGACCAACACCGGCTGGGCTCCGCACACAGCGCGCAGCTATACAGAGAACCAGCACACCCAGGGGAACTACCTGTCTAGCGGGGCGCAACGCCACGCTTCGCATGGAGCACACAGACACCCCGGCACCGGTAAGCTTCAACGTCTCCCTCCCTTTTCCCTACTAATCTTGATACATCACACCCCGTGCATGGATGAGTGTACCATGCAATTTAGCAGGTGTCAGGCTTGACATGTAAACAGTGCAGTGTTCCTCTTAGCTGTATAACATGCATCTTCAGGGTTCTAGCTGTTTGTCTGAAAATATTTTCTCATCCATCCAGTGTTGTCTGTAGTCAGGTGACTGGGGGGTATGGACAGAAACTGTTAGTAGCATCCTCACTGCTTTTGTGAAAGGCCTGAACTGCCTGTTTGATCAATAAATTGCCTACATTTCCAAACAACATTCATATATTTCAATTATTGAAAGATGGCTCATACTGCCTCCAAAGAGCATTTTTATGGGAGCTTTGGAAAAATGGGAGCTGAATGAGACAGTTTTGGACATGGTAAATTAGCACGTGGGGGTATGTTTTTGAATTGATAGCCCAAATTGATTTCAAGAATAGACGCTCATTATTTGCGCTTCGCAATGTAGTTTTTTTTTATATACAGGGAATTCAATCTGTGTTACCCAGTAGTGTTGTGGGTTCCACTTGCGTTAGAGATGTCGACGTATTCTGTTTAAAACCCAGGAAGTTCCTATTCAAACTCCCATTAGACAGCTCTGCAATTATGTAAAAAGTAATTTTGTTACTCACAAAATATGCAGTTTTGCTGTGCAACTCTTTATGTACACCCATGTTACAGGCAGTATGGACTTCCAAAAATTGACAATTTTCCAAGCAACTGGAGAAAAAAAATTATATTCCACACCTCCAATGCATGAATCACTAATTACTGTCACACACAGGTCAGATGTCAACAACCGCTCAAATAAAATTATATTGATCACATACACATATTTAGCATATGTTCTTGTGGGTGTAGCGAAATGCTTGTTCCTAGCCCCAACAGTGCAGTAATATCTAACGATACACACATCTGTCGACGTACAGCCAGAAGAGGACTGGCCACCCCTCATAGCCTGTTTTTTTTCCTAGGTTTTGGCCTTTTCTAGGGAGTTTTTCCAAGCCACCGTGCTTCTACATCTGCATTGATTGCTGTTTGGCGTTTTAGGCTGGGTTTCTGTACAGCACTTTGAGATATCAGCTGATGTAAGAAGGGCTATATAAATACATTTGATTTGATTGACATCTAAAAGTAAAATAATTTAAGAAATATTCAAATATTAGAATGAGCAATGTCGGAGTGGCATTGACTAAAATACAGTAGAATAGATTACTGCATATACAGTACCAGCTCAATACATTGGAGAGGCAATTTTTGGGTTGCTTGTAAAATAGATATTTAGACATTTTTGGGATGTATATATTGGCTGTGACGGGACTAAATGTAGATGGTTGCTTTGTGAAACTCCTTATTTTGTGAGTAACGAAAGTATTTTGACATTACGCTTGCAAAGCTGTCTAATGGGTGTTTTGAACCGGAGCTTCCTGGGCATTAGAGAGGACGCACGTCATTACATTTTTTTTTTAGAACAAGCTCTATTTTGGTTGGCTCTGGTACGTTCTAATTTACATTTTAGTCATTTAGCAGACTCTCTTATCCAGAGACTCAGTAGTGAGTGCCTACATTCTATTGTACTTCAAACAAGAAACACACAAACTAAATTGCACAACTAATTGCGTTAGTACTAGAGGTCGACCGATTATGATTTTTCAACGGCGATACCGATTATTGGAGGACCAAAAAAGCCAATACCGATTAATCTGCCGTTTTAATTTTTTAAATTTGTAATAATGACAATTACAACAATCCTTATTTTAACTTTAATATAATACATAAATAAAAATACATTTAGCCTCATAAATAATGAAACATGTTCAATTTGGTTTAAATAATGCAAAAACAAAGTGTTGGAGAAGTAAAAGTGCAATATGTGCCATGTAAAAAAAGCTAACGTTTGGGTTCCTTGCTCAGAACATGAGAACATATGAAAGTTGGTGGTTCCTTTTAACATGAGACTTCAATATTCCAAGGTAGGAGGTTTTAGGTTGTAGTTAATATAGTATTTATAGGAGTATTTCTCTCTGTACTATTTGTATTTCATATACCTTTGACTATTGGATGTTCTTATAGGCACTTTAGTATTGCCAGTGTAACAGTATAGCTTCCGTCCCTCTCCTCGCCCCTACCTGGGCTCGAACCAGGAACACATCGACAACAGCCACACTCGAAGCAGCGTTACCCATCGCTCCACAAAAGCCACGGCCCTTGCAGAGCAAGGGGAATAACTACTCCAAGTCTCAGAGCGAGTGACGTTTGAAACGCTATTAGCACGCACCCTGCTAACTAGCTAGCCATTTCACATCGGTTACACCAGCCATTAGGCTGATAGGCTTGAAGCCATAAACAACGCTGTGCTTGCGAAGAGCTGCTGGCAAAGCGCACGAAAGTGCTGTTTGAATGAATGCTTACGAGCCTGCTGCTGCCTACCATCGCTCAGTCAGACTGCTCTATCAAATCATAGACTTAGTTATAACACACAGAAATACGAGCCTTTGTCATTAATATGGTCAAATCCGGAAACTATCATTTTGAAAACAAAACATTTATTATTTCAGTGAAATACGGAACCATTCGGTATTTTATCTAACGGATGAAGTCTAAATATTATTTTTTACATTGCACAACCTTCAATGTTATGTCATAATGACATACAATTCTGGCAAATTTGTTCGCAATGAGCCAGGCTGCCCAAACTGTTGCATATACCCTGACTCTGCGTGCAATGAACGCAAGAGAAATTACACAATTTCACGTGGTTAATATTGCCTGCTAACCTGTATTTCTTTTAGCTAAATATGCAGGTTTAAAAATATATACTTCTGTGTATTGATTTTAAGAAAGGCATTGGTGTTTATGGTTAGGCACAGGCGTCCAACAATTGTGCTTTTTTCGCAAATGCGCTTTTGTTAAATCATCCCCCAGCGTTGCATCGATTATATGCAATGCAGGACACGCTAGATAAACTAGTAATATCATCAACCATGTGTAGTTATAACTAGTGATTATGATTGATTGTTTTTTATAAGATAAGTTTAATGCTAGCTAGCAACCTACCTTGGCTTCTACTGCATTTGCTTAACAGGCACTCCTTGTGGAGTGCAACGGGAGGCAGGTGGTTAGAGCGTTGAACAAGTTAACTGTAATGTTGCAAGATTGTATCCCCCGAGCTGACAAGGTGAAAATCTGTCGTTCTGCCACTGAACAAGGCAGTTAACCCACCGTTACTAGGCCGTCATTGAAAATAAGAATGTTTTCTTAACTGACTTGCCTAATTAAATAAAGGTATAACATTTTTTTTTTTTTAATCGGCGAAATCGGCGCCCAAAAATACCGATTTCCGATTGTTATGGAAACTTGAAATTGGCCCTAATTAAGTTAGAAGTGCGCTATTTGATAGATTCCCTCTACCTAGGGCTTCCAGTGGGGAGACCTGAAGTCAACCTACCCTATGAAAAATAACATGGGTGCCGAGAGTCGGGACAGACAGTAGACTGACAAAACAGCAGTGGTTCCCTGTTATCGCTAGACTTTGTGATTGACAGGCCCCGTCCTATCATTCATCCATAGAAGTTGCGTATCGTTCATTCTAGCGGGAGAAGGCTATACAAACTTCTCTGACTAGCGAATTGAAACTTTTTAAATGGAAAGAAGCCTAGTTAATTTATGAAGTGGAAAAAGTAGCTGGCTGACAATGAGTCTGTTATCGGCTGTTCAGCCGACAGCCGGAGATTATGAAAACACTGCTCTGAGGAAACATACCATTAGAACAGACTGGATTACCTCGAGGCAGAAAGGCATATGAATGAATGCAAGCTTTTAATGAAGAGCTTTTGTAATAGCTCTGCCCACCATCCGGACCTAATAAATAACCTACACAGAGGAATATGTGCACGCACAGACACACCTGGCTCCACACTTGTGTGGCTCACAAACCTACACACATTAGGCTACACAAACCTACACACATTAGGCTCACTTGCCAACACACATTAGGCTACACAAACCTACACACATTAGGCTACACAAACCTACACACATTAGGCTACACAAACCTACACACATTAGGCTACACAAACCTACACACATTAGGCTACACAAACCTACACACATTAGGCTACACAAACCTACACACATTAGGCTCACTTGCCAACACACACTGACGCACTACAAAGAGGGATTTATGGGTATGACTGAAATTCGGTATCTCCCAGCTGTTTGATCCTCCTCCCCTGCTCTAAGCAGATGCCTCTTGAATACTGTGTGTGTGGGTTACAGCGTATTTGGTTTAGTGTGCTGTGAGCAGAGCTCTTGGCATGTCACGCCTCGTAACATTACTTTCAGGGGAATGTGTCTACTGGATTTGGAGGTGCTGAATATGGGACTTCATTTCACCACTGTTTCTCTCCCTCGGTCTGAGCTCGAACAGACAGACTGCATGTTTTGGCCTTGTGGCTCAATCCTGGAGCCAGGGTTGTACGAATCATGCTGCCACTGGCTCAAATAAGTGCCCTTTCTGTACCGAGGCCCAGATACTAGGACGAAGGCCTATATAACCTGGCAAACGTCACCCAACCCGGCCTAATCCTTCCCCTGTGGCACATCACACGGCTCAGTGTCTGGATCTCTGTGTCCCTCCCTGTCGGAGCTGAGCGCCAGTCGCCTGGCTGCTCTTTTCTGTTCTGCTGCCACTGGCTGTGCTTCTTTGAGCTGTCAGTCTCCCCCGACTTCATAGAGCTGTGGCGTCGCAGGGAGAGGAGCGCTGGGAGAGGAGCGCTCTCCGATCTGTTTTTTTTTCTGAAGAGACTGAGGGGGGCTAGTTGGGGGTGGGAGAGGTGAGGGGAGGGGGTGTTTTTGGTTTTCAGGAAACTCCGTCAGCACAGTTCAAGGGCATCTGCCTGTGAAAGATTGGAGTGTGTGTCTGTGTAATATTGTAGTGTGTCTGTGAGGCAGCAGAGGGGGTAGTTTTAAATGTGAGATCGGAGAGATTGTTACGTTGTCGAGAGCATGGTTCTCCCTCTTGTCAGTGGAAGACAGAACATTGTCTGATTTTTAAACCAGGCCATTCAAAGCCACTAAGACACATTCAGACCTAGACTGAGCAGACTTTATCCAGCTATACCAAGTGTGTATATGTTCCCTCAAAGTTTAAATATAATTTGGGCTGCTACTTTCTCTACGGCTGGTAATCGCAGAGAGGGTTAAAAGGAGCATGACTGCTGCTGTATATGTTAACCAGGCCCGTCCAGGTCTGTTTGAGTCTTTGTATAGCCTACTGCCTGGTTTGACCCTCCTGTTATTCTCTCTCTGGCCTATAGGTGTCCTTCACTTCCACCCTGATAACGTCTGCAGTGATGAGCGGGACAAGGTGAGTATATTTCCCTTTCCCTATTACACCTAGTACCAGGACAGCTGGAATGCTGTAGCATGGTGTTAACGTGGAACTGACAGTGTTTTAGCAGCATGAAATCTTGTAAGAAAATATGTAAATATGATGCTTTTAAATTTTTTATAACATGTTCTGTCTAGAGGGCACATAGATATGGTCATTTTCACTGTGTCAAACTTTCATAGAATGTTTGGGAATGATGTAGAGTAAGGCATTTGTGTTTACATTCTATAGCAATATAGAGTGGGAAAGTGGCTGTGCATTTGGACAATTGAGACAGTGCAGTAAATAAAACCAAATAAAAATGGCAGTCTTATCCAGGCTACACAGATTGTAGCACCATAGCCAATCAGAGCTACAGTAGGCCTATATGCAAATAAGCCATTTGACACAAGGGCCTGCCATCACTCACTTTGAACTAGACTATTTACAGGCAGTAGCAACAGCACGACTTTAGATCATTAGAAAGCATTTGCCAAAAGCCACAAAATACACCTGACTGGATTTTTGCACATACAGTACCAGTCGAAATTTTGGTCGCGCCTACTCATTCAAGTTTAAGAATAATAGTTAAGACATCAAAACTATGAAATACCACATGGAATCATGTAGTAAGCAAAAAAGTGTTAATCAAAATATATTTAAGATTCTTCAGTCTCCACCCTTTGCCTTGATAGCTTTGCACACTCTTGGTGTTCTGTCAACCAGCTTAATGAGGTAGTCACCTGGAATGCATTTCAATTAACAGGTGTGCCCTGTTAATTTCAGGAATTTCTTTCCTTAATGCGTTTGAGCCAAGTTGTTGTGTTACAAGGTAGGGGTGGTATAAAGAAGAGAGCCCTATTTGATAAAATACAAAGTCCATATTATGGCAAGAACGGCTCAAATAAGCAAATATAAATGACAGTCCATTACTTTAACACATGAAGGTCAGTCAATACGGAACATTTCAAGAACTTTGAAAGTTTCTTCCACTGCAGTTGCAAAAACCATCAAGCGCTATGATGAAACTGGCTCTCATGAGGACTGCCACAGGAAAGTAAGACCCAGAGTTACCTCTGCTGCAGAGGATAAGTTCATTAGTTACCAGCTTTCAGAAATTGCAGCCCAAATAAATGCTTCATAATTCAAGTAACACACATCTCAACATCAACTGTTCAGGGGTGACTGTGTGAATCAGGCCTTCATGGTTAAATGCTGCAAAGAAACCACTACTAAAGGACAACAATAAGAAGAGACTTGCTTGGACCAAGAAACACGAGCGATGGACATTAGACCGTTGGGCATCTGTCCTTGGTCTGAGTCAAAACCTCAAATTTTTGGTTACAACCGCTGTGTCTTTGAGACGCAGAGGTGAACGAACGTATGATCTCCGCATGTGTGGTTCCCATTTTGAAGCATGGAGGAGGTGGTGGTGGGGTGCTTTGCTGGTAACACTGTCATGATTTATTTAGAATTCAAGGCATACTTAACCCGTATGGCTACCACAGCATTCTGCAGCGATACGCCATCCCATCTGGTTTGCACTTAGTGGGACTTTGTGTTATTTTTAACAGGACAATGACTCAAAACACACCTCCAGAATCTGTAAGGGCTATTTGACCAAGGAGAGTGATTGAGTGCTCAATCAGATGACCTGGCCTCCACAATCACCCAACCTCAACCCAATTGAGATGGTTTGGGATGAGTTGGACTGCAGAGTGAAGGAAAAGCAGCCAACAAGTGCTCAGCATTTGTTCTCAAAGCATTCCAGGTGAAGCTGGTTGAGAGAATGCAAAGCTGTCAAAGGCAAAGGGTGGCTACTTTGATGAACCACAAACATAAAATATATTTTGTTTTAACACTTTTTTGCTTACTACATGATTCCATATAGTTTTGATGTCTTCACTATTATTCTACAATGTAAAAAATAAAGAAACCCTTGGATGAGTAGGTGTCCGCTTTTGACTGGTACTGTATGTAAATACCACAGTCTTCCATTTGGGAAATGTACAGTCCTATTGATCAAACCACGAACAGGAAGGGATCTCCCTTTGACTATTAGATCAACAACTGTTAGCCAGAACAAGATGAACAATGCTAACAGTGGACAAACCCACTCAAACTTTCTCAGCTTGTATTTGGCTGTCAAAATTGCACTGATAAATGATGGGGATTAATAGTAGCCTGCCTGCCAATGCATGCCTGTCCCAACCCAGGTTTTGACAACTCAATGGGAACTTTCCAGCCCGTTTGATCGACGCCAAATACATTTTACAACCGAGAGATATGCGAACTATGGATACGTCGTTTTTAAGTTCAGCCTAGCTAACTAGCCAAATGATTCACATTTCTTGCTAGCTAACCAAATGACACCAATATATTTAGCTGCAGCCATTGAAAAATGTATATGGGGGAAGTTGGCCACTCACCCACTCATTGGTGACTTGACATCCTTCCAACAGTTAGCTTGCTTGCCTCTGTGCTTTTAGCTTACTAAATAAATGGCTACATGAATAGATAAGCTAGCCTATTAGCCACGTTATGATAGACTTGTGATGCCCCCGCTTGTTTGATTGTATTGGCCTTCATTTTGCCTTATTTTTTTTGTTGTCAAATATTGATTTACCTGAAACCGTGTATCTGTATGAATGGCTGTAAGCAGCAAACAATGTACCAGCTGTGATTTATGACCAGAGAGCAATTTTTGTTGGAATACCAAGAAATGTAATGGTGAATTTTTATTAAACTGCATCCATCTATTCTGCCAACAGTACCCTACTCTGCGTCAGGTCCTATTTTGCTAAAAATTCCATATTTTTTTAAACCTTATGAATTTGCGTTTTGTTCATAAAATTGTGAATTTGGTGTTTTTGATGTATAATTCTGTTTTAATATCTGCAAAGTAGTTATCTGTCGGTTCTACTTTAAAAAAGTATCTCTCTCTCTCTCTCTCTCTCTCTCTCTCTCTCTCTCTCTGTAGATGGAGGACAGTCCTAGCCCTAAGCGACAGCGTCTTTCCCAGCAGTCTATGATAGATCTAAGCTCTGCCCCTCCCCCCACCCCATCTTCTCCCATTCGTCCCTGGGAGCTACCCCACACCCCCACTACCTGGGCCCCACCCCCACCCAGTCGCAGACCACACCCACACTACATGCCAGAGCGATGCCACACTCCTGTCCGCAACCGCCGCAGGTAAGTGTGTGTGTGTGTGTGTGTGTGTTAAATGTTACAATTGGTTCAGCATCATTGTAGAGTAATTTTTCATCGGGACATTATCTGATGTGATGAGGACGTTTGGTAGAAAGAGACTGACATCTGAATTTCTCTTCTCCCCCCCCCCAGTCCTCCAATGAGACGCCAGCGAGGCCGCCGTGACCGTCTCCCCCACCACCACCCCCCCCACCCTCATCACCACCACTACCACCACCATTACCACAACCCGCACCATCACCCCCACCACAGCCTCTCAGCAGGGCTTCAGGATGAGAACTACCGCCACCCCGTCCCCCCTCAGAGTTACCCCTACAACCAGCCTGAGGAACGCCCCTACCACCCCCCCAACCTGTCCCCTCGCCCCCTCCACCACCCTGCTAACCTGTCCCCCAGGCTGATGCACCCTCATCCCCAGCCTCACCCCCCTCAGCAGCAGAGCAGTATGGTGCTGGACCTCCATGACCAGGTCAGTGAGGAAACAGGAAGCTGCTTTTTACAGTTGTCAATAGAGCATTATTGAATTTGATTAGGGTAATCCTTAATCCTTCTACGTGGGAGTTCAGGTAGTGTGGTTGTTTGAACTCTGACCTTTGACTTCTGCTCAGGTGTCGTACCCAGTCTCTCCCCCTGGCGGCCCCCCCGGCCTGCCCTCCCACTCGGCCCCCCAGCAGCTCCCAGCATGCTCGGTGGTCTTTAGTGGGCAGCACTACCCTGTCTGCAGTGTCCCTCCATCTGTGAGTTCAACTAGCCTGACTGTCTGACTTGTGTATCTCTTTGATACTCTTGACACTGATCGTATGCCTACTTCATGTACAGTGCCTTCAGAAAGTATTTATACCCCTTGATTTATTCCACATCTTGTTGTTACAGCCCGATTGCAAAATTGATTAACACAAAATAATTCACCCATCTACACACAATACCCCATAATAACAAAGTGAAAACATGTTTTTAGAAATATTATTATTATATTGAAAATGCATAAATATCTAATTTGCATAAGTATTCACACCCGAGCCAATACTTTGTAGAAGCACCTTTGGCAGAAATCACTGCTTTAAGTCTTTTTGGGTGAGTCTAAGAGCTTTCCACACCTGGATTGTGCAATATTTGCCCATTATTCTTTAAGCTCTGTCAAAATGGTTATTGATCATTGCTAGTCAATTTTCAGATCTTGACAGGGATTTCAAGTAGATTTAAGTCAAAATGAACTCTACCACTCAAACATTGTCTTCTTGGTAAGCAACTCCAGTGTAGATTTGACCTTGACCTTTTAACAGAACAATACAATTAATCTCCCAGTGTCTGGTGGAAAGCAGACTGAAGCAGGTTTTCCTCTAGGATTTTGCCTGTGCTTAACTCTTTCTGGGTTTTTTTTTTTTAATGCCATCGGGGGTACGCCAAATAAAAATATGATTCACATTTAAAAAACATCTACATTTTTTTTTATCTTCACATTTTCAAACAGTACATTTATGTTTTCCAATGGGGCAATGCGTTTGGGTGAGGTTTTTTTCTCACCTGAGTAGCCTCGTTTCACTACCAAATATATATATTTTTTTTAACCATCTAGTGTTAAGCGAAATAATGCCATATCAAATAATGAACATCCAATCACATTAACCGTTACTCTCTCATGGGAAACCTTCACTCTTGCACAGACATTTAGAAACAAAACATAACAATTAAAATAAAAAAAATAAGCCACATGAGTTTGAGTGAGAATAAAGACTACTTTTGAGTAGTAAGACATGTATAAAAGCAACAGATACCATTAATGTGAAGGGGCTAGAAACGTCTTATATGGTGAGCTACCAATTGGCTACGACGGGCAAGCCAAATACTGTTGTGGAGGACTTCATTCTTGCTGCTGCTGGGACAATGCTGGGGGTAAAGGCCAAAACTATACAGACAATGTCTTCATCAAACAACACTTTCATAACCTCGGTGACATGGCAGGAGATGTTTTGAAACAATTACTGCTTTGCATACGAGCCAGTGAATTGTATACGTTACAGCTGGATTAGTCAACAGACGTGGTGGGCCTGGCACAGCTCCTGGTATGTCTGTTACGTTTATGGCGGGTCAATTAAGGAAGATATCCTCTTCTGGAAGCCAGGATAATATGATATTTCTACTGGACAGCTTTGTGACATTAAATGGACTTTGGTGGTCAAGATGTGTTGGTATTTGTACTGATGGCACAAAAGCCATGACAGGATGACCTAGTGGAGTGGTAACGCGCGTGCAAGCAGTTGTTCCCGAGGCCACTTGGGTACATTGCAGCATCCACCGAAGAGGACTTTGTTAAAGCAAGGCCCCTGAACTGTCGTGAATCTTCTGCACCATGCAATGATATGGGCAGCGACCATGTAACGCTTTTACAACGTACAGAAGTGCCCTGGTTTTATTTTTATATATTTTTTTTATTTAACCTTTTATTTAACCAGGTAAGCAAGTTGAGAGCAAGTTGAGAACTGCGACCGGGCCAAGATAAAGCAAAGCAGTGCGACGACAAGAACACAGCTACACACAAACAAACATAATACAATAGAAAAATCTATGTACAGTGTGTGCAAATGTAATAAGGTTAGGGAGGTAAGGCAACAAATAGGCCATAGAGGTGAAATAATTACAATTTTGCATTAATACTGGAGTGATAGATGTGCAAGTAGAGATACTGGGGTGCAAGAGGGTAAGTAATAATATGGGGAGGAGGTAGTTGGGTGTGCTATTTACAGATTGGCTGTGTACAGGTACAGTGATCGGTAAGCTGCTCTGACAGCTGATGCTTTAAAGTTAGAGAGGGAGATAAGACTCAAGCTTCAGATTTTTTTTCTTTTTTTTCGTTCCAGTCATTGGCAGCAGAGAACTGGAAGGAAAGGCAACCAAAGGAAGTGTTGGCTTTGGGGATGACCAGTGAAATAAACCTGCTGGAGCATGTGCTATGGGTGGGTGTTGCTATGGTGAGATGAGAAGGCGGGGCTTTACCTAGCAAAGACTTATAGATGACCTGGAGCCAGTGGGTTTGGCGACAAATATGTAGTGAGGGCCAGCCAACGAGAGCATACAGGTTGCAGTGGTGGGTAGTATATGGGGCTTTGGTGACAAAACGGATGGCACTGTGATAGACTGCATCCAATTTGCTGAGTAGAGTGTTGGAGGCTATTTTGTAAATGACAACGCCGAAGTCAAGGATCGGTAGGAGAGTCAGTTTTACGAGGGTATGTTTGGCAGCATGAGTGAAGGATGCTTTGTTGCGAAATAGGAAGCCGATTCTAGATTTAATTTTGGATTGGAGATGTTTAATGTTAGTCTGGAAGGAGAGTTTAGTCTAACCAGACACCTAGGTATTTGTAGTTATCCATATATTCTAAGTCAAAACCTTCCATATAGTGATGCCGGGCGGGCGGGTGCGGGCAGCAATTGGTTGAAGAGAATGCATTTAGTTTTACTTGCATTTAAGAGCAGTTGGAGGCCACGGAAGGAGTGTTGTATGGTGTTGAAGCTCGTTTGGAGGTTAACACAGTGTCCAAAGAATGGCCAGATGTATACAGAATGGTGTCATCTGCATAGGTGGATCAGAGAATCACCAGCAGCAAGAACGACATCATTGATATTTACAGAGAAAAGAGTTGGCCCGAGAATTGAACCCTGTGGCACCCCCATAGACTGCCAGAGGTCCGGACAACAAGCCTTCCGATTTGACACACTGATAAGTAGTTGGTGAACCTGGCGAGGCAGTCATTAGAGAACCCAAGGCTGAGTCTGCCAATAAGAATGTGGTGATTGACAGAGACGAAAGCCTTGGCCAGTTCAATGAATATGGCTGCACAGTATTGTCTTTTATCTATAGCGGTTGTGATATCGTTTAGGACCTTGAACGTGGCTGAGGTGCACTCATGACACGCTCGGAAACCAGATTGCATAGCGGAGAAGGTACGGTGGGATTCGAAATGTTCGGTGATCTGTTTGTTAACTTGGCTTTCGAGGACTTTAGAAAGGCAGGGCAGGATGGATATAGGTCTATAACAGTTTGGGTCTAGAGTGTCTCTCCCTTTTGAAGAGGTAGATGACCGCGGCAGCTTTCCAATCTTTGGGGATTTCAGACGATACAAAAGAGGTTAAATAGGCTTGTAATAGGGTTTGCAACAATTTCGGCAAATAATTTTAAAAGAGAGGGTCCAGATTGTCTAGCCCAGTTGATTTGTAGGGATCCAGATTTTGCAGCTCTTTCAGAACATCGGCTGTCTGGTTTGGGTGAAGGAGAAGCAGGGGTGGGGCTTGGGCAAGTTGCTGCTGGGGGTGCTGAGATGTTGGTTATCAAGGGGCAAAGTATTGACACTTTTTAAAATTGAGAGACGAGGTTAAAGTCCTCCTATACTGACCACAATTTTTACTTGTCTGACCACTTGCATGGCGACAATTTTTTTCACATGACTGGCCTATCAGGGCGACAATTTTTCTCGCCTGAATGATCTGAATCTAGGATTGACAGGGACTCTCCACAACTATATTCAACGTGCGGGACAAAATTTAGGCAATTATTAAGAAGTTGGAGCTCTTTTCTGTCTGCATTAAGAAGGACAACACACAGGTCTTTCCATTATAGTATGATTTTTTTTTGTGAACTCAAGCTTACGGACAATGTCAAATGTGATATAGCGAAACACCTGAGTGAGCTGGGTGCGTAATTACGCAGGTACTTTCTCGAAACGGACCACACAAACTGGATTTGTTATCCCTTTCATGCCCTGCCTCCAGTCCACTTATCGATATCTGAACAAGAGAGCCTCATCGAAATTGCAACAAGCGCTTCTGTGAATGATTCAATTCAATTGAAGCCACTGCCAGATTTCTGGATAGGGCTGCGCTATCCTGCCTTGGCAAATCGCGCTTTTAAGACACTGATGCCCTTTGCAACCACGTACCTATGTGAGAGTGGATTCTCGGCCCTCGCTAGCATGAACACAAAATACAGGCACGGACTGTGTGGGAAATGATTGAAGACTGAGACTCTCCAATACAACCCAACATTGCAGAGTTATGTGCATCCTTTCAAGCACACCCTTCTCATTAACCTGTGGTGAGTTATTCACCATTTGATGAACAAATAAGGTTTTATGTAAGAAAGTTAAATAAAGAGCAAAATTATTGATTATTATGTCATTTGTGCCCTGGTCTTATAAGAGCCCTTTGTTACCGGTTGTAACAAACTCACTCATTTTTATGTTTAATGAATGTATTGTGTGTGTGTGTGTGTGTGTGTGTGGCAGGCTTACAATGATGGCAAAAAAAAACATTTGAGTATGCTGACCCTGGTGCTAAAGGGGGTACGCAGCTGGAGGTTGAATGTTTGAAGGAGTACAGGACTATAAAATGTTTGGGAACCACTGCTTTATTGTCTTGTTGCAAACAATGCATGTTTTGGAATATGTTTATTCTGTACAGGCTTCCTTTTCACTCATTTAGGTTAGTATTGTGGAGTATCTACAATGTTGATCCATCCTCAGTTTTCTCCTATCACAGCCATTAAACTCTAACTGTTTTAAAATCACTATTGGCCTCATGGTGAAATCGCTGAATGGTTTCCTACCTCTCCGGGAGCTGAGTTAGGAAGGACGCCTGTATCTTTGTTGTGATTGGGTGTGTTGCAGCACCATCCAAAGTGTAATTAAAAACTTCACTATGCTCAAAGGGATATTCAATGGCTACTTTTTATTATGTTTTACCCATCTACCAATAGGTGCCCTTTGCGAGGCATTGGAAAACCTCCCTGGTCTTTGTGGTTGAATTTCTGTTTGAAATTCACTGCTCAACTGAGGGACCTCACAATTATCTGTGTATGTGGGTTACAGAGATGAGGTAGTAATACAAAAATAATGTTCAACACTATTGCACACAGTGAGTTCATGCAACTTATGTGAATTCTTAACACACAATTTTACTCATTACCTTTTTATGTAAGCTTGCTAAAACAAAAGGGTTGAATAGTTATTGACTCAAGACAGTTTGTTGTATTTTCATTTTTTATGAATTCAAAAAAGAATGTGAAAAAAATTCCACTTTGACATTATGGGGTTTTGTGTGTAGGCCAGTGACGATGTGGAAAAGGTCAAGGGGGGTGAACTTCCTGAAGGCACTGTACCTCCTTCCCACCCTGTTTTCCATCAGTATGTGTGTTCATATCCATGTGTACGTAATGCAGCTTTGTCGTGGGTGTCAATAATTGGAGCCTTTTGTGTATCTACTCAGGACCGGTTCCTTTACTGTTTCTCCACTGTATTTATCCTGGATTCTAGACAGCTCACTGTAGTAGATCTACTGCTGTGCATATCATTCCTAGTATATATTTTTGGTGCATGTACTCATAGATTGCATTTGGGTTACTGGTCATGTTTGGATTGGTTAGGAGCTAGTAACACACCCACCAGCATTTTTGCTGCCCTGTTAGGAGCTAGTAACACACCCACCAACAATTTTACTGCCCTGTTAGGAGCTAGTAACACACCCACCAGCATTTTGCTGCCCTGTTAGGAGCTAGTAACACACCCACCAGCATTTTGCTGTCCTGTTAGGAGCTAGTAACACACACCAGCACAAGCATTTTGCTGTCCTGTTAGGAGCTAGTAACACACACCAGCATTTTGCTGTCCTGTTAGGAGCTAGTAACACACACCAGCACAAGCATTTTACTGTCCTGTTAGGAGCTAGTAACACACCCACCAGCATTTTACTGCCCTGTTAGGAGCTAGTAACACACCCACCAGCATTTTACTGTCCTGTTAGGAGCTAGTAACACACACCAGCACAAGCATTTTACTGCCCTGTTAGGAGCTAGTAACACACCCACCAGCATTTTACTGCCCTGTTAGGAGCTAGTAACACACCCACCAGCATTTTACTGTCCTGTTAGGAGCTAGTAACACACACCAGCACAAGCATTTTACTGCCCTGTTAGGAGCTAGTAACACACACCCACCAGCATTTTGCTTCCCTGTTAGGAGCCAGTAACACACACCAGCATTTTGCTGTCCTGTTAGGAGCTAGTAACACACACTAGCACAAGCATTTTGCTGTCCTGTTAGGAGCTAGTAACACACACCAGCATTTTACTGCCCTGTTAGGAGCTAGTAACACACCCACCAGCATTTTGCTGTCCTGTTAGGAGCCAGTAACACACACCAGCATTTTGCTGTCCTGTTAGGAGCTAGTAACACACACTAGCACAAGCATTTTGCTGTCCTGTTAGGAGCTAGTAACACACCCACCAGCATTTTACTGCCCTGTTAGGAGCTAGTAACACACACCAGCACAAGCATTTTACTGCCCTGTTAGGAGCTAGTAACACACCCACACGCATTTTGCTGTCCTGTTAGGAGCTAGTAACACACCCACCAGCATTGTACTGCCCTGTTAGGAGCTAGTAACACACCCACCAGCATTTTACTGCCCTGTTAGGAGCTAGTAACACACACCAGCACAAGCATTTTACTGCCCTGTTAGGAGCTAGTAACACACCCACCAGCATTTTTGCTGCCCTGTTAGGAGCTAGTAACACACCCACCAGCATTTTGCTGCCCTGTTAGGAGCTAGTAACACACCCACCAGCATTCTGCTGCCCTGTTAGGAGCTAGTAACACACACCAGCATATTGCTGTCCTGTTAGGAGCTAGTAACACACCAACCAGCATATTGCTGTCCTGTTAGGAGCTAGTAACACACCCATCAGCATTTTGCTGTCCTGTTAGGAGCTAGTAACACACCCACCAGCATTTTACTGTCCTGTTAGGAGCTAGTAACACACCCACCAGCATTTTGCTGCCCTGTTAGGAGCTAGTAACACACACCAGCACAAGCATTTTGCTGCCCTGTTAGGAGCTAGTAACAAACCCACCAGCATTTTGCTGTCCTGTTAGGAGCTAGTAACACACACCAGCACAAGCATTTTGCTGTCCTGTTAGGAGCTAGTAACACACACCAGCACAAGCATTTTACTGTCCTGTTAGGAGCTAGTAACACACCCACCAGCATTTTGCTGTCCTGTTAGGAGCTAGTAACACACCCACCAGCATTTTACTGTCCTGTTAGGAGCTAGTAACACACCCACCAGCATTTTGCTGTCCTGTTAGGAGCTAGTAACACACACCAGCATTTTACTGTCCTGTTAGGAGCTAGTAACACACCCACCAGCATTTTGCTGCCCTGTTAGGAGCTAGTAACACACCCACCAGCATTTTGCTGCCCTGTTAGGAGCTAGTAACACACCAACCAGCATTTTGCTGCCCTGTTAGGAGCTAGTAACACACACCAGCACAAGCATTTTGCTGTCCTGTTAGGAGCTAGTAACACACACCAGCACAAGCATTTTGCTGTCCTGTTAGGAGCTAGTAACACACCCACCAGCATTTTGCTGCCCTGTTAGGAGCTAGTAACACACCCACCAGCATTTTGCTGCCCTGTTAGGAGCTAGTAACACACCCACCAGCATTTTACTGCCCTGTTAGGAGCTAGTAACACACACACCAGCACAAGCATTTTACTGTCCTGTTAGGAGCTAGTAACACACCCACCAGCATTTTACTGCACTTGCTATAACATCTGCAACCAATACACTTTGTATAGAGGAGAGATGAAATCATAATGTAATATGGTATTTCTCGCTCTCTCTCTCAGGTTCTACAGACGTGCTCTGTGCAACATCTGCCCATGCCCTACCCGTTCCCCTCTCTGCTTTCCAGTGACCCCACCTTTCTCCTGCCCCCTCCCCACCTGTCCCACCACCCCCCTCACATCCCCCAGCCCGGACAGTTTGGATCCTACCCCACACAGCAGGCCAGATCGGTGAGTGGCGCTAGGGTTTTACAAATTGGGGGGGGGGGGGGAGCGCGCACACGCGTGTGTTCAGTCTAGCATTACAAGCCATTTGAAGCTCATTAATGACATCTCTCTCGTTCTTTTTACCCTAGCCGTTACAGAGGATAGAGAATGACGTGGAGCTGTTGGGGGAGCACTTGTCGTTAGGGGCGGGTCTACACTACCCCCCTGCGGCCCACCCCGGCCTGCCCCCCCACTCCACTCAGCTCCATTTCCTCTCCCATGAGCCTCTGCCACAGGAGTTCTTTGGAGTTGTGAGTGTCTCTTGCCTCTGCTCATTACCTTGTAACCCTTTCATGCAACACCAGAGGGATTGTTGCATCATTATCTTGTAACTTATTTAAAAGGCCTGTTTTGGATGTTTTTTCAGTTGGTCATATGAAATCCAGTAATTATTTCTCCCTTCTCTTTCAGTCGTATCCTAACTTCATGCCACGGCGTATCCCAGGACGACGCTACCGCTCGCAGCAGCCACTGCCACCCTCGCCTTACCACCCCAGTTTCCTGCCTTACTTCCTGTAAGTCACCATTCATCTCTAGCTCTACATCATGGGTGTTGTAGCTTAGACAATCAGGAGACTCTGCCCTATTGGTTGGAAGTAGCCGACTCTTGTGGCATAGCGTATTTGTGCGAATACAGTCAAGCTCTTTTGTACTCTGTCACATGAGCTGTGTATGCGCAGTGTCTGTAGGTAAGTGAGTTTCTCTCCCTGTCTGTCAGCTCTATGCTGCCAGTCCAGCCTACAGGCCCTGCCATCAGCCTGGAGCTGGACGTAGATGACGGCGAGGTGGAGAACTACGAGGCTCTTCTCAACCTGGCCGAGCGTCTGGGAGAGGCCAAACTCCGAGGACTGACTAAGGGAGACATCGAGCAGCTGCCTTCCTATAGGTTCAACCCCAACAACCACCAATCAGAACAGACGCTGTGAGTACTTCCCCTGGACCTACCAGAACCGAGGATGCTATCCTCCTCGCCGAGTATACAGCTGGTGGTTTTGTTGAAATGTTGTAATGAAGTTGTGTTGCAGGTGTGTGGTGTGTATGAGTGACTTTGAGTCTCGTCAGCTGCTGCGAGTTCTGCCCTGCAGTCATGAGTTTCACGGGAAGTGTGTCGACAAGTGGCTCCGGGTGAGTCTCTCGCTCTAGTATTTCACAAAGCACAATCAACTACACTGAACAAAAATATAAAACGCAACATGTAAAGTGTTGGTCCCATGTTTCATGAGCTGAAATAAATGATCCCAGAAATGTTCCACACGCACAAAAAGCGTCCGCTCTAAAATTGGAGAGAAATACGTTTGTTTACGTCCCTGTTAGTGACCATTTCTTCTTTGCCAAGATAATCCATCCACCTGTCACGTGTGGCATATCAAGAAGCTGATTAAGCAGTATGATCATTAGACAGGTGCATCTTGTGCTGGGGACAATAAAAGTCAGCTCTAAAGTGTGCTGTTTTGTCACACAACACAATGCCACAGCTGTCTCAAGTTTTGATGGAGCGTGCAATTGGCGTGTTGACTGCAGGAATGTCCGCCAGAGCTGTTGCCAGATAATTTAATGTTAATTTCTCTACCATCATCTGCCTCCAACATCGTTTTTGAGAATTTGGCAGTACGTCCACCCGGCCTCGCAACCGCAGACCACGTCTACGCCATCCCAGGACCTCCACATCCGGCTTCTTCACCTGCGTGGTCGTCTGAGACCAGCCACCTGACCAAACTGGGTTTGCACAACCTGAAGAATTTCTGCACGAACTCAGAAACCGTCTCAGGGAAGCTCATCTGTGTGTTTGTGGTCTTTAGTGGTCAAATGCTAACTTTCGATTGCCACTGGCACGCTGGAGAAGTGTGCTCGTCATGGCTGAATCCCGGTTTCAACTGTACTGGGCAGATGGCAGACTGCGTTTTATTCATGTGGGAGAGCGGTTTGCTGATGTCAACGTTGTGAACATGAGTGCCCAATAATGGCAGGGGGGTTATGGGCAGGCATAAGCTACGGAGAATAAACACAATTGGATTTTATCGATGACAACTTGAAAGCACAGCGATACCGTGCTGAGATCCTGAGGCTCGTTGTCGTGCCATTCATCTGCCGCCATTACCTCATGTTTCAGCACGGTAATGCAAGGCCCTGTGTCGCAAGGACCTGTACACCATTCCTGGAAGCTGAAAAAAGGTGTCAGCTCTTCCATGCTCTGGATAAACGCGTATGACCGTGTTCCAGTTCCCGCCAATATCCAGCAACCTTTCACAACATTTGAAGAGTTGGACAACATTCCACAGGCCACAATCAACTCGATGCGAAGGAGATGTATCGCGCTGCCTGAGGTAAACAATGGTCGCACCAGTTACTGACTGGACTCCTGATCCACGGCCCTTTTTTAATATATTTTTTAAGCTATCTGTATACCAAGTCATGTGAAATACATCGATTAGGGCCTAATGAATTTCTTCCAATTTCCTTATGAACTGTAACTCAGTTAACTCTTAAAATGTTTGCATGTTGCGTTAATATTTTTGTTCAGTTTACTTCTGAGTTGGTAACAACACTCCAGCTGGAGTGTTATCTGAACAGGTATAAAGCCAAGGTTGGCGAAATATATATTTTTTCATCTTGCTTTTAACGTTTCTTTCTGTGTAGTTGGCAAACACACGTTTCTAAATACTGTGAAACATCTTCTGTCTTCATACCTAGTTCTTGATTCAACTGAAGCTCTCCAAAATGCTCTCTTAATATATATATATATTTATTTATTTATTTATTTATTTATTTTTATCTGAAGTTCTCCTGTAATGATCAAGTCATCCCTGCATGTTAACGGACTATGTCTCCCTCTCTGGTTGTCTCTTGCTCCAGGCTAACAGGACGTGTCCCATCTGTCGGGCTGATGCCTCTGAGGTCCAGCGAGACTCAGAGTGACCACCAGGGGGAGACAACCACTCTGACTGTCAAACAATTTTAGCACTGCCCCCCCATCCCTCCCCTGCATCTCTTTTCCTCCTGTAACTACTGCCCCCCCCCCCATCCCTCCCCTGCATCTATTTTCCTCCTCCTGTAACTACTGCCCCTCACTCCACTTTCAATCTCTTTTTGAAGTGTTTCAGCCTCCTCTAACTCTGCCCTCCATCTCTCCTTTAGCCCTCTTTCCCTTCTGTCCTCTTCATCCTCACACTCCATTCCCTCTGGTCCAGCCCCCCCCCCCCCCCCTTGTGTCTCTCTAGCTCTGGATGTCCCTCAGCTGAACCCGCTGGAGGGTGGGTGGGTGTGTGCGCACAAGCCAATGTCCACACGTATGATTCCTGTCCGCTGGTATGTGCCAGCGTTGGGTTTGTGTGTATGAGAGACTGTATTTTTAGTTAGTCTCCGATCATGTATTTGTGTGTTTAGACTTGGGTATCCACATGTAGCTGACACTTAAGGGCCCATGCCCCTCCGCTGCCTCTCTGTAGCCTGAACTAGTTGCTTTTTGTTTAGTTTCTCTGCCTGGCAGTTTACCTCATTGTTACCACGACGACACGCTTCACTGTATTCCTCTGAAGTTTCTCATTATTTTTATCTTTATTTTTGTTCCTTAAAAGATGATTAGTTTGTCTGACTTTGCAGTGGCACATGTGTTATATACTGTATAAATATATGAATATCTGTATACCAAATAAAAGGCTTGATATGAACTTTTTTTTTTTTTTTTTTTAAATCACATTTTTGGACCGTTTTTTAAAAATGAATTATGAGATGTGATGCAGTTGGGTTTGATTGTGCTGGATTGATTAGTCTGTTCTGGATGTTAGACTTTACGTGGTGGTTAATTAATAAAATAAATGATACACTGATCAGTCTGCTGTCTGGTTCATGTAGAGCGGAAACGCCAGAGCAAACGATGGCAGAGTGAACTTCCAAAGTAGAAGCTGGGCGTCCTATCGCCTCTCACCACGGAACGCGGTCCGTCAATTTCCCGATGATTTTCCATGCTTGTCAACACCGGGAAGGTGATTTCCTTACCCCACGGACCACCTGCTGCTTTTAGCCGTTAGTAGTTCTGCTGTGTTTCTTCTCTCCAATAGATGGTGACTGGCTTTCTGTATTTGGGCTTCAACCGTAATGACGTCATACTGCCAACAGGTGGCGTCACTGTTCTTTGTAAGGCACGATTTATTTTACAGAGGGGATGGGTCTCAATTGAAGGGTCGAGCAACCGGACGGTTTCTGGTATCAAATCCCGGGTCCGAAGGGGGACAAAAATCTAACGCCAAGTGAACTGGCAACAGGAGGGTTGCTGGTATGAAATCCTACATGCAGTTGTGCCCTTAAGCAAGGCCCTTAACTGCCAACGGCCGCACCCAGTGTGGCAGTCCCCCGCACCTCCCAACAAGTGTCTTTCAGAAGGGTTGGGTTAAAAGCTGAAATCAAATTTCGGTTGGACCTTGTGTACAATTGACCAATGGTGGTGATAATGTTAAAATCCTCAGATCAGTAACCCTTCCAGTTATAAGTTTAGGGGTTTGTTAAGGATTTGGCACTAGATCAAATTTGTCCCAGGAGACGAGAATGAACAAGTCCTCGAAGGCAGGATAGGATATGCGTTTGACATTTTAAGGAATAGTACAGTTCGTCTGGCCTATGAGACGTGCAATGATCATCACAATAACTAGTGTGAACCAATGATTGATATGCACACTGGATGACTGATAGGGGGCGCTATGTCGATGCTACTGTGCCTCCATTGTAAAAATATTTGAAGTTATAGACTTTTAATGTCTACATAACATTTTTGCCACATTTATTTATTACAGATACCTTAATGCATACTTTAAATTGTGAGCAAAAAAAGAAAAATGAAGAGGTACAACATACTTAAATACATGTTATTTTGTACTGTCATTGAAATACTGTAGAATTCCATTCGTTCCTATGGAGGATTGCCTCTAATGGGGAGTGCCCGATAGAACCGACCAGTGGCTTCAAAGACTCAATGGCCAATGCAGAGCATCAGCAATCCAGGGTTGATATACAGTACATCGTTGTGGTGTTAGTTACCTAGCGCACGCCTGTTAGCTACATCACATGGAGGGGGTTGTAGTCTGATTGTCCATTGAGTGTCTCTCGGCAGACCGTCTCCAGGCAATGTGCCCTCTGACCTGCATAATGTGACCATACAGGATTACTTTCACTTATTTTAGTCTCGTTCATTGCAGACATTTACTCTCTCTCTCTTCCTTCTCTATCTTCTAGTTCTCTTCCACTCTCGTTATTCTCCCTCTCCATTTGTCTTGCTTTCACCCTGCTGCCTCATTGTTTTCTCTCTCTGCCTGCCTCATTGTTTTCTCTCTCTCTCTGCCTGCCTCATTGTTTTCTCTCTCTGCCTGCCTCATTGTTTCTCTCTCTGCCTGCCTCATTGTTTTCTCTCTCTGCCTGCCTCATTGTTTTCTCTCTCTGCCTGCCTCATTGTTTTCTCTCTCTGCCTGCCTCATTGTTTTCTCTCTCTCTGCCTGCCTCATTGTTTTCTCTCTCTCTCCTGCCTCATTGTTTTCTCTCTCTGCCTGCCTCATTGTTTTCTCTCTCTCTGCCTGCCTCATTGTTTTCTCTCTCTCTGCCTGCCTCATTGTTTTCTCTCTCTCTGCCTGCCTCATTGTTTTCTCTCTCTCTGCCTGCCTCATTGTTTTCTCTCTCTCTGCCTGCCTCATTGTTTTCTCTCTCTGCCTGCCTCATTGTTTTCTCTCTCTCTGCCTGCCTCATTGTTTTCTCTCTCTCTGCCTGCCTCATTGTTTTCTCTCTCTCTGCCTGCCTCATTGTTTTTTCTCTCTCTGCCTGCCTCATTGTTTTCTCTCTCTCTGCCTGCCTCATTGTTTTCTCTCTCTGCCTGCCTCATTGTTTTCTCTCTCTCTGCCTGCCTCATTGTTTTCTCTCTCTCTGCCTGCCTCATTGTTTTCTCTCTCTGCCTGCCTCATTGTTTTCTCTCTCTCTGCCTGCCTCATTGTTTTCTCTCTCTCTGCCTGCCTCATTGTTTTCTCTCTCTCTGCCTGCCTCATTGTTTTCTCTCTCTCTGCCTGCCTCATTGTTTTCTCTCTCTCTGCCTGCCTCATTGTTTTCTCTCTCTCTGCCTGCCTCACTTTTAAAATGTTTTACTCCTCATATTTTGTCTGATTCATGCAGCAGCTACACAGCAGCTACAGCAGCGTTTCCCAAACTCGGTGCTCGGGACCCCAAAGGATGCACGCTAACACTACACAGCTGATTCAAATAATCAACTAATCATCACAATTTGAGTTATCTGTATAGTGTTAGGGTAAAAAAAAACCTGATGTGGATTCTGAGGAGAGAGTCAGAGAGAGAGAGAGAGACGGTTATTATTCCACACTTCATGCCCCGAGTCGAAGTAACCTGATGTATGGAGAGTTAACGAGATCCGTTCTGCACATTGTCTCTTCACGCCACACTGGTGCGTTGGGCCTGTTTTGGAACCGGAGCTCACAACTGTCTGTTACAGAGATACTGTCGGGATTCATCTGACCCGCCGCACATTCCACTGGGCTCGCAGATGCAGACGCGGACCTAAACACACAGGCGACACTTGCCTTGTGTCGTGGAATGTGCAGAGGGAGGGTAGAGAGAGGGGGAGTGAGTGGGCAGTTAGAGATAGAGGGCAGTTGTGGATGGAGAGAGAGTCAATGATAACAGCATGTTTATTTCTATAAACAGAGAGATGCATCTCAGCCCTGACCAGAACCGGGTCTAAATATGAGGATTCTATCAGCAGATTAACATTCTATCAACTGTACCACTTTCACTAATTATGCCGCGGTATTACATTGACAGTTGATTACCGAACAGCGAAGCGGGAGTGCGAGAGAGTGTGTGTGTGTGTGTGTCTGTGTGTGACAGAAGCGTGAGAAACCAAGAGAGATGAAAGAGAGCGAATCCGAGAGTTTATTTTGGGAGTTCAAGTTTAATTGAATCAGATGCCCTTTGGTCTAAATGATGACTCAGAACATTAAGCAGAGGAGAGGCAACCCTTCCCACGTCCTTCACCCTAAATACCTCTCTTTTCCTCTTTCCTCCACTGAGACCACCACCCATCCCCCATCATCCCCTCCTCCAAACCATCCTCCACCCCTCGCAGAGTAATGAAATGGAAGAGATATGGGATTTCTGCCTTTCTGCCTCTCTCCAGTTAAAGCTGATTGAATTCACTGAGCACTATGTTTCACATCCTCTCCCACTCTCTCTCGCTTTCTCTCTCTCGCTTTCTCTCTCTCTCTCTCGCTTTCTCTCTCTCTCTCGCTTTCTCTCTCTCTCTCTCTCTCTCTCTCTCTCTCTCTCTCTCTCTCTCGCTTTCTCTCTCTCTCTCTCTCTGTCTCTCTCTCTCTCTCTCTCTCTCTCTCTCTCTCTCTCTCTCTCTCTCTCTCATTCAGATTCAGCCACACACACAGACAGATACAGACACACATAATGTTGTCCTTCAAACTGATGCGCCATCGCAGCATTGCCACACATACATTTTCTCCGTGTCACACATGGAGAAATGAACATTAGTTTAACTTGCAGCTTCCAATTACCGGTCCAACTCATAAGATTTTGGCTTTGAATCTCTGGTTGGTTGGCTCTCCTAAAGCTGTTCACTGATTTGCTGTAAATCCTCTAGCTGTTTCTTGATTGGTGGCATGTCCTCAGGGCTGCGCTTGGATTTGTTGTAGGGGAGAGGAGCGGCGGAGTTGTGCTTATTTGAAGACACATGAACGGAACGACCTCGGATTCCTCGGTTGGTCCCTCACACAAACACTTTTCCTGTCTCTGTCTATTTCCTATGTCATAGATTGGTCTCTTTATGCCATACTATGCTATACATTTGGTTGAGCCTGTAAATATTGGAGTGTGTGTGTGTGCGTCTACCCAAAGAAGGAAACGTTCATTCTAAGTACAGTAACTGATGTCAACTGTTGCTGTCACGCTGGATTTCAAGATGTGGTGTGACGTCACAGTACTCCATATGGCAGACCCTCGGGCACTGTTAGGGGGGTACTAACAATGCCATGAGGGTGCCAAGCCACTGAGGGGGTCTTGGACTCCTGATTCATATCACGCTAGACAAACTCTTACGAGTGTTCTATTATACCCAAACGAGCTGAATCCTTCTCTCTCTCTCTGTCCCTCTTCTATCCATATTTTATTTATTTTATTTATTTTTTATTTAACCAGGTAGACTAGTTGAAAACAAGTTCTTATTGGCAACTGAGACCTGGCCAAGATAAAGCAAAGCAGTTTGACACACAACAACACACAGAGTTACACATGGAATAAACAAACATACAATCAATAATACAGTAGAAAAATCTATATACAGCATGTGTAAATGAGGTAGGATAAGAGAGGTAAGGCAATAAATAGGCCATGGTGGCGAAGTAATTACAATATAGCAATTCAACACTGGAGTGGTAGGGTGTGCAGAAGATGAATGTGCAAGTAGAGATACTGGGGTGCAAAGGAGCAAGATAAATAAATAAATACAGTATGGGGATGAGGTAGATTAGATGGGCTATTTACCTATGAGCTATGTACAGGTGCAGTGATCTGTGAGCTGCTCTGACAGCTGGTGCTTAAAGCTAGTGAGGGAGATATGAGTCTCCAGCTTCAGAGATTTTTGCAGTTCGTTCCAGTCATTGGCAGCAGAGAACTGGAAGGAGAGGCAGCCAAAGGAAGAATTGGCTTTGGGGGTGACCAGTGAGTGATACCTGCTTGAGCGCGTACTACGGGTGGGTGCTGCTATGGTGACCAGTGAGCTGAGATAAGGCGGGGCTTTACCTTGCAGAGACTTGTTGTAGATGACCTGGAGCCAGTGGGTTTGGCGACGAGTATGAAGCGATGGCCAGCCAACGAGAGCATACAGGTCACAGTGGCGGGTAGTATATGGGGCTTTGGCGACAAAACTGGTGGCACTGTGATAGACTGCATCCAATTTGCTGAGTAGAGTGTTGGAGGCTATTTTGTAAATGACATCTCCTAAGTCGAGGATCGGTAGGATGGTCAGTTTTACGAGGGTATGTTTGGCAGCATGAGTGAAGGATGCTTTGTTGCGAAATAGGAAGCAGATTCTAGATTTAATTTTGGATTGGAGATGTTTAATGTGAGTCTGGAAGGAGAGTTTACAGTCTAACCAGACATCTTACCTCTCTCCATTCAATTCCCTCTTAGTCCCTCTATAAGGTGTTTCTCACTCTTTCCCCCCCTCCTTATTCCCTCTCCCATCTATTTTTCTCTCTATGAGAATCCTGCTGCCTGTATGTGTGTATTTCTGTGGAAAGTATTTCTATGCAAAGTGTCCCAGATTGACATGGTACATGGAATATCCATCCTTCCACTTTAGAAAGTAGCCGAGGCGCCAAGCTCTGCCCGATTCACTTACACGCGGCTTGGTACGTTGTCACGCACGCACACACACACAGTCTTGTATAACTAACCTTGTGGGGACAGACAATTCGGTCCCATTCAAAATCCTATTTTACCTAACCCCTACCCATAACTCAAAAACCTAACCCTAAAACTAACCCTAGCTCCTGCCCCTAAACCTAATTCTAACCTTAACCCTAAACCTCATATAAATAGCATTTGACCTTTTGGGGATTTCTGGTCTTCTGTTTGTTATATGTACTTCATGGGGATTTCCCACACTGCATGTGCTGTGACTGCTGGCCATGTCATCATGTTCTGAGCTGTCACAGACTATCATTGTCCCCCCCCCAGCACACAAGGTGTGTGTGTGTGTGTGTGTGTGTGTGTGTGTGTGTGTGTGTGCGTGCTCATGCATGCTCTGCTCCCAGTCTCTTGCTGAAGAGAGCAAGCAAGGAGAAGCACAGGGGCTTGCGGTGGAGGGAAAGTTGGGGGAAGTCTCTCCATTTGACGCATTTTGCTGCAGTGCAAGGCAAGGCAAACGTAGCACATCAAACTGTACACAGTATGGCTGTGTGTTCTGTGTTGCATCCGCATGAATCCGTGTTCAGGAATCTCTTTCCACAGGAGAAACGCGTCTTAAGGCTTCTCCATTCCAAGGCACGGGACTCAAAAACCCAAAATGACAGGGTGAGACGTTTGTGCTGATTCCACCTCGCCAGGCTGAGAGAGAATAGAGAGGTATTCCATCAGCTTCCCCCTGGGGTCCACAATGGGCCCGGCTAGGCTTTTGTTTCTGCCTGTTTTGTTTCACCGCTTTGTCTCACTCTCGTTTCAACACTTTTGTCTTTTCCTTCTGTTCAAAACAGCAGTAAAATCCCTCTGCTGACTGGATGAATGTGTGTTTCTGGATGATGGTAATAGTCCTTGGGTGGTTTTGTTTGCTCTCTCTCTCTCTCTCTCTCTCTCTCTCTCTCTCTCTCTCTCTCTCTCTGACTCTCTCTCTCTCTCTCTCTCTCTCTCTCTCTCTCTCTGACACTCTCTCTCTGACACTGTCTCTCTCTCTCTCTCTGACACTCTCTCTCTCTCTCTCTCTCTCTCTGACACTGTCTCTCTCTCTCTCTCTCTCTCTCTCTCTCTCTCTCTCTCTCTCTCTCTCTCTGACACTGTCTCTCTCTCTCTCTCTCTCCCTCTCTCTCTCATAATCCTATTTTCCTTTTGTATTGTGTGCATTTCATATTTGTGTGTGGTTTGCGATGTGTGTTTGTAGTTATCCACCATGTGTGTTTCAATGAGGATTCTGTTGTGTGTGTGTGTGTGTGTGGCATCTGATCTGTACTCATGGTGTACTGTGTATCAGTATCAAACATATGGAAACCACATGTTTGACTTTATTCCATGTATTCCATTCCAGCCATTACAATGAGCCCGTCCTCCTACAGCTCCTCCCACCAGCCTCCACTGATTTCAAGTGACACATATGGCGAAAATCTGAACTGTGTTTGTGTACGTGTGACTGTGTGATACACACTATGTCATTGATATTAGTTCAATCATGTGTGATAGGGTTATTGCTAGTGTCGTGTCTTTGGCTATGCCGGATTAAGTGATATGACATGTTATTCTATAAAATAATTTCTCAGTAATTAATATTACCTGATTGAGCTAATCATGTAAATGTAATTAACTAGAGAGTCGGGCACCACGAAATAATATTTATAGAGCTGTTATCTTCCCGAATAAACTCTTAAAGACCTAGTAATATTTTACATCAATAGCAGTCAATATTAATCGCCATCTTAATTCAGTCTCATCTGAAAGTTGTAAATTCTTGGTTATCTGCACGAACCCTGGCTAACAATTTGAATCAGCAATACAAAATTGGGTTTAATAATTGATTTACTAAATACCTAACTAATCACACAGAATTACACATACACATAATTAAATCATAACTTGATTACAAATTACGTCATAAAGGAAAACGTCGCTAGTGGGCGGAACAGATATGACAGCTTGTTACACAAAAGAAAAGGGGCTGGGTTTGAGTGAAAGAGCAGGAAGACTGAGGAACAAAGGGAAGAAGCTGTGCTATCGTAAATACAGTATTTTATGCGTTCTAAATTACCGGCCATTTGGAAAAGGAAAATGCAATAAATATTTACTCTGAGCTGCAAGTTAGTGGTAGATGGATGGCCGTGTTGCCCAACCGAGTCCTTTGAAAAATGTCTCTGGTTGTCAATTGAATACGTTGTAGTAACGTCGTTGTGTGATAGACGGGATACTCTGTCTGTTCCTTCCTAACCTGCTTTTGCATCTGCTGTTGCTAACTCAACAGCTAGGAGGTATCACTTTTGTAGTGAATAAGAGTTCAAAGTTCATATCATTCGCAACCAAAGCTCACGCTGATGTTGGCTTCGTTCTGTAGTTATTATCTGAACCATTCTGACATAGGACCGTCATCCTCACGGCCTCGGAACAGGAGGTTATATTGTCGTCAAGGGCTTATATAGGAAGGGAGAGGAGGGCGTGTTTGAAAAGTTTTATAACCCATGTCCCTTCACAGGGTCGGGCCACTGATTGAGTCTGTCTTATGTCTTATGAAAACCCAAATTTCACATTTTAGAAGCTAAAATCACATTTCATCCCATCACGAATAATTTCATATTCAAACATTTAAATTGAACAACAATTCCATGTGAATCTGATAACTCTGATGTGTAGACTTTCCACTGTAGAGTGTGTCATCTTATCATTGATGAGAATGTCTCAGATGACAACCGAACTGACATCATATTCATTCAGTACCACCGCATATGTTAAATTGGTCGCATTGCCAGAATATAGTTCATTTCCCCCCACCTTCTGATGTTCCCAGAATCTCTATGTTAACCAAGGGTTTTGCAAATGTAACCTCAGTATGGTAGAGTGAGGAAAAATTGGGGAAGATGTATTTTTGACTGTCATAAACCTAGCCCCCAGGCCAAAGTCATGACACTAGCGTCAATCAAAATATGTTATGCTTTGCTTCGGTAGCTGTAGGCTTGCTTTAAAGATTTTTTTGGACCAACAAAAACAAATGTAACATTTTGGTTTTATTCATGTTATTTTTGGAGGCTCCAGACTATCTGTCATGCAAAATGTGTTTGGGTCCAGCTAAGGAGGCGGTTTGGCTTTCTGTAACACAATTGTGTTTGCATTATTATGGTCTACAAAAGTCGTTAGAGAGCGATGAGCCAAGTAAATAATATCAAACAAGGACAGACACGCACGCACACACGCAGACACACACACACACACAGTCACACAGACACACACACACAGACACACACGCACACGCACACAGACACACACACACACGCACGCACACACACACAGACACGCACACGCACACACACTCAGGAGAGCAGGTGCAGCAAAAGGCCAGAAGCCTAAAGCATGAGGCACATCATCACGTGTCACACCTTATCTTGGCACAGTCGTGTGTGTATGTGTGTGTGTGTGTGTGTGTGTGTGTGTGTGTGTGTGTGTGTGTGTGTGTGTGTGTGTGTGTGTGTGTGTGTGTGTGTGTAGTTAGTCATGTTGAATCTCTGCTCAGCCAGAGGGTTTTCGTGTTTCAAGCAGTGAAACTCTGAACTGATTACAGTGACAGAAGGCCAAACACAGTGACAGAAGGTACGCACTGTGTGTGTGTGTGTCTGTATGTGTTATGACCTATCTGTGTTGAAATGATTCACTGTCTGTTTTTCTCATGTTCCTTCAGTCGACCCCTGACCATAAGTCTGAGGGCTCAGGAGGAATTAAACAACCTCTTATTCTTCTTTCTCCCCCTCTTTCTCCCCCCCTCTCCTCTCTCTCTTCCCCCGTCTTTCTCTGCTAATGAAGTGTCTATGCCTTAATGCTCATGTTCACTAATTTGAGTGAAGAACCAATTGGCTTTATCTTCATATCCAACCTTAATACTCCTTTTTTACCCTTCTTTCTCAACTCTCTCCCTCGCTCTGTCTTTCTGGGTATTTGGAATGTCCTGCCAGTGATTCGTGAGGAGCAGAAGGGCATAACTGAAATGGGATAGAGCAAAGTGTGTGCGCGTGTGTGTGTGTGTTGGGTTGAAATAATGCTGATTCATATGTGTAATCACGTGCAGAAGAGGAGGAGAAGGATGAAGAGGAGAGCCGATCCTTATAACGGGGCTGATCAGCACGAAGCAGATACACGTTTCTTAATGACAACATTCAAATACAGGGGCTGAATATAACTTATATAAGTGAAATAACTTTCCACAGTGTTGGTTTCCCCTCACAGTGTTGGTTTCCCCTCACAGTGCTGGTTTCCCCTCACAGTGCTGGTTTCCCCTCACAGTGTTGGTTTCCCCTCACAGTGCTGGTTTCCCCTCACAGTGTTGGTTTCCCTCGCAATGTTGATTTCCCCTCACAGTGTTGGTTTCCCTCGCAATGTTGATTTCCCCTCGCAATGTTGGTTTCCCCTCGCAGTGCTGGTTTCCCCTCGCAGTGCTGGTTTCCCCTCGCAGTGCTGGTTTCCCCTCGCAGTGCTGGTTTCCCCTCGCAGTGCTGGTTTCCCCTCGCAGTGCTGGTTTCCCCTCACAGTGCTGGTTTCCCCTCACAGTGCTGGTTTCCCCTCACAGTGTTGGTTTCCCCTCACAGTGTTGGTTTCCCCTCACAGTGCTGGTTTCCCCTCACAGTGCTGGTTTCCCCTCACAGTGTTGGTTTCCCCTCACAGTGTTGGTTTCCCCTCACAGTGTTGGTTTCCCCTCACACTGTTGGTTTCCTTTACACTGTTAGTTTCCCTCACACTGTTGGTTTCCCTCACACTGTTGGTTTTCCCTCACACTGTTGGTTTCCCCTCACAGTGTTGGTTTCCCCTCACAGTGTTGGTTTCCCCTCACAGTGCTGGTTTCCCCTCACAGTGTTGGTTTCCCCTCACAGTGTTGGTTTCCCCTCACAGTGTTGGTTTCCCCTCACAGTGTTGGTTTCCCCTCACAGTGTTGGTTTCCCCTCACAGTGCTGGTTTCCCCTCACAGTGTTGGTTTCCCCTCACAGTGTTGGTTTCCCCTCACAGTGTTGGTTTCCCCTCACAGTGTTGGTTTCCCCTCACAGTGTTGGTTTCCCCTCACAGTGTTGGTTTCCCCTCACAGTGTTGGTTTCCCCTCACAGTGTTGGTTTCCCCTCTCATTGTTGGTTTCCCCTCACAGTGTTGGTTTCCCCTCACAGTGTTGGTTTCCCCTCACAGTGTTGGTTTCCCCTCACAGTGTTGGTTTCCCCTCACAGTGTTGGTTTCCCCTCACAGTGTTGGTTTCCCCTCACAGTGTTGGTTTCCCCTCACAGTGTTGGTTTCCCCTCACAGTGTTGGTTTCCCCTCTCATTGTTGGTTTCCCCTCACAGTGTTGGTTTCCCCTCACAGTGTTGGTTTCCCCTCACAGTGTTGGTTTCCCCTCACAGTGTTGGTTTCCCCTCACAGTGTTGGTTTCCCCTCACAGTGTTGGTTTCCCTCGCAATGTTGATTTCCCCTCACAGTGTTGGTTTCCCTCACAATGTTGATTTCCCCTCGCAGTGTTGGTTTCCCTCACAATGTTGATTTCCCCTCGCAATGTTGGTTTCCCCTCGCAGTGCTGGTTTCCCCTCGCAGTGCTGGTTTCCCCTCACAGTGCTGGTTTCCCCTCACAGTGCTGGTTTCCCCTCACAGTGTTGGTTTCCCCTCACAGTGTTGGTTTCCCCTCACAGTGCTGGTTTCCCCTCACAGTGCTGGTTTCCCCTCACAGTGTTGGTTTCCCCTCACAGTGTTGGTTTCCCTCGCAATGTTGGTTTCCCCTCACAGTGTTGGTTTCCCTCGCAATGTTGATTTCCCCTCGCAATGTTGGTTTCCCCTCGCAGTGCTGGTTTCCCCTCGCAGTGCTGGTTTCCCCTCGCAGTGCTGGTTTCCCCTCACAGTGCTGGTTTCCCCTCACAGTGCTGGTTTCCCCTCACAGTGTTGGTTTCCCCTCACAGTGTTGGTTTCCCCTCACAGTGCTGGTTTCCCCTCACAGTGCTGGTTTCCCCTCACAGTGCTGGTTTCCCCTCACAGTGCTGGTTTCCCCTCACAGTGTTGGTTTCCCCTCACAGTGTTGGTTTCCCCTCACAGTGTTGGTTTCCCCTCACAGTGTTGGTTTCCCCTCACACTGTTGGTTTCCTTTACACTGTTAGTTTCCCTCACACTGTTGGTTTCCCTCACACTGTTGGTTTTCCCTCACAGTGTTGGTTTCCCCTCACAGTGTTGGTTTCCCCTCACAGTGTTGGTTTCCCCTCACAGTGTTGGTTTCCCCTCACAGTGTTGGTTTCCCCTCACAGTGCTGGTTTCCCCTCACAGTGTTGGTTTCCCCTCACAGTGTTGGTTTCCCCTCACAGTGTTGGTTTCCCCTCACAGTGTTGGTTTCCCCTCACAGTGTTGGTTTCCCCTCACAGTGTTGGTTTCCCCTCACAGTGTTGGTTTCCCCTCACAGTGTTGGTTTCCCCTCACAGTGTTGGTTTCCCCTCACAGTGTTGGTTTCCCCTCACAGTGTTGGTTTCCCCTCACAGTGTTGGTTTCCCCTCACAGTGTTGGTTTCCCCTCTCATTGTTGGTTTCCCCTCTCATTGTTGGTTTCCCCTCACAGTGTTGGTTTCCCCTCACAGTGTTGGTTTCCCCTCACAGTGTTGGTTTCCCCTCACAGTGTTGGTTTCCCCTCACAGTGTTGGTTTCCCCTCACAGTGTTGGTTTCCCCTCACAGTGTTGGTTTCCCCTCACAGTGTTGGTTTCCCCTCACAGTGTTGGTTTCCCCTCTCATTGTTGGTTTCCCCTCACAGTGTTGGTTTCCCCTCACAGTGTTGGTTTCCCCTCACAGTGTTGGTTTCCCTCATAATATTGACCTTTTTATTGATCCCCAAGAATAAAATAATACAAAAATTGACCTTGTAGACTGTCTGGAGCTCATCAACTTGACCTGGGGAATGTAGGGGGATTCTGAAATAATTCCGTCCAGAATCTAGAATTGTATATGGTAAGTTAAATGATAGATACAGATGCACTAGCCAGTAGGATGGCTGCTGTAAGTGGGTTTATAGGACATTTAAGGGAGGTAATTCTTGAGGAACAGAGGAATTAATAAATAATATTGGGAGAGAGCTGGACTGCATCCCTAACAGTGAGGATACAGCATGTGATATATATCTCTCTCTACCCATCTCCTCCATTCTCCCTCTGAACCTGTATCTGTAGAACTTTCCCACCCTCTCTCCTCCCCTGAGAATCCTCTTATCGTTGTCTTTGTCTCCTCTGCTTTCTCTCTGTCTCATTGCTAATGTTATCGGAGTAGGCTTTGCTTCAAGTGTTAATGTGTTTATATGATGTGCTCTGCCTGCACTCCTCTCTCTATGATCTATGGTTGTTTTCAACATATTGAGGTGCATCTGTTTTCCTTGTTGGGCCTGTGCTGGGGAACGGGCATTGATCCAGTCAGTGGGACCAGTAATAATCCGAGTTTTAAAACCTTGAGCTTTACTTCTCAACTCAAGCCCTGCAGGGCGATCTCAGACTCCACTGAGCCAGAGAGCCATAATTTGAACTTCAAGGTTAAATACTTCTATGACCTTATCAACCTTCTTTGACATGTTTAAATGAAACTGGTTTAGCCTCCCTCCCAAGTGTTCCCGGACCAACTTCATTTTATTAGTCATTTAGAAGTTATGACTGCATGTTATAAACAAGTTATGGAATGGCCTAAAGTAGTTAGTTAATGATCTTCATTTGAATTATAAGCTTCCAGGGTCTCCCAGTAGAGGGGTAGAGGAAAGGACACCATGAAATAACAGGATAGTGCATCAGAACACACGCCTGGTGGCACACAGACAAAAACCAGACGGATTATTTAGACTTGGAGAGGGTCCTCTGTGTGTGTGTGTGTGTGTGTGTGTGTGTGTGTGTGTGCGTGTGCGTGTGTGTGTGTGTGTGTGTGCGCGTGCGTGTGAGAGAAGGAGGCGGTTTTTGAGAGCAGAGAGGGAGATGTTCGTGGTAGATGCAGTAGGGTGTATTATTTACCAGGAAAATACCTATGAGCTAAGAAACCTCTTTTACGATTGGGACCTGGCCAAGAGGTCAGCAGGAAGTAGTCAGCGTGTTTATACAAAGGCCACAATACAATACTTTAAAAACAATCACAAGCATTGTCCTCTACCAGAGCTTTAAACTCAACAAACGATACCCTCTCCTCCAGTTCTAAACTGTTTTGCAGCTCGTTCTAAGACGAAGTAGAACTATAGGGGAATGACCTTTTTCCTGGTACCGTCCTGTCCTTCGGAACCGTGAACGATCAGAACCGTGAACGATCGTAGCGGTTGAGCGCGGAGACTGTAGGTCTGTGATGACCTTGTAAGTGAGGATCACAGATACGAGGGCAATAGTACAAGAAATGCTTTGCCCACAAAGATGTAGCAATGCTTCAGCCTTCTGGTAGGACGAAAAGGCCACTTCATCATGTCGTATAGATCACAGGGACGGGGGAGTGGTCTTGCATTGGTTCTAAATCTTAGCGCCTGTGATACAGTGTCCAGCATCTTAAGGATGCTGGCTGAGCAACAAGCTCTCACAGACTCAAGTCAGAATAGACGTTCACCCATGTTTCTCAAACTTCAAATTTCGAAGTTGTTCCAAAAATGTTTAGGAATTAACTCGGAATTTTTAAGGTTAGGGTTAAATTGAGGCATTAACTCTGAATTCTTAAGGTTAGGCATTAACTCTCAATGTTTAAGGTAAGGGTTTGGTTTGGGATAGGCTTAAAACAAAAATATGCAACTTTTTGAGGGAGAGACAGATGCCTACACCCATCGCCATCCACAACACCCTATCAAAACCTACTTGAAGGTAGCAGCGCTCACTGTTGACCCAAGTGGCTGGTTCCCAACGTACTCAGACATGGATGGACGTCGAATACCGACGTGTATCATGGGTGACCTGGCTGGGCTGAGTCATAGGATGCAGCAATGCCGACAGGACACGCAACGTGTCTTTTTGTCCTGTCGGCATCGATTCGCTATTATCGGTCAGTTTGACGCCGGCCACTGTAAACAGGCATCTGTGGACGCCAGTGGCCTGTACTGGTCATAGTCTGTTAGAGAGATGAAAACAGAAACAGCAAGAACAACGATGGAAAAATAGAAAAGGAGAATGTGAGGAAAGAGAAAGCAGAAGTCTCAGAGGAGAACAAAAAAGTAATGACCATCTGTGTGCACGTTTGAGAGGGTCTGTAAGGACAGTGCACAGTGTGTGTGTGTGTCTATCTGCGAGATGTTGATGCATTAGAATGTGTGTTCGAGAAAATGTGTGTGTGTGTGTTTGCTTGAGATGGTGTTAGGGACAAGGTGCTTAGGGACAAGGTTTGTGTGTGTGTGTGTGTGTGCGTGCGTGCGTGCGCGAGTGCGTGCGTGGACACAGTGTTGTCGCTGGGTCATGGCGCAGTCTGAGTCAGGTGTGTAACTGTCTGGGTAGGGTTGAACACAGTACGAATCCTGGTGACATAACCGTGTTCAGGACACACCTCCTCCCTACAGGAATCAACAACAGACAACACAATGATCCCTATAAGACTCAGGCCCAGTGTTCCCTGTAGGAATATAATAACTAAGCACACAGTACACACTAACCCAACATACAGTGGGGCAAAAAAGTATTTAGTCAGCCACCAATTGTGCAAGTTCTCCTACTTAAAAAGATGAGAGAGGCCTGTAATTTTCACCATAGGTACACTTCAACTATGACAGACAAAATGAGAGAAAGAAATCCAGAAAATCACATTGTAGGATTTTTAATGAATTTATTTGCAAATGATGGTGGAAAATAAGTATTTGGTCAATAACAAAAGTTTCTCAATACTTTGTTATAAACCCATTGTTGGCAATGACAGAGGTCAAACGTTTTCTGTAAGTCTTCACAAGGTTTTCACACATTGTTGCTGGTATTTTGGCCCATTCCTCCATGCAGATCTCCTCTAGAGCAGTGATGTTTTGGGGCTGTTGCTGGGCAACACGGACTTTCAACTCCCTCCAAAGATTTTCTATGGGGTTGAGATCTGGAGACTGGCTAGGCCACTCCAGGACCTTGAAATGCTTCTTACGAAGCCACTCCTTCGTTGCCCGGGTGGTGTGTTTGGAATCATTGTCATGCTGAAAGACCCAGCCACGTTTCATCTTCAATGCCCTTGCTGATGGAAGGAAGTTTTCACTCAAAATCTCACGATACATGGCCCCATTCATTATTTTCTTTACACGGATCAGTTGTCCTGGTCCCTTTGCAGAAAAACAGCCCCAAAGCATGATGTTTCCACCCCCATGCTTCACAGTAGGTATGGTGTTCTTTGGATGCAACTCAGCATTCTTTGTCCTCCAAACACGACGAGTTGAGTTTTTACAAAAAAGTTATATTTTGATTTCATCTGACCATATGACATTCTCCCAATCTTCTTCTGGATCATCCAAATGCTCTCTAGCAAACTTCAGACGGGCCTGGACATGTACCCGCTTAAGCAGGGGGACACGTCTGGCACTGCAGGATTTGAGTCCCTGGCGGCGTAGTGTGTTACTGATGGTAGGCTTTGTTACTTTGGTCCCAGCTCTCTGCAGGTCATTCACTAGGTCCCCCCGTGTGGTTCTGAGATTTTTGCTCACCGTTCTTGTGATCATTTTGACCCGACGGGGTGAGATCTTGTGTGGAGCCCCAGACCGAGGGAGATTATCAGTGGTCTTGTATGTCTTCCATTTCCTAATAATTACTCCCACAGTTGATTTCTTCATACCAAGCTGCTTACCTATTGCAGATTCAGTCTTCCCAGCCTGGTGCAGGTCTACAATTTTGTTTCTGGTGTCCTTTGACAGCTCTTTGGTCTTGGCCATAGTGGAGTTTGGAGTGTGACTGTTTGAGGTTGTGGACAGGTGTCTTTTATACTGATAACAAGTTCAAACAGGTGCCATTAATACAGGTAACGAGTGGAGGACAGAGGAGCCTCTTAAAGAAGAAGTTACAGGTCTGTGAGAGCCAGAAATCTTGCTTGTTTGTAGGTGACAAAATACTTATTTTCCACCATCATTTGCAAATTAATTAATTAAAAATCCTACAATGTGATTTTCTGTTTTTTTCCCCCTCATTTTGTCTGTCATAGTTGAAGTGTACCTATGATGAAAATTACAGGCCTCTCTCATCTTTTTAAGTGGGAGAACTTGCACAATTGGTGGCTGACTAAATACTTTTTTGCCCCACTGTAAAGGACACGTAGCAGTTAGAAGTTGCCTGTAGCCAATCAACTCAACTTAACCGTTGTGATACTCATCACCGCATCCCGTATAAAAAGGTTGGCTGGACTTCGCTAAAGACCCATAGATCTCCACATGACTTCCTTTTGGTTTACAAAGCCCTACTTCATAAACTTCCGTCTTGTCTAACTTTGCTGTTGAAGTATCGACACCTGAGTTGCCTAACCCATTCACAGGATTGGTTAACTCTCTCCACTGAGCTAGGTAAATCTGCTTTTAGTTTTAATGCACCGTAATGCTGGAACAAAATCTAAAATACATTTCATCTTGATGTTCTAGTGCAGTACAGGCAATTTAAGGTGTTGATTGGGGACTTATTTGTGGAGGAATGTAACTTTTTAACTAGGTGATTTGTGATGTTCTATTTGTGCTTCTCATGACTGTGTTTTTGTATTTGAATGTGTGTGTAATATATATAAATATTTATAGCACCAGTCAAAAGTTTGGAAACACCTCATTCAAGAGTTTTTCTTTATTTTTACTATTTTCTACATTGTAGAATAATAGTGAAGACATCAAAACTATGAAATAGCACATGGAACGGTATTACATTGAAACATTACACTTTATTTGTCTATTGTCTATTTTTAATAAGCCCTGTTTAATTGTCTTTTAAAACGCTTGCTTTCTATTGCTTATGAGTTCTTTTATTGTCGCAATTTATAAAATGTATGGGTCTGGAGTCAGCAGTGGACTCTCCAGATTGTCCTGGTATTTATATAACTGAGATAAGTTTAATACATGGAACTGAGAAGCACCGAATTGAGTGAAATGTGTTGTCATCTGGGTAAATATGGGTACTACTAGTCCCACAATGTTAAATAGAATTCTGAGTTAGAGCTATGCATTCCTGGTGCTTTTCTCCGTGACAATGTTTTAACTGTCTAGTTTTTATTTTGGGGGTAATCTACAGTACCAGTCAAAAGTTTGGACACACCTACTTATTATTCAAGGGGTTTTCTTAATTTTTTTACTATAAGCCTCCAACTTCAGTGATTTTTGCATATCTTTCCTGTCATCGGGAGCAGAGAACTGCAAGGAAAGGTGGCCAAAGGGGGTGTTGGCTTTGGGGATGACCAGTGAAATATACCTGCTGGAGCGCGTGCTACGGGTGGGTGTTGTTATGGTGACCAGTGATATGAGATAAGGCAGAGCTTTACCTAGCAAAGACTTGTAGATAACCTGGAGCCAGTAGGTTTGGCGACAAATATGTAGCGAGGACCAGCCAATGAGAGCATACAGGTCGCAGTGGTGGGTAGTATATGGGGCTTTGGTGACCAAAGGGATGGCACTGTGAGAACACATGGCACCTAGACAACACATTAATGTTTCTATACTATACAGGCCTGGACAACA
This sequence comes from Oncorhynchus clarkii lewisi, assembly GCF_045791955.1. Classification (NCBI taxonomy): domain Eukaryota; kingdom Metazoa; phylum Chordata; class Actinopteri; order Salmoniformes; family Salmonidae; genus Oncorhynchus; species Oncorhynchus clarkii. The sequence continues at coordinate 32,178,455 of NC_092177.1, read as the reverse complement.
CATTAATGTTTCTATACAGGCCTGGACAACACATGAATGTTTCTATACAAGCCAGGACAACACATTAATGTTTCTATACTATAAAGACCTAGACAAAACATTATTGTTTCTATACAAGCCTGGACAACACATTCATGTTTCTATACAGGCCTGGACAAAACATTCATGTTTCTATACAGGCCTGGACAAAACATTAATGTTTCTATACAGGCCTGGACAACACATTAATGTTTCTATACAGGCCTAGACAACACATTCATGTTTCTATACAAGCCAGGACAACACATTAATGTTTCTATACAGGCCTAGACAACACATTCATGTTTCTATACAGGCCTAGACAACACATTCATGTTTCTATACAAGCCAGGACAAAATTTTAATGTTTCTTATCAGGCCTTGACAACACACTCATGTTTCTATACTATACAGGCCTAGACAACACACTCATGTTTCTATACTATACAGGCCTAGACAACACACTCATGTTTCTATACTATACAGGCCTAGACAACACATTAATGTTTCTATACTATACAGGCCTGGACAACACACTCATGTTTCTATACTATACAGGCCTGGACAACACACTCATGTTTCTATACTATACAGGCCTAGACAACACATTAATGCTTCTATACTATACAGGCCTAGACAACACATTCATGTTTCTATACTATACAGGCCTAGACAACACACTCATGTTTCTATACTATACAGGCCTAGACAACACATTCACGTTTCTATTCTATACAGGCCTAGACAACACATTCATGTTTCTATACAGGCCTGGACAACACATTAATGTTTCTATACTATACAGGCCTGGACAACACACTCATGTTTCTATACTATACAGGCCTAGACAACACATTAATGTTTCTATACAATACAGGCCTAGACAACACATTCATGTTTCTATACTATACAGGCCTAGACAACACACTCATGTTTCTATACTATACAGGCCTAGACAACACATTCATGTTTCTATACTATACAGGCCTAGACAACACATTATTGTTTCTATACAGGCCTGGACAACACATTAATGTTTCTATACTATACAGGCCTAGACAACACATTCATGTTTCTATACTATACAGGCCTAGACAACACATTAATGTTTCTATACTATACAGGCCTGGACAACACATTAATGTTTCTATACAGGCCTGGACAACACAATGTTTATATACAGGCCTAGACAACACATTAATGTTTCTATACTATACAGGCCTAGACAACACATTAATGTTTCTATACTATACAGGCCTGGACAACACTAATGTTTCTATACTATACAGGCCTGGACAACACAATGTTTATATACAGGCCTGGACAACACATTCATGTTTCTATACAGGCCTGGACAACACATTAATGTTTCTATACTATACAGGCCTGGACAACACATTAATGTTTCTATACTATACAGGCCTAGACAACACATTCATGTTTCTATACTATACAGGCCTAGACAACACATTCATGTTTCTATACTATACAGACCTAGACAACACATTAATGTTTCTATACTATACAGGCCTAGACAACACATTCATGTTTCTATACAGGCCTAGACAACACAATAATGTTTCTATACAGGCCTAGAAAACACAGTAATGTTTCTATACTATACAGGCCTGGACAACACATTAATGTTTCTATACTATACAGGCCTAGACAACACAATAATGTTTCTATACTATACAGGCCTAGACAACACAATAATGTTTCTATAAAATAAAGGCCTAGACAACACATTAATGTTTCTATACTATACAGGCCTAGACAACACATTAATGTTTCTATACTATACAGGCCTGGACAACACATTAATGTTTCTATACTATACAGGCCTAGACAACACATGAATGTTTCTATACTATACAGGCCTAGACAACACATTAATGTTTCTATACTATACAGGCCTAGACAACACATGAATGTTTCTATACTATACAGGCCTAGACAACACATTAATGTTTCTATACTATACAGGCCTAGACAACACATTAATGTTTCTATACTATACAGGCCTAGACAACACATTAATGTTTCTATACTATACAGGCCTGGACAACACATTAATGTTTCTATACTATACAGGCCTAGACAACACATTAATGTTTCTATACAGGCCTAGACAACACAATAATGTTTCTATACTATACAGGCCTAGACAACATATTAATGTTTCTATACTATACAGGTCTGGACAACACATTAATGTTTCTATACAGGCCTAGACAACACAATAATGTTTCTATACTATACAGGCCTAGACAACACATTAATGTTTCTATACTATACAGGCCTAGACAACACATTAATGTTTCTATACTATACAGGCCTAGACAACACAATAATGTTTCTATACAGGCCTGGACAACACATTAATGTTTCTATACAGGACCTAGACAACACATTAATGTTTCTATACTATACAGGCCTAGACAACACATTAATGTTTCTATACAGGCCTAGACAACACAATAATGTTTCTATACTATACAGGCCTAGACAACACATTAATGTTTCTATACTATACAGGCCTGGACAACACATTAATGTTTCTATACAGGCCTAGACAACACATTAATGTTTCTATACTATACAGGCCTAGACAACACATTAATGTTTCTATACTATACAGGCCTAGACAACACATTAATGTTTCTATACTATACAGGCCTAGACAACACATTAATGTTTCTATACTATACAGGCCTAGACAACACATTAATGTTTCTATACAGGCCTAGACAACACAATAATGTTTCTATACTATACAGGCCTAGACAACACATTAATGTTTCTATACTATACAGGCCTGGACAACACATTAATGTTTCTATACAGGCCTAGACAACACAATAATGTTTCTATACTATACAGGCCTAGACAACACATTAATGTTTCTATACAGGCCTAGACAACACAATAATGTTTCTATACTATACAGGCCTAGACAACATATTAATGTTTCTATACTATACAGGTCTGGACAACACATTAATGTTTCTATACAGGCCTAGACAACACAATAATGTTTCTATACTATACAGGCCTAGACAACACATTAATGTTTCTATACTATACAGGCCTAGACAACACATTAATGTTTCTATACTATACAGGCCTAGACAACACAATAATGTTTCTATACAGGCCTGGACAACACATTAATGTTTCTATACAGGACCTAGACAACACATTAATGTTTCTATACTATACAGGCCTAGACAACACATTAATGTTTCTATACAGGCCTAGACAACACAATAATGTTTCTATACTATACAGGCCTAGACAACACATTAATGTTTCTATACTATACAGGCCTGGACAACACATTAATGTTTCTATACAGGCCTAGACAACACAATAATGTTTCTATACTATACAGGCCTAGACAACACATTAATGTTTCTATACTATACAGGCCTAGACAACACATTAATGTTTCTATACTATACAGGCCTAGACAACACATTAATGTTTCTATACTATACAGGCCTAGACAACACATTAATGTTTCTATACAGACATGGACAACACATTCATGTTTCTATACTATACAGGCCTAGACAACACATTAATGTTTCTATACTATACAGGCCTGGACAACATATTAATGTTTCTATACTATACAGGCCTAGACAACACATTAATGTTTCTATACAGGCCTGGACAACACATTAATGTTTCTATACAGGCCTGGACAACTCGTTAATGTTTCTATACTATACAGGCCTAGACAACACATTAATGTTTCTATACAGGCCTAGACAACACATTCATGTTTCTATACTATACAGGCCTGGACAACACAATGTTTCTATACAGGCCTAGACAACACAATAATGTTTCTATACAGGCCTGGACAACACGTTCATGTTTCTATACAGGCCTAGACAACACAATAATGTTTCTATACTATACAGGCCTGGACAACACATTCATGTTTCTATACAGGCCTAGACAACACATTCATGTTTCTATACTATACAGGCCTAGACAACACATTCATGTTTCTATACTATACAGGCCTGGACAACACATTAATGTTTCTATGCATGCCTAAACAACACAATAATGTTTCTATGCTATACAGGCCTAGACAACACAATAATGTTTCTATACTATACAGGCCTAGACAACACAATAATGTTTCTATACTATACAGGCCTAGATAACACAATAATGTTTCTATACTATACAGGCCTAGACAACAAAATAATGTTTCTATACTATACAGGCCTGGACAACACATTAATGTTTCTATACAGGCCTAGACAACACAATAATGTTTCTATACTATACAGGCCTAGACAACACATTAATGTTTCTATACAAGCCTGGACAACACATTCATGTTTCTATACAGGCCTGGACAACACAATGTTTTTTTACAGGCCTAGACAACACATTAATGTTTCTATACTATACAGGCCTAGACAACACGTTAATGTTTCTATACTATACAGGCCTAAACAACACATTAATGTTTCTATACTATACAGGCCTAAACAACACATTAATGTTTCTATACTATACAGGCCTGGACAACACATTAATGTTTCTATACAGGCCTGGACAACACAATGTTTATATACAGGCCTAGACAACACATTAATATTTCTATACAGGCCTAGACAACACATTAATGTTTCTATACTATACAGGCCTAGACAACACATTAATGTTTCTATACAGGCCTGGACAACACCTACAGGCCTAGACAACACATTAATGTTTCTACACAATGTTTTTATACTATACAGGCCTAGACAACACATTAATGTTTCTATACAGGCCTGGACAACACATTCATGTTTCTATACTATACAGGCCTAGACAACACAATGTTTTTATACTATACAGGCCTAGACAACACATTAATGTTTCTATACTATACAGGCCTAGACAACACAATGTTTTTATACTATACAGGCCTGGACAACACATTAATGTTTATATACAGGCCTGGACAACACAATGTTTTTATACTATACAGGCCTGGACAACACAATGTTTCTATACTATACAGGCCTAGACAACACATTAATGTTTATATACAGGCCTGGACAACACAATGTTTTTATACTATACAGGCCTGGACAACACAATGTTTCTATACTATACAGGCCTAGACAACACATTAATGTTTATATACAGGCCTGGACAACACAATGTTTTTATACTATACAGGCCTAGACAACACATTAATGTTTCTATACTATACAGGCCTAGACAACACAATGTTTTTATACTATACAGGCCTGGACAACACATTAATGTTTATATACAGGCCTGGACAACACAATGTTTTTATACTATACAGGCCTGGACAACACAATGTTTCTATACTATATAGGCCTAGACAACACATTCATGTTTCTATACTATACAGGCCTGGACAACACAATGTTTTTATACTATACAGGCCTGGACAACACAATGTTTCTATACTATACAGGCCTAGACAACACATTAATGTTTCTATACTATACAGGCCTAGACAACACATTAATGTTTCTATACTATACAGGCCTAGACAACACAATGTTTTTATACTATACAGGCCTAGACAACACATTAATGTTTCTATACAGGCCTGGACAACACATTAATGTTTATATACAGGCCTAGACAACACATTAATGTTTCTATACTATACAGGCCTAGACAACACATTCATGTTTCTATACAGGCCTGGACAACACAATGTTTTTATACTATACAGGCCTAGACAACACATTCATGTTTCTATACAGGCCTGGACAACACAATGTTTTTATACTATACAGGCCTAGACAACACATTCATGTTTCTATACAGGCCTAGACAACACATTCATGTTTATATACTATACAGGCCTGGACAACACATTAATGTTTCTATACTATACAGGCCTAGACAACACATTCATGTTTCTATACAGGCCTGGACAACACAATGTTTTTATACTATACAGGCCTAGACAACACATTCATGTTTCTATACAGGCCTGGACAACACAATGTTTTTATACTATACAGGCCTAGACAACACATTAATGTTTCTATACAGGCCTGGACAACACATTAATGTTTCTATACAGGCCTAGACAACACAATGTTTTTATACTATACAGGCCTAGACAACACATTAATGTTTCTATACAGGCCTGGACAACACATTCATGTTTCTATACTATACAGGCCTAGACAACACAATGTTTTTATACTATACAGGCCTAGACAACACATTAATGTTTCTATACAGGCCTGGACAACACATTAATGTTTATATACTATACAGGCCTAGACAACACATTCATGTTTCTATACTATACAGGCCTAGACAACACATTCATGTTTCTATACTATACAGGCCTAGACAACACATTCATGTTTCTATACTATACAGGCCTAGACAACACAATGTTTTTATACTATACAGGCCTAGACAACACATTCATGTTTCTATACTATACAGGCCTAGACAACACATTCATGTTTCTATACTATACAGGCCTAGACAACACATTCATGTTTCTATACTATACAGGCCTAGACAACACATTCATGTTTCTATACTATACAGGCCTAGACAACACAATGTTTTTATACTATACAGGCCTAGACAACACATTCATGTTTCTATACTATACAGGCCTAGACAACACATTCATGTTTCTATACAGGCCTGGACAACACAATGTTTTTATACTATACAGGCCTAGACAACACATTAATGTTTCTATACAGGCCTAGACAACACATTAATGTTTCTATACAGGCCTAGACAACACAATGTTTTTAAACTATACAGGCCTGGACAACACAATGTTTTTATACTATACAGGCCTAGACAACACATTAATGTTTCTATACTATACAGGCCTGGACAACACATTCATGTTTCTATACTATACAGGCCTGGACAACACAATGTTTTTATACTATACAGGCCTGGACAACACAATGTTTCTATACTATACAGGCCTAGACAACACATTAATGTTTCTATACAGGCCTGGACAACACATTAATGTTTCTATACTATACAGGCCTAGACAACACATTAATGTTTCTATACTATACAGGCCTGGACAACACATTAATGTTTCTATACTATACAGGCCTGGACAACACATTAATGTTTCTATACTATACAGGCCTGGACAACACATTAATGTTTCTATACAGGCCTAGACAACACAATGTTTTTATACTATACAGGCCTAGACAACACATTAATGTTTCTATACTATACAGGCCTAGACAACACATTAATGTTTCTATACTATACAGGCCTAGACAACACATTAATGTTTCTATACTATACAGGCCTAGACAACACATTAATGTTTCTATACTATACAGGCCTAGACAACACATTAATGTTTCTATACTATACAGGCCTGGACAACACATTAATGTTTCTATACAGGCCTGGACAACACATTAATGTTTCTATACTATACAGGCCTGGACAACACAATGTTTTTATACTATACAGGCCTAGACAACACATTAATGTTTCTATACTATACAGGCCTAGACAACACATTAATGTTTCTATACTATACAGGCCTAGACAACACATTAATGTTTCTATACTATACAGGCCTAGACAACACATTAATGTTTCTATTCTATACAGGCCTAGACAACACAATAATGTTTCTATACTATACAGGCCTAGACAACACATTAATGTTTCTATACAGGCCTGGACAACACATTAATGTTTCTATACTATACAGGCCTAGACAACACATTAATGTTTCTATACAGGCCTAGACAACACATTAATGTTTCTATACTATACAGGCCTAGACAACACATTAATGTTTCTATACAGGCCTAGACAACACATTAATGTTTCTATACAAGCCTGGACAACACAATGTTTCTATACTATACAGGCCTAGACAACACGTTAATGTTTCTATACTATACAGGCATAGACAACACATTAATGTTTCTGTACTATACAGGCCTGGACAACACATTAATGTTTCTATACAGGCCTGGACAACACATTCATGTTTCTATACTATACAGGCCTAGACAACACATTCATGTTTCTATACAGGCCTAGACAACACATTAATGTTTCTATACAAGCCTGGACAACACAATGTTTTTATACAGGCCTGGACAACACATTCATGTTTCTATACAGGCCTAGACAACACATTAATGTTTCTATACAGGCCTAGACAACACATTAATGTTTCTATACAAGCCTGGACAACACAATGTTTTTATACAGGCCTGGACAACACATTCATGTTTCTATACAGGCCTGGACAACACATTAATGTTTCTATACAGGCCTAGACAACACATTCATGTTTCTATACAGGCCTGGACAACACAATGTTTTTATACAGGCCTAGACAACACATTCATGTTTCTATACAGGCCTGGACAACACAATGTTTTTATACAGGCCTGGACAACACATTCATGTTTCTATACAGGCCTGGACAACAAAATGTTTTTATACAGGCCTAGACAACACATTAATGTTTCTATCAGGCCTAGACAACACATTAATGTTTCTATACAAGCCTGGAAAACACAATGTTTTTATACAGGCCTAGACAACACATTCATGTTTCTATACAGGCCTGGACAACACAATGTTTTTATACAGGCCTAGACAACACATTAATGTTTCTATACAGGCCTAGACAACACATTAATGTTTCTATACAGGCCTGGACAACACAATGTTGTTATACAAGCCTGGACAACACATGCATGTTTCTATACAAGCCTGGACAACACATTCATGTTTCTATACAAGCCTGGACAACACATTCATGTTTCTATACAGGCCTGGACAACACATGAATGTTTCTATACTATACAGGCCTGGACAACACATTAATGTTTCTATACTATACAGGCCTAGACAACACATTAATGTTTCTATACTATACAGGCCTAGACAACACAATCATGTTTCTATACAGGCCTAGACAACACACTCATGTTTCTATACTATACAGGCCTGGACAACACATTCATGTTTCTATACTATACAGGCCTGGACAACACATTCATGTTTCTATACAGGCCTGGACAACACATTCATGTTTCTATACTATACAGGCCTAGACAACACATTAATGTTTCTATACTATACAGGCCTAGACAACACATTCATGTTTCTATACAGGCCTGGACAACACATTAATGTTTCTATACTATACAGGCCTGGACAACACATTCATGTTTCTATACAGGCCTGGACAACACATTAATGTTTCTATACTATACAGGCCTAGACAACACATTCATGTTTCTATACAGGCCTGGACAACACATTAATGTTTCTATACTATACAGGCCTAGACAACACATGAATGTTTCTATACTATACAGGCCTGGACAACACATTCATGTTTCTATAAAGGCCCGGACAACACAATGTTTCAGTACAGGGCTGGACAACACATTCATGTTTCTATACAGGCCTAGACAACACATTAATGTTTCTATACTATACAGGCCTAGACAACACGTTAATGTTTCTATACTGTGCAGGCCTGGACAACACATTCATGTTTCTGTACTATACAGGCCTGGACAACACATTCATGTTTCTATAAATGCCCGGATAACACAATGTTTCAGTACAGGGCTGGACAACACATTCATGTTTCTATACAGGCCTAGACAACACATTAATGTTTCTATACTATACAGGCCTAGACAAAACATTAACGCTTCTATACAGGCCTAGACGATGCATTAATGTTTCTATTCTATACAGGCCTGGACAACACAATGTTTTTATACAGGCCTGGACAACACATTAATGTTTCTATACTATACAGGCCTAGACGACACATTAATGTTTCTATACAGGCCTGGACAACACATTAATGTTTCTATACAGGCCTAGACGACACATTAATGTTTCTATGCTATACAGGCATAGACAACACATTAATGTTTCTATACAGGCCTGGACAACACATTAATGATCATATACAAGCCTGGAAAACACAATAATGTTTCTATACTATACAGTCCTAGACAACACATTCATGTTTCTATACAGGCCTAGACGACACATTAATGTTTCTATGCTATACAGGCCTGGACAACACATTAATGTTTCTATACAGGCCTGGACAACACAATGTTTCTATACTATACAGGCCTAGACAACACATTAATGTTTCTATACAGGCCTAGACAACACATTAATGTTTCTATACTATATAGGCCTAGACAACACATTAATGTTTCTATACAGGCCTAGACAACACATTAATGTTTCTATACAGGCCTAGACAACACATTAATGTTTCTATACAGGCCTGGACAACACATTAATGTTTCTATACTATATAGGCCTAGACAACACATGAATGTTTCTATTCAGGCCTGGACAACACAATCATGTTTCTATACTATACAGGCCTGGACAACACAATAATGTTTCTATACTATACAGGCCTGGACAACACAATCATGTTTCTATACTATACAGGCCTGGACAACACAATAATATTTCTATACTATACAGGCCTAGACAACACATTAATGTTTCTATACAGGCCTGGACAACACATTCATGTTTCTATACAGGCCTAGACAACACATTAATGTTTCTATACTATACAGGCCTGGACAACACATTCATGTTTCTATACAGGCCTGGACAACACAATCATGTTTCTATACAGGCCTAGATAACACATTAATGATTCTATACAGGCCTAGACAACACATTACTGTTTCTATACAGGCCTTGACAACACATTAATGTTTCTATACAGGCCTAGACAACACAATAATGTTTCTATACTATACAGGCCTTGACAACACATTCATGTTTCTATACAGGCCTGGACAACACATTCACGATTCTATACCGGCCTGGACAACACATTCATGTTTCTATACTATACAGGCCTGGACAACACATTAATGTTTCTATACTATACAGGCCTAGACAACACATTCATGTTTCTATACTATACAGGCCTGGACAACACATTCATGTTTCTATACTATACAGGCCTGGACAACACATTCATGTTTCTATACTATACAGGCCTGGACAACACATTCACGATTCTATACAGGCCTGGACAACACATTCATGTTTCTATACTATACAGGCCTGGACAACACATTCATGTTTCTATACTATACAGGCCTAGACAACACATTAATGTTTCTATACAGGCTATACAGGCCTGGACAACACATTCATGTTTCTATACTATACAGGCCTGGACAACACATTAATGTTTCTATACTATACAGGCCTAGACAACACATTCATGTTTCTATACTATACAGGCCTGGACAACACATTCATGTTTCTATACTATACAGGCCTGGACTATACTATACAGGCCTAGACAACACATTAATGTTTCTATACAGGCCTAGACAACACATTCATGTTTCTATACAAGCCAGGACAACACATTAATGTTTCTATACAGGCCTAGACAACACATTCATGTTTCTATACAGGCCTAGACAACACATTCATGTTTCTATAAAAGCCAGGGCAACATTTTAATGTTTCTTATCAGGCCTTGACAACACACTCATGTTTCTATACTATACAGGCCTAGACAACACACTCATGTTTCTATACTATACAGGCCTAGACAACACACTCATGTTTCTATACTATACAGGCCTAGACAACACAATAATGTTTCTATACTATACAGGCCTAAACAACACACTTATGTCTCTATACTATACAGGCCTAAACAACACTCTCATGTTTCTATACTATACAGGCCTAGACAACACATTAATGTTTCTATACTATACAGGCCTGGACAACACACTCATGTTTCTATACTATACAGGCCTGGACAACACACTCATGTTTATATACTATACAGGCCTAGACAACACACTCATGTTTCTATACTATACAGGCCTAGACAACACATTAATGTTTCTATACTATACAGGCCTAGACAACACATTAATGTTTCTATACTATACAGGCCTAGACAACACATTCATGTTTCTATACTATACAGGCCTAGACAACACATTAATTTTCTATACTATACAGGCCTAGACAACACATTCATGTTTCTATACTATACAGGCCTAGACAACACATTAATGTTTCTATACTATACAGGCCTAGACAACACATTCATGTTTCTATACAGGCCTGGTTTCTATACTATACAGGCCTGGACAACACACTCATGTTTATATACTATACAGGCCTAGACAACACACTCATGTTTCTATACTATACAGGCCTAGACAACACATTAATGTTTCTATACTATACAGGCCTAGACAACACATTAATGTTTCTATACTATACAGGCCTAGACAACACACTCATGTTTCTATACTATACAGGCCTAGACAACAATGTTTCTATACTATACAGGCCTAGACAACACATTCATGTTTCTATACTATACAGGCCTAGACAACACATTAATGTTTCTATACTATACAGGCCTAGACAACACATTCATGTTTCTATACAGGCCTGGACAACACATTAATGTTTCTATACTATACAGGCCTAGACAACACATTAATGTTTCTATACTATACAGGCCTAGACAACACATTAATGTTTCTATACTATATAGGCCTAGACAACACATTAATGTTTCTATACTATACAGGCCTAGACAACACATTAATGTTTCTATACTATATAGGCCTAGACAACACATTAATGTTTCTATACTATACAGGCCTAGACAACACATTAATGTTTCTATACTATACAGGCCTAGACAACACATTCATGTTTCTATACAGGCCTGGACAACACATTAATGTTTCTATACTATACAGGCCTAGACAACACATTAATGTTTCTATACAGGCCTAGACAACACATTAATGTTTATATACAGGCCTAGACAACACAATAATGTTTCTATACAGGCCTAGACAACACAGTAATGTTTCTATACTATACAGGCCTGGACAACACATTCATGTTTCTATACTATACAGGTCTAGACAACACATTAACGTTTCTATACTATACAGGCCTAGACAACACAATAATGTTTCTATACTATACAGGCCTAGACAACACAATATTGTTTCTATACTATACAGGCCTAGACAACACATTAATGTTTCTATACTATACAGGCCTAGACAACACATTAATGTTTCTATACTATACAGGCCAGACAACACATTAATGTTTCCTATGGACAACACATTAATGTTTCTATACAGGCTATACACACATTAATGCTATACAGGCCTAGACAACACATTAATGTTTCTATACTATACAGGCCTAGACAACACATGAATGTTTCTATACTATACAGGCCTAGACAACACATTATTGTTTCTATACTATACAGGCCTAGACAACACATTAATGTTTCTATACTATACAGGCCTGGACAACACATTAATGTTTCTATACTATACAGGCCTAGACAACACATTAATGTTTCTATACAGGCCTAGACAACACAATTAATGTTTCTATACTATACAGGCCTAGTTTCTATACTATACAGGCCTAGACAACACATTAATGTTTCTATACTATACAGGCCTAGACAACACATTCATGTTTCTATACTATACAGGCCTAGACAACACATTAATGTTTCTATACTATACAGGCCTAGACAACACATTACAGACATGGACAACACATTCATGTTTCTATACTATACAGGCATGTTTCTAGACAACACAATAATGTTTCTATACTATACAGGCCTAGACAACACATTAATGTTTCTATACTATACAGGCCTAGACAACACATTAATGTTTCTATACTATACAGGCCTAGACAACACATTAATGTTTCTATACTATACAGGCCTGGACAACACATTAATGTTTCTATACTATACAGGCCTGGACAACACATTAATGTTTCTATACTATACAGGCCTAGACAACACATTAATGTTTCTATACTATACAGGCCTAGACAACACATTAATGTTTCTATACAGGCCTGGACAACACATTCATGTTTCTATCCAGGCCTGGACAACTCGTTAATGTTTCTATACTATACAGGCCTAGACAACACATTAATGTTTCTATACAGGCTTAGACAACACATTCATGTTTCTATACTATACAGGCCTGGACAACACAATGTTTCTATACAGGCCTAGACAACACAATAATGTTTCTATACAGGCCTAGACAACACGTTCATGTTTCTATACAGGCCTAGACAACACAATAATGTTTCTATACTATACAGGCCTGGACAACACATTCATGTTTCTATACAGGCCTAGACAACACATTCATGTTTCTATACTATACAGGCCTAGACAACACATTCATGTTTCTATACTATACAGGCCTAGACAACACATTCATGTTTCTATACTATACAGGCCTAGACAACACATTAATGTTTCTATACAGGCCTAGACAACACAATAATGTTTCTATACTATACAGGCCTAGACAACACATTAATGTTCTATACTATACAGGCCTAGACAACACATTCATGTTTCTATACTATACAGGCCTAGACAACACATTAATGTTTCTATACTATACAGGCCTAGACAACACATTAATGTTTCTATACAGACATGGACAACACATTCATGTTTCTATACTATACAGGCCTAGACAACACAATAATGTTTCTATACTATACAGGCCTAGACAACACATTAATGTTTCTATACTATACAGGCCTAGACAACACATTAATGTTTCTATACTATACAGGCCTGGACAACACATTCATGTTTCTATACTATACAGGCCTAGACAACACATATAATGTTTCTATACTATACAGGCCTGGACAACACATTAATGTTTCTATACTATACAGGCCTAGACAACACATTAATGTTTCTATACAGGCCTGGACAACACATTAATGTTTCTATCCAGGCCTGGACAACTCGTTAATGTTTCTATACTATACAGGCCTAGACAACACATTAATGTTTCTATACAGGCTTAGACAACACATTCATGTTTCTATACTATACAGGCCTGGACAACACAATGTTTCTATACAGGCCTAGACAACACAATAATGTTTCTATACAGGCCTAGACAACACGTTCATGTTTCTATACAGGCCTAGACAACACAATAATGTTTCTATACTATACAGGCCTGGACAACACATTCATGTTTCTATACAGGCCTAGACAACACATTCATGTTTCTATACTATACAGGCCTGGACAACACATTAATGTTTCTATACTATACAGGCCTAGACAACACATTAATGTTTCTATACAGGCCTAGACAACACAATAATGTTTCTATACTATACAGGCCTAGACAACACAATAATGTTTCTATACTATACAGGCCTAGGCAACACAATAATGTTTCTATACTATACAGGCCTAGATAACACAATAATGTTTCTATACTATACAGGCCTAGACAACACAATAATGTTTCTATACTATACAGGCCTGGACAACACATTAATGTTTCTATACAGGCCTAGACAACACAATAATGTTTCTATACTATACAGGCCTAGACAACACATTAATGTTTCTATACAAGCCTGGACAACACATTCATGTTTCTATACAGGCCTGGACAACACAATGTTTTTATACAGGCCTAGACAACACATTAATGTTTCTATACTATACAGGCCTAGACAACACATTAATGTTTCTATACTATACAGGCCTAAACAACACATTAATGTTTCTATACTATACAGGCCTAAACAACACATTAATGTTTCTATACTATACAGGCCTGGACAACACATTAATGTTTCTATACAGGCCTGGACAACACAATGTTTATATACAGGCCTAGACAACACATGAATGTTTCTATACAGGCCTAGACAACACATTAATGTTTCTATACAGGCCTAGACAACACGTTAATGTTTCTATACTATACAGGCCTAGACAACACATTAATGTTTCTATACTATACAGGCCTGGACAACACATTAATGTTTCTATACAGGCCTGGACAACACATTCATGTTTCTATACTATACAGGCCTAGACAACACATTAATGTTTCTATACAGGCCTAGACAACACATTAATGTGTCTATACAAGCCTGGACAACACAATGTTTTTATACAGGCCTGGACAACACATTCATGTTTCTATAATATACAGGCCTGGACAACACAATGTTTTTATAAAGGCCTGGACAACACATTAATGTTTCTATACAGGCCTGGACAACACAATGTTTTTATACAGGCCTAGACAACACATTACTGTTTCTATACAGGCCTAGACAACACATTAATGTTTCTATACAAGCCTGGACAACACAATGTTTTTATACAGGCCTAGACAACACATTCATGTTTCTATACAGGCCTGGACAACACAATGTTTTTATACAGGCGTAGACAACACATTAATGTTTCTATACAGGCCTAGACAACACATTCATGTTTCTATACAGGCCTGGACAACACAATGTTGTTATACAAGCCTGGACAACACATTCATGTTTCTATACAAGCCTGGACAACACATTCATGTTTCTATACAAGCCTGGACAACACATTCATGTTTCTATACAGGCCTGGACAACACATTCATGTTTCTATACTATACAGGCCTAGACAACACATTCATGTTTCTATAAAGGCCTGGACAACACAATGTTTCAGTACAGGCCTGGACAACACATTCATGTTTCTATAAAGGCCCGGATAACACAATGTTTCAGTACAGGGCTGGACAACACATTCATGTTTCTATACAGGCCTAGACAACACATTAATGTTTCTATACTATACAGGCCTAGACAAAACATTAACGTTTCTATACAGGCCTAGACGACGCATTAATGTTTCTATTCTATACAGGCCTGGACAACACAATGTTTTTATACAGGCCTGGACAACACATTCATGTTTCTATACTATACAGGCCTAGACGACACATTAATGTTTCTATACAGGCCTGGACAACACATTAATGTTTCTATACAGGCCTAGACGACACATTAATGTTTCTATGCTATACAGGCATAGACAACACATTAATGTTTCTATACAGGCCTGGACAACACATTAATGATCATATACAAGCCTGGAAAACACAATAATGTTTCTATACTATACAGGCCTAGACAACACATTAATGTTTCTATACAGGCCTAGGCCTAGACAACACAATAATGTTTCTATATACTATACAGGCCTGGACAACTATACATGGACAACACAATCATGTTTCTATACTATACAGGCCTGACAACACATTATGTTTCTATACAGGCCTGGACAACACATTCATGTTTCTATACAGGCCTAGACAACACAATAATGTTTCTATACTATACAGGCCTGGACAACACATTCATGTTTCTATACAGGCATGTTTCTATACAGGCCTAGACAACACATTAATGTTTCTATACAGGCCTAGACAACACATGAATGTTTCTATACAGGCCTTGACAACACATTAATGTTTCTATACAGGCCTAGACAACACAATAATGTTTCTATACTATACAGGCCTGAACAACACATTAATGATTCTATACAGGCCTGGACAACACATTCATGTTTCTATACTATACAGGCCTGGACAAAACATTAATGTTTCTATACTATACAGGCCTAGACAACACATTAATGTTTCTATACTAAACAGGCCTAGAAAACACATTCATGTTTCGATACTATACAGGCCTGGACAACACATTAATGATTCTATACAGGCCTGGACAACACATTCATGTTTCTATACTATACAGGCCTGGACAACACATTCACGATTCTATACAGGCCTGGACAAAACATTCATGTTTCTATACTATACAGGCCTGGACAACACATTCATGTTTCTATACTATACAGGCCTAGACAACACATTCATGTTTCTATACTATACAGGCCTGGACAACACATTCATGTTTCTATACTATACAGGCCTGGACAACACAATAATGTTTCTATACTATACAGGCCTAGACAACACATTAATGTTTCTATACAGGCCTGGACAACACATTCATGTTTCTATACAGGCCTAGACAACACAATAATGTTTCTATACTATACAGGCCTGGACAACACATTCATGTTTCTATACAGGCCTGGACAACACAATCATGTTTCTATACAGGCCTAGACAACACATTAATGTTTCTATACAGGCCTAGACAACACATTAATGTTTCTATACAGGCCTAGACAACACAATAATGTTTCTATACTATACAGGCCTGAACAACACATTAATGATTCTATACAGGCCTGGACAACACATTCATGTTTCTATACTATACAGGCCTGGACAAAACATTAATGTTTCTATACTATACAGGCCTAGACAACACATTAATGTTTCTATACTATGCAGGCCTTGACAACACATTCATGTTTCTATACAGGCCTGGACAACACATTAATGATTCTATACTATACAGGCTTAGACAACACATGAATGATTCTATACTATACAGGCCTGGACAACACATTAATGTTTCTATACTAAACAGGCCTAGAAAACACATTCATGTTTCGATACTATACAGGCCTGGACAACACATTAATGATTCTATACAGGCCTGGACAACACATTCATGTTTCTATACTATACAGGCCTGGACAACACATTCACGATTCTATACAGGCCTGGACAAAACATTCATGTTTCTATACTATACAGGCCTGGACAACACATTCATGTTTCTATACTATACAGGCCTAGACAACACATTCATGTTTCTATACTATACAGGCCTGGACAACACATTCATGTTTCTATACTATACAGGCCTGGACAACACATTCATGTTTCTATACTATACAGGCCTGGACAACACATTCATGATTCTATACAGGCCTGGACAACACATTCATGTTTCTATACTATACAGGCCTGGTTTCTATACTATACAGGCCTGGGCAACACATTAATGTTTCTATACTATACAGGCCTAGACAACACATTCATGTTTCTATACTATACAGGCCTGGACAACACATTAATGTTTCTATACTATACAGGCCTGGACAACACATTAATGTTTCTATACTATACAAACCTGGACAACACAATAATGTTTCTATACAGGCCTAGACAACACATTCATGTTTCTATACTATACAGGCCTAGACAACACATTAATGTTTCTATACTATACAGGCCTGGACAACACATTCATGTTTCTATACTATACAGTCCTGGACAACACATTAATGTTTCTTTACTATACAGGCTTAGACAACACATTAATGTTTCTATACAGGCCTGGACAACACATTAATGTTTCTATACAGGCCTAGACAACACATTCATGTTTCTATACAGGCCTGGACAACACATTCATGTTTCTATACTATACAGGCCTAGACAACACATTAATGTTTCTATACAGGCCTGGACAACACATTAATGTTTCTATACTATACAGGCCTAGACAACACATTAATGTTTCTATACTGTACAGGCCTAGACAACACATTAATGTTTCTATACTATACAGGCCTAGACAACACATTAATGTTTATATACAGGCCTGGACAACACATTAATGTTTCTATACAGGCCTGGACAACACATTAATGTTTCTATACTATACAGGCCTAGACAAAACATTCATGTTTCTATACTATACAGGCCTGGACAACACATTCATGTTTCTATTCTATACAGGCCTAGACAACACAATAATGTTTCTATACTATACAGGCCTAGACAACACATTAATGTTTCTAAACTATACAGGCCTAGACAACACATTCATGATTCTATACTATACAGGCCTGGACAACACATTCATGTTTCTATACTATACAGGCCTGGACAACACATTCATGTTTCTATACTATACAGGCCTAGACAACACATTTATGTTTCTATACTATACAGGCCTAGACAACACATGAATGTTTCTATACTATACAGGCCTAGACAACACATTAATGTTTCTATACTATACAGGCCTGGACAACACATTCATGTTTCTATACTATACAGGCCTAGACAACACATTCATGTTTCTATACTATACAGGCCTAGACAACACATTAATGTTTCTATACTATACAGGCCTAGACAACACATTCATGTTTCTATACTATACAGGCCTAGACAACACATTAATGTTTCTATACTATACAGGCCTTGACAACACATTCATGTTTCATTCCTATACAGGCCTAGACAACACATTCATGTTTCTATACTATACAAGCCTGGACAACACATTAATGTTTCTATACTATACAGGCCTGGACAACACATTCATGTTTCTATACTATACAGGCCTAGACAACACATTCATGTTTCTATACTATACAGGCCTAGACAACACATTCATGTTTCTATACTATACAGGCCTAGACAACACATTAATGTTTCTATACTATACAGGCCTTGACAACACATTTATGTTTCTATACTATACAGGCCTAGACAACACATGAATGTTTCTATACTATACAGGCCTAGACAACACATTAATGTTTCTATACTATACAGGCCTGGACAACACATTCATGTTTCTATACTATACAGGCCTAGACAACACATTCATGTTTCTATACTATACAGGCCTAGACAACACATTAATGTTTCTATACTATACAGGCCTGGACAACACATTCATGTTTCTATACTATACAGGCCTAGACAACACATTCATGTTTCTATACTATACAGGCCTAGACAACACATTAATGTTTCTATACTATACAGGCCTAGACAACACATTCATGTTTCTATACTATACAGGCCTAGACAACACATTAATGTTTCTATACTATACAGGCCTTGACAACACATTCATGTTTCATTCCTATACAGGCCTAGACAACACATTCATGTTTCTATACTATACAAGCCTGGACAACACATTCATGTTTCTATACAGGCCTGGACAACACATTCATGTTTCTATACAGGCCTAGACAACACATTAATGTTTCTATACAGGCCTGGACAACACATTAATGTTTCTATACAGGCCTGGACAACACATTCATGTTTCTATACAGGCCTAGACAACACATTCATGTTTCTATACAGGCCTAGACAACACATTCATGTTTCTATACAGGCCTAGACAACACATTCATGATTCTATACTATACAGGCCTAGACAAAACATTAATGTTTCTATACTATACAGGCCTAGAAAACACATTAATGTTTCTATACTATACAGGCCTAGACAACACATTCATGTTTCTATACAGGCCTAGACAACACATTACTGTTTCTATACAGGCCTGGACAACACATTCATGTTTCTATACTATACAGGCCTAGACAACACATTAATGTTTCTATACTATACAGGCCTGGACAACACATTCATGTTTCTATACTATACAGGCCTAGACAACTCATTCATGTTTCTATACTATACAGGCCTAGACAACACATTAATGTTTCTATACAGGCCTAGACAACACAATAATGTTTCTATACTATACAGGCCTAGACAACACATTAATGTTTCTATACTATACAGGCCTAGACAACACATTCATGTTTCTATACTATACAGGCCTAGACAACACATTAATGTTTCTATACTATACAGGCCTAGACAACACATTAATGTTTCTATACAGACATGGACAACACATTCATGTTTCTATACTATACAGGCCTAGACAACACAATAATGTTTCTATACTATACAGGCCTAGACAACACATTAATGTTTCTATACTATACAGGCCTAGACAACACATTAATGTTTCTATACTATACAGGCCTGGACAACACATTCATGTTTCTATACTATACAGGCCTAGACAACACATTAATGTTTCTATACTATACAGGCCTGGACAACACATTAATGTTTCTATACTATACAGGCCTAGACAACACATTAATGTTTCTATACAGGCCTGGACAACACATTAATGTTTCTATCCAGGCCTGGACAACTCGTTAATGTTTCTATACTATACAGGCCTAGACAACACATTAATGTTTCTATACAGGCTTAGACAACACATTCATGTTTCTATACTATACAGGCCTGGACAACACAATGTTTCTATACAGGCCTAGACAACACAATAATGTTTCTATACAGGCCTAGACAACACGTTCATGTTTCTATACAGGCCTAGACAACACAATAATGTTTCTATACTATACAGGCCTGGACAACACATTCATGTTTCTATACAGGCCTAGACAACACATTCATGTTTCTATACTATACAGGCCTGGACAACACATTAATGTTTCTATACTATACAGGCCTAGACAACACATTAATGTTTCTATACAGGCCTAGACAACACAATAATGTTTCTATACTATACAGGCCTAGACAACACAATAATGTTTCTATACTATACAGGCCTAGGCAACACAATAATGTTTCTATACTATACAGGCCTAGATAACACAATAATGTTTCTATACTATACAGGCCTAGACAACACAATAATGTTTCTATACTATACAGGCCTGGACAACACATTAATGTTTCTATACAGGCCTAGACAACACAATAATGTTTCTATACTATACAGGCCTAGACAACACATTAATGTTTCTATACAAGCCTGGACAACACATTCATGTTTCTATACAGGCCTGGACAACACAATGTTTTTATACAGGCCTAGACAACACATTAATGTTTCTATACTATACAGGCCTAGACAACACATTAATGTTTCTATACTATACAGGCCTAAACAACACATTAATGTTTCTATACTATACAGGCCTAAACAACACATTAATGTTTCTATACTATACAGGCCTGGACAACACATTAATGTTTCTATACAGGCCTGGACAACACAATGTTTATATACAGGCCTAGACAACACATTAATATTTCTATACAGTTCTAGACAACACATTAATGTTTCTATACAGGCCTAGACAACACATGAATGTTTCTATACAGGCCTAGACAACACATTAATGTTTCTATACAGGCCTAGACAACACGTTAATGTTTCTATACTATACAGGCCTAGACAACACATTAATGTTTCTATACTATACAGGCCTGGACAACACATTAATGTTTCTATACAGGCCTGGACAACACATTCATGTTTCTATACTATACAGGCCTAGACAACACATTAATGTTTCTATACAGGCCTAGACAACACATTAATGTGTCTATACAAGCCTGGACAACACAATGTTTTTATACAGGCCTGGACAACACATTCATGTTTCTATAATATACAGGCCTGGACAACACAATGTTTTTATAAAGGCCTGGACAACACATTAATGTTTCTATACAGGCCTGGACAACACAATGTTTTTATACAGGCCTAGACAACACATTACTGTTTCTATACAGGCCTAGACAACACATTAATGTTTCTATACAAGCCTGGACAACACAATGTTTTTATACAGGCCTAGACAACACATTCATGTTTCTATACAGGCCTGGACAACACAATGTTTTTATACAGGCGTAGACAACACATTAATGTTTCTATACAGGCCTAGACAACACATTCATGTTTCTATACAGGCCTGGACAACACAATGTTGTTATACAAGCCTGGACAACACATTCATGTTTCTATACAAGCCTGGACAACACATTCATGTTTCTATACAAGCCTGGACAACACATTCATGTTTCTATACAGGCCTGGACAACACATTCATGTTTCTATAAAGGCCCGGACAACACAATGTTTCAGTACAGGCCTGGACAACACATTCATGTTTCTATAAAGGCCCGGATAACACAATGTTTCAGTACAGGGCTGGACAACACATTCATGTTTCTATACAGGCCTAGACAACACATTAATGTTTCTATACTATACAGGCCTAGACAAAACATTAACGTTTCTATACAGGCCTAGACGACGCATTAATGTTTCTATTCTATACAGGCCTGGACAACACAATGTTTTTATACAGGCCTGGACAACACATTCATGTTTCTATACTATACAGGCCTAGACGACACATTAATGTTTCTATACAGGCCTGGACAACACATTAATGTTTCTATACAGGCCTAGACGACACATTAATGTTTCTATGCTATACAGGCATAGACAACACATTAATGTTTCTATACAGGCCTGGACAACACATTAATGATCATATACAAGCCTGGAAAACACAATAATGTTTCTATACTATACAGGCCTAGACAACACATTAATGTTTCTATACAGGCCTAGACGACACATTAATGTTTCTATGCTATACAGGCCTGGACAACACATTAATGTTTCTATACAGGCCTGGACAACACAATGTTTCTATACAGGCCTGGACAACACATTAATGTTTCTATACAGGCCTGGACAACTCATTAATGTTTCTATACTATATAGGCCTAGACAACACATTAATGTTTCTATACAGGCCTGGACAACACAAACATGTTTCTATACTATACAGGCCTGGACAACACAATAATGTTTCTATACTATACAGGCCTGGACAACACAATCATGTTTCTATACTATACAGGCCTGGACAACACAATAATGTTTCTATACTATACAGGCCTAGACAACACATTAATGTTTCTATACAGGCCTAGACAACACAGTAATGTTTCTATACTATACAGGCCTGGACAACACATTAATGTTTATATACAGGCCTAGACAACACAATAATGTTTCTATACAGGCCTAGACAACACAGTAATGTTTCTATACTATACAGGCCTGGACAACACATTCATGTTTCTATACTATACAGGTCTAGACAACACATTAACGTTTCTATACTATACAGGCCTAGACAACACAATAATGTTTCTATACTATACAGGCCTAGACAACACAATATTGTTTCTATACTATACAGGCCTAGACAACACATTAATGTTTCTATACTATACAGGCCTAGACAACACATTAATGTTTCTATACTATACAGGCCTGGACAAGACATTAATGTTTCTATGCTATACAGGCCTAGACAACACATTAATGTTTCTATACTATACAGGCCTAGACAACACATGAATGTTTCTATACTATACAGGCCTAGACAACACATTATTGTTTCTATACTATACAGGCCTAGACAACACATTAATGTTTCTATACTATACAGGCCTGGACAACACATTAATGTTTCTATACTATACAGGCCTAGACAACACATTAATGTTTCTATACAGGCCTAGACAACACAATAATGTTTCTATACTATACAGGCCTAGACAACACATTAATGTTTCTATACAGGCCTAGACGACACATTAATGTTTCTATGCTATACAGGCCTGGACAACACATTAATGTTTCTATACAGGCCTGGACAACACAATGTGTCTATACAGGCCTGGACAACACAATGTTTCTATACAGGCCTGGACAACACATTAATGTTTCTATACAGGCCTGGACAACTCATTAATGTTTCTATACTATATAGGCCTAGACAACACATTAATGTTTCTATACAGGCCTGGACAACACAATCATGTTTCTATACTATACAGGCCTGGACAACACAATAATGTTTCTATACTATACAGGCCTGGACAACACAATCATGTTTCTATACTATACAGGCCTGGACAACACAATAATGTTTCTATACTATACAGGCCTAGACAACACATTAATGTTTCTATACAGGCCTGGACAACACATTCATGTTTCTATACAGGCCTAGACAACACAATAATGTTTCTATACTATACAGGCCTGGACAACACATTCATGTTTCTATACAGGCCTGGACAACACAATCATGTTTCTATACAGGCCTAGACAACACATTAATGTTTCTATACAGGCCTAGACAACACATGAATGTTTCTATACAGGCCTTGACAACACATTAATGTTTCTATACAGGCCTAGACAACACAATAATGTTTCTATACTATACAGGCCTGAACAACACATTAATGATTCTATACAGGCCTGGACAACACATTCATGTTTCTATACTATACAGGCCTGGACAAAACATTAATGTTTCTATACTATACAGGCCTAGACAACACATTAATGTTTCTATACTAAACAGGCCTAGAAAACACATTCATGTTTCGATACTATACAGGCCTGGACAACACATTAATGATTCTATACAGGCCTGGACAACACATTCATGTTTCTATACTATACAGGCCTGGACAACACATTCACGATTCTATACAGGCCTGGACAAAACATTCATGTTTCTATACTATACAGGCCTGGACAACACATTCATGTTTCTATACTATACAGGCCTAGACAACACATTCATGTTTCTATACTATACAGGCCTGGACAACACATTCATGTTTCTATACTATACAGGCCTGGACAACACAATAATGTTTCTATACTATACAGGCCTAGACAACACATTAATGTTTCTATACAGGCCTGGACAACACATTCATGTTTCTATACAGGCCTAGACAACACAATAATGTTTCTATACTATACAGGCCTGGACAACACATTCATGTTTCTATACAGGCCTGGACAACACAATCATGTTTCTATACAGGCCTAGACAACACATTAATGTTTCTATACAGGCCTAGACAACACATTAATGTTTCTATACAGGCCTAGACAACACAATAATGTTTCTATACTATACAGGCCTGAACAACACATTAATGATTCTATACAGGCCTGGACAACACATTCATGTTTCTATACTATACAGGCCTGGACAAAACATTAATGTTTCTATACTATACAGGCCTAGACAACACATTAATGTTTCTATACTATGCAGGCCTTGACAACACATTCATGTTTCTATACTATACAGGCTTAGACAACACATGAATGATTCTATACTATACAGGCCTGGACAACACATTAATGATTCTATACTATACAGGCTTAGACAACACATGAATGATTCTATACTATACAGGCCTGGAAAACACATTAATGTTTCTATACTAAACAGGCCTAGAAAACACATTCATGTTTCGATACTATACAGGCCTGGACAACACATTAATGATTCTATACAGGCCTGGACAACACATTCATGTTTCTATACTATACAGGCCTGGACAACACATTCACGATTCTATACAGGCCTGGACAAAACATTCATGTTTCTATACTATACAGGCCTGGACAACACATTCATGTTTCTATACTATACAGGCCTAGACAACACATTCATGTTTCTATACTATACAGGCCTGGACAACACATTCATGTTTCTATACTATACAGGCCTGGACAACACATTCATGTTTCTATACTATACAGGCCTGGACAACACATTCATGATTCTATACAGGCCTGGACAACACATTCATGTTTCTATACTATACAGGCCTGGGCAACACATTAATGTTTCTATACTATACAGGCCTAGACAACACATTCATGTTTCTATACTATACAGGCCTGGACAACACATTAATGTTTCTATACTATACAGGCCTGGACAACACATTAATGTTTCTATACTATACAAACCTGGACAACACAATAATGTTTCTATACAGGCCTAGACAACACATTCATGTTTCTATACTATACAGGCCTAGACAACACATTAATGTTTCTATACTATACAGGCCTGGACAACACATTCATGTTTCTATACTATACAGTCCTGGACAACACATTAATGTTTCTTTACTATACAGGCTTAGACAACACATTAATGTTTCTATACAGGCCTGGACAACACATTAATGTTTCTATACAGGCCTAGACAACACATTCATGTTTCTATACAGGCCTGGACAACACATTCATGTTTCTATACTATACAGGCCTAGACAACACATTAATGTTTCTATACAGGCCTGGACAACACATTAATGTTTCTATACTATACAGGCCTAGACAACACATTAATGTTTCTATACTGTACAGGCCTAGACAACACATTAATGTTTCTATACTATACAGGCCTAGACAACACATTAATGTTTATATACAGGCCTGGACAACACATTAATGTTTCTATACAGGCCTGGACAACACATTAATGTTTCTATACTATACAGGCCTAGACAACACATTAATGTTTATATACAGGCCTGGACAACACATTAATGTTTCTATACAGGCCTGGACAACACATTAATGTTTCTATACTATACAGGCCTAGACAACACATTCATGTTTCTATACTGTACAGGCCTGGACAAAACATTCATGTTTCTATACTATACAGGCCTGGACAACACATTCATGTTTCTATTCTATACAGGCCTAGACAACACAATAATGTTTCTATACTATACAGGCCTAGACAACACATTAATGTTTCTAAACTATACAGGCCTAGACAACACATTCATGATTCTATACTATACAGGCCTGGACAACACATTCATGTTTCTATACTATACAGGCCTGGACAACACATTCATGTTTCTATACTATACAGGCCTAGACAACACATTTATGTTTCTATACTATACAGGCCTAGACAACACATGAATGTTTCTATACTATACAGGCCTAGACAACACATTAATGTTTCTATACTATACAGGCCTGGACAACACATTCATGTTTCTATACTATACAGGCCTAGACAACACATTCATGTTTCTATACTATACAGGCCTAGACAACACATTAATGTTTCTATACTATACAGGCCTAGACAACACATTCATGTTTCTATACTATACAGGCCTGGACAACACATTCATGTTTCTATACTATACAGGCCTAGACAACACATTAATGTTTCTATACTATACAGGCCTTGACAACACATTCATGTTTCATTCCTATACAGGCCTAGACAACACATTCATGTCTATCTATACTATACAAGCCTGGACAATGTTTCTATACTATACACAGACAACACATTAATGTTTCTATACTATACAGGCCTGGACAACACATTCATGTTTCTATACAGGCCTAGACAACACATTCATGTTTCTATACTATACAGGCCTAGACAAACAAATTAATGTTTCTATACAGGCCTACAGGCCTAGACAACACATTAATGTTTCTATACTATACAGGCCTTGACAACACATTCATGTTTCATTCCTATACAGGCCTAGACAACACATTCATGTTTCTATACTATACAAGCCTGGACAACACATTCATGTTTCTATACAGGCCTGGACAACACATTCATGTTTACAGGCCTATACAGGCCTGGACAACACATTCATGTTTCTATACAGGCCTAGACAACACATTCATGTTTCTATACAGGCCTAGACAACACATTCATGTTTCTATACAGGCCTAGACAACACATTCATGATTCTATACTATACAGGCCTAGACAAACACATTCATGTTTCTATACTATACAGGCCTAGACAAACACATTAATGTTTCTATACTATACAGGCCTAGAAAACACATTAATGTTTCTATACTATACAGGCCTAGACAACACATTCATGTTTCTATACAGGCCTAGACAACACATTACTGTTTCTATACAGGCCTGGACAACACATTCATGTTTCTATACTATACAGGCCTAGACAACACATTAATGTTTCTATACTATACAGGCCTGGACAACACATTCATGACAACACATTCATGTTTCTATACTATACAGGCCTAGACAACAAAACATTAATGTTTCTATACTATACAGGCCTAGACAACACATTAATGTTTCTATACAGGCCTAGACAACACATTAATGTTTCTATACAGGCCTAGACAACACATTAATGTTTCTATACAGGCCTAGACAACACATTAATGTTTCTATACAGGCCTAGACAACACATTCATGTTTCTATACAGGCCTAGACAACACATTAATGTTTCTATACAGGCCTGGACAACACATTCATGTTTCTATACTATACAGGCCTAGACAACACATTAATGTTTCTATACTATACAGGCCTAGACAACACATTCATGTTTCTATACAGGCGTAGACAACACATGAATGTTTCTATACAGGCCTGGACAACACATTCATGTTTCTATATTATACAGGCCTAGACAACACATTAATGTTTCTATACTATACAGGCCTGGACAACACATTCATGTTTCTATACTATACAGGCCTAGACAACACATTCATGTTTCTATACTATACAGGCCTGGACAACACATTTATGTTTCTATACTATACAGGCCTAGACAACACATTAATGTTTCTATACTATACAGGTCTAGACAACACATTAATGTTTCTATACAGGCCTAGACAACACATTAATGTTTCTAAACAGGCCTGGACAACACATTAATGTTTCTATACTATACAGGCCTGGACAACACATTCATGTTTCTATTCTATACAGGCCTGGACAACACATTAATGTTTCTATACTATACAGGCCTGGACAACACATTCATGTTTCTATACTATACAGGCCTGGACAACACATTCATGTTTCTATACTATACAGGCCTGGACAACACATTAATGTTTCTATACAGGCCTAGACAACACATTAATGTTTCTATACAGGCCTAGACAACACATTAATGTTTCTATACTATACAGGCCTGGACAACACATTCATGTTTCTATTCTATACAGGCCTGGACAACACATTAATGTTTCTATACTATACAGGCCTGGACAACACATTCATGTTTCTATACTATACAGGCCTGGACAACACATTCATGTTTCTATACAGGCCTGGACAACACATTCATATTTCTATACAGGCCTAGACAACACATTAATGTTTCTATACAGGCCTGGACAACACATGCATGTTTCTATACTATACAGGCCTGGACAACACATTCATGTTTCTATACAGGCCTAGACAACACATTAATGTTTCTATACAGGCCTGGACAACACATGCATGTTTCTATACTATACAGGCCTGGACAACACATGAATGTTTCTATACTATACAGGCCTAGACAACACATTAATGTTTCTATACAGGCCTAGACAACACATTAATGTTTCTATACAGGCCTGGACAACACATTCATGTTTCTATACTATACAGGCCTAGACAACACATTAATGTTTCTATACTATACAGGCCTAGACAACACATTCATGTTTCTATACAGGCGTAGACAACACATTAATGTTTCTATACAGGCCTGGACAACACATTCATGTTTCTATATTATACAGGCCTAGACAACACATTAATGTTTCTATACTATACAGGCCTGGACAACACATTCATGTTTCTATACTATACAGGCCTAGACAACACATTCATGTTTCTATACTATACAGGCCTGGACAACACATTTATGTTTCTATACTATACAGGCCTAGACAACACATTAATGTTTCTATACTATACAGGCCTAGACAAAACATTAATGTTTCTATACTATACAGGTCTAGACAACACATTAATGTTTCTATACTATACAGGCCTAGACAACACATTCATGTTTCTATTCTATACAGGCCTAGACAACTCATTCATGTTTCTATACTATACAGGCCTGGACAACACATTAATGTTTCTATACTATACAGGCCTGGACAACACATTCATGTTTCTATACTATACAGGCCTGGACAACACATTAATGTTTCTATACTATACAGGCCTGGACAACACATTCATGTTTCTATTCTATACAGGCCTAGACAACTCATTCATGTTTCTATACTATACAGGCCTGGACAACACATTAATGTTTCTATACTATACAGGCCTGGACAACACATTCATGTTTCTATACTATACAGGCCTGGACAACACATTCATGTTTCTATACTATACAGGCCTGGACAACACATTCATGTTTCTATACAGGCCTAGACCACACATTAATGTTTCTATACAGTCCTAGACAACACATTAATGTTTCTATACTATACAGGCCTGGACAACACATTCATGTTTCTATTCTATACAGGCCTGGACAACACATTAATGTTTCTATACTATACAGGCCTGGACAACACATTCATGTTTCTATACTATACAGGCCTGGACAACACATTCATGTTTCTATACAGGCCTGGACAACACATTCATGTTTCTATACAGGCCTAGACAACACATTAATGTTTCTATACAGGCCTGGACAACACATGCATGTTTCTATACTATACAGGCCTGGACAACACATTCATGTTTCTATACAGGCCTAGACAACACATTAATGTTTCTATACAGGCCTGGACAACACATGCATGTTTCTATACTATACAGGCCTGGACAACACATTAATGTTTCTATACTATACAGGCCTAGACAACACATTCATGTTTCTATACAGGCCTAGACAACACATTAATGTTTCTATACTATACAGGCCTAGACAACACATTAATGTCTCTATACTATACAGGCCTAGACAACACATTCATGTTTCTATACAGGCCTGGACAACACATTCATGATTCTATACAGGCCTAGACAACACATTCATGATTCTATACTATACAGGCCTAGACAACACATTAATGTTTCTATACTATACAGGCCTGGGCAACACAATCATCTTTCAATACTATACAGGCCTAGACAACACATTAATGTTTCTATACAGGCCTTGACAACACAATGTTTCTATACAGGCCTTGACAACACAATGTTTCTATACAGGCCTTGACAACACAATGTTTCTATACAGGCCTGGACAACACAATGTTTCTATACAGGCCTTGACAACACATTCATGTGTCTATACAGGCTTGGACAACACATTAATGTTTCTATGCTATACAGGCCTGGACAGTGAGGGCATGACTATATCATATATTCTGCTGGCATGCGCAAGCCTGTCATGGTGTTTATATGTTAGTGCATGTATGACTATCAAGATCACAGCGTAGTTCGATTGAATACTGCAGGGTACTATTACATATGACATGAAGAGACTCTTGGTCACACAGACAACACTGGATCCCACTGAGACAGCTCTGACCAGAGACACAGTAGACATGCTTATTACAGAGGGGGGGGGGGGTGAGGAGGAAGGGAGAGACGAAGAGAGAAGAGGAGAGAGAGAAAGGAGGAAAAGGGGGTGGAAAAGAGGGAGAAGATGGAGAGGGAGACATATGCGGAGG
This sequence comes from Oncorhynchus clarkii lewisi, assembly GCF_045791955.1. NCBI lineage: Eukaryota > Metazoa > Chordata > Actinopteri > Salmoniformes > Salmonidae > Oncorhynchus > Oncorhynchus clarkii. The sequence continues at coordinate 32,145,567 of NC_092177.1, read as the reverse complement.
AGAGAGGGGGAAATATGCAGAGGAGGGAGGAGAGGGGGGAGATATGCAGAGGAGGGAGGAGAGAGGGTGAGATATGCAGCGGAGAGAGGAGAGGGGGGAGATATGCAGAGGAGAGAGGGTGAGATATGCAGCGGAGAGAGGAGAGGGGGGGAGATATGCAGAGGAGGGAGGAGAGAGGGGGAGATATGCAGCGGAGAGAGGGTGAGATATGCAGCGGAGAGAGGAGAGAGGGGGAGACATGCAGAGGAGAGAGGAGAGGGGGAAATATGCAGAGGAGGGAGGAGAGAGGGGGATATATGCAGAGGAGAGAGGAGAGAGGAGGAGACATGCAGAGGAGAGAGGAGAGAGGAGGAGACATGCAGAGGAGAGAGGAGAGAGGGTGAGATATGCAGAAGAGATAGGAGAGAGGGTGAGATATGCAGAGGAGAGAGGAGAGAGGGTGAGATATGCAGAGGAGAGAGGGGGAGACATGCAGAGGAGAGAGGAGAGAGGGTGAGATATGCAGAGGAGAGAGGGTGAAATATGCAGAGGAGAGAGGGTGAGATATGCAGAGGAGACAGGGTGAGATATGCAGAGGAGAGAGGATAGAGGGTGAGATATTCAGAAAAGAGAGTGGGAAGGGTGATACAGTGCCTTGCGAAAGTATTCGGCCCCCTTGAACTTTGCGACCTTTTGCCACATTTCAGGCTTCAAACATAAAGATATAAACCTGTATTTTTTTGTGAAGAATCAACAACAAGTGGGACACAATCATGAAGTGGAACGACATTTATTGGATATTTCAAACTTTTTTAACAAATCAAAAACTGAAAAATTGGGCGTGCAAAATTATTCAGCCCCTTTACTTTCAGTGCAGCAAACTCTCTCCAGAAGTTCAGTGAGGATCTCTGAATGATCCAATGTTGACCTAAATGACTAATGATGATAAATACAATCCACCTGTGTGTAATCAAGTCTCCGAATAAATGCACCTGCACTGTGAAAGTCTCAGAGGTCCGTTAAAAGCGCAGAGAGCATCATGAAGAACAAGGAACACACCAGGCAGGTCCGAGATACTGTTGTGAAGAAGTTTAAAGCCGGATTTGGATACCAAAAGATTTCCCAAGCTTTAAACATCCCAAGGAGCACTGTGCAAGCGATAATATTGAAATGGAAGGAGTATCAGACCACTGCAAATCTACCAAGACCTGGCCGTCCCGCTAAACTTTCAGCTCATACAAGGAGAAGACTGATCAGAGATGCCCATGATCACTCTGGATGAACTGCAGAGATCTACAGCTGAGGTGGGAGACTCTGTCCATAGGACAACAATCAGTCATATATTGCACAAATCTGGCCTTTATGGAAGAGTGGCAAGAAGAAAGCCATTTCTTAAAGATATCCATAAAAAGTGTAGTTTAAAGTTTGCCACAAGCCACCTGGGAGACACACCAAACATGTGGAAGAAGGTGCTCTGGTCAGATGAAACCAAAATTGAACTTTTTGGCAACAATGCAAAACGTTATGTTTGGCGTAAAAGCAACACAGCTGAACACACCATCCCCACTGTCAAACATGGTGGTGGCAGCATCATGGTTTGGGCCTGCTTTTCTTCAGCAGGGACAGGGAAGATGGTTAAAATTGATGGGAAGATGGATGGAGCCAAATACAGGACCATTCTGGAAGAAAACCTGATGGAGTCTGCAAAAGACCTGAGACTGGGACGGAGATTTGTCTTCCAACAAGACAATGATCCAAAACATAAAGCAAAATCTACAATGGAATGGTTCAAAAATAAACATATCCAGGTGTTAGAATGGCCAAGTCAAAGTCCAGACCTGAATCCAATTGAGAATCTGTGGAAAGAACTGAAAACTGCTGTTCACAAATGCTCTCCATCCAACCTCACTGAGCTCGAGCTGTTTTGCAAGGAGGAATGGGAAAAAATTTCAGTCTCTCGATGTGCAAAACTGATAGAGACATACCCCAAGCGACTTACAGCTGTAATCGCAGCAAAAGGTGGCGCTACAAAGTATTAACTTAAGGGGGCTGAATAATTTTGCACGCCCAATTTTTCTGTTTTTGATTTGTTAAAAAAGTTTGAAATATCCAATAAATGTCGTTCCACTTCATGATTGTGTCCCACTTGTTGTTGATTATTCACAAAAAAATACAGTTTTATATCTTTATGTTTGAAGCCTGAAATGTGGCAAAAGGTCGCAAAGTTCAAGGGGGCCGAATACTTTCGCAAGGCACTGTATATGCAGAGGAGAGAGGAGAGAGGAGAGAGGAGAGAGGGTGATATATGCAGAGGAGAGAGGAGAGAGGAGAGAGGGTGAGATATGCAGAAGAGAGAGAAGAGAGGGTGATATATGCAGAGGAGAGAGAAGAGAGGGTGATATATGCAGAGGAGAGAGGAGGAGACATGCAGAGGAGAGACGAGATAGGGTGAGATATGCAGAGAAGATAGGAGAGAGGGTGATATGCAGAGGAGAGAGGAGAGAGGAGAGAGGGTGATATATGCAGAGGAGATATGCAGAGGAAAGAGAAGAGAGGGTGATATAAGCAGAGGAGAGAGGAGAGAGGGAGATATATGCAGAGGAGAGAGGAGAGAGGGTGATATATGCAGAGGAGAGAGGAGAGAGGGTGATATATGCAGAGGAGAGAGGAGGAGACATGCAGAGGAGAGATGGTGATATATGCAGAGGAGAGAGGGGGAGACATGCAGAGGAGAGATGGTGATATATGCAGAGGAGAGAGGAGAGAGGGTGATATATGCAGAGGAGAGAGGAGAGAGGAGAGAGGGTGATATATGCAGAGGAGAGAGGAGAGAGGGTGATATATGCAGAGGAGAGAGGAGGAGACATGCAGAGGAGAGAGGGTGATATATGCAGAGGAGAGAGGAGAGAGGGTGAGATATGCAGAGGAGAGAGGGGGAGACATGCAGAGGAGAGAGGAGAGACGGGGAAATATGCAGAGGAGGGAGGAGAGAGGGGGAGATATGCAGAGGAGAGAGGAGAGAGGAGGAGACATGCAGAGGAGAGAGGGGAGAGGGGGAAATATGCAGAGGAGGGAGGAGAGAGGGGGAGATATGCAGAGGAGAGAGGAGGAGACATGCAGAGGATAGAGGGTGATATGTGCAGAGGAGAGAGAAGAGAGGGTGAGATATGCAGAGGAGATAGGAGAGAGGGGGAAATATGCAGAGGAGATAGGAGAGAGGGTGAGATATGCAGAGGAGAGAGGAGAGAGGAGAGAGGGTGAGATATGCGGAGGAGAGAGGAGAGAGGGTGAGATTTGCAAAGGAGAGAAGAGAGAGGGGGAAGGGTGATATATGCAGAGGAGAGAAGGGGAAGGGAGATGGAGAAAAGACAGAGGGGGAGAAAATACATGAAGTGTAGAGAAAGAAGAGAAGAAGAGTATAGTATTTGTCAGGGGTATGAGTGTATGAGGTCCTGTCCAGAGACTGAACCATCAGGGTGAATTGTAGTCATCAGAGTAGGACAGTGTCTGGTTGTAACAGACCACCAGCCTGGAATTAGGGAATGCCCTGTCCCTGCCTGTCATATGGGAACACAAATGTCCCACAGTTATATGAATTTATTATATTACGCATACACCAACTGAATTTCAATGGGAATCGCCTCCTACACAACGGCTTGGTCGATGAGCACATGAAGGTAAAGAAACAGGACTGAAACCTACAAGCAAGCCAACAGTGTGACAAATGAATGGGTAGAGAAGCGTGGGTTAAAAGGGGAATGGAGTCAGGGGAGAAGAGAGGAGAGAGGTGTGGGTCAGGGGGAGAGGAGAATGGCAAGAGACAGAAAGGTACATACTGCTATGGGTAGGTTGGTGGGGAAGGTGTCGACGTGGCTGAGGAGAGAGTTTGGCGCTGGTGTTGAACTACTAGTAGAAGCTGTGTGGATAAGTGGTCATTATATTGCAATTGCCACACGTCATGGCTGATCCCGTGAGGAGGACAAAGTGATAGGGATTTAGAGTGTTTTGTTTGTTTTCTTGTAGTTGGGGGCTGCTCCTCTCAGGGATCTGGTCTCAGTGTCCTGTGGCACAGCCGTCAGTGATCTCTAAGTAGCTCTGATTAGATTTCATGCATTTTCCACTCTCTCTCCACCCTCCATCCTCAGCCCTCCACCTCCCTCCCTCCACCCACCACATCACAGCTTTTAGGAGCAGGCCTAATGGTCATTATTTATTTTTTCCAGTGAGTTGGGGTGACCAGGAGTGAAGGGGGGGCAAGTATAATGATACATGCTCATTTGATGTGTCTCTGCTATGTCATGCTCACTTCACGTTGCGCTGAGATATACTGCTTTAAAGTAAATATATACTGTTGTCCTGTGAATGTGTGTGTTGTGTGGGTGTAGGGTTGGAGTTGACGAGAGGAGTGTGTAGCTGTTTCTCTTCTCTCAATTCCTCGCTAACTATTCATCTTCCTCCTCCCTTCTTTCCACTCTACAGAAATATCCCTGGGAAGTTAGCACGGTTTAGCACGGGTCTCGACTAAACCGTGTTTAATTAAGTTCATGCAGAGTTAATTGCATAATCTCACTCCATAGTTATTACTTAGTGCCTTACCAGCTGAGGCCGCAGTGCGAGGCTGAAGTTGTGTTAATTCTCGGGTAATGAAATGAAACGCTTCGCATGGTTTCAGCATTGACATCTCACTCTTCACCGTACAGCATACTCAGTCAGTCATGAGGCGTTCAGCCATCACTACACTCATAATTGGCTTGAGTGAAGTGGGCCCGACAATTTTAGAGTATAATTATTACGTGTGGTATATCCAATGTGTATGTGTCACTGTATGCTTTGCAGCGTGGTTAGGGCACATCCACTTGTGTGATATACTACAATGCAGACCTTGTCCAAAGTGGCAGTTGACATTTCGACCAGAGTGAGTCAACTTTTCAACCAGCACTCTAAATGGCCCTTGGAATATCCACTTTTTTATTTATTTAGATAACCCTTCATGAATGTATCTGATATTTCTGTGATGGGTTGATGATTCTTCCGCAAAGCCAAAGCCCTGCCCATTGACGCACTCATTCGCCGGGTCTAATATTTTTAATGCAGATAACGTTGATATCGGGCATCATGGTGCCCACATAGTTATTCTGCATGGGCTATCAATCTCGCTCTATTTAAATCTTTAGGGGCAACTTTTTGTCTCTGTCATGATCATGCGTTATGGTGATGACTGCTTGGAAGCCTGAAAAGAAAAAGTTGTTATTTTATTTGTCAGATTAAAAGCCGTATTTTATGTTATTGGAGTGGCGCCCCATGGAGAAGGGGTTTAATTTAAACCAACATTTGTTTTTCCAACGATTAATCCCCCTTCAATTAAAATAAGTAAATGCAGCCTATGTCTGAAAGGCTTTCCCGAACGACCGCCTCGGGGATCTCTACTGTAATTGCTTCATGTTTGTTGTCACAAATGTCTCCGTGTAGATCAAAACTGAGCGATATATGGAGACCGGAACCTATCGCCGCCCGACGGAGAGCGCACCAGGCGGGCAGGGCAAAGTGAGGACGACCCCTTTAATCATTCATCTACAGGACTACCCTATCTCCAGTAACTGGTCATTCATCTCCATAGCCGCCATATTTCAGGGAAAATAACGTTTTAATATTCAAGTCAAACTAGGGAAACATTTTCTGCGCCCCCGGTTTGCTGTGCGCTCACAGTTCCTGGTGGGGTCGGACGCATAGCCCCACTCAGACGCGTTGTGACAGAAACAAGCCTTCGCATCTGGGAAGAGTGAACAATCTTCTCCTCGCCTCGTAACGAGATTTGAAGCCTCTCCCTTTATCAAACCAACGGACATCGTCGGATACCAACGACTTATAATGACACTTTAAGTCACCCTCTTACCGCGCGCTGGTGTGTGCTGTCTCTGGTATTATTTTTCATTTTCACACTGAGGGCGAAAAGGGGGGAAACAGACAACTCGTACATCTCCAAGTTTTCGGGTTGTCGGTCGCAGTGGAGGGAGCGAGAGGCGATGGCAGACCCGGTGACAGCAGCGCTCGCTCTCCTGGTTCTCACCTTGGCAAGTGAGTAATCTCTCTAAATCTACTCGGCCCTGTGCGGGACCGGGACCCCCAGGGTACCCTGGGTATACTTAGACTGGACCATAACTATAGCTTACCGTGGCTCTTCATATTGTGATTCGGCCGCGACACATCCTGCATATCCATGGTCCTTACAGGATGGGGGCAGCCTATTTTTAACGATTCTAATTATTCATAATTTGGTTTGAATATCAAGACATAAAAAAGTCAAAGACAAATATTCGAATTCCTGTCTGGATAGCACCTAGGCTATGCGTAACGGGTGTTATGTTAATAGTTGTTTATATGAGAGGCTAGCCTACTGTTGTAAATTATGATGATGTTACAATTATTTCCCTGCTTTGATAACATTATATATTTTCAACGGACAGACCAGTGGGGGGACGTATTGCAGGTATTCGGTGCGTCAGATTGTGTTTAGACACGTGATTTTAACGGCTCCGTTAACTAACGTGCTCGCTTTTTACACAACATACACGCTGGCTGTTATGCACTGCGCAGCAATGTGTGACATACACACACAGGCCCAGAGAGAGGTCTCCGAATTTCACACACAGTATTCATCTTTATTAGGCTTGAAGCTAACAGGCCTAAGGTTTAAATCTTTTGGCCGAATTGTAGAAATGATCAAACTGACTCATCATAACACTTCTTTGAAATCTTTTGACAATATAGGTATTTTATGACAGCCATTTAAATGTTGTGTCTAATTGAACACACACAATGCCAAATAAACCTGCTTGATTAGGCTTTTATGATTTCATAATGGCTAATTGTGCTTAATGGTTCACTGCTGATGATGATTAGGACATCAAGGTGCCTTTCCACCCTTGATTTGGAATATATACGTTTTACTCAAACCCAAAGAGGAATTAAAATACGTTCCTTTGACTTACCTCTACATTGTAGATATGTCGGTGCGTCACATCTTTAATAGTATGCCAATGCAGTCCATGGTGCTGAATTTCTGCCCCTTTTACCAACGCTATCCAAGGTGCTGAATACGGGCTCTTTTAAGGACGCTGTCCAAGGTGCTGAATAAGGGCCACTTTTACAGACGCTGTCCAAGGTGCTGAATTAGGATAGGCCTACATTTCAATTTAGTCATGATATTCAACTCAATCTACTCTAAGCTGGTGGTGAACACTGGGGCTGTTGGAAAATACTGTTTCACTCCAAAAGCACAAGTCTCCCAAGATTAGATACTTGGATTCTCAGATAGGCCTAATGAGTGGTCACCCTGTGAATGTTTTCTCAACTTCCCTTATCTTCCTCCTGAGGACATGTAGTGAGCACATGCAGACTGGATGCTCAGCCTGTTCTCCGAGAGCTGTCTCGGGAGACAACATAGCGTGACTGTGTCACTGTCACCTCTTGTCTCACTCTGTCTGGAAACCACTCAATCTGGCAACCGCCTCTGTAGAGTTTAGCTTCGTGCGCTCACTGTCTTGCACTCTCTCTCTCTCTCTTTTGGAGGGGGAGGGGGTGCCTGTAAAGTTTGGAGGGTTGTAAAGATTAGTCTCTTTTACTCACTATCTTTCTGTTTGGCTGCAACTCTCTCGTTCACATACTCTTTTCTTTTCATCTGTCTGTCTCTACCTCCATCCTCTCTCTCTCTCTCTCTCTCTCTCTCTCCCTCCCTCCTCCTCTAACCCCTCTCTCCCCCAGTAGCAGCTGCATGCTGTAGTGGTAGCCTATAGTGCTGGTGTGCTAACACGTGCTAAAGCTAACTCTGATTAGATCTCTTGTTTGTTCACTGGTTCTCAATGCCCAGGAGTGCAGGAGAGGGAATCACACGCTAGCAGTCTTTAGCTTAATGCACGCATGCACACCCACCCCAAAGAATAGAATACTTCCCTGGTTAATCAGGTGACCATTTTCAGAGAGCAGAAAAACATACGATAGAGGGAGAGAGAGAGAGAAATCAGAGAACGAGAGAGCGAGGAAGAGAGAAAAAGAAAGAGAAAGAGAGAGAGAAGTAGAGTGGTCTCTTATGTAGATGACGTTCTGTGAGAGCCAGCAGCAGGAGTTGCATCAGTTGGTTTTAGAAACCAGGCTCTACTCCCGCTCCTTCCCATGGCCACATTAGTTGATGTGAGAATGACAGACAGGGAAAGGAGAACAGAAGAAAACCACTCTCCCTCACCTGCCTTTGTTCCGCTCGACCTGCACTTGTAACCTGTTACTGTCGCTGGAAACGAGAGTGGAGAGCGGAGCAGAGGGGGACAAAGAAAGAGAGGAGAGGAAGAGCAAGGGAAGAGAGGAGGGGGAGGAAAGAGGAGAGCAAGGGAAGATAGGAGAGAGGAGAGCAAGGGAAGCGAGGAGGGGGAGGAGAGAGGAGAGAAAGGGAAGAGAGGAGGGGGAGGAGAGAGGAGAGCAAGGGAAGAGAGGAGGGGGAGGAGAGGAAGAGCAAGGGAAGAGAGGAGGGAGAGGAAAGAGGAGAGCAAGGGAAGAGAGGAGGGGGAGGAGAGAGGAGAGCAAGGGAAGAGAGGAGGGGGAGGAGAGAGGAGAGCAAGGGAAGAGATGAGATGGGAGGAAAGAGGAGAGCAAAGGAAGAGAGGAGGGGGAGGAGAGAGGAGAGCAAGGGAAGAGAGGAGATGAGAGGAGAGCAAGGGAAGAGAGGAGGGGGAGGAGAGAGGAGAGCAAGGGAAGAGAGGAGGGGGAGGAGAGAGGAGAGCAAGGGAAGAGAGGAGATGGGAGGAGAGAGGAGAGCAAGGGAAGAGAGGAGGGGGAGGAGAGAGGAGAGCAAGGGAAGAGAGGAGGGGGAGGAGAGAGGAGAGCAAGGGAAGAGAGGAGGGGGAGGAGAGAGGAGAGCAAGGGAAGAGAGGAGGGGGAGGAGAGAGGAGAGCAAGGGAAGAAAAGAGATGGGAGGAGAGAGGAGAGCAAGGGAAGAGAGGAGGGGGAGGAGAGAGGAGAGCAAGGGAAGAGAGGAGATGGGAGGAGAGAGGAGAGCAAGGGAGAGAGAGGAGGAGGAGGAGGAGAGGAGCGCAAGGGAAGAGAGGAGGGGAGGAGAGAGGAGAGCAAGGGAAGAGAGGAGGGGGAGGAGAGAGTAGCAAGGGAAGAGAGGAGGGGGAGGAGAGAGGAGCAAGGGAAGAGAGGAGGTGGAGGAGAGAGAAGAGCAAGGGAAGAGAGGAGGGGGAGGAGAGAGGAGCAAGGGAAGAGAGGAGCAAGGGAAGAGAGGAGGGGGAGGAGAGAGGAGAGCAAGGGAAGAGAGGAAGGGGAGGAGAGAGGAGCAAGGGAAGAGAGGAGGGGGAGGAGAGAGGAGAGCAAGGGAAGAGAGGAGGGGGAGGAGAGAGGATAGCAAGGGAAGAGAGGAGGGGAGGAGAGAGGAGAGCAAGGGAAGAGAGGAGGGGGAGGAGAGAGGAGCAAGGGAAGAGAGGAGGGGGAGGAGAGAGGAGCAAGGGAAGAGAGGAGGTGGAGGAGAGAGAAGAGCAAGGGAAGAGAGGAGGGGGAGGAGAGAGAAGAGCAAGGGAAGAGAGGATGGGGAGGAGAGAGGAGCAAGGGAAGAGAGGAGGGGGAGGAGAGAGGAGAGCAAGGGAAGAGAGGAGGGGGAGGAGAGAGGAGCAAGGGAAGAGAGGAGGGGGAGGAGAGAGGAGAGCAAGGGAAGAGAGGAGGGGGAGGAGAGAGGAGAGCAAGGGAAGAGAGGAGGGGGAGGAGAGAGGAGAGCAAGGGAAGAGAGGAGATGGGAGGAGAGAGGAGAGCAAGGGAAGAGAGGAGATGGGAGGAGAGAGGAGAGCAAGGGAAGAGAGGAGATGGGAGGAGAGAGGAGAGCAAGGGAAGAGAGGAGATGGGAGGAGGAAAAACAGGGCCGTGCACAGACCATTCAGGGGGCAGGTGCTCAAAATGAAAAAAGGGCACCTCTCAGCACCCCCCATTTATTTTTTACCGATTGTGACTTGTTTTAAATGCTTTTAAACCATATAATATGAATCATCTTTTAACTGGTATACGTCTGGATAGTGGCTTGTGTGGATCATGTCGTAGTTTAAATATAACAGTACTGCCACAGCAGCATACCATTTGATCAACACTTGATAACACTTGATATACATCATCATATATATTCAGCCTGGTTGGCTGATAGCCTGCGGTTAGCTAGGGTCTAGACTAGCTGTGTTTCTGCTGCCCTGACACACATGTGAAACCCCCGACAGGAAGGGATGTAGCTGGGTCGGAGGGTTGCAGATGCAACCTCTCCTCTCTATGTCACTCTGCATCTCTCTCTGATGCGCGTATCAGCCAAGCAGACCCAATATTGATGATGGAAATCAAGTGTTATTCTGCTGTGGCAATACTGTTGATATTTGAACTAGGTAGCCTGCTACACACACTGGACCAGTGAACGCAACTTAAGCCATGCATGTTTGGAAACTGGGCTCGCGCAATCTCTGTACAGGGCATACTGGGGAAAAGGCACAACCGGGCGCATGCAATCTCTGTACAGGGCAGACCAACGGACAGGACTGGGCGGGTTGTGGCGAACTTGACGACGTCACAAAGACTTGTGTCTGTGCACGTGCCTGAGGGAAATGGAAGAGAGGAGGGGAGTTGAGGGAGGAGAGCAGGCTGGAGGAGGGCTGATGTGAAGAAGTGCGGCAGGGTGTTCCGTGAGGGTGTAGTTATTCACAGCGTGGGAGTGTAATGTTGCCTGTCAGCTGGAACACAAGTGCCCCTGAGACTGGGAGCAGAGCATACACACACACACACACACACACACACACACACACACACACACACACACACACACACACACACACACACACACACACACACACACACACACACACCACCAGCAACAACAAGAGTTCAAACACGGCCTGCACAGTTACAACAATGATCACAGTCAGCACAATTACCACCATTACAAGATTCACAGTCAGAGCAGCAAAAACAGGTTAACCGAAACAGGTTAACCGAAACAGGCAACCATAGGCAGCTACAGATATAGTATCTTATACATCATAACCAGAGTCTCATACTGAATATACTGTATATAGCTGATTTCTGGTAGATGTAGGTGCAGGGTAGAGGCAGACACAGTGGAAGGGAAGGCTGAAGTGGTTGACCCTGACAAGGCAATATCACCACCATGGGTCATTAAATCGTTTACACACTGGATACTTCTTCTGCCCATGAAGAAACAGATTATTTTGATCATTTGTCTGAAGTATAACCAAGGTGTGTTTGTGCGTTGCGGAAGAGACTGTTGTTGTTTTGGCCGGTAGGAAATAAAAGAGTCACAGTAAAATATTTGAGTTTCAGGCTTTCTGCATGTGAGAGGATGCTGTTTATATTTGAGTACAGATTAATTATTGAAGCAGTTAGAGTGCAGCAAGGTGGAGGAGAAGGAGGAGGAAAAGGAGGAGGAGGAGGAGGAGGAGGAGGAGGGGGAGGGGGAGGAGAAAGAAGAGGGGGTGGAGGAAGAGGAGGGGGAGGAGGAGGAGAAAGAGGAGGTGGAGGAAGAGGAGGAGGAGGATTATAAGAATCATTGGGGTTAGAGAGCTGTGTGTCCTGTTTAGATGTAGAGAGCCGTGTGTCCTGTTTAGGTTTAAAGTGAAGACCTGTGTGTCCTGTTTAGATGTAGAGAGCCGTGTGTCCTGTTTAGATGTAGAGAGCCGTGTTTCCTGTTTAGATGTAGAGAGCCGTGTTTCCTGTTTAGATGTAGAGAGCCGTGTGTCCTGTTTAGATGTAGAGAGCCGTGTTTCCTGTTTAGATGTAGAGAGCCGTGTGTCCTGTTTAGATGTAGACAGCTGTGTGTCCTGTTTAGATGTAGAGAGCCGTGTTTCCTGTTTAGATGTAGAGAGCCGTGTGTCCTGTTTAGATGTACAGAGCCGTGTGTCCTGTTTAGGTTTAAAGTGAAGACCTGTGTGTCCTGTTTAGATGTAGAGAGCCGTGTGTCCTGTTTAGATGTAGAGAGCCGTGTTTCCTGTTTAGATGTAGAGAGCCGTGTTTCCTGTTTAGATGTAGAGAGCCGTGTGTCCTGTTTAGATGTAGAGAGCCGTGTTTCCTGTTTAGATGTAGAGAGCCGTGTGTCCTGTTTAGATGTAGACAGCTGTGTGTCCTGTTTAGATGTAGAGAGCCGTGTTTCCTGTTTAGATGTAGAGAGCCGTGTGTCCTGTTTAGATGTACAGAGCCGTGTGTCCTGTTTAGGTTTAAAGTAAAGACCTGTGTGTCCTGTTTAGATGTAGAGAGCCGTGTTTCCTGTTTAGATGTAGAGAGCCGTGTTTCCTGTTTAGATGTAGAGAGCCGTGTTTCCTGTTTAGATGTAGAGCGCCGTGTGTCCTGTTTAGATGTAGAGAGCCGTGTTTCCTGTTTAGATGTAGAGAGCCGTGTTTCCTGTTTAGATGTAGAGAGCTGTGTGTCCTGTTTAGGTTTAAAATAAAGACCTGTGTGTCCTGTTTAGATGTAGAGAGCCGTGTTTCCTGTTTAGATGTAGAGAGCCGTGTTTCCTGTTTAGATGTAGAGAGCCGTGTGTCCTGTTTAGATGTATAGAGCCGTGTTTCCTGTTTAGATGTAGAGAGCTGTGTGTCCTGTTTAGGTTTAAAATAAAGACCTGTGTGTCCTGTTTAGGTTTAAAGTAAAGACCTGTGTGTCCTGTTTAGGTTTAAAGTAAAGACCTGTGTGTCCTGTTTCGGTTTAAAGTAAAGACCTGTGTGTCCTGTTTAGGTTTAAAGTAAAGACCTGTGTGTCCTGTTTAGGTTTAAAGTAAAGACCTGTGTGTCCTGTTTAGGTTTAAAGTAAAGACCTGTGTGTCCTGTTTAGGTTTAAAGTAAAGACCTGTGTGTCCTGTTTAGGTTTAAAGTAAAGACCTGTGTGTCCTGTTTAGGTTTAAAGTAAAGACCTGTGTGTATGTGTAAGAGTCTGAAGTATTTGATGTGTGGTCTGGGCTGCATCTCAACCTATAGAGCCCTAAAGGCCCTGGTCAACAGTAGTGCACTATATACACTATCCAATGAGGGTTCTTCGGCTGTCCCCATAGGAGAACCCTTTGAACAGCCGTTTTTGAATAAAGGTAGAACCCTTTTGGTTCCAGGTATTACCCTTTTGGTTTCCTCCCCACAGGGGGTTCTACATGGAACCCAAAAGAGTTCTAACTGGAACAAAAAAGGGTTCTCCTAATGGGGACAGCTAAAGAGTGTAGGAAATCGGGTGCCAGTTTGCTGGTCTCAGTGGGGGAGTGTTCATCAGTAGGTCATCTGAGGTCCCTGACAACCTACTTCACTGCCTGGAGGTCTGCAGTATGGATGTTACTGCCCACCGCTCACTTCTCTGAACGGAGAAAAGGTTAACAGGGTTTCATCCTGATTCACTGAATCTTAGGAATCAAATGGTGTTCCTGGAAAGAGACTGTAAACGAAGGCAACATAATCCAATCAAATGACTATCCTAATCTGCTCATTGTTTCCATGTCTCTGTGTCTCCAAATCTCAACTCTATGTTGTACTGAGCTCTATTCCCCTCAACCCTCACTGCTCTCTCTCTCTCTCTCTCTCTCTCTCTCTCTCTCTCTCTCTCTCTCTGTCTCTGTCTCTGTCTGTTTGTCTAATCCTGGCTGATTGTTCATCGACAGTACCACACCTCTCTCCGGATGCCTCCTGTGTGTATCAGCATCATGTCAACACCTCTCAGATGCCTCCTGTGTGTATCAGCATCATGTCAACACCTCTCAGATGCCTCCTGTGTGTATCATCATGTCAACACCTCTCAGATGCCTCCTGTGTGTATCAGCATCATGTCAACACCTCTCAGATGCCTCCTGTGTGTATCAGCATCATGTGAACACCTCTCAGATGCCTCCTGTGTGTATCAGCATCATGTCAACACCTCTCAGATGCCTCCTGTGTGTATCAGCATCATGTCAACACCTCTCAGATGCCTCCTGTGTGTATCAGCATCATGTCAACACCTCTCAGATGCCTCCTGTGTGTATCATCATGTCAACACCTCTCAGATGCCTCCTGTGTGTATAAGCATCATGTCAACACCTCTCAGATGCCTCCTGTGTGTATCATCATGTCAACACCTCTCAGATGCCTCCTGTGTGTATCAGCATCATGTCAACACCTCTCAGATGCCTCCTGTGTGTATCAGCATCATGTCAACACCTCTCAGATGCCTCCTGTGGGTATCAGCATCATGTCAACACCTCTCAGATGCCTCCTGTGTGTATCAGCATCATGTGAACACCTCTCAGATGCCTCCTGTGTGTATCAGCATCATGTGAACACCTCTCAGATGCCTCCTGTGTGTATCAGCATCATGTCAACACCTCTCAGATGCCTCCTGTGTGTATAAGCATCATGTCAACACCTCTCAGATGCCTCCTGTGTGTATCAGCATCATGTCAACACCTCTCAGATGCCTCCTGTGTGTATCAGCATCATGTCAACACCTCTCAGATGCCTCCTGTGTGTATCAGCATTATGTCAACACCTCTCAGATGCCTCCTGTGTGTATCATCATGTCAACACCTCTCAGATGCCTCCTGTGTGTATCAGCATCATGTCAACACCTCTCAGATGCCTCCTGTGTGTATCAGCATCATGTCAACACCTCTCAGATGCCTCCTGTGTGTATCAGCATCATGTCAACACCTCTCAGATGCCTCCTGTGTGTATCAGCATCATGTCAACACCTCTCAGATGCCTCCTGTGTGTATCAGCATCATGTGAACACCTCTCAGATGCCTCCTGTGTGTATCAGCATCATGTCAACACCTCTCAGATGCCTCCTGTGTGTATCAGCATCATGTCAACACCTCTCAGATGCCTCCTGTGTGTATCAGCATCATGTCAACACCTCTCAGATGCCTCCTGTGTGTATCAGCATCATGTCAACACCTCTCAGATGCCTCCTGTGTGTATCAGCATCATGTGAACACCTCTCAGATGCCTCCTGTGTGTATCAGCATCATATCAACACCTCTCAGATGCCTCCTGTGTGTATCAGCATCATGTGAACACCTCTCAGATGCCTCCTGTGTGTATCAGCATCATGTCAACACCTCTCAGATGCCTCCTGTGTGTATCAGCATCATGTGAACACCTCTCAGATGCCTCCTGTGTGTATCAGCATCATGTGAACACCTCTCAGATGCCTCCTGTGTGTATCAGCATCATGTCAACACCTCTCAGATGCCTCCTGTGTGTATCAGCATCATGTGAACACCTCTCAGATGCCTCCTGTGTGTATCAGCATCATGTCAATACCTCTCAGATGCCTCCTCCGCCCCGCCCCACACTTGTCTTTTTTTTAAACCTCACTAATTGCTCACTAGTACTGTGACGTGACTGTTTCAACTAGCTACCTTAAGAAGAATGCACTAACTGCAAGTCACTCTGGATAAGAGCGTCTGCTACTGTAAATCACAAAAATGTAAACGGTGCTATCATTTGAAGTGCATTACAGGGGTGAGAATAGCCTAATGGAGGGGAACGGGTGAGTGGAACACAGTGAGCTGACGTGAACCATGTGGCTAATCCAGTCAACTGGAGAAAACCATAACCTCAACTCCCCATCATACGGCAGCCACTGGACTGTGGGGGTTTAGACGGTGTGTGTGTGTGTGTGTGTGTGTGTGTGTGTGTGTGTAGGTGGGTGTATCGGACCGTCAGTAAAGACACAGTCACGTCACAAATGTTTGTCAGATCAGAGACTATATAATGTACACACACATCTCTGGAGGGATGTTGCATATTGCATACTCATTGCAGCGGCAACAGGCGATGAGAACATCCCACGACCCTGCAGTCCAAATTAGAAGGATCTTCGCTCTGTGCAAGATTGAAATCTCACTTCACTAAACACTGCGTGTGTATATGTGTGCGTGTCTGATGTGTGTTTTTGTGTACGAGGGTGCGTTTGTGTGTGTGTGTCCACTAATCAAGCATCCAATTATGCTAATCAAGAGGCAGTTAGTTCAGAAACCCATGAAACCCTGTGAGTCAGCTGTGGACTGCATCGTCTAATGTTGTGGCTCACTGGCTCACTGCTAAATGACAGTCCTCTGTGGAAGGCTTAGACTCTGTTAGGCTGTGTTATGTAAAGATATGCACAGTGAGGATGATACCAGGGCATTATGAATATGGACTTGGTGATATGAACAAAAATATAAACGCAACATGCAACTATTTCAACGATTTTACTATTTCAACGAGTTACAGTTCATAAGGAAATCAGTTCATTGAAATAAATTCATTAGGCCATAATCTATGGATTTCACATGACTGGGCAGGGGTTCAGCCATGGGTGGGCCTGGGAGGGCATAGGCCCACCCACTGGGGAGCTAGGCCCTGCCAATCAGAATTATTTTTTTCCTCACAAAAGGGCTTTATTTTGTATTTTTTTCACCTAATTTCGTGGTAGTAGTTACGGTCTTGTCTCATCGCTGCAACTCCCGTACGAACTCGGGAGAGGTGAAGGTGAAGAGCCATGCGTCCTCCGAAACACAACCCAACCAAGCCGCACTACTTCTTGATACAATGCCCATCCAACCCAGAAGCCAGCCGCACCAATGTGTCGGAGGAAACACTGTACACCTGGCGACCGTGTCAGTGTGCACTGCGCCCGGTCCGCCACAGGAGTCGCTAGTGCACAATGAGACAAGGATATCCCTGCCGGCCAAACCTTCCCTAACCCGGACACCGCTGGGCCAATTGTGCGCCGCCCCATGGGCCTCCCGGTCGCGGCAGCTGCGACAGAGCCTGGGCTCTAACCCAGAATCTCTGGTGGCACAGCTAGCACTGCGATGCAGTGCCGTAGACAACTGCACCACCCGGGAGGCCGTACAAAAGGGCTTTATTACACACTGAAATACTCCTCAGTTTCATAATCTGTCCTGGTGGCTGGTCTCAGACTATCACGCAGGTGAAGAAGCCGGATGTGGAGGTCCTGGGCTGGCGTGGTTACACATGGTCTGCGGTTGTGAGGTCGGTTGGACGTACTGCCAAATTCTCAAAATTACGTTGGAGACGGCTCTTGGTAGAGAAGTTACATTCAATTCTCTGGCAACAGCTCTGCTGGATATTCCTGCAGTCAGCATTCTAATTGCATGCTCCTTCAAAACTTGAGACATGTTTGGTATTGTGTTGTGTGACAAAACTTCACATTTTAGAGTGGCCTTTTATTGTCCCCAGCACAAGGTGCACCTGTGTAATGATCATGCTGCTCACTAACAGGGAAGTAAACAAATTTGTGGGCAACATTTGAGAGAAACAAGCTTTTTGTGCGAATGGAACATTTCTGGAATATTTTATTTCAGCACATGAAACATGGGACCAACACTTTACATGTTGCGTTTATATTTTAGTTCAGTGTAGTACAAATATCAAGTAGAAGGGTAGTTGTAGAATGAACTATATAAGAGTTTTTAAAGTTCAATATACACAGTCCATGTCTCAATTGTCTCAAGGCTTAGAAATGCTCCTCCCCTTCATCTACACTGATCAATAAGGGATCATAGCTTTCTTCTGTATTCACCTGGTCAGTCTATGTCATAGAAAGAGCAGGTGTTCCTAGTGTTTTGTCCACTCAGTTTAAATATGTACTATGAGTATGAATATGAACTAGCAGGGTTTGTTTTATAGGGCAAAATGAAACGGTAATAAGTCTTCAGTATGAATTTATAGAGAGGTCATTAGTTCAATATGATGATGTACTATAATGGGGATCTGATGAGTTGTACACAAACCAGTGATGATGACATTAGGCCAGTAGGGATATATACTGTCAATGGTGTTTTGGGGTGCTGCTCTCTATGTATTTGGCTTAGAGTCCACTTGGAAAGTTCACCCGGCAGACACAGACTGGGACACTTGAATCACTGAGCATCAAATGTGGGTGTGGGGCAACAACATGGTATGTTGTCTTAATAAAGGTTCATTTTAATTTTTGCACGCCTTATCTGCCAGTTGTTACATCGTTTTATCTCTCTCTCCCTCTCTGTGTGTGTGTGTGTAGCTGCCTTGGGTGCGGAGATAGAGGAGCGACTGGTGACCCACCTGCTGTCTCCAGAGCGCTACAACAAACTGATCAGACCTGCTGTCAACAAGAGCCAACAGGTCACCATCCATATACAGGTGTCCCTAGCCCAGCTCATTAATGTGGTGAGCACACACACACACACACACACACACACACACACACACACACACACACACACACACACACACACACACACACACACACACACACACACACACACACACACACACACACACACACACCACACACTCTCTCATTCTCTCTCATGCTTTTCTCTCCATGTCTGTGTGTCTGTTACAGAATGAAAGAGAACAGATCATGACCACCAACTGCTGGCTGACTCAGGTATGGAATGACTACAGGTTGGTGTGGGACCCAGAAGAGTATGAGGGCATTAAGAAGGTTCGCCTCCCGTCTCAACACATCTGGCTGCCTGACATCGTCCTCTACAACAAGTGAGTGAGCAGTGTGCTATGTGAATATGATCCATATCGATAGCTCAGACACTATGGGTGTGTTTATATTCATTTCAAACTATATAATTGCTCAATACAAGTGTTGTTTTTTGGTATTTTATTAGGATCCCCATTAGCTGTTGGGAAAGCAGGAGCTACTCTTCCTGGGGTCCACACAAAACATGACATAATACTATCAGGTTTCGGGTATGAGCTAGAAACAGGAGACAAAGGGCTGTGAGACATGGGTTTAACTCTGGACGCACGGAAGTTGGGATGGCAGTCTGCTTGTCGTCGATACCTGGAGGTGGTCTTGAGGAGGGTCGGAACAGTGTTGCGGGCGTATTCGACCCACACAAGCTACTGGCTCCGGGTGGTTGGGTTTGGTGGAGACCAGGTAGCGCAGAGTAGTTTCTAGGTTCTGGTTGGCTCACTCCGACTGGCCATGGACTGGGGGTGGAACCCGGAGGACAGGCTGGCGACGACCTAATGAGTGTGCAGAACGCCTTCCAGATCCGGGATGAGAACTGAGGACCCCGGTCAGAGACCATGTCCACTGGCAGTCCATGGATCCGGACGACATGCTGAACCATGAGCTGGGCCGTCTCTTTGACAGAGGGTAGCTTGGGGAGAGGAATGAAGTGGGCGGCTTTGGAAAACCGATCCACTACGGTAAGGATGGCGGTGTTGCCATCAGACGGGGGGAGACACGTGACAACGTCCAGGGAGATGTGAGACCAGGGACGGTGAGGGACAGGCAGATGTTGGAGGAGACCAGCCGGAGCTTGCAGAAGAGTCTTGTTCTGTGCACAGACCGTGCAAGTGGCAACAAATGCTGAGACATCAGGAACCATGGTTGGCCACCAAAAGCGGTGTCGCACAAAAGCCAAGGTCCAAGGGAGCATGGGTGGCAGGCAAGCCTGGAGGAGTGGGCCTACTCCAGGACTGAGGAGCGGACCGCATCAGGAACGAACATCCGGTTATCTGGGCCCTCCCTGCGGTTCTGCTGAGAAAGCTGTGCCTCATGAACCTACTTCCCTATTCCCCAGCTGAGTGCCGTCGCCAGGCACGAGGTGGGAAGGATGGTCTCAGGTTCCGGGGTAGTAGCCGTGGGGCTATAGCGGCGTGACAGTGCATCCAGCTTGAAATGCTTGGATCCCAGCCAATATGAGAGGGAGAAGTTGAACTGGGTGAACACTAGGGCCCACCTAGCTTGCTTGGAATTGAGGCGCGTGGCGGTGCGATATTCCAGGTTCTTGTGGTCGGTCTACACAATGAAAGGATGTTCCGCCCTCTCCAGCCAGTGCCCCCACTCCCCACTCCTTCACCGTGAGAAGCTCACGATTCCCCACATTGTAGTTCCTCTCCGTAGTGTTGAGGCGGGGGGAGAAGAAGGCACAGGGATGTAACTTGAGGTCCAGGGCAGATCGCTGGGACTGGACAGCCGCCACTCCGACATCCGAAGCATCGGCCTCCACCACAAACTGGTGGGACGGGTCAGGAAGAAACCAAGATGGGTGCAGTGGTGAAGCGGTGTTTGAGATCCCGAAATGCCCGGTCAGCAGCTGGGGACCATGTGAACGGAACTTTGGGAGAGGTGAGTGCAGACAGGGGGGAAGCCAGGGTGCTGTAGCTCCAGTTAAGGCGGCAATAAAAGTTGGAGAAGCCCAGGAAACATTGCAGCTGCACTCTGGACGTAGGCTGGGGCCAATCCACCGCTCTCATCTTCCCGGGATCCATCTGTACACTCCCTGCAGCGATGATGTGACCGAGAAAGGGGATGGTGGAGCAATGGAATTCGCACTTCTCTGCTTTTACAAAAAGCTGGTTCTCCAGGAGAAATTGGAGAACCTGACGGACGTGGAGCATGTGTTCTTGGGTGGAGTAGGAGAAGATGAGGATGTCATCAAGGTAGATGAAGACAAACCGGTTCAACATGTCATGGAGAACATCATTAACCCGAGCCTGGAACACAGCAGGGGCGTTGGTAAGGCCAAATGGCATGACCAGATACTCGTTGTGGACGCTGGCCGTGTTGAAGGCAGTCTTCCACTCGTCCCCTTCCCGTATCCGCACCAGGTGGTAGGCATTCCGTAGGTCCAGCTTAGAACACACGGTGGCCCCCTGGAGTGGCTTGAGGGTGAGGAGATGAGAGGTAGCGGGTAGCGGTTCTTCACTGTAATGTCGTTCAGACCTCGGTAGTTGATGCACAGGCGCAGGGTTTTGTCCTTCTTCTCCATAAAGAAGACCCCTTCGCCAGCGGAGTCCTCAATGTAGGTCTCCATAGCCTTGGTCTCCGGACCCGACAGAGAGTACAGTTGTCCCCGGGGCGGAGTGGTGCCTGGGAGAAGGTCAATCCCACAGTCATATGGTCAGTGCGGCGGTGACCCGGGCCTTACTGAACATCTCGTGGAGGTCCTGGTACTTCGCCGGAATGGCGGATGGGTCCGGGGAAACTTCCGAGCCCCCAGGAAGAAGTCCCGGGGCAGGCTACACTGACTTCAGGCAATGGGCGTGGCAGAATGGGCTCCAGCCCATGATGGCACCGGCAGACCAGTCAATGGGGGGATTGTATTGCTGGAGCCAGGAGAATGCCAATTCCACAGGAACCTGAGGAGACTTAATGAGCAGGAACTGGATCGTCTCGCTGTGGTTCCCTGACAGGCGTAGGTTGATAGGGATGGTATTGTGGGTGACCCGGCCTATAGAGCGCCCGTCCAGTGCTCTAATGTCCATGGGAATGGAGAGTGGCTGAGTGGGGATATCCAGCTCGGAAGCCAGAGTAGCATCCATAAAGCTCTCATCGGCCCCAGAGTCGATGAGTCCCTGAAGAGATTTCTACTGGTTCCAACACAGCAACATGGCATGAAAAGGGATGCGAGTAAGGGGAGAGGCAAGGTATAGAACGGCAGGCAGGGTCAGGGCAGGCAGGACGGTCAAAACCGGGAAGGACTAGAAAACAGGAGCAAGAACAGACAGGAGAGAGGGACCTAACGCTGGTAGGTTTCACGAAACAAAATGAACTGGCAACAGACAAACAGAGAACACAGGTATAAATACACAGGGGATAATGGGGAAGATGGGCGACACCTGGAGGGGGGTGGAGACAAGCACAAAGACAGGTGAAACAGATCAGATCCCCCCCCAGAGATTTCTACTGGTTCCAACACAGCAACATGGCATGAAAAGGGATGCAAGTAAGGGGAGAGGAAAAGTTCTCTGTATGGCCCACCAGAGTACTCGCTCCTACCGGTGAGCCTGGTCTTTTAGTGGACAGGTGGAGACGAAATGACCAGTAGTCGCTCAGTACAGTCAGCTCTTAGTGTGAAACTTTCGGCAACGGAGCCGTCAGGGACTTCCGGTATACCTCGGAGGTGAGGTGGAATCCTTGGATGAGCAAGTGAAATCGAATCTCCTCTCTTTCCTTCGTTCCCATAGTCGCCCATCGATCCGGTAAAGGTGATGAGCGAGTCGAGATCCGTCGGTAGTTCCCTGGCTGCAAGCTCGTCCTTTACTTCCACCGATACTCCGCGTAGGAACATGTAGAATAGCGCTTCTGGGTTCCAAGCACTCTCAGCTGCCAACATGCGGAAATCCACTGCGTAGTCTGCCACACTATGGGAGTCTTGACGTAGCTGGAGCAGCTTGCGAGCAGCCTATCTCCCGGACAATGGAAAATCAAACACCTTCCAAACCTCCTCCACAAACTCCTCCAGACTGAGGCAGATGGTGGATTGTTGCTCCCATACTGCCGTGGCCCATGCGAGTGCCCTCCCGGACATCAGCATTATGATGTACGCTATCCTCGAGTGGTCCGAGGGGAACGAAGAGGGCTGCAGCTCAAAAATGAGGGAGCACTGGGAGAGAAAATCCTGGCAGGTTCTGTAATCCCCAGCGTAGCGTACCGGAGGAGGTAAGCGGGATTCTCGGGACACTGGGGTAGGCTGGGAGACCACAACCGACAACCCACGGAATTGCTCCAGCAATGTGTTAAACGCTCGGTCATATCGTTTGGCCAAGGTCTGGAACCCTTCCATGAGACCACGAAGCAACTCCCCGTGCCTTTCAATGGTGGCTCCTTGGGAGGAGAGTGCGTTGCGGAGCTGGTCCAAGTGTGCTGGGTCCATCAGGGCCAGTTCGTACTATCAGGTTTCAGGTATGACCCAAATGCAGATAGTGTCGAAGAAACAAACATTTATTTCTAGTACAGGGACAGGCAAAAGACAGGTCAAAGGCAGGCAGAGGTCAGTAATCCAGAGAGTGTGCAAAAGGTCCAGAATGGCAGGCAGTCTGAGGGTCAGGGCAGGCAGGGGTCAATAATCCAGTGAGGTGGGGCAAGGTATAGAACGGCAGGCAGGGTCAGGGCAGGCAGGACGGTCAAAACCGGGAAGGACTAGAAAACAGGAGCAAGAACAGACAGGAGCAGGGGACCAAATGCTGGTAGGTTTCACGAAACAAAATGAAACTGGCAACAGACAAACAGAGAACACAGGTATAAATACACAGGGGATAATGGGGAAGATTGTCGACACCTGGAGGGGGGTGCAGACAAGCACAAAGACAAGTGAAACAGATCAGGGTGTGACAAATACAGAACGTTAATAGACAAGGACAGCTCAAGGACAGAACCACATCCATTTGAAAAAGGCACACGTAGTCTACATATAAATACAGGCACAAACTATCTAGCAATCATTGAAGTGATGTCGTCCCTGAATAATCTCCTCATACTTGTCACTTGGCATCAGGATAATGAGTGAAAGGAAAAGCTTGGTAACACCTTGATTGAAGTGTGGGCTTACAGTCCCATCATGAGAAAGGTGGAGGTGGTAATAGCAGCAGCTAAAGTAAAGATGTGCTTACTATAACAATTTGAAGGGCGGGAACAGGAGACAGATATGAGGGCTTAGAGAGAGGGGACAGATGTGCACTGTGAAATCTGTAGAAAGGAGATTTGGATTATGAAATGCCTGTGTGATGAGTGTGATCACGGGCCAGGTCAGGTGGTTTGGGTGTAGAGTTACAGTTGTTTGGGAGTAGAGCTACAGTTGTTTGGGAGTAGAGCTACAGTTGTTTGGGTGTAGAGCTATAGTTGTTTGGGAGTAGAGCTACAGTTGTTTGGGTGTAGAGCTATAGTTATTTGGGTATAGAGCTACAGTTGTTTGGGTGTAGAGCTATAGTTATTTGGGTGTAGAGCTATAGTTGTTTGGGTGTAGAGCTATAGTTGTTTGGGAGTAGAGCTACAGTTGTTTGGGTGTAGAGCGATAGTTATTTGGGTGTAGAGCTACAGTTATTTGGGTATAGAGATAGTTGTTTGGGTATAGAGCTGTAGTTGTTTGGGTATAGAGCTATAGTTGTTTTGGTTTAGAGCTATAGTTGTTTTGGTATAGAGCTGTAGTTGTTTTGGTATAGAGCCATAGTTATTTGAGTAGAGAGCTGTAGTTGTTTGGGTGTCGAGCTATAGTTGTTTTGGTATAGAGCTATAGTTGTTTGGGTATAGAGCTATAGTTGTCTGGGTGTAGAGCTAGTTGTTTGGGTGTCGAGCTATAGTTGTTTTGGTTTAGAGCTATAGTTGTTTTGGTATAGAGCTGTAGTTGTTTTGGTATAGAGCTATAGTTATTTGAGTAGAGAGCTGTATTTGTTTGGGTGTCGAGCTATAGTTGTTTGGGTGTCGAGCTATAGTTGTTTTGGTATAGAGCTATAGTTGTTTGGGTATAGAGCTATAGTTGTCTGGGTGTAGAGCTAGTTGTTTGGGTGTAGAGCTATAGTTGTTTAGGTATAGAGATGTACATTTCTAGATCTATAGTTGTTTAGGTATAGAGATATATATTTGTAGCTCTATAGTTGTTTCGGTATATATTTCTAGATCTATAGTTGTTTAGGTAAAGAGCTATATTTGTTTTTTGGGAATAGAGCTTGTTATTTGGGTATAGAGCTATAGTTGTTTGTGTACAGAGCTATAGTTATTTGAGTGTAGAGCTGTAGTTGTTTGGGTATAGAGCTGTAGTTTTTTGGATAGAGCGCTATAGTTGTTTGTGTATCTAGCTAGTTTTTTGGGAATAGAGCTATAGCTGTTTGTTTAAAGAGCTTGTTATTTGGGCATAGAGCTGTAGTTGTTTTCATATAGAGCTTTGTGAGTAGAGCTATAGTTGTTTGGGTATAGAGCTATATTTTTTTTAAATATCCGTTACTTTTCCAGGTAAGTTGACTGAGAACGCATTCTCATTTACAGCAATGACCTGGGGATTGGTTACAGGGGAGAATGAGCCAATTGTAAACTGAGGATTCTTAGGTGACCAGATTGGGAATTTAGCCAGGACATGAGGGTTAACACCCCTACTCTTACGATAAGTGCCATGGGATCTTTTAATGACCTCAGAGAGTCAGAACACCCATTTAACATCCCATCAGAAAGACAGCACCCTACACAGGGCAGTGTCCCCAATCACTGCCCTGGGGCATTTTTTAGACCAGAGGAAAGAGTGCCTCCTACTGGCCCTCCAACACCACTTCCAGCAGCATCGGGTCTCCCATCCAGGGACTGACCAGAACCAACCCTGCTTAGCTTCAGAAGCAAACCAGCAGTGGTATGCAAGTTGGTACAGCGCTGGCTAAATAGTTGTTAGTTGTTTGGGTAAAGAGCTATAGTTGTTTGTGTATAGAGCTATAGTTGTTTCGGTGTAGAGCTATAGTTGTTTCGGTGTAGAGCTATAGTTGTTTCGGTGTAGAGCTATAGTTGTTTCGGTGTAGAGCTATAGTTGTTTGTGTATAGAGCTATAGTTGTTTGTGTATAGAGCTATAGTTGTTTGTGTATAGAGCTATAGTTGTTTGAGTAGAGAGCTGTTGTTGTTTTGGTATAGAGCTATAGTTGTTTTGGTATAGAGCTATAGTTATTTGTTTATAGAGCTATAGTTGTTTTGGTATAGCGCTATAGTTGTTTGTGTATACAGCTATAGTTGTGTGTTTATAGAGCTATAGTTGTTTTGGTATAGAGCTATAGTTGTTTGTTTATACAGCTATAGTTGTTTGTGTATACAGCTATAGTTGTGTGTTTATAGAGCTATAGTTGTTTTGGTATAGAGCTATAGTTGTTTGTTTATACAGCTATAGTTGTTTGAGTAGAGAGCTGTTGTTGTTTTGGTATAGAGCTATAGTTGTTTGTATATAGAGCTATATAGAGACTTTTAAGCAGCTGTATATTTAGAACACGAGGAGACTATAGAGGAGTATTTGGTTTGTGTGTGTGTGTGTTGTTAGGAGCAGAGCAGTGTGATGGCTGGATTCCTCCTGACCTGCTCTATAATTGACAACACTTTAATGTATAATGCAAAACACCTGCAGCCTGGTGAGAATCTAAAATCGAAACCTCCGCAGATTCAGGCCTGTCTGACGCAGTTCCCCCCCCCTGTCACCGCCTGTGTCCCTTGTCCCCAAGCACAACAACCCAAATGCCCAGTCGACAACACCACTTAACATCTCTCTCTCTCTCTTCCTGTGTGTGTCTTAATCTAACGCTGGCATCCACCCTCCCACCCGTTGTCTCTCAACTTTGTGTTCCTTTGTCTTTTTGAGTGGTCTGTGTTATAGTGGGTACTGTTCACGTGTGTTTCATCGTGTGTGTTGAACAGACGACTTCTACGCATGTATCTGTGCGGTGTCTCTGACCCCTCTCCTCTCTCTCTCCCCGTGCTCTCCTGTCTTGTAAACGCTGATAGGAACTACCAGGTCTCATTTCACATTGACACTTTAGTCATTTAGCAGACGCTCGTATCCAGAGCGACTTATGGTTGGTGCGTTCATCTTAAGATAGCTAGGTGGGACAACCGCATAGAAAGTACATTTTTCCTCAATAACGTAGCTGTCAGTAGAGTCAGAGCTAGGAGGGGAGGTGGGGGGGTCAAGTGCAAGTTAAGTGTATTTAAAAAAAAAAAGTATCCTTCTAATATGTGTCTGTGTACATGTGCTGCTTCTGACTCCTTTCTGTCTTGTCTTCACCTCAGTGCGGATGGGAACTACGAGGTGTCATTCTACTCCAACGCGTTGGTCTCCAACAATGGAGAGGTGTACTGGCTGCCCCCCGCCATCTACAAGTCGGCCTGCAAGATCGAGGTCCGCGACTTCCCCTTCGACCAGCAGAACTGCACGCTCAAATTCCGGTCCTGGACCTACGACCACACGGAGATCGACCTGATCCTGCTCAGCGACTTCGCCAGCCGCGACGACTTCAAGCCCAGCGGCGAGTGGGACATCGTGTCTCTGCCGGGACGCAAGAACGAAGACCCCTCTGACATCACCTACCTGGACATCACCTATGACTTCATCATCAAGCGCAAGCCACTGTTCTACACCATCAACCTCATCATCCCCTGTGTGCTGATCACCTCTCTGGCCATCCTGGTGTTCTACCTGCCGTCTGACTGTGGAGAGAAGATGACTCTCTGTATCTCGGTCCTCCTGGCCCTCACTGTGTTCCTGCTGCTGATCTCCAAGATCGTTCCGCCTACGTCCCTGGCTGTCCCTCTCATAGGGAAGTATCTGATGTTTGCCATGGTGCTGGTCACCTTCTCCATCGTCACCAGTGTGTGTGTGCTCAACGTGCACCACCGCACGCCCTCCACACACACCATGCCCCGCTGGGTTAAACGCCTCTTCCTGCACCGCCTCCCCTCCTTCCTGTTCATGCGTCGGCCGGGCAGCTCCAACATCCGGGAGAGGTTCCGCCAGAAGCATCAGCGGCGTTCCTACTCCGACCTGAAGCTGAGAGACGGGGCGGTGGCGGTGGCCGCGGGGGGGATGGGGGTGGCAGGGGGGTCTGGGATGGGCAGCGCTGACTCCTTCTATGTGAACGAGGAGTCGGCCAAGCGCTACGGCTGGAAGATCAGTGACCTGTCAGAGAATACAGAGTTCAGGAAGAGGATGACGGTGAAGTGTCACGCAGATGTGGAGGAGGCAGTGGACGGGGTGCGCTACGTCGCCGAGAAGATGAAGATCGAGGATAACGATGAGGGGGTGAGTGTGTGTGTGTGTGTGTGTGTGAGGAGCAATAGCCTTGAGATGATATGAGCTGAGGTGACATTTACAGCGGATATAGTACATCACGTTGTATCTCTGACAGTTTGTATGTCTATTCACTCGGAGCCCTTTCAATAGTTTTGACACAATATTGTTGTGCTTCTGTTGTCTTCCAAATCTGAAATCGTGGACCGCTCTTTTTGTTTCCTGCCACAGGTCATCGAGGACTGGAAGTACGTTGCCATGGTGATAGACCGGCTGTTCCTGTGGATATTTGTGTTTGTGTGCATCACCGGGACGTTGGGGCTGTTCATGCAGCCCCTCTTTCAGAGCTACAACACACCCACTGCAGATGACCTGGAGCAGAACTGACCTACGACCTTTGACCTGAAACATGACCCTGACGCCCCCCCCCCCAACACCCTCATGGGGAAAAAACACCTCGAGGGAAACAGCTACTTACCAACACCTTGAAACAGAACTGTGTCATTTTGACACACTCACATACTGTACGCACACACAGCACACCCGCCCCACAACACCAACCAACGCCCCTCATCCTCCCTCTTAAAGGGATAGTTCATCCAAATTACAAAATTACACGTTGGTTTCCTTACCCTGTAAACAGTCTATGGACAAGGTATGACAGCAATCCATTCTTTGGTTTAGTTTCACTGGCACTGTTTCTAAATGCTAATAATTTAGCATTTGTAGCACAAATCCCATTCAAGTCATGGTACCGATATTAGGATTTGTGCTACAAATGCTAAAACATTAGCCTTTAGAAACAGTGCCATTGGAATTAAACCAAATCATGGATTGCTGTCATACCTTGTCCATAGACTGTTTACAGGGTAAGGACATCAATATGTCATTTTGTAAATTGAATGAACTATAACATTGTCCATGAAACAAAGCGACCCCACCCCTCATAACTG
Source organism: Oncorhynchus clarkii lewisi (assembly GCF_045791955.1). Classification (NCBI taxonomy): domain Eukaryota; kingdom Metazoa; phylum Chordata; class Actinopteri; order Salmoniformes; family Salmonidae; genus Oncorhynchus; species Oncorhynchus clarkii. Next base: position 32,117,108 of record NC_092177.1, on the reverse strand, counting down.
TCATCCCCACATCAGTCCATCCCTCTATCCTCTCCTCCCCCTCTGTCACCCACAGAAGGTCAAAAGGACAGGAACCACTCAGGATAGGACTCTCCTTCTTCCTCTGTATTGATTCTCCTCCACCCTGCTTTGATTCAACTGCTTTGATTCAACTCCTGTTACAACTCGTTCAACTCTTTTCTAGTTCAGCCTGAGTTTAATTAATTCACAACTCATTGGTTGTTGCAACCAGACGGTGTCGGGCCTCGCATGCCGAATAAGGGTATTTGTTTTTTTATTTTCTATCTGTATTTCATTTGATAAGGAGAGGAGACAATATTTTCTGCACTGTTCCTGAATCATTTGCTGAGCCCAAAGATACGCACACACACACACGCACACACACACACACACACACACACACACACACACACACACACACACACACACACACACACACACACACACACACACACACACACGACGAGTCTGACACTGGCACGAAGACGACAACAAAGCCGCTAGTCTCTCCGTGTGTCCTCATCCAGCACAGACAGACACACGTACATAACGCTTGCCTTCAGACAGAGACGGAGAGACGCATTTCTTTAGACAGGAACGCCAGCAGGCTTGTTAGTTTGCTGTGAAAGGGGAAGCCTTGACTGTCTCCCGTCACGCTACAAGGTGTTGAGTGAGTACTACTGTACAGTATTTGGGACTGTTTCTGGCCCCAGGTGGTCAGTCACTTGGACTTTCAAAGCAATTAATTTCCTTTTAAGCTGTCCGGTTTATGTTATGTTCAAAATGGTTGTTCTTATGTTTGGAAGGAGGGAGGGACCAATGGAAAGCTAGCTGTAAAGTAAACCCAAAATGACCATACAATTGTTGTCCCTCAGGTTTGCATCTCTTAAAGGTACAGTACGCTGGTTTTGTCAAAGCAGTGTTCAATCGCACAACGGTTGCCAGGGAACCAGCAGCAATATGTACAGTATTTTATACACAGATACCCCATAAACAAACCGGTCAAACTGAACAGCGTTTGGCTCTGCACTAGCAATCTTCCAGAGCGGTGTAAACATTGCTTTGTATTTTTCAGAAATCTTTTACCCAAGTCTGTGAAACTCTTTGTTGTCACGGTCATACAGTATGCCCACTCTGTCACTGCTAGCCAATGGAAGGCGTACTTTACACATTTCAAGTTAAGCGCAGGTTTCGTTCTCATTTCATGTATTTATTTTCATCAGTGAAAAGAAGGGGACATGTATTTTCATTCCCACTGGCCAGTGATGTGACCTGTTTCGCTTAATTACAGGAAGTGACGATGCTGATGTCATGTCAAAGAGATCAATAAAAGGAAATAACGGGATGAGATTCTGGGATGTGGTTCTGTGTGGCTCAGTTGGTAGAGCATGGCAAGCATGGCGCTCGGGGTCGGGATTCGGCTCCTACGATCATATGAACACACGTAAGACATGGACAATGTGTCGACTAGCAGGAAATGAGCTTCAAAACGGCCAACGTCTCCCGTTGCTCCGTGGCATTTGTGGGATTTTTGTTCTCACTCTGCCAACAAGAGAGGTGTGAACAGTTTGGTGTCGCATGGGTTGCGAGATGGGGGTTTGTTGCTACGCCGATAAATGGCATTATCCATCCAGACCTTTGCCTCCTAGGACATTTGTGTGACCGGACCTTCTCAAATAGACTTGCCTAGTTAAATAAAGGTTAAATAAAGGTTAAATAAAGGTTAAATAAAAAAATAAATAGTATTTGAGTACCCCTGGCCTATTTAAAGACAATAATAATTCTGTTTCACATAACGTCACATACTGCTGTTTACCCTTTTCTCACCAGGGTTTTTACATAACACTAAGACCAAAGATATGGCTAGTTTGTTAACATGCATTGGACTTACAACCTCATTGAAGCTGACAGACCATATGACAAACAATATCCTTGAGGTATTTCTTTCTCCGAAATGAACCTCAGTGGCTTTATTTTCCGATTGATGACTCACAGAATTAAGCAAATTGTCAGAGCAGTTGGCATCTTCGATGTCGTCAGACGGAAGGTAGTACGTTTCTGGAATGCATAGCTGTGGGTGGCTTGTCTCTTCTCTGAATTGTCCGGGGCTTGGGATAAAGACTTCATTAGAAAGTATTCTCTGGGGTCACGACCCTTCATGTTTGGTTAAGATGGCAGGGATGAGACTCTCTGCCTAACTCATGCTTACACACGTTATGCCCACAGGTTGCAAGAGCCAATGTAGACTTGAACTGGGCACGAGGCCATGGAATCACACAATTACGAAATATGTAGTTTATTACACGGCTATTACACGTTATTACACGGTTATTACAGTTTTAATAAAAAGGAAGCAGGAGCCCAAAATTACTATGCACAAGTAGACATATTGCATTTAAGTCGCGTGGGTCAAATACACAAAATAAAATAGGTATAACACAGCACACTTCTAGAGTTCCAGTGAATACACAGCACTCAGGTTAGGTTCAGTGAATACACAGCACAATTCTAGAGTTCCAGTGAATACACAGCACACTTCTAGAGTTCCAGTGAATACACAGCACACTTCTAGAGTTCCAGTGAATACACAGCACACTTCTAGAGTTCCAGTGAATACACAGCACACTTCTAGAGTTCCAGTGAATACACAGCACACTTCTAGAGTTCCAGTGAATACACAGCACACTTCTAGAGTTCCAGTGAATACACAGCACTCAGGTTAGGTTCAGTGAATACACAGCACTCAGGTTAGGTTCAGTGAATACACAGCACACTTCTAGAGTTCCAGTGAATACACAGCACTCAGGTTAGGTTCAGTGAATACACAGCACTCAGGTTAGGCTCAGTGAATACACAGCACTCAGGTTAGGTTCAGTGAATACACAGCACACTTCTAGAGTTCCAGTGAATACACAGCACTCAGGTTAGGTTCAGTGAATACACAGCACTCAGGTTAGGTTCAGTGAATACACAGCACACTTCTAGAGTTCCAGTGAATACACAGCACACTTCTAGAGTTCCAGTGAATACAAAGCACACTTATAGAGTTCCAGTGAATACACAGCACACTTCTAGAGTTCCAGTGAATACACAGCACTCAGGTTAGGTTCAGTGAATACACAGCACTCAGGTTAGGTTCAGTGAATACACAGCACTCAGGTTAGGTTCAGTGAATACACAGCACTCAGGTTAGGTTCAGTGAATACACAGCACTCAGGTTAGGTTCAGTGAATACACAGCACTCAGGTTAGGTTCAGTGGATACACAGCACTCAGGTTAGGTTCAGTGAATACCCAGCACTCAGTTTAGGTTCAGTGGATACACAGCAAACTAACACAACAAACGTGAGGAAGCGTCACAAAAGTTGTAAAGTTAATCACAATAAGTACAACTATTAAATACTAAAGCTCTAGGCAAATATAAAACGTAGCCTTCCGCTTTAAGAGTACACAGCACGAAATGCATTCCAAACACAATGTGTTGGCCACCATGTTGCCACACCACACAACAAACAATACTCTTTACCTTAAAATCGCTTAACAATGAGGAACAACTCAAAATCCCCCTTCCGGGAGCACAGCACTTGGAAGCAGCAGCTGGTGTAATGTTAGATTTGGTCTTTAAAGGATCTGTCAAAGTTTCTCTGTTCTGGAGAGGAAGTCACTAATTCAGTGCTTAACTATTTATTTTCATTTTTAAAAAGTCACCCCTTTTTCTCTCCCCAATTGGTAGTAGTTACGGTCTTGTCTCATCACTGCAACTCCCCTATGGACTCAGGAGAGGCAAAGGTCGAGAGCCATGCGTCCCCCGAAACACAACCCAACCAACGCATCCAAACCAAAAGACAGCCGCACCAATGGGTTGGAGGAAACACCATACACCTGGCGACCGTGTCAGCGTGCACGGCGCCCGGCCCGCCACAGGAGTCGCTAGTGCACGATGAGACAAGGATATCCCTGCCGGCCAAACCCTCTCTAACCCAGACGACGCTGGGCCAATTGACCACCACCCCATTGGTCTCCCGGTTGCGGCCGGCTGCGACAGAGCCTGGACTCGAACCCAGAGTCTCTAACGTCACAGCTAGCACTGCGATGCAGTGCCATAGACCACTGCGCCACTCGGGAGGCCAGTGCTTAACTATTTCAATCACTCAATCAAATGTATTTATAAAGCCCTTTTTTCATCAGCCGATGTCACAAAGTGCTTATACAGAAACCCAGCCTAAAACCCCAAACAGCAAGCAATGCAGATGTAGATGACATTTGTATGTAGGCCTCGATACGCCTCTGTCTCTTCCTATGTCTCTGTATGAAGTTGGCCTGTTACCATAAATACCACACACATTAGTACGACTCATAAATGAAACCGAGTGACGTCTACATGCCTTCCCATAAACTGAGTGGCTGGGGGGATCAATGGGTTATCTAATGGGTTATCTAATGGGTTATCTAATGGGTTATCCAAAACACATACTCCAAATATTTGAATCAGTAATTGCAGTTTGTGCATTAGCTGACAGTAAGCTTACAGCCTTCCATTTGAAATCTGAACCTATTCAAAATTACATATAAAATAGATCTGCAGGGTACCCTGCAGGGTAGGGTAGGACAGGGACAGGGTACCCACACACTCACACACATGCACGCACACACACACACACACACACACACACACACACACACACACACACACACACACACACACACACACACACACACACACACACACACACACACACACACACACACACACACACACACACACACACTTTACGGTCTGGAGCCTAGAGATGAGCAGTAAGCGTGACGGCGGAGATGAGAAGAGTCATAAAGACTAGAGGCCCTTAGCACACTGCATCTCCAACCAACCAATGAGCATCACAGGCCATTTCACACTGCTCAGAGATCAATACTCCACAGCTGTAGGTTCACAAACACACAAACACTCACTCAGGCACACACACACACACACACACACACACACACACACACAAACACTCACTCAGGCACACACACTCTTATTGCATTGTATTTGGTTCTATCCATTTTATTTAGGGCACAGAGTTCTCTTACCTTGACACCAAAATGTCCCGTCTTGAACCCTGTAGAACACGTGTCAAACTCATTCCACGGAGGGCCGAGTGCCTGCAGCTTTTCGTTGCTCCCTTCTACTTGACTGATGAATTAAGGTCACTAATTAGTAAAGAACTCCCCTCACCTGGTGGTCTGTCTCAATTGAAAGGAACAACCAAAAAAAGGCAGACACTAGGCCCTCCATGGAATGAGTTTTGACACCCCTGCTGTAAAGAGTAACTCACAGCCACAACGATGGGCCCCAACGACCCTCGTTGAACTCCTCCTCCTCTACTAGACATGGTTGGGTAATTTATATCCGCCATTCCGGCTCTCGAGACGATATTTATGAAGTGCATTACTGCATTACTGCATGTGTAACTGCTGAGCGGCTGGGGCCATAAGGCATCGATCTACCTCTGCCTTCCTGCCATCTCCCATCACGGTGAAACCTGGGGAGAGAGGGAGAGAGGGATCGCTCCATGGCCTCAAACACAAATACATTTTTATTGCTGGTAAGGCGTGTTCTGTGCAATCCTATAGCACCGACCAAATATACATAGGGTGCACTTTGACTTTTTAACAGATTGAACATCTACTACTGCCAACTAGTGGTCACATCAGCCATTGACATCGTCCCGGAGGTGAGACTGGGGGACTGAGAGGATACACAACACACCACGAGAGAAGGAGGGAGAGAGAGGGTAAGTGCCATGAAGAGAAGGGCAAAGACAGGCTGGAGGAGTGTTGGGAGAGAAAAGGGTGAGTGAGCGAGATAGAGATGATAGAACGAGAGAGAGGCAACAGAGAAAGAGAAAAGGAGAGGAGCGAGGGAAGAGGAGGAGGGTTGTGTGTGAAAGAGAGGAAAAAAGCAGTATAATTAGCAGTGATGGCTTTTATCAGGTAACTCTGGTTTGAACAGCCAGGGATTTGCATTGTTTGCTGGTGGGCAACAGGCAGGCCGCATAACAGCATGGCTCAGCATTATAGGCATTATAACTGGGGAATAAACACTGGTCTCTGGTCTGCATGTGAGTGACAGGTTGGCTGGTTGGGCTGTGGGGTGGCAGGGGAGGCCAAGGGGGTGGGAGAGAGTACTTTGTACTTCCTCATTTTGCCATCGTTTGGTCGAGTTTGCTTTTATTTGCCATGCGTCCTTGTTGAATGTACGCAATATCACACCTGATTTATGCCTTTCATCTCAATGTATTCTGTTGATGTGTCTGTCGGTGTTTGCATTTACAGGTCAGCTGTTTAGCCGATTTCTTTCATTACGATGTCGGCCTTGATGTTTGTAAGTTGTGTTGCGTCTTTTGAGTGTGATTAGAGCGGACCCTAGCTGGATCCCAGCAGCACTAGGCTGTAGATATTATTCATGTGCTAACATTACTAGGCAGCACTAGGCTGCAGATAGTTACAACGCTCCAAAGATGGAGGGATATTTTTGGAGAGAAGCAGCCTGGAAGCGTATCGCTGGGCAACTCGATTTTTCCCCCCGGTTATTGCCTTATTTAAGAAGGAGTCCAAATTTAGCCGATACTGGGCTTGGATGTAAGGAGGGACAGGAAACGTGTGTGTGTGTGTGTGTGTGTGTGTGTGTGTGTGTGTGTGTGTGTGTGTGTGTGATTGTAGGTGTAACGGAAATAGAAGATAATACCCATTACAAGATTATAGGAAGAGTATGAATATTTCAGCTGCAGGGGAATTCTATTCCCTTTGTCTTCTCCCAACCGTCTTCCGCTAACCTCACCCCATCTTCTGCTATTTAACCTCACCCCATCTTCTGCTTTTTAATCTCTTCCCTTCTTCTTTCTATTCTTTGTTTTGTGCCACTCTTCTGTCTCTTTGCTGTCCACTCACTGTGTATAATAAAGTAATGAGTCTTGAGGTTCCCAGTGTACTTCTAGAGAATAAACATGGAGACTACACTGAGTGTACAAAACATTAGGAACACCTTCCTAATATTACATGTTGACTCCGATGCTTCCCACAGTTGTGTCATGTTGGCTTTATGTCCTTAGGGTGGTGGACAAGTCTTGATACACATTGAAACCTGTTGAGCGTGAAAAACTGCAGTCCTTGACACAAACCGGTGCGCCTGGCACCTACTACCATACCCCGTTCAAAGGCACTTCAATATTTTGTGTTCATGTTTTGTGCACTCTGTGTATTTTCCTGTGTAGGACAGGGATTTCTATTTCCATTTTTCATTTCGTCGTCAGATGAAGAGGAACCGGACCAAAGCTCAGCGTGGTAAGTGTTCATGACTTATTATTTAAACTGAACACTAGACAAAAATAACAAAGTGAATAACCGAAACCGAAACAGTTCTGTCAGGTGCAAAACACTAAACAGAAAACAACTACCCACAAAAACCATGTGGGAAAAAGCTACCTAAGTATGGTTCCCAATCAGAGACAACGATAGACAACTGTCCCTGATTGAGAACCACAAAACAAAGAAATACAAAAACATAGAAAAAGGAACATAGAATGCCCACCCGAATCATAAAAAGCTCTCTAAGGTCAGGGTGTGACAGAGTGCTGATGTGTATATTTGTGTGGACAGTCCTGTCAGTGAGGCTCCTTGCTCTAAATGCCTTTGCCCTTTTCCCTCTCTATCCATCTCTGCCCACCCTCGCACCCTTTCCCTCGGGGTCCTTCTGCTGCGTCTGAGCTGTCTATTTTTCAATAGTGGAGTGTGGGCCCGGCTGTGTGTGCAGAGGGAGAGGTAGAGTGTGTGTTTTCTCGGTTTCGCCGCATGAAAATATAAGCATTGGGATGTCACCTCGCGTAGTATCCTGATACCAGCTGCCCCACACGGACCCACACTGAACCACACGGACGCGCACGGACCCACACTGAATATACATTGTACACTTAGAAAAAGAAAAGTTCTAACCATAAATGGTTCTTTGGTTTTTCTCCCATTGGGGAACCCTTTTTGGTGCCAGGTAGAACCCTTTGGAGAGGGCTCTATCTAGAACCATCCATGTAAGTTTCTTCATAGAACCCTCATTATATGGTTCACCTAGAAACCTCCATAAAAGTGATGTGTAAAGTTAGGTGTAATTCAAATCCAGACAGAGTCAGGATTTCCAACCAGGGTAGGGAAGTGGTCATTGGTTGGACTCAGTATTCAAATTGGAACAACTGTCTCAGTACTGGGTGTAATAAGTAACAGGTGCATTTCCTAACAGATTAGTTTAGTTAAAAACACATTGTTATGTATATTTGTGTAGCATGAAATCTATCAACCAATCAATGTACATGTAAAAAAAAAAAAAAAACATTAAAACAACAATTCTGAAAATAATTCTGCAATAGAGCATGCTGGGAAATATTACATAAGGTTCTATGTAGAACCCCTCTTGCTTTTCAAAGAATAATCCAAGAACTTGTCACGGCTGATGAAAGGAGCGGACCAAGGTGCAGCGTGGTCAGCGTACATGTTCTTTAATGAAGAAAAAGACGCCGAACAAAACAATCCACACTACAAAACAAAACCGCTGACGCTTAAGGCTAAGTGCCATAAAGAAAGTCAACTTCCTACAAAACACAGGTGGGAAAAAGGCTACCTAAGTATGGTTCCCAATCAGAGACAACGATAGACAGCTGTCCCTGATTGAGAACCATACCCGGCAAAAACATAGAGAGAGAAAATCGTAGAAACACAAAACATAGAAATGCCCACCCCAACTCACGCCCTGACCAAACCAAAATAGAGACGTAAAAAGGATCTCCAAAGTCAGGGCGTGACACAACTCTTTCTTCCAAAAGCGGTTCTACCAATCACTGTCCTGCTTTATTAGGCTTTCGAAAAGCTCCTTCGTCTTGAATCTGGGCTCAAAATGCAGTACTTGACTGAGGGACCTTACAGATATTGTCCATACGGGGGACAGAGGAAGGGTCAGTCATTCAGAAATCACGTCAGCCCCTATTACTTCACACAGAGTGAGTCCATGTAACTTATTATGTGATTTGTTAGGCAGCATTTTACTCCTGAACTCATTTAGGCCTAAACAAAAAGGGTGAATACTTTTGAAACAACTACTGTATATTTTAGTTAGAACATTTTTATTAATTTGCTCAAATTTGTAGAACTTCTTTCCCACTTTGACATTATAGAGTATTTTGTGTAGATCTCAATGACTAAAAATCCCAACTAAATCCATTTCAATCCCACTTTGTCACAACAAAAAATGAGAAAAAAATCCCGGGGGGGGGGTTGAATACTGATGATATTGGAAACCCACTATACTTCCTCTATGGAAGGTCTCAGTCCTGCTCCTCTAACCTGACTAACCCATCTTCCTGTGTACTTTTCCATCTCACTACACTCTTGTTCCTGGTCTCTGTTTGTGTCTGTCTCTTTCGCCTGCTCGGAGCGCTGAGTTGTACTTTAGCTAATGTGTATAGGGTAAATACAGGCTGACCCTCGTCTTAGAAAGACAGAGCAATCTGATGTTGGCACGCAAACACACACACACACACACACACACACACATTCTGTTCCTCTCATTGCCAATGACTGTCACGAGGCATTTAATGGTCAGTGATACGAAAGGTTCTTTCTAAGGTTGATCATTAAGCAGAACATGAGATTCAGGTCTAAAACCGTAACGTTGGGCTCTAATTTAAACCTTCTGGGAGATTTTGAAGAACATAATCTCAACGTATAGAACTGAAGAAATTTGACTCTTCCAGTACATTCTGCCTGGTGCCTGTGCTCAGTACGGAGATGAAACAGACATGGGATACTTGTGTGGCGATAGCTCTCACAGGGCTGTCTTAAATGATGGGGTGAAAATGAGAAGGAAAAGAAGGTGAAAGATGGAGAGTTGCAGAATAGTGAGAGGTAGAGAAGGAGAGAGTTACAGAATGAGAGGCGGAGAAATGGAGAGTGGCTGTGTGAGAGAGCAAGCATGAGGGAGAGAAAGAGAGATGACAGTGTTTATCCTCAGTTAGAGTGCCCGTGGGAGAGAGAGAGTTCTCAGTGTTACTCTGTAGTCTGCCTGAATACAAGGAAACTCTCCACAAATAGACGCTCTGTCACATTGAAGAAAATCATTGAGACGTTTTTATTATTTTTTCTTTTTTTTTCTCTTGTACTGGAAGTGTAGTCTTTTCGGATCCATTTTAACATTTGATGGTGGGGTGGGTGGTCTCTCTCGCTCTCTCCCTCTCTCTCTCTCTTTCTCTCTCTCTGTCTCTCTCTCTCTCGCTCTTTCTCACTCTCTATCTACCCCCCTCTTTCTCTCTCTCTCTCTGCTTCTTTCTTTCTCACTCTCTCTGTCTACCCCCCCTCTTTCTCTCGCTGTCTCAGTCTCTCTCTGTCTACCCCTCTCTCTCTCTCATTTTCTCTACAGCACTTTATCCCTTACCCCTTTAGGACTCCAACCGTGAAGGCCAGAGTTGACACAACGCCCAACAATGAAACTTATTGAGCGCAAAGAATTGAGCACTTTCTCTGTCTTTAAGCTTAGGAGCATGCCCTACAAACTGTGAAGAGGACTAACGCTTTGCCTTCTCCATTTCCACCCACAGTGTAAATAACTCTGTGTGTCTGATCACTACCTGGCAAAGGCGTCGTTCATCCTTCATGTTACTTATGTGACGTGAAATGTGTTTACTCTGAAATGTATGGTAGATAAAAACAGACGGCAGCCCGAGGCGGGCTGGACAGAGGCTGACAGAGTGTACTTGGTAAATGACACACAAGAGCCCACAGAGAGTTGGAAAGATGGAGAGAATGAGGAGGAGGAGGAGGAGGAGACAGGGATTATAGAGGAGGGGTGCGCCCCAAATGGCACCGTATTCCCTACGTAGTGCGCTACTATTATAGGAAACAGGGTGCCATTTGGGAAGAAAAGATGGACTGTTGTCTGGTATTACATCTAACCTCACCGGAAGTGATGAGGGAAGTCAGTACACATGTCAGGACTTGGCTGTACTGTAATTCAAAACAGGGTGTGTTGTCTTGAAGTGCACACTGACGGGCTGTATTCCAGCAGCGTCTCAACCCCTCGTTGTGGAGCCCCTCACTGACTGGGGAACAGTTGTTCACAAGGAAGCCCTGCTCCGTACCCATCGTCTATCATCAAATCCACCCGACCAACAGAACCTTATGACCATGACCAATTCAAACATCACATGGGTCCAGAACACCCACTCCAGCACAGGTCAGAGATAAACCTCAGTATTATCCTTGACTGTTATAATAATCAAGGATATATAATCATTGATGTTTATAAGCAAATACATACATGTACAGTGCCTTGCGAAAGTATTCGGCCCCCTTGAACTTTGCGACCTTTTGCCACATTTCAGGCTTCAAACATAAAGATATAAAACTGTATTTTTTTGTGAAGAATCAACAACGTGGAACACAATCATGAAGTGGAATGACATTTATTGGATATTTCAAACTTTTTTAACAAATTAAAAACTGAAAAATTGGGCGTGCAAAATTATTCAGCCCCTTTACTTTCAGTGCAGCAAACTCTCTCCAGAAGTTCAGTGAGGATCTCTGAATGATCCAATGTTGACCTAAATGACTAATGATGATAAATACAATCCACCTGTGTGTAATCAAGTCTCCGTATAAATGCACCTGCACTGTGATAGTCTCAGAGGTCCATTAAAAGCGCAGAGAGCATCATGAAGAACAAGGAACACACCAGGCAGGTCCGAGATACTGGTGTGAAGAGGTTTAAAGCCGGATTTGGATACAAAAAGATTTCCCAAGCTTTAAACATCCCAAGGAGCACTGTGCAAGCGATAATATTGAAATGCAAATCTACCAAGACCTGGCCGTCCCTCTAAACTTTCAGCTCATACAAGGAGAAGACTGATCAGAGATGCAGCCAAGAGGCCCATGATCACTCTGGATGAACTGCAGAGATCTACAGCTGAGGTGGGAGACTCTGTCCATAGGACAACAATCAGTCGTATATTGCACAAATCTGGCCTTTATGGAAGAGTGGCAAGAAGAAAGCCATTTCTTAAAGATATCCATAAAAAGTGTTGTTTAAAGTTTGCCACAAGCCACCTGGGAGACACACCAAACATGTGGAAGAAGGTGCTCTGGTCAGATGAAACCAAAATTGAACTTTTTGGCAACAATGCAAAACGTTATGTTTGGCGTAAAAGCAACACAGCTCATCACTCTGAACACACCATCCCCACTGTCAAACATGGTGGTGGCAGCATCATGGTTTGGGCCTGCTTTTCTTCAGCAGGGACAGGGAAGATGGTTAAAATTGATGGGAAGATGGATGGAGCCAAATACAGGACCATTCTGGAAGAAAACCTGATGGAGTCTGCAAAAGACCTGAGACTGGGACGGAGATTTGTCTTCCAACAACACAATGATCCAAAACATAAAGCAAAATCTACAATGGAATGGTTCAAAAATAAACATATCCAGGTGTTAGAATGGCCAAGTCAAAGTCCAGACCTGAATCCAATCGAGAATCTGTGGAAAGAACTGAAAACTGCTGTTCATAAATGCTCTCCATTCAACCTCACTGAGCTCGAGCTGTTTTGCAAGGAGGAATGGGAAAAAATGTCAGTCTTTCGATGTGCAAAACTGATAGAGACATACCCCAAGCGACTTACAGCTGTAATCGCAGCAAAAGGTGGCGCTACAAAGTATTAACTTAAGGGGGCTGAATAATTTTGCACGCCCAATTTTTCAGTTTTTGATTTGTTAAAAACGTTTGAAATATCCAATAAATGTCGTTCCACTTCATGATTGTGTCCCACTTGTTGTTGATTCTTCACAAAAAAATACAGTTTAATATCTTTATGTTTGAAGCCTGAAATGTGGCAAAAGGTTGCAAAGTTCAAGGGGGCCGAATACTTTCGCAAGGCACTGTATATATAAATATCTTATAAGCCTAACATATTATTGTGAGTAGACATGCTGTGTGTGTTTGTGTGTGTGCACGGTGGTTGTGTGTGTGTGTGTGTGTGTGTGTGTGTGTGTGTGTGTGTGTGTGTGTGTGTGTGTGTGTGTGTGTGTGTGTGTGTGTGTGTGTACTGAGTTTATTTACAAGCTCAGGGTAATAGCAGGAATTTATGCAAAGGTAAGCTGATTAGAGAGGAAAGGACAGCATGGTGGGGGAGATATACTCACACAAACCTCCTCCTTTACACAAACTTCCTCTGCTCTCCCAGCTGCTGGGTCATTCCACCAATCAGGTGTAACTTGGTGAACATAGATAATTGACAAAAAGAGTAGAAGCAGCTAACCTGATTTGACTGACTATTAGATGTACAATGTCTCTTTTGAAAAATATATCTCAAAAGGGATAGTTTCACCATATTAAAAGGAGAGTTCAGTTCACATAACAGGGTTGGCCTTAATGAGGGACAGGTCTCTTTTTTAAATGAATCACTAATAACATGACATAAATCATAATCTTCAGAAATTACTTTGTCAAAGTAACAAAATAAATAGTGATTTAGAATTATAGTGAAAACTTGGAGAAATGTTAGGGTTGAGTGGGTTAAAATCTAAATATAAACCCAATATGCAACAATTTCTAATATTTCACTAAGATACAGTTCATATAAGGAAATCAGTCAATTTAAATACATTCATTAGGCCTTAATCTATGGATTTCACATGACTGGGATATGCATCTGTTGGTCACAGATACCTTTTAAAAAAAAGGCTAGGGGCGTGGATCAGAAAACTAGTCATATCTGGTGTGACCACCATTTGCCTCATGCAGCGCGACACATCCCCTTCTCATAGAGTTGATCAGGCTGTTGATTGTGACCTGTGGAAAGTTATCCTACTCCTCTTCAATGTCTGTGCAAAGTTGCTGGATATTGTCGGGAACTGGAACACACTGTCATACACGTATATCCAGAGCATCACAAACATGCTCAATAGGTGACATGTTGCAGTTGGATACAGGTGTCACGATCGTTATAATGAATGTCGGACCAAGGCGCAGCATACGTAGAGTTCCACATGTTTATTCAGATGAAACTCACAAAAAACAATAAACAGCAAACAAAACGTGCAGCAAATGGCAAGCTCACAGGCAACTAACCAAAAACAAGATCCCACAAAACACAGTGGCGGAAATGGCTGCCTAAATATGATCCCCAATCAGAGACAATGATAAACAGATGCCTCTGATCGTGAACCATACCAGGCCAACATAAACATACAATAACCTAGATAACCCACCCTAGTCACACCCTGACCTAACCAACATAGAATAAAAGGCTCTCTATGGTCAGGGCGTGACAACAGGCCATGGAAGAGCTGGGAAATGTTCAGTTTCCAGGAATTATGTACAGATCCTTGGGGACATGGGGCCGTGCATTATCATGCTAAAACATAAGGTTATGGCGGCAGATGAATGGCACGATAATGGGCCTCAGGATCTCATCACGGTATCTCTGTGCATTAAAATTGCCATCGATAAAATGCAATTGTGTTCGTTGTCCGTAGCTTATGCCTGCCCATACCATAACCCCACTGCCACCATGGGACACTCAGAAAAATGCTCCCCCACACGACGCCATACGTCTACCATCTGCCCGGTACAGATGAATCCAGGATCCATCCGTGAAGAGCACACTTCTCCAGCGTGCCAGTGGCCAACGAAGGTAAGCATTTCCCCACTGATGTGCGTTATGACGCCAAACTGCAGTCTAGTCCAGACCCTGGTGAGGACGACGAGCATGGAGATGAGCTTCCCAGAGATGGTTTCTGACAGTTTGTGCAGAAATTCTTTGGTTGTGCTAACCCACAGTTTCATCAGCTGTCTGGGTGGCTGGTCTCAGACGATCCCGCAGGTGAAGAAGCCGGATGTGAAGATCCTGGGCAGGAATGGTTACACGTGGTCTGTGGTTGTGAGGCCGGTTGGAGGTACTACCATATTCTCTGAAATGACACTGGAGGTGGCTTATGATAGAGAAATTAGCCTTACATTATCTGGCAACAGCTCTGGTGGACATTCCTGCACTCAGCATGCCAATTGCATACTCCCTCAAAACCTGAGACATCTGTGGCATTGTGTTGTGTGACAAAACGGCACATTTTAGAGTGGCCTTTTATTGTCCCCAGCACAAGGTGCACCTGTGTAATGATCATGCTGTTTAATCAGCTTCTTGATATGCCCCACCTGTCAGGTGGATTAATTATCTTGGCAAAGGAGAAATGCTCACTAACAGGGATGTAAACAAATTTGTCAAAATGCTGGATTTTGGCACGTTAGCAAGTCTTTATTTATATAAAACAATCGGATTTATTGAATTCTCCATGTGATCTATATTAAATGTCACTTCATTTAATAAAACAGGCTTTTAAAATTAAATTTTTCTACTTAAAATATCAAAGGGAAGCAAAAGGAACTCATTTTGTGGAACAACCCTGCTGCTAGCTGCCTCCAACAGTGCAGGTCAGTACAGGCACACATACCCCACTACTCCACCATCTACAAAACTAAACAATTCAAAATGTCTGGCTAAAAGTCTGGCTAAATACATCCGAGTGAAAGGATTACGTATTGAAGACGCCACATGGCCAAAAGTATGTGAACACTGGCTCGTCAAAAATCTCATTCCAAAATCATGGGCATTAATATGGAGTTGAACCTTCCCCTTTGCTGCTATAACAGCCTCCATCCACTCTTCTGGGAGGCTTTCCACTAATGTTGGAAGTGTTGCAGGGATTCGCTTCCATTCAGCCACACGAGAATTAGTGAGGTTGGGCACTGATGTTGGGCTATTAGACCTGGCTCACAGTCGGCATTGCAATTCATCTCAAAGGTGTTTGATGGGGTTGAGGTCAGGGCTCTGTGCAGTCCAGTCAAGTTCTTCCACACCGATTTCAACAAACCATTTCTGTATGGACCTAGATTTGTGTACGGGGGCATTGTCATGGTGAAACAGGAAATCCACCAAACTTTACAGTTGGCACTATGCATTCGGGCAGGTAACGTTTTCCTGGCATCTGCCAAACCCAGATTTGTCCGTCGGCCTGCCAGATGGTGAAGTGTGATTCATCACTCCAGAGAAGGTGTTTCCACTGCTCCAGAGTCCAATGGCGGCGAGCTTTACACCACTCCAGTCGATGCTTGGGATTGCGCCTGGTGATCTTAGTCTTGTGTGTGGCTGCTCAGCCATGGAAACCCATTTCATGAAGCTCCCGACGAACAGTTATTTTGCTGACGTTGCCTCCAGAGACAGTTTTAAATTTGGTAGCGGGTGTTGCAACCGAGGACAGATGTTTTTCACGCACCTTGCTCTTCAGAACTTGGAGGTCCCGTTCTGCAAGCTTGTGTGGCCTACCACTTCGCGGCTGAGTCGTTGTTGCTCTTAGACGTTTCCACTTCACAATAACAGCACTTACAGTTGACCAGGGCAGCTCTAGCAGGGCAGAAATTTGGCAAACTGACTTGCTGGAAAGTTGGCATGAAGGTGCCACGCTGAAAGTCACTGAGCTCTTCAGTACGGACCATTCTACTGCTAAAGTTTGTTTATGGAGATTGCATGATTGTGCGCTCAATTTTATACACCTGTCAGTAACGGTTGGGGCTGAAATAGCTGAATGGGTGTCCATATACTTTTGGCCATGTAGTGTATTAGGTGGTATGAAATACTAAAGCTTATATGTATGACTGTATAAAGTGGAGCTCATATTCAGCATATACTGCACCTTGCCTCTGTAAGTAGTGAGATAGATACGGCGCAGCCGCGTTAGCCTCCAGTACTCTACTAGTCAGTAGTTACAAGGTAATATATTTAGCTATCTGATCATTGTTATGCGTGCAAAATCAATTACGTGTCTAAATAGGTAATTTACAGCCCAGCAGTCAGTTGTGTGTGCGTGTGTGTGTGTGTAATGTGAGTGAATATGTAGTATACTATGAGTGAGTTTGTATCTAATCCATAGACCTATATAAAGATCTACTCTCTGATTAAGACAAAAACCATAGAGAGTGGGGGGGGGGGGGGGGGGGGACGATGACGACGACGACATGATGGTGCCCTTTACTCTATGGTATGTTTTCTGTGGCCAGGTCATCTGATTTAGCTGGCAGGAGGAACAGGAGAATTAGAAGGCACATTTATACTGTCCAATTAACCAGCCAAGTCATGACGAACACAGAGACCATACCTCTCGGTTACTCGCTCCGTGTTATACCAATGAGAGGGCAAGAAAGAGAAAGAGAGCGAGAGAGAGGGAGGTTACCTGACATGACCTACCTTGGCTGTGTCCTGGTTTCCACGGATCAGGTGTCCTGATGAAGCCTGGATTCAGATAGAGGGAATCAACCAGGTCGAGCAGTGAGTACCTGCCGAGACATGGTAACGGGCACGAGACAACATGAATAAGTGAAACAGTTCATCCTAACTGAGTGATGAAAAACCATCCGGTCGGAACGCACCGCACGACAAGTAGCCTAAACCGTAGCCTACAATGGGTTTGGATCCGTTGTAACTTTTCTTAGGTCTCTCCTGTGATAACAATAGTAGGTTTTATTTTTCATGTTTGTATAACCTGTTTATATATATACTTACTACCTCGTGAATAAAACACACGGGCGCGTGAGGTTGCGCCGGAGGTGGGGGCGGGACAACCGAAGTTCTCAATGTCGGAGAGCGCGCGCTGACATCAACCTCCCCACGCGCAGCGCCCAGAAAAATATCGGCTCTAAATTTTACCAATCGACTCCAGCAGTCTGTTTACCAAATTGTCCTACTTTTTATATACGAGACATTCCCAGAGCACCGAGGTGTAGATGAATCCTTCCGGAATAGTCCCCGTGGTGCTTCTGCTGGTGGTCCTGACAGCGCAAGGTAAGACAAGCTTTATGAAGACGTGGGGATGTCGGAGAGTTTGGAGAGAGCGGAACCAACTCGCAACAGAAGAGAGCTGAGCGCCACTGCAGACTTCGCACAGTATAATATAGGCTATTCAGTACACAGATACATCGATTGTTTATTCTATTTATGCGTGTTCTGTCTTGTTGTAAACAGTTGAAGTTGTTGCTGGAGTGTTCTTTCTGATTGTGCGACGCACTAGAAACCCCGTCTTTCAATCCGCAGCATGTCCCATAGGACATTGTAAAGATGGCTGTGTTGGCATGTTTTATCTTTTCAAACGAAGTAATTGTCTTTGCGTGCGATTCTGTGATAGCCTAACTTGTAGAATAAACTGAAACCTCTTAAATATATATTTTGTTATAGGCTACAAAAGCTACAAAAGTCTATTCAGATAAGCATAATATAACGGTATGTGAAGGCTACGGATCGTCGTCCCAGGGGATGAGCAGTGCTGGTGACATGTCACATCATTAATATACTATACAGTAGGCCAACGTCAGCCCTCTAACTACCATAGACAACCCATCCGCACCGCGCGCATTCACGCGTTATGTTTCCAAACCGAACTAAGTTGCACGTAGTCGACCCTAGCCTTGAACATTGTGCATCATACACACGGGTTTGTCTATACCTGAATTAAATATAACGGTCCATTTCAGAGCTGTGGTTGGACTCACACGTGCATGTAATCTGGACTGTTTGGGGTGAGGTACTCCTACATCTCATTTGATCTCTCTGCATTCCATCGGTCTATGTCTGTTCTGTTCTCTTCTACCCTAACTTTGTTGTTCCATCGTGTTCTGCTGTTCTGTTTAGTCATTCTGCTGTTCCACTCTGTTCTCTTCTGTCCCGTGCCACGGCGTTCTGTCCTTTGTTCTCATCTCGGTGCCCAGGGCTGGTTCTGGTTCTATCCATCTCTCACTGTGTTGTTTGTGTGTCTTTCTCCCTGCGTGTGTGTGTAAGACCCTTCCTGCAAGGCCCTCATCCTCGTGGGTTGGTTAAGGGCGTTCTGATCCTGTGTGTGTCTGTTCCCGAACCGGCTCCCTGCAGACTTCCCAGGGGACAGGGGCTAAGTGCTTTACAGTCCCACCAAGGATATTTATAATTAACTCAAGATACCGTAGTTCATCTGTGTCGTTTACAGTGGGAGCAAATTACGTATAGTGGGCAGAACAAGCACGGAGATGGACAAAGCCAAGCTCAAGCTTGCGAGATGCTATTGGCGCGTTGTAGCATGTATTGGCGTAGTGGGCTTGTGCATTCGACCTTGCACTCCTAAACAACGCAATATTTTGACATTTTGGCAAAGCGTCAAGTCTATAAAACTTAGTGCTGTGTTTGTAACAGATTCTAGTTTTGGGAACATAACAATGCATTGAGATCAGATGTTTCATCGAAAGAATGTGTAGAATGTCGGACCAGTTTTACCTAGTTCCATCCTCTCCCACTAACAGTGACTGGACTTCCTCTCACTACCATATTTGGTGATGAGAAAACGTTCTAAACGGATGCTTCAGCTTTATAGCCCGTGTGGCTTGTCTGGGTTTCCCCTTCTGTCTGTGGTCCCACTGTAGCAGCCTGTGAGAGACTGGGACTCACAACTCTCTCTAGTGAGACGGGCGGGCGCAAGCCAGATATGGTGTTATTCTAAACTTTGCCAAGTGGTTTACGGTAATATACTGTTTCTAGGCTATCCACCTGGCATCAGATTATCCAGATTACACTCTTACAAAGAAGGTGCTCGAAACTAAAAGGGCTATTCGGGTGTCCCTATAGGAGAACCCTTTGAAAATAATAAAATAAAAGTCTCCTGCTTTTACTTTTAGATACACTCTTAGAAAAAGGTTCCGAAAGGGTTCTACCTGGAACCAAAAAGGGTTATCATATGGGGACAGCTGAAGAGCCCTTTTGGAGGAGTGTAAATACAAGTAAAAGTAGGAGAAAGTGTTCATGAGTCTTTTTGAGTAGGTTTTCATCTTCAGTGCTGTATGGGTGACTTGTGCTGTTTGACATTAACATGGACACCTACCTCTCCCCTCCTCTCTCTCTCTTCCTCTCCCCTCTGACTACCTCTCCCCTCCTCTCTCTCTCTCTTCCTCTCCCCTCTGACTACCTCTCCCCTCCTCTCTCTCTTCCTCTCCCCTCTGACTACCTCTCCCCTCCTCTCTCTCTTCCTCTCCTCTCCTCTCTCTCTCTTTCTCCCCTGCTGTCTACCTCTCCCCTCCTCTCTCTCTTCCTCTCCCCTCTACCTACCTCTCTCCTCCTCTCTCTTTCTCCCCCTGCTGCCTACCTCTCCCCTCCTCTCTCTCTCTTCCTCTCCCCTCCTCTCTCTCTCTTTCTCCCCCCGCTGCCTACCTCTCCCCTCCTCTCTCTCTCTTTCTCCCCCCGCTGCCTACCTCTCCCCACCTCTCTCTTTCTCCCCCCTCTGCCTACCTCTCCCCTCCTCTCTCTCTCTTCCTCTCCCCTCTGCCTACCTCTCCCCTCCTCTCTCTCTCTTCCCCTTCCCTCCTCTCTCTCTCTTCCTCTCCCCTCTGCCTACCTCTCCCCACCTCTCTCTTTCTCCCCCCTCTGCCCACCTCTCCCCTCCTTTCTCTCTCTTCCTCTCCCCTCTGCCTACCTCTCCCCTCCTCTCTCTCGCTTCCTCTTCCCTCCTCTCTCTCTCTTCCTCTCCCCTCTGCCTACCTCTCCCCACCTCTCTCTTTCTCCCCCCGCTGCCTACCTCTCCCCTCCTCTCTCTCTCTTCCTCTCCCCTCTGCCTACCTCTCCCCTCCTCTCTCTCTTCCTCTCCTCTCTGCCTACCTCTCCCCTCCTCTCTCTCTCTTCCTCTTCCCTCCTCTCTCTCTCTTTCTCCCCCCGCTGCCTACCTCTCCCCTCTCTCTTCCTCTCCCTTCTGACTACGTCTCCCCTCCTCTCTCTCTTCCTCTCCCCTCTGCCTGGCTCTCCCCTCCTCTCTCTCTCTTTCTCCCCCCACTGCCTACCTCTCCTCTCTCTCTTCCTGTCCCCTCTGACTACCTCTCCCCTCCTCTTTCTCTTTCTCCCCGCGCTGCCTACCTCTCCCCTCCTCTCTCTCTCTTCCTCTCCCCTCTGCCTGGCTTTCCCCTCCTCTCTCTCTTCCTCTCCCCTCTGACTACCTCTCCCCTCCTCTCTCTCTTCCTCTCCCCTCCTCTCTCTCTCTTTCTCCCCCCACTGCCTACCTCTCCTCTCTCTCTTCCTCTCCCCTCTGACTACCTCTCCCCTCCTCTCTCTCTTCCTCCCCCCGCTGCCTACCTCTCCCCTCCTCTCTCTCTCTTCCTCTCCCCACTCCCTACCTCTCCCCTCCTCTCTCTCTCTCTCTCCCGCCACTGCCTACCTCTCCTCTCTCTCTTCCTGTCCCCTCTGACTACCTCTCCCCTCTCCTCTCTCTTCCTGTCCCCTCTGACTACCTCTCCCCTCTCCTCTCTCTTCCTGTCCCCTCTGACAACCTGTCCCCTCCTCTCTCTCTTCCTCTCCCCTCTGACTACCTCTCCCCTCCTCTCTCTCTTCCTCTCCCCTCCTCTCTCTCTCTTTCTCCCCCGCTGCCTACCTCTCCCCTCCTCTCTCTTTCTCCCCCCTCTGCCTACCTCTCCCCTCCTCTCTCTCTCTTCCTCTCCCCTCTGACTACCTCTCCCCTCCTCTCTCTCTCTTCCTCTCCCCTCTGACTACCTCTCCCCTCCTCTCTCTCTCTTCCTCTCCCCTCCTCTCTCTCTTCCTCTCCCCTCTGACTACCTCTCCCCTCCTCTCTCTCTTCCTCTCCTCTCCTCTCTCTCTCTTTCTCCCCTGCTGTCTACCTCTCCCCTCCTCTCTCTCTTCCTCTCCCCTGTACCTACCTCTCTCCTCCTCTCTCTTTCTCCCCCTGCTGCCTACCTCTCCCCTCCTCTCTCTCTCTTCCTCTCCCCTCCTCTCTCTCTCTTTCTCCCCCCGCTGCCTACCTCTCCCCTCCTCTCTCTTTCTCCCCCCGCTGCCTACCTCTCCCCACCTCTCTCTTTCTCCCCCCTCTGCCTACCTCTCCCCTCCTCTCTCTCTCTTCCTCTCCCCTCTGCCTACCTCTCCCCTCCTCTCTCTCTCTTCCTCTTCCCTCCTCTCTCTCTCTTCCTCTCCCCTCTGCCTACCTCTCCCCACCTCTCTCTTTCTCCCCCCTCTGCCCACCTCTCCCCTCCTTTCTCTCTCTTCCTCTCCCCTCTGCCTACCTCTCCCCTCCTTTCTCTCGCTTCCTCTTCCCTCCCCTCTCTCTCTTCCTCTCCCCTCTGCCTACCTCTCCCCACCTCTCTCTTTCTCCCCCCGCTGCCTACCTCTCCCATCCTCTCTCTCTCTTCCTCTCCCATCTGCCTACCTCTCCCCTCCTCTCTCTCTCTTCCTCTCCCCGCTGCCTACCTCTCCCCTCTCTCTTCCTCTCCCTTCTGACTACGTCTCCCCTCCTCTCTCTCTTCCTCTCCCCTCTGCCTGGCTCTCCCCTCCTCTCTCTCTCTCTTTCTCCCCCCACTGCCTACCTCTCCTCTCTCTCTTCCTGTCCCCTCTGACTACCTCTCCCCTCCTCTTTCTCTTTCTCCCCGCGCTGCCTACCTCTCCCCTCCTCTCTCTCTCTTCCTCTCCCCTCTGACTACCTCTCCCCTCCTCTCTCTCTTCCTCTCCCCTCCTCTCTCTCTCTTTCTCCCCCCACTGCCTACCTCTCCTCTCTCTCTTCCTCTCCCCTCTGACTACCTCTCCCCTCCTCTCTCTCTTCCTCCCCCCGCTGCCTGCCTCTCCCCTCCTCTCTCTCTTCCTCTCCCCGCTCCCTACCTCTCCCCTCCTCTCTCTCTCTCTCTCCCCCCACTGCCTACCTCTCCTCTCTCTCTTCCTGTCCCCTCTGACTACCTCTCGCCTCCTCTCTCTCTTCCTGTCCCCTCTGACTACCTCTCCCCTCCTCTCTCTCTTCCTGTCCCCTCTGACTACCGCTCCCCTCCTCTCTCTCTCTTCCTCTCCCCTCCTCTCTCTCTCTTTCTCCCCCCGCTGCCTACCTCTCCCCTCCTCTCTCTTTCTCCCCCCGCTGCCTACCTCTCCCCACCTCTCTCTTTCTCCCCCCTCTGCCTACCTCTCCCCTCCTCTCTCTCTCTTCCTCTCCCTTCTGCCTACCTCTCCCCTCCTCTCTCTCTCTTCCTCTTCCCTCCTCTCTCTCTCTTCCTCTCCCCTCTGCCTACCTCTCCCCACCTCTCTCTTTCTCCCCCCTCTGCCCACCTCTCCCCTCCTTTCTCTCTCTTCCTCTCCCCTCTGCCTACCTCTCCCCACCTCTCTCTTTCTCCCCCCGCTGCCTACCTCTCCCCTCCTCTCTCTCTCTTCCTCTCCCCTCTGCCTACCTCTCCCCTCCTCTCTCTCTCTTCCTCTCCCCTCTGCCTACCTCTCCCCTCCTCTCTCTCTCTTCCTCTTCCCTCCTCTCTCTCTCTTTCTCCCCCCGCTGCCTACCTCTCCCCTCTCTCTTCCTCTCCCTTCTGACTACGTCTCCCCTCCTCTCTCTCTTCCTCTCCCCTCTGCCTGGCTCTCCCCTCCTCTCTCTCTCTTTCTCCCCCCACTGCCTACCTCTCCTCTCTCTCTTCCTGTCCCCTCTGACTACCTCTCCCCTCCTCTTTCTCTTTCTCCCCGCGCTGCCTACCTCTCCCCTCCTTCTCTTCCTCTCCCCTCTGCCTGGCTTTCCCCTCCTCTCTCTCTTCCTCTCCCCTCTGACTACCTCTCCACTCCTCTCTCTCTTCCTCTCCCCTCCTCTCTCTCTCTTTCTCCCCCCACTGCCTACCTCTCCTCTCTCTCTTCCTCTCCCCTCTGACTACCTCTCCCCTCCTCTCTCTCTTCCTCCCCCCGCTGCCTACCTCTCCCCTCCTCTCTCTCTCTTCCTCTCCCCGCTCCCTACCTCTCCCCTCCTCTCTCTCTCTCCCCCCACTGCCTACCTCTCCTCTCTCTCTTCCTGTCCCCTCTGACTACCTCTCCCCTCTCCTCTCTCTTCCTGTCCCCTCTGACTACCTCTCCCCTCCTCTCTCTCTTCCTGTCCCCTCTGACTACCTCTCCCCTCCTCTCTCTCTCTCTCCCCCCGCTGCCTACCTCTCCCCTCCTCTCTCTCTTCCTGTCCCCTCTGACTACCTCTCCCCTCCTCTCTCTCTCTTCCTCTCCCCTCCTCTCTCTCTCTTTCTCCCCCCGCTGCCTACCTCTCCCCTCCTCTCTCTTTCTCCCCCCGCTGCCTACCTCTCCCCACCTCTCTCTTTCTCCCCCCTCTGCCTACCTCTCCCCTCCTCTCTCTCTCTTCCTCTCCCTTCTGCCTACCTCTCCCCTCCTCTCTCTCTCTTCCTCTTCCCTCCTCTCTCTCTCTTCCTCTCCCCTCTGCCTACCTCTCCCCACCTCTCTCTTTCTCCCCCCTCTGCCCACCTCTCCCCTCCTTTCTCTCTCTTCCTCTCCCCTCTGCCTACCTCTCCCCACCTCTCTCTTTCTCCCCCCGCTGCCTACCTCTCCCCTCCTCTCTCTCTCTTCCTCTCCCCTCTGCCTACCTCTCCCCTCCTCTCTCTCTCTTCCTCTCCCCTCTGCCTACCTCTCCCCTCCTCTCTCTCTCTTCCTCTTCCCTCCTCTCTCTCTCTTTCTCCCCCCGCTGCCTACCTCTCCCCTCTCTCTTCCTCTCCCTTCTGACTACGTCTCCCCTCCTCTCTCTCTTCCTCTCCCCTCTGCCTGGCTCTCCCCTCCTCTCTCTCTCTTTCTCCCCCCACTGCCTACCTCTCCTCTCTCTCTTCCTGTCCCCTCTGACTACCTCTCCCCTCCTCTCTCTCTTTCTCCCCGCGCTGCCTACCTCTCCCCTCCTCTCTTTCTCTTCCTCTCCCCTCTGCCTGGCTTTCCCCTCCTCTCTCTCTTCCTCTCCCCTCTGACTACCTCTCCACTCCTCTCTCTCTTCCTCTCCCCTCTTCTCTCTCTCTTTCTCCCCCCACTGCCTACCTCTCCTCTCTCTCTTCCTCTCCCCTCTGACTACCTCTCCCCTCCTCTCTCTCTTCCTCCCCCCGCTGCCTACCTCTCCCCTCCTCTCTCTCTCTTCCTCTCCCCGCTCCCTACCTCTCCCCTCCTCTCTCTCTCTCCCCCCACTGCCTACCTCTCCTCTCTCTCTTCCTGTCCCCTCTGACTACCTCTCCCCTCTCCTCTCTCTTCCTGTCCCCTCTGACTACCTCTCCCCTCCTCTCTCTCTTCCTGTCCCCTCTGACTACCTCTCCCCTCCTCTCTCTCTCTCTCCCCCCGCTGCCTACCTCTCCCCTCCTCTCTCTCTTCCTGTCCCCTCTGACTACCTCTCCCCTCCTCTCTCTCTTCCTCCCCCCGCTGCCTACCTCTCCCCTCCTCTCTCTCTCTCTCCCCCCGCTGCCTACCTCTCCCCTCCTCTCTCTCTTTCTCTCCCCCCGCTGCCTACCTCTCCCCTCCTCTCTCTCTTTCTCTCCCCTCTGACTACCTCTCCCCTCCTCTCTCTCTTTCTCTCCCCGCTGCCTACCTCTCCCCTCCTCTCTCTCTTTCTCTCCCCTCTGACTACCTCTCCCCTCCTCTCTCTCTTCCTGTCCCCTCTGACTACCTCTCCCCTCCTCTCTCTCTTCCTGTCCCCTCTGACTACCTCTCCCGTCCTCTCTCTCTCTCTCCCCCCGCTGCCTACCTCTCCCCTCCTCTCTCTCTTTCTCTCCCCTCTGACTACCTCTCCCCTCCTCTCTCTCTTTCTCCCCCCCGCTGCCTACCTCTCCCCTCGTCTCTCTCTTCCTCTCCCCGCTCCCTCTCTCTTTCTCCCCCCGCTGCCTACCTCTCCTCTCTCTTTTCCTGTCCCCTCTGACTACCTCTCCCCTCCTCTCTCTCGTTCTCCCTGCGCTGCCTACCTCTCCCCTCCTCTCTCTCTTCCTCTCCCCTCCTCTCTCTCTCTCTCCCCCCGCTGCCTACCTCTCCCCTCCTCTCTCTCTTTCTCTCCCCTCTGACTACCTCTCCCCTCCTCTCTCCCCCCCCCCTCTGCCTACCTCTCCTCTCCTCTCTCTCTTCCTCCCCCTCTGCCTACCTCTCCCCTCCTCTCTCTCTTCCTCCCCACTCTGCCTACCGCTCCCCTCCTCTCTCTCTCTTCCTCCCCCCTCTGCCTACCTCTCCCCTCCTCTCTCTCTTCTTCCCCCTCTGCCTACCTCTCTCCTCCTCTCTCTCTTCTTCCCCCTCTGCCTACCTCTCCCCTCCTCTCGCTCTTCTTCCCCCTCTGCCTACCTCTCCCCTCCTCTCTCTCTTCCTCCCCACTCTGCCTACCTCTCCCCTCCTCTCTCTCTCTTCCTCCCCCCTCTGCCTACCTCTCCCCTCCTCTCTCTCTTCTTCCCCCTCTGCCTAACTCTCCCCTCCTCTCTCTCTTCTTCCCCCTCTGCCTACCTCTCCTGTCCTCTCTCTCTTCCTCCCCCTCTGCCTACCTCTCCTCTCCCCTCTCTCTCTTCCTCCCCCTCTGCCTACCTCTCCCCTTTTTCTTCCTCTCCCCTCTGACTACCTCTCCCCTCCTCTATCTCTCTTCCTCCCCCCTCTGCCTACCTCTCCCCTCCTCTCTCTCTCTTCCTCTCCCCTCTGACTGCCTCTCTCTCTGTGGAAATAAACATAGTAATCAAGCAGACTAAGGAGTGATTTAACTATTTGTTAATCCTTCAGTACTACGGAAGTAAAGTTATTTCTCAGGAATTAATTCATTTTTGGTATTTTAGGTATGAACTATTTCAGATGAATTACCAGCCTTGTGATTCTCAATGTTCCTTATAGATCGATATTAAATCAAATCTAAGTTTATTGGTCACATACACAGTTTAGCAGATGTTATAACAGGTGCAGCTTGTGCTTGTGTTACTAGCTCCTAACAGCGCAGTAACATTTCAAACAAGTAAACAAGTAATAAAGATTCAAAAACTAGAAACAAGAAATCAAGAATGTCAGAATGAATCCAATTAACAACCCAAATAACACTATATTCGATCTTAATGCAAGGTATGCATATAAAGACCAACATACAGTGCATTTGGAAAGTATTCAGACCCCTTGACTTTTTCAACATTTTGTTACATTACAGCCTTATTCTAAAATGTATTCAATCTTTTTTTTCCTTCATCAATCTATACAAAATATCCCATAATGACAAAGCAATAACAGGTTTCTAGAAATGTTTGCAAATTTATTAATAATAAAAAATGGAAATATTACATTTTATATAAGTATTCAGACCATTTACTCAGTACTTTGCAGCCTCAAGTCCTCTTGGGTATGACACTACAAGCTTGGCACACCTGTATTTGGGGAGTTTCTCCCATTCTTTCTCCCAGGATCTCTGCAGATCCTCTAAAGCTCTGCGAGATTGGATGGGGAGCGTCGCTGCACAGCTATTTTCAGGTCTCTCCAGAGATGTTTGATAAGGTTCAAGTTCGGGCTCTGGCTGGGCCACTCAAGGACATTCAGAGACTAGTCCCGAAGCTCCTGTGTTGTCTTGGCTGTCTGCTTAGAATCGTTGTCCTGTTGGAAGGTGAATCTTTGCCCCAGTCTGAGGTCCTGAACGCTCTGGAGCAGGTTTTCATCAAGGATCTCTGTACTTTGCGCCGTTCATCTTTCCCTTGATCCTGACTAGTCTCCCAGTTTCTGCTACTGAAAAACATCCCCACAGCATGATGCTGCCACCACCATGCTCCACCATAAGGATGGTGCCAGGCTTCTTCCAGACGTGACACTTGGCATTCAGGCCAAAGAGTTCAATCTTGGTTTCATCAGACCAGAGAATCTTGTTTCTCATGTCTGAGAGTTCTTTAGTTCTTTAGGTGCCTTTGGCTCTCATGTGCTTTTTTAATGAGGAGTGGCTTCTGTCTGGCCACTCTACCATAAAGGCCTGATTGGTGGAGTGCTGCAGAGATGGTTGTCCTTCTGGAAGGTTCTTCCATCTCCACAGAGGAACTCTGAAGCTGTCAGAGTGACCATCGGGTTCTTGGTCACCTCCCTGACCAAGACCTTTCTCCCCCGATTGTTGAGTTTGGCCGGGCGGCCAGCTCCAAGAAGAGTCTTGGTGGTTCCAAACTTCTTCCATTTAAGAATTATGGAGGCCACTGTGTTCTTGGGGACCTCAATGCTGCAGAAATGTTTTGGTACCCTTCCCCAGATCTGTGCCTCGACACAATCCTGTCTCGGAGCTCTAGGGACAATCCCTTTGACCTCATGGCTTGGTTTTTGCTCTGACATGCACTGTCAACTGTTGGACCTCATATAGTCATGTGTGTTCCTTTCCAAATCATATCCAATCAATGGAATTTACCACAGGTGGACTCCAATCAAGTTGTAGAAACGTCTCAAGGATGATCAATGTAAACAGGATGCACCTGAGCTCAATTTCAAGTCTCATAGTAGAGGGTCTGAAAAATAAGGTTTTTGTTTTATTTTGATATATACAGCAGTAGATTTATTACCATGAAGAATCCAGTAGGTAAATATGTGGTGGGTATAAATAGTGTAACAAAAATGGAATGTACATTAGTATATATAATAGAATGAGCTATGTGAGAATACACTATATGAATAACCAATGTGAATAACTGTAGAAAATGTCAAGGGAAGTGTCCAGTGTTTAATGTCTCTATTTACATGGAACAGCAGTGTTGGCTGTGTGTGTGTGTGTGTGTGTGTGTGTATGTGTGTGTGTGTGGAATTAATCAGTCTGGAATTAAACTTGCTTGACACGGTAACATGAGATCAACTGATCTGCTGGTTTATTCTTGTGGGTTTTTGGTTGCTAGCAAGTTTTGTTTTAACACGCAGGTGCATGCAATCTCCTGATAGTAGCATTTTAAGCAGTACAGTGCCTATACACAGATGCAAGTTCTGCCTGTTGGTTCCAATGGGCCAAATCAAATAGCTTCATCTTCACCAACCCTTCTCCAAACCCTTACATCCAGCCCCAGTCCATCTTCACCAACCCTTCTCCAAACCCTTACATCCAGCCCCAGTCCATCTTCACCAACCCTTCTCCAAACCCTTACATCCAGCCCCAGTCCATCTTCACCAACCCTTCTCCAAACCCTTACATCCAGCCCCAGTCCTATGTCTGGACACTTGCAAAGCAGTGCTGCGCTTCTCAGTGGTGCCTCTCCCACAACCCCTACAGTAAAACTGCCGCCCAATCTGCCTTTTCATGGTGTGTGTGTGTCTACGTGTGTTTGTGTGTGCGTTTATGTGTGTGTGTGTATTAGCGACCCTTTGGTCTTAGACACACGCACACACATGCACACACACACACGTACACACGCAGACACACACGCACGGGCAATGTTAAGTGGACCAACGGTTAAATCTCATGCATATTGTGCAAATGTCCTTTCTAGTTGTACTGTGGCCAACATTAGCAGCCATGCATTTAGCTAAGTGGCCAATACTGGCCTCGGTGCTTATAGACACAGCATGCCTTTATGGATGTTACTTCAGTTCACTCCATATTCAGAATGTTTAGTACGTTCGGAGAAACTCAACCTCGACCTCCACTCCTAACTGCATCACCGCGACTTGGCTGCATACGTACATTTATGAATCATGATGCATACGCCACTGTGTATTCAACTCAACAATACTCACTGCGTGCGTTCATGTTACACACATTTAAGGAATCTGTAGATGCTGTTGTGTGTGGGCAGTTCAGACTATCCAGATTACACTCTTAGAAAAAAAAATATGCTATCTAGAACCTGAAAGGGATTCTTCGGCTGTCCCCATAGGAGAACCCTTTGAAGAACCCTTTTTGGTTACAGGTGGAACCCTTCCCACTGAGGGTTCTACATGGAAGTCAAAAGGGTTCTTCCTGGAACCAAAAAGAGTTCTCTTATGGGGACAGCGAACCCTTTTGGAACCCTTTTTCTCTAAGAGTGTACCTGTGGAATCCCATCCAAGTAAACTGCTGTGTCCGTGTCTCTGAGTGTGTGTGTCCCTGGCGTGGGGCAGTTGGAGTGTGAGAGGTTCTGTGAAAATGTTTTGGGACAGGAAATGGCGTTTTTGTTGTTGTTAGAGATACGCTATAAACTCCCGGTGACCTCAGTTAGCAGGGTTGCTAAATAGTTGGCTAGCAGACATCAGCAACAGTTCCTCACTGTGACATTCTGCATGCAACAGAGATCAGAATGGGGAGTATGGTATATAGGGGTGTGGATGGACAGAGAGGCCACACGCGTGAATGTGCGCACGCACGTTTGCTGAGACACACACGCAGGCGCACACTATGCTCGATTGGATGGTCGAACATCCACTAGTCACACTCATTCTTCTAGTGAATCATAAAGCATGTCCCAGACAGACCCAATGTAACACTCTGAAGACAACAAACGCTATCTCCTCTCTTCTTTCTCTCTCTCTCTCCCTCTGTCTTTCTCCCATCCCCTCCCTCCCTCTCACTCTCTCTCTCGCTCACAAGCGCACACACACACACACACACACACACACACACACACACACACACACACACACACACACACACACACACACACACACACACACACACACACACACACACACACACACAAACTCTCTCTCTCTCTCTCTCAGACCAGTCACAGCCTTCAGCTTATTATTGGACGTAATTAGTTCCTTGGGAGCGTGCAATACGCAGTCTCATGCCTCGTGGTCGATCATTGTCAAGCGCTCTCTTGATCAAAGGGCTCTCAGCCAATGAGGCTTCAGGTCTCTAGAGCTCTCTGCTCTGTTAACACATTGTTGAACACTGTTTGGCTTCTTAACGGCAAATCTATGTGCTCCGTTTGAACGGACCTTTATGTGTCCACTTAGTGTTTTCTAAGAGCTGCCTCTGAGGGTTAGTCTTAGTTTATCTGGACTGAGATTCGGAGTGCTCTTCCTCAATCATATCTACACTTCTGTTTCTGAGTGTTTCTGTTTCCATACAGCACACAAACACACACCCTTGCGTCTTGACTGACCCACGTTTAATAGGAAGGCTGCCCGTTTCTATCACAGTGATTTTTACCAGAAGTTAACAAGTGAGAGGCTATTGTTAAGTCTACGTGATGTAAGAAACCTTCCAATCCACACAGAGATTAAGGAAGGAAGGATGAATGGGGGGAGAAAGGAAGAAGGATGAGGGGGGGGGAGGGGAAGGAAGAAGGATGAGGGGGGGGGGGGGAGGAAGAAGGATGAAGGGGAGGAGAAAGGAAGAAGGATGAGGGGGGGGGGAAGGAAGAAGTATGAGGGGGGGGGGGAGAAAGGAAGAAGGATGAAGGGGGGGAGAAAGGAAGAAGGATGAAGGGGGGGAGAAAGGAAGAAGGATGAGGGGGGGGGAAAGGAAGAAGTATGAAGGGGGGGAGAAAGGAAGAAGGATGAAGGGGGGGGAGAAAGGAAGAAGGATGAAGGGGGGGGAGAAAGGAAGAAGGATGAGGGGGGGGGGGGAGAAAGGAAGAAGGATGAAGGGGGGGGGGTAGAAAGGAAGAAGGATGAAGGGGGCGGGAGAAAGGAAGAAGCGGAGGAAATATATTAATTTTATTGTTCAGTGCGAACAAAAGGTCCAATTAATGAACAGATTATAATTGCCCTCGTTTCCCCTACCCAATTAGGGATTTAAACGAGGTTCTCAGAGCTTAGCCAATCAGGGACCAGTGCTGTGTTTTAACGTCGGCAGGTAGCGAAAGCAGAAATTACAGCCGTCCACTTTGCTCTCTCTGGAGAGCGGCTTTTTCATTAAGCTCTAAGACTCGGCAGCGCTCGGCGCCGCTTCAAGTGACCTCAGGAAACTTTGTGACCGTACAAACTTCTTCAGACTTTATTACTTTTACATGGAGCTTTAGGGACTGGCTGCTGTGGAAAATGTTAGAAGTTTTGAGGAGACGTTTGAGCCACATTTGGCCACATTTGACATTTGAGCCTATTTTCATTTTGGTCGTTTAGCAGACGCTCTTATCTAGAGTGACTTACAGTCAAAATCAAATCAAATGTATTTATATAGCCCTTCGTACCTCAGCTGATATCTCAAAGTGCTGTACAGAAACCCAGCCTAAAACCCCAAACAGCAAGCAATGCAGGTGTAGAAGCACGGTGGCTAGGAAAAACTCCCTAGAAAGGCCAAAACCTAGGAAGAAACCTAGAGATGAACCAGGCTATGTGGGGTGGCCAGTCCTCTTCTGGCTTCGCAAAGTTCAAGGGGGCCGAATTCTTTCGCAAGGCACTGTATGCTTGGCATATATAAAAATGCATTAAAAAAACCATTAAGTGATCTGTTAATGGACATTGGCACGAGGACTGTATGACCTAAAAGGACGGAATAGATCTTGAGTAAAAATGATATCAGTGAGATGACTCATGTTGAAATTCTACTCATCATGTTACCATTGAGCACACCAGAGTCACATTGGCCAAAGAGAAATCCCCAAGTCATCTGCTACCGTCTTCAACATCCTTTCAAGATGTACAAGAAGTCAAGACAGTTTTGAGCCAGGTCATGTTTGAAGGATCGTGTGTTGTGTATCCGAATTCCAGGCCCGTGTGTGTGTGATAATGTACGGCAGATGTTGAGTGGTACACTATATATATAAAAGTATGTGGACACCCCTTCAATTGAGTGGATCCGGCTATTTCAGCCACACCCGTTGCTGACAGGTGTATAAAATCGAGTACACAGCCATGCAATCTCCATAGACAAACATTGGCAGTAGAATGGCCTTACTGAAGAGCTCAGTGACTTTCAACGTGGCACCATCATAGGATGCCACCTTTCCCAACAAGGCAGTTCATCAAATTTCTGCCCTGCTAGAGCTGCCCCAGTCAACTGTAAGTGCTGTTGTTGTGAAGTGGAAATGTCTAAGAGCAACAACAGCTCAGCCGCAAAGTGGTAGGCCACACAAGCCCACAAAGCGGGACCGCCAAGTGCTGACGCGCGTAGTGCGTAAACATTGTCTGTCCTCACCGAGTTCCAAACTACCTCTGGAAGCAACGTCAACACAATAACTGTTTGTCGGGAGCTTCATGAAATGGGTTTCCATGACCGAGCAGCCACAAGCGTCGGCTGGTGTGGTGTAAAACTCACCGCCATTGGACTCTGGATCAGTGGAAATGCGTTCTCTGGAGTGATGAATCACGCTTCAACATCTGGCTGTCCGACGAACAAATCTGGGTTTGGTGGATGCCAGGGGAACGCTACCTACTCCAATGCATAGTGCCAACTGTAAAGTTTGGTAGAGGAGGAATAATGGTCTGGGGCTGTTTTTCATGGTTCATACTAGGCCTCTTCGTTCCAGTGAAATAAAATCTTAACGATACAGCATACAATGACATTCTAGACGTATCTGTGCTTCCAACGTTGTGGCAAAAGTTTGGGGAAGGCCCTTTCCTGTTTCAGCATGACAATGCCCCCGTGTGCACAAAGCAAGGTCCATACAGAAATGGTCTGTTGAGATCGGTTTGAAAGGCCTGCACAGAGCCCTGACCACAACCCTGTTGAGCACCTTTGGGATGAATTAGAACACCGACTGCGAGCCAGGCCTTATCGCCCAACATCAGTGCCCGACCTCACTAATGCTCTTGTGGCTGAATAGAAGCAAGTCCCCGCAGCAATGTTCCGACATCTAGTGGAAAGCCTTCCCAGAAGAGTGGAGGCTGTTATAGCAGCAAAGGGGGGGACCAACTCCATATTAATGTCCATGGTTTTGGAACGAGATGTTCGACGAGCAGGTGTCCACATACTTTTGGCCACGCAATGTATGTAACTGGCTCAGTCAGTAGAGTACAGAACGGTGAGTGTGTGTGTGTGTTAGTGTGTGTGGGTGTGTGTTTTAACTGGCGGTTCTCTTCTAGGTCTCCCTTCTCAAACCAACTGTTTTGAGCTGAATTTCCCACGGACTCCTTAGTCAATAAGGTTCTAAGTTAAATAGGAGGCATTCAGGAGCGATCTGAACATCTGACTGGTTTGGATAAAGTAGACATCTGGCTCTCATTTGGTTGGAACACTACAAGCAGCATTGTGGGTTCAATACCTGTCTGTATTATAATGATCTTGTATTATATAACCCACTAAATACATGTTTACTGCAAGACTTGGATAAAAGCGTTCCCCTAAAAGACCATATTTTATTAATTAACACCAGGAAATGTCTTGGTGTTGTTTTTGCCCTGTTTTCACTTTCAGTCGATAAATGCTTTCAGCCATTTGGTTTTCACTCTACTCTCTGGTCACAGAATGGAGGGGTGATGCACTGATGCTCACGTCCACTGGTCCCAGTATCTAGGCTCTACTGGTGTTAGTTGTCTACTGGTGCAGCAACAGAAAGACAGACTGACGGACAGCTGACTCTGGAGTGTGCAGACTGGGGCGAGAGAAGAGAGACTGGTGATCTTTCAAAGGCTGTGTTCAATTAACCATGAGAGAGATGGACGGAAAGGAAGGAGAGAGAGAGAGGGAAAAGAATGAAGGAAGAGAGTGGGTGGGCAAGAAGAGGAAATTGAGAAGAAGAGAGTAAGAGTGAAGGTCAGAGAGAGAGAGAGAGAGGGGGGAATTAAGAGACTGGTGTCCTTTGAAGCCGGGGCCGAGGCGGGGGTGGAGAGGGGTGGAGGGATGTCCCAAGTGAGGCATGATTTTCTGCTCGGACAGGCGTGGGTTCCATGCATCGTCCCGGCAGCCAAGTCACCAGCGGGTGAGTTTTTTTTGCAGGTCACTAAATGACCTTCAGTCCTATTTTGCCAGGTACACTCAGAATTTAATAGAGTCGGGTAGACAACACACGCACGCACGCACGCACGCACGCACACACGCACACACGCACACACACACACACACACACACACACACACACACACACACACACACACACACACTGCGTTCCAGTCTGGCGGGATTTGCTAAAAGCTTCCACATGCCTTCCTACGTAGAAACAGCTCCAATGTGAGACTCTTCACACACCATAGTTCAATCAGCCACAACCTTCTAGTTTCTCTCCATCCGCAGCAAAGAGCCATTGATTAAAACCTTAATGTGGACAAAGTGATGAAAAACTCAAGTTCACCTCAAAGTCCTCTTCGTTAAAGCCAGACAAGGGAGAATCTCTTTATGGTAATGATTTTAAAAGCCACCCTACTATTTTGTAAAAGGACGGCTCCAGTGAAGATTATCTTTGTCCTCTCCTCCCTGTCTCTCTCTCTCTCTCTCTCTCTCTCTCTCTCTCTCTCTCTCTCTCTCTCTCTCACTTCCACTCTCACTCCCTCCCCCCTCTCCTCTCAGGCTGTCTGTCATCTAAGGGGGAAGACAGGCTGTTCAGGAATTTATTCAGGCGATACAACCAGTTCATCAGACCCGTGGAGAATGTCTCTGACCCTGTCACCGTGGAGTTTGAGGTCTCCATATCCCAGCTGGTCAAAGTGGTGAGACTCACGACTCATTATTGCATCATTACTGGAGCAAATAAGGACATCACTTTGCCTATTTATTTGACCTAATTACTTACAGGCTATGACATCACGTACATACTCTTTCAATCTCTTGTCAGGATGAAGTCAATCAGATTATGGAGACCAATTTATGGCTGAGACATGTAAGTCAAGTTATCTGATCTAGGAAGTTCAGTCTATACCCCTTAGTACCCCAGTTGAAGCACTGTTAAATGTTTTGTTGCAGGTCTGGAATGACTACAAACTGAAATGGGTTCCCATCGAGTATGACGGACTTGAGTTCATTCGTGTGCCCTCCAATAAGATATGGAGGCCGGACATCGTCCTCTACAACAAGTGAGCTCAATCTCTTAACTCTGTACATTATTTTGCAGGGGCACAACAATCACTGGGGACGGGTGGGGGATGGACGGACGGGGGCATTTTTGTCCCCACCAGTTTTATAATTGTAATGTGATAGAAAACGAGGCAACGGTGTGCTTTAGGACCATGCAGACGCCTTCAAGTGGTCGGGTAGGCTTTTTGGAGTGTTTATTTAACTGGATTAAAATAAATATGAATAATATTAATTATGCCCCCCCACTTCTAAAATCAAAGTTGAGCCCATGTTATGTTATGATCTCTTGTTGCTTTTTAGCCATCAGTGCTAAATGCTAGGCTAACCATCACCCATTATCTCCTCTCCAGTTGTGGGGGTGTTTTTTTTTGCCTTCGCTGCTACATGCTATGCCAACCATCAACTATTTTCTCCTCTTCAGTTTTTTTTTTTGTTTACCATCAGTGCTAAATGCTACGCTATCATATCTCATCTCTCTTCAGTGCTGTGGGAGATTTCCTGGTTGAGGACAAGACCAAAGCTCTGCTGAAGTTTGACGGCACCATCACCTGGATCCCCCCCGCCATCTTTAAATCCTCCTGCCCCATGGACATCACCTACTTCCCCTTCGACTACCAAAACTGCTCCATGAAGTTTGGCTCCTGGACCTACGACAAGGCCAAGATTGACCTAGTGCTCATAGGGTCAAAGGTCAGTAATCCCACTGGTTAGTTAGTTTACTAACTCGTTTGCTAGCTAGTTAGCCACATTAAATTAATGGGTTATATTTGTTGGCTAATTCAATGTGGCTTTATGGTTTTCTTAGTCAATTTCAACCGTAATTACTTCCTGGTGTTTTTTACGACGTAATCTCAGTCGAAGCCTTCTTTATCTCCTTCTAGGATATAACTCCTTTGGCTCTGCTTTATGGTTGACATTCTATTATCTCCCCATAGGTGAACCTCAAGGACTTCTGGGAGAGTGGCGAGTGGGAGATCATCGACGCGCCGGGCTACAAGCACGACATCAAGTACAATTGCTGTGAGGAGATCTACCCAGACATCACCTACTCTTTCTACATCAGACGCCTGCCTCTCTTCTACACCATCAACCTCATCATCCCCTGTCTCCTCATCTCCTTCCTCACCGTCCTCGTCTTCTACCTCCCCTCTGACTGTGGAGAGAAGGTGACCCTCTGTATCTCTGTCCTCCTGTCCCTCACTGTGTTCCTCCTGGTCATCACTGAGACCATCCCGTCTACATCTCTGGTCATCCCTCTCATCGGGGAGTACCTCCTCTTCACCATGATCTTCGTCACCCTCTCCATCGTCATCACCGTGTTTGTGCTGAACGTCCACTACCGTACGCCTATGACCCACACCATGCCGGCCTGGGTCCGGTCTGTGTTCCTGGGGTTGCTGCCCAAGGTGCTGCTCATGAGGAGGCCTGTAGACCAGGGCTGCCCCTCCTCCTTGGGGAGTGGGAGAGGAGACGGAACAGGAGGTGGGAGTATTGGAGATGGGGGTGTAGGAGGAGGGGCGAGTGGAACGGGGAAGAAGAGGAAGAACAGCATTGGGGGAGGAATAGGGGGCGGGTGTGTGCAGGTGGACAGGGGTGCGGTCACCGCTGAAACAGGGCAGGCGGGGGAGATGAACTGTGTGGAGTACGGCGAAGTGCAGAACAAGCCGAATTTAGCCTGTAAGGGGAAAGAGGTGCCCATCCCCACCATACCCCCGGTGGTGCCCCCTCCTGCCCCCTCTGATCCGGACCTATCCAAACTGCCCCGAGCGCTCAGCAGCCCGCCCAAAGTCAACGCAGTGGTGGCCTTCTCCGTGGTGTCACCAGAGATCAAACAGGCCATCGAGAGTGTCAAGTACATCGCTGAGAACATGAGAACACGCAACAAGGCCAAAGAGGTAGGACGCTTTGGGTTATTACATTGTTTTACAGAGTTCAATTCTCTTCCTTGTGGTTATTACATCGTTATTACAGAGTTACCTATTATTTAAATTTGGTCCATTTTTATTTAACATTTATTTAACTAGGCAAGCCAATTAAGAAGAAATTCTTATCTACAATGATGGCCTACCAAGAGGCAAAAGGTCTCCTGCGGGGGCGGGGGCTGGGATAAAACATTTAAAAGTAGGGCAAAACACACATCACGACAAGAGAGACACCACTACAATACATAAAGAGAGTCCTAAGACAACAACACAGCATGGCAGCAACACATGACAACACAGCATGGCAGCAACACAACATGAAAACAACACGGTAGCAGCCCAACATGGTAGCAGCACAACATGGCAGCAGCACAACTTGGTAGCAACACAAACATGGTACGAACAGGTAGAGACAACGAAATGTCACTCGAAGCAGCCACAAGTGTCAGTAAGAGTGTCCATGATTGAGTCTTTGAATGCAGAGATGGAGATAAAACTGTCCAGTTCGACTGTGTTTTGCAGCTCTTTCCAGTCACTAGCTGCAGCAAACTGAAAAGAGGAAATACCCAGGGATGTGTGTGCTTTGGCGACCTTTAACAGGATTCTTCTTACCGAACCACATTGAGGTGTTCAGAACAAGGTTAAGGGCAGAGAAAGCTTGTTGGGCAGTAAGAAAGATTTGTTGTAGAGCATCTAACACAAAATCCAGGGAGGGGCCAGCTGAGCATAAGACTGTATCATCTGCATATAAATGGATGAGAGAGCCTCCTATTGCCTGAGCTATGTTGTTGATGTAATTTGAGAAGTGTGGGACCTAGGATCAAGCCTTGGGGTGCTCCTTTGGTGACAGGCAGTGGCTGAGAAAGCAGGTGTTCTGACTTCATACACTTCATACACTGCAGTCTTTGAGAGCAAACCAGGCCAAAAACCCGTCAGAGACACCAATAGTCTTTAGCCACCCAAAAGCTTTGGCAAAGTCTATCAAAATAGCAGCAGACCATTGCTTAGAATCAAGGGCAGCGGTGACATCATTTAGGACCCTTAAGGTTGCAGTGACACATCCACAACCTGATCAGAAACCAGATTGCATACCAGAGAGAATACTATAGACATCAAGAAAGCCAGTCAAGTTTTTCCAACACTTTTGATAAACAGGGCAAGATAGAAATTGGCCTATAACAGCTTGATGCACCATGGCTCCCTTCCAAGCACTGGGAACCTCCCCAGAGAGGAGAGGCAGAGTTAAAAAGGCCAGAGATAGGGGCTGCAACCTTAAAGAAGAAAGGAAATAAAGCATCTGACCCAGATATGTTTTTTGGGGGTCAAGTTTAAGGAGCTCCTTTAGGGCCTCAGACTCAGTGACCACCTGTAGGGAGAAGCTGTGTAGCGGGCAGGGGGGAAAGAGGGAGGAGCATCAGGGCTAGTCGCATTAGAAGGGGTGGGAGATGAGGAAGTGTTGGACGGGCAAGGAGGCATGGCTGAGCCAAATATAAATCCTGACTTAATGAAGTGGTAATTAAAGAGCTCAGCCATACGCTCCTTGTCAATAACAACCACATCATCAACATTAAGGGACATGGGCAGCTGTGAGGAGGAGGGTTTATTCTCCAGGTCTTTAAAACGTTTTCCAGAACTTCATGGGGTTAGACCCACAGAGAGAGAACTGCTTCTTAAAGTAACTAACTTTTCCCTTCCAGATAGCCTGAGTGCACTTATTTCTCATTTCCCTGGACGATAGCTAGTAAACCTGAATATTTGTGTGCCAAGCCATTCACCTAATGGTGTCCTTGAGGTGGACTAACTCTGCCAGATCACGGTCGAACAGAAAGGTCATTATAGAAAACAACAGACTGATACCTATCAGGATTATTTGTGAGGATAACATCAAGGAGAGTAGCTTTTTCTGGGTGTTTGGAGTTTTACTTTGTGGGAATATTAATCATCTGGGAGAGATTTAGGGAGTCCCATTGTTTTTAGACTTGGTTAGGTGGTTTTAAGCATGTCCCAGTTTAGGTCACCAAGTAGGACAAATTCAGACTTAGTGTAAGGGGTCAGGAGAGAGTTTAGGGTAGGTAGAGTACAGGCCGGTGCTGATGGAGGACAATAGCACCCAGCAACAGTCAACAAAGAGCTATTTGAAAGCTTAATGCTTAAAGCCAGAAAATCTAATAGACTTGGTGGAGACAACCGAGCACTGAAGGTGCTCCTTGGTAAAGATTGCTACTCCACCACCTTTGGAAGATCTGTCTTGCCGAAAAAGCTTATAACCAGAAGGTTTAACATCAGTGTTCAGAACACTCTGTGGCAGGGGTACCTGTACCAGACAGCAGGAGACAAGCCAGAGCAGACAGGGAGCAGATCACCAGGTGGGAACCAAGGAGCAGTGCAGCTTCCAATGGGAGAATCTTTTGTTGGGAAGCTGAGTAGCAGAGGTGGTGTTCAACCTTACCAGACAGGTGCATGGTGAAGCAGGTAAAAAAGTCCAACGCGAAAAGCTGAACGAAAAACATTGGGCGAAAACAAAACCAAGATGCTGGTAAAAACGCTAAATTCCAAAGCCAGATCAAACAGCAATTAAAGTTATTGGTTATTACCTCGTTATTAGATTTATCTGTTCTTCAGCTATTGGTTATTACATAGTTATTACAGAGTTACCTGTTCTTCAATTATTGCTATTACATAGTTTTTACAGAGTTATCTGTTCTTCAAATATTGCTATTACATAGTTATTACAGAGTTATCTGTTCTTCAGCTATTGGTTATTACATAGTTATTACAGTTACCTGTTCTTCAATTATTGTTATTACATAGTTATTACAGAGTTATCTGTTCTTCAGTTATTGGTTATTACCAAGTTATTACATAGTAACTACAGAGAAATGCTATGCAGTGTAAAATTACCCAGCAAGGATCTTCAGGAGGGAAATCTCTGCTGTGACCAAGTGAATGCTTGATTTTGGAAGAAGCTAACCACTTAGCTAGATAGCTAACCAAATGCACAACTACAGAGCATTTAACACATTTTAGACAGTTAACTTAATAGTTGTAAGATATCTAGCAGGATTCCATACTGTAACTAGATCACCTGGCGCACGCTGCACAACAGTGAGTGACTCACAAGTGAGTGCAATGAAGCGCTGATGAGCGTGACGAGGGAAGCAGGTGTGCGTAGTGCTGGGCAGCCTGGCGCCCTCGAGCGCCAGGGAGGGAGAGCGGGAGCAGGCGTGACACAAACAGACCCAACTGAGGCAGTGTATTCTCTGATAGAGAGCCTCCATGGGGAGTTAGTTCTGGTTTCAACCTGGTTTCATCTAAACTGTCAAACCCTTTGTACATGGAGTGTAAAGCTGTTTGTGAGAAAAGCTTTAGTACTCTTCTCTCAATTTCAACTTCAACTGAAGGAGTTCATTGGCATGGAAAACATATGTTTACATTGCCACGGCAAGTGAAATATATAATAAACAAAAGTGAAATAAACAATAGAAATGAACAGTAAATATTACACTCACAGAAGTTCCAAAAGAATAAAGACATTACAAAGGTTGTATTATGCATATATACAGTGTTGTAACGATGTGCAAATATTTAAATTACAAAAGGGAAAATAAATGTACATAAATATGGGTTGTATTTACAATGGTGTTTGTTCTTCACTGGTTGCCCTTTTCTTGTGGCAACAGGTCACAAATCTTGCTGCTGTGATGTCACACTGGTATTTCTCCCAGTAGATATGGGAGTTTATCCAAATTGGGTTTGTTTTCAAGTTCTTTGTGGGTCTGTAAAATCTGAGGGAAATATGTGTCTCTAATATGGTCATACATTTTCTTAGTAAGGCCTGAGTTCAGTATTGAAATGATGCACACAGAATAGCCGTACACCCAATGGCATTACCACAGCAGGTTGCTTCAGGAAAAAACACACGCCTGGAACACACATGCATGTCAAGTAACACACATACCTGGCCTGACCCAGTAAATACGCTATTAGGGGCTCAAGGAATACTGGTCTTTTTCTCTCTCTCTGTCTCCCTCGGTCTCTCTCGTTCTCTTGTGGAATGCACATCGTGGTGAGTGTCGACATCTTATGGTGGTCCTCGCAGCCTTTTCAGGAAGGTCAATGATGTGTTTTCACAATAAGTCGAAGACAAAGAGAGAGGAGAGAGAGAGTGCATTTATTAATACCCGTTTGAACCTTCAACCCTTTCCTCAGATCACTTTCCTTCTTTGTCTTACGATATTTCCAATAGACTTCAATGACCTGTGTGCTTCCCTGTCTTCTGACGAGCTCCTTCTCCCCTCTCTATTCTCTCCTCTCTCTCTCTCTCTCTCTCTCTCTCTCTCTCTCTCTCTCTCTCTCTATTCTCTCTCTCTCTCTCTATCTCTCCTCTCTCTCTCTTCCTCTCTCTCTCTCTCTCTCTCTCTTCTCTCTATTCTCTTTCTCTCTCTCTCTTCTCTCTCTCTCTATATATATATATATTCTCTCTCTCTCTCTCTCGTGCTCTATTCTCTCTCTCTATTCTCTCTCTCTCTATTCTCTCTCTCTCTCTCTATTCTCTCCTCTCTCTCTCTATTCTCTCTCTATATATATACTCTCTATATTCTCTCTCTCTCTCTATTTTCTCTATATTCTCTCTCTCTCACTCTATATTCTCTCTCTCTCTCTCTCTCTCTCTATATATATATATATATATATATATATATATATATATATTCTCTATATTATCTCTCTATATATGTATTCTCTCTCTATTCTTTCGCTATTCTTTCGCTATTCTCTCTCTCTCTCCCTCTCTCTCTCTCTCTTCTCTCTATTATCTTTATCTCTCTCTCTTCTCTCTCTCTCTCTCTCTATATATATATATATTCTCTCTCTCGCTCTATTCTCTCTCTCTCGCTCTATTCTCTCTCTCTCTCTCTCTCTCTCTCGCTCTATTCTCTCTCTCTCTCTCTCTCTCTCTCTCTCTATTCTCTCTCTCTCTCTCTCTATTCTCTCTCTATTCTCTCCTCTCTCTCTATTCTCTCTCTATATATATACTCTCTATATTCTCTCTCTCTCTCTCTCTATTTTCTCTATATTCTCTCTCTATTCTCTCCTCTCTCTCTCTATTCTCTCTCTCTATATATACTCTCTATATTCTCTCTCTCTCTATTTTCTCTATATTCTCTCTCTCTCACTCTATATTCTCTCTCTCTCTCTCTCTATATATATATATATTCTCTATATTCTCTCTCTATATATGTATTCTCTCTCTATTATTTCACTATTCTTTCGCTATTCTCTCTCTCTCTCTCTCTCTCTCTCTCTCTCTCTCTCTCTCTCTCTATTCTCTTTCTCTCTCTCTCTTCTCTCTCTCTCTATATATATATATATTCTCTCTCTCACTCTATTCTCTCTCTCTCGCTCTATTCTCTCTATCCCTCTCTCTCCCTCTCTCTCTCTCTCTCTCTCTCTCTCTCTCTCTCTCTCTCTCTCTCTCTCTCTCTCTCTCTCTCTCTCTCTCTCTCTCTCTCTCTCTCTCTCCAGGTGGAAGATGACTGGAAGTACGTAGCCATGGTGATTGACAGGATCTTCCTGTGGGTGTTTGTGACTGTGTGTATCACTGGAACTCTGGGACTGTTTCTTCAGCCTCTCATCAGCTTCTTCACATGAACCACTACTTTTTCTCCTTTGTTGTCGTTCTGTCTCCGTTGTCCTCTCATTCTCACCAATCTTCATTTTTTCTTTTTAACATTCTCTCCCTCTCGCTTCCGTTACTTATTGCCCATTCTACTGGCATCTACTGTCTTCCGGTCCCGAAAGCAGGCAAACTATGAAAAAGACAGCAGTCCAATTTATAAAACAAACCTCAT
Organism: Oncorhynchus clarkii lewisi; assembly: GCF_045791955.1. Classification (NCBI taxonomy): domain Eukaryota; kingdom Metazoa; phylum Chordata; class Actinopteri; order Salmoniformes; family Salmonidae; genus Oncorhynchus; species Oncorhynchus clarkii. The sequence continues at coordinate 32,073,671 of NC_092177.1, read as the reverse complement.
TGTAACCATTGATGTACTGTGAGGCCCTGTTGCTGGGACCACTGCATTGCTATCGCCATTACTACCCATTTATTATGCCAGTAGAGAAGTTGGTTCTCGTTCTAGAATCTGTAGCTCTGTGCTGTATGTGGTCAGTGGCTGAGTGAAGGAGTAACTCGATGATGCCTCTTTCTTACTCGACATGTTATGATACTGTAGTCTACTGATCTGTGGATGATATACATCTGTAATACCTTCAATCCTGTGCTATGCTTACGGCTAGGAGTATCTCCTTACCAGGAACAACTCTATAGGAAATACTCCTGGCTCAGGTTATACTGTATATACGACATATATATATATATATATATATATATATATATATATATATATATATATATATATATATATATATATATTATGCATGATTTATGATGCTGATTTTGAATATGGTTTCTGTACAGACATGGCCATGTGACTTTAACATCATTCTCATAAATGTATCATGATAACATGTTTGCATCTCACACTGGGGTTGACACGACACTCAGTGTAAATGTAGCAACTGTAAAGAGATACTAATGTAAGCTGTAGAGTAGCCCTTTACACTCGTACCAGTACACGGGTTGAAAATGACAGATTTGGGCAATGATACGCGGCTAAATTGGAACGCAGAGGCTGTACAGTAACGTGCTCAGGCTCTGTGCTTCACGGCAGAGGCTGTACAGTAACGTGCTCAGGCTCTGTGCTTCACAGCGCTGTATGGGTTTTGACTGACAGCCGCTCTGAACTTCAGCACCTCGTGCGACAAGAAGTTGCCGACATCCCTCCCGCTAATTGGGCAACTTTAGCGAATGTTTTGTTGTCTGAGTGAGGGAAGTGCCTGTAAATGAACAGGACTCAGAGTATTTTGAAAGATGAGACGTCGATGTCATACAAGCTATCCAAACACCCCGTGAGTCCAAATGTGCAATTCACATTTCCTTATCATAAAACTCATGTCATATACCGTGTCAACGTTTGTGATCACTATGTTTGATGCACAGTTACAAGATGACATGCTATCGTACCCTGGGTTGTTCTGAACAGAAGGAGCCTATGCTTGCCCGTTGTGAAGAACATTTTTCCGCGGCACACACACCTGAATGCACTCATGACTCCATTCTATGCACACCGAATGATGACCCGTTTCTCTGAACTGCGTTGTGAAAGCCTAACACTGTAATATCTCATATTTTATAACCTCGCTAGTCATGTTGACAATAGAACGAGCTTCCAAGTTATACCCAGCTGACTCAGATAGTGATTTATTATGGACCGTGTTTGGATTGCGTAAACGGCAACGGTAATTGTGGGATGGCGGGGATGCAAGTGTACTTGTTCTAGTTTCTCAACGGCACATCGAGGAAAACTAAAAAAAATAACCTTATAGTTGAAGACTCTTCTTTGAGTCATAAAAGGGCATTGAAATGACTCAGGAACTGCACACTCTGGAGAGGGTGTGGCCACTTGGAGACACCAGTTAGTCCCCTCACTCAGACCCTTGTCATTGTTTTGTCTTATGTTTGCACCTACCCCACATTTTCTAGGAATATTCTTATCGTGTTACGGCATCTATCAGATTTCATTATCAACAAATGCGGGGAAAGGTGCAGTAAATGTAAAAGGCACATAAAATCAACCGTGTAATGTTTGGATTCAGTCTTGTGTCAGGTGAACGGTCGGGTCCTCACCTTTGGTCTAATCATTTCCCCGTAATCCCTAAACTGTTCCCTTTCAATTGCTACCATGGTTATGCATATTATGTTCACATTTCTTCTGCGAGAAACATTTGAAATGTAGCCCTATCCACATAGTTGTACGAGTGTAAAGGGTTAAATCCTCTGAGTAAAATGATTTTAAAAAGCCAAGCCTGTCTGGTTGCTTTCATTGACAAGGGACATTGCCTTCAGAAAGTATTCATACCCCTTGACTTATTCCACATTTTGTTTTAGATTTTATATTTGTCGTGTTACAGCCTACATTTAAAATGGATGACATTTATTTCTCTCACCCATCCACACACAATACACCATAATGACAAAGTGAAAACATGTTTTTAGAAATGTTTGCACGTTTATTGAAAATGAAATACAGAAACATCTCATTTACATAAGTATTCACACCCCTGAGACAATCATGAGTAGAAGTACCTTCGGAAGGGATTACAGCTGTGCGTCTAACTGGGTAAGTCTGTAAGAGCTTCCCACACCTGGATTGTGTAACATTTGCCCATTATTATTTTCAAAATTCTTCAAGCTCTGTAAAATTGGTTGTTGATCATTGCTAGACATTCATTTCCAGGTCTTGCCATAGATTTTCAAGTAGATTTAAATCAAAACTCTAACTAGGCCACTCAGGAACATTCCCTTTCTTCATGGTAAGCAACCCCAGTGTATATTTGACCTTGTGTTTTAGGTTATTGTCCTAATTAAAGGTGAATTATTCTCCCAGTGTCTGGTGGAAAGCAGACTGAACCAGCTTTGCCTGTGCTTAGCTCCATTCTATTTCTTTTTTATACTGAAAAACTCCCCAGTCCTTAATGATTACAAGCATACCCATAACACGATGCATCCGCCACTATGCTTGAAAATGTGGAGAGTGGTACTCAGTAATGTGTTGTATAAATAAAATATAAACTACCCTCCATTAAACTACTCTCCACTAAACTACCCTCCACTAAACTACCCTCCACTAAACTACGCTCCACTAAACTACCCTCCACTAAACTACCCTGCACTAAACAACCCTCCACTAAACTACCCTCCATCCATAAGCTCACTTTTCCTCTCTCCCCCAATCCTCCCCAAAGAAGGAAATATAATATAATAATTATAGCATGATTAACCCCTTTCATCACATCATTAACCCTGTTGGTCCCCAGAGCGGATCCTGCCTATGGGCAACAACACACACACACATGAAAGGCCCACTTGACTTGTAAAAAGCAGAGGCTGGTTTCCCACTTCTCCCCAGTCATATACAGTGCCTTGCGAAAGTATTCGGCCCCCTTGAACTTTGCGACCTTTTGCCACATTTCAGGCTTCAAACATAAAGATATAAAACTGTATTTTTTTGTGAAGAATCAACAACAAGTGGGACACAATCATGAAGTGGAACGACATTTATAGGATATTTCAAACTTTTTTAACAAATAAAAAACTGAAGAATTGGGCGTGCAAAATTATTCAGCCCCTTTACTTTCATTGCAGCAAACTCTCTCCAGAAGTTCAGTGAGGATCTCTGAATGATCGAATGTTGACCTAAATGACTAATGATGATAAATACAATCCACCTGTATGTAATCAAGTCTCCGTATAAATGCACCTGCACTGTGATAGTCTCAGAGGTCCGTTAAAAGCGCAGAGAGCATCATGAAGAACAAGGAACACACCAGGCAGGTCCGAGATACTGTTGTGAAGAAGTTTAAAGCCGGATTTGGATACAAAAAGATTTCCCAAGCTTTAAACATCCCAAGGAGCACTGTGCAAGCGATAATATTGAAATGGAAGGAGTATCAGACCACTGCAAATCTACCAAGACCTGGCCGTCCCTCTAAACTTTCAGCTCATACAAGGAGAAGACTGATCAGAGATGCAACCAAGAGGCCCATGATCACTCTGGATGAACTGCAGAGATCTACAGCTGAGGTGGGAGACTCTGTCCATAGGACAACAATCAGTCGTATATTGCACAAATCTGGCCTTTATGGAAGAGTGGCAAGAAGAAAGCCATTTCTTAAAGATATCCATAAAAAGTGTCGTTTAAAGTTTGCCACAAGCCACCTGGGAGACACACCAAACATGTGGAAGAAGGTGCTCTGGTCAGATGAAACCAAATTTGAACTTTTTGGCAACAATGCAAAACGTTATGTTTGGCGTAAAAGCAACACAGCTGAACACACCATCCCCACTGTCAAACATGGTGGTGGCAGCATCATGGTTTGGGCCTGCTTTTCTTCAGCAGGTACAGGGAAGATGGTTAAAATTGATGGGAAGATGGATGGAGCCAAATACAGGACCATTCTGGAAGAAAACCTGATGGAGTCTGCAAAAGACCTGAGACTGGGACGGAGATTTGTCTTCCAACAAGACAATGATCCAAAACATAAAGCAAAATCTACAATGGAATGGTTCAAAAATAAACATATCCAGGTGTTAGAATGGCCAAGTCAAAGTCCAGACCTGAATCCAATCGAGAATCTGTGGAAAGAACTGAAAACTGCTGTTCACAAATGCTCTCCATCCAACCTCACTGAGCTCGAGCTGTTTTGCAAGAAGGAATGGGAAAAAATTTCAGTCTCTCGATGTGCAAACTGATAGAGACATACCCCAAGCGACTTACAGCTGTAATCGCAGCAAAAGGTGGCGCTACAAAGTATTAACTTAAGGGGGCTGAATAATTTTGCACGCCCAATTTTTCAGTTTTTGATTTGTTAAAAAAGTTTGAAATATCCAATAAATGTCGTTCCACTTCATGATTGTGTCCCACTTGTTGTTGATTCTTCACAAAAAAATACAGTTTTATATCTTTATGTTTGAAGCCTGAAATGTGGCAAAAGGTCGCAAAGTTCAAGGGGGCCGAATACTTTCGCAAGGCACTGCATATGACTGGGGAGAAGTGGGAAATCAGCCTCTGCTTTTTACAAGTCAAGTGGGCCTTTCATGTGTGTGTGTGTTGTTGCCCATAGGCAGGATCCGCTCTGGGGACCAACAGGGTTAATGATGTGATGAAAGGGGTTAATCATGCTATAATTATTATATTATATTTCCTTCTTTGGGGAGGATTGGGGGAGAGAGGAAAAGTGAACTTATGGATGGAGGGTAGTTTAGTGGAGGGTTGTTTAGTGCAGGGTAGTTTAGTGGAGCGTAGTTTAGTGGAGCGTAGTTTAGTGGAGGGTAGTTTAGTGGAGGGTAGTTTAGTGGAGGGTAGTTTAATGGAGGGTAGTTTAGTGGAGGGTAGTTTAGTGGAGAGTAGTTTAGTGGAGGGTAGTTTAATGGAGGGTAGTTTAGTGGAGGGTAGTTTAGTGGAGCGTAGTTTAGTGGAGGGTAGTTTAGTGGAGCGTTGTTTAGTCAGGGATAGTTTAATGTAGGGTAGTTTAATGGAGGGTAGTTTAGTGGGGGGTAGTTTAGTGGAGGGTAGTTTAGTGGAGCGCAGTTTAGGGGAGGGTAGTTTAGTGGAGGGTAGTTTAGTGGAGCGTAGTTTAGTGGAGCGTAGTTTAGTGGGGGGTAGTTTAATGGAGGGTAGTTTAGTGGAGCGTTGTTTAGTCAGGGATAGTTTAATGTAGGGTAGTTTAGTGGAGGGCAGAAAATAAAGGGAGAGGCTCAGAAGAGGCAGAGAAGACGACGTTGGAGGGAGAGAGTATTCCTGAGCTCATAGTCCTAATTTTGTGGGCCGTTGTAAACCTATTCATGGTCCAGGGTTTGGACACCCTTTTATAGAAGTGGATCCAGTGGAATGTAGGGGATAGTATCACAGTTCAGGATAACAGGATTTTGGTGGCAGGTAGCCTAGTGGTTAGAGTGTTGGACTGGTAACCGAAAGGTTGCAAGATCGAATCCCCGAGTTGACAAGGTAAAAATCTGTCATTCTGCCCCTGAATGAGGCAGTTAACCCACTGTTCCTAGGCCGTCATTGAAAATACGAATTTGTTCTTAACTGACATGCCTAGTTAAATAAAGGTAAAAAAATAAAAAATAAGACCCAGATGCAGACAGGTCAAATCACAGATGTTTATTGACAAAACAAGGGGCAGGCAAACGACAGGTCAAGGGCAGGCAGAGGTCAGTAATCCAGGGCAAAGTCAGTACGGTACAGAACTGCAGGCAGGCTCAGGGTCAGGACAGGCAGATGTCAGTAATCCAGGGCAGAGTCACAAAGGTACAGAGCGGCAGTCAGGGTCAGGGCAGGCAGAATGGTCAAAACCGTAAGAACTAGAAAACAGGCGTACGGAAAAGCACGCTGGTAGGCTTGACGAGACAAGACGAACTGGCAACAGACAAACAGAAAACACAGGTATAAATGCACAGGGGATGATGGAGAAATGGGTGACACCTGGAGGGGGGTGGAGACAAGCATAAGACAGGTGAAACAGATCAGGGTGTGTGACAGATAGAGGGATAGAGGGAGAGGAGACAGTGAAGGCTAGATGACATGGGGAGTTATATAGGAATTACCAGGGTGCTTGTTAATAATGTCATACTGGCTTTAATGAGTCATCTCTGTGTCCCTGTCTGAGAGACTCTGGGCCAAGCAGACACTGGATTTACATCAATATGACCCCTGATAGTGCTTCAATGTCACGCAAACACACGCGTGCACACACACGTGCACTCACACGCAAAAAGCATGGCGAAGCATTTTCTCTAAACCCATTTTCTTCTTCTTTGATATGTATCCCTCACTCTCCATCTCTCCGAGGTCAAAGGTGAAGTTGAAGGATGCTGTCAGCAGCATCGGCCTCTCTGCGACTGACACTCTAGAGTGAATGCTGAGTCTCTAACACAATCATCTTCTACCACAGCACATCTCTAAGCTAGACTAGAGCCTGAGTCTGGTTTTGGGTCTGACCACACTGTGGTTGGTTCATGACAACCCTTCTGTGTGAGTTATTTCATCCCTGTCAGACCCCGGAGCTCTGCATACATGTCTAATCTATTTGATTATGTAATGGTGAAGTCATGATGTCATTAATATGGATATGCTGCCTGTCTGCCTGTCTGCCTGCCCTCATCCACCCATACCAAACACTATCTTGGCAGAGTGCCATGGGCTGTCCATAATGTGGCCTAAAGATCTGCCAGAGAGAGACGGATGAAAGAGAAGGATGAGAATGAGAGAGAGAGAGAGGGGGGGGGAGGGAAAGAGAGAGAGGGAGAGAGGGAAAGAGAGAGAGAGAGAGAGAGGGAAAGAGAGAGGGAGAGAGAGAGAGAGGGAGAGAGAGAGAGAGAGAGAGAGAGAGAGGGTGGCAGAGTGAGAGGAGGAGGGATGTTTTAGTAGAGCTACTTCTCTATCTACTTCTCATAACCCTGTCACCACCTCCCTCCTTTCATCTTCATCCCTCTTTTCCTCTCCTCCCCTCATCTCTTTGACCTTACATGATCATGATCCACACCAGACTAGCCATCTAATACCTAATTGGACCAGATTATGTGGCCAAGCTCAACGCATATAGTCAGCCACCAAAGCTAAGACATCGACACGTTCGTGCATCTTTGAGAGGAGCAGAGATCTTCTGTAATGAGAATCTCTGATGTATTTTCATAGCGTGGCTAGCTTGTAGGAGTTGCTCAGTCCGTAAGTGGTGGGGTAATGCATTATTAAGACTGGCGCAGGATGAATATTTTACATGATTTCCTTCATGGTCACAGTGTGACGGCACTCATCCAGCTCCTGCGTAGCATTTCAGACTCAACGCAAAGTGTGTGTGTGTGTTTGCATTGTCTGAGTGTTTGTTTGTGTGCATGTGTGTAAGGCAGTAGGATAGTCTCTCACGCTCTGTCTGTCATTTTGTCATCAAACTTTTAGAAACCCGCAGAGTCTCACATCATTCTTTTAGACAGGAAGCTTCCTGTGCCCTTGTTCTCCTTAGGTCTCAATTTCCTATTCTTATTCTCTTGTTCTTTGCATCCCCCTCCTCTTTCCATTTCTCCTCCTACTTTGCTCACTCTTTCCTCTTCTATCTCTCCAGATCAGTACTAATTTCCTAACTACTTTGGAAAATGCATTGCAAAGCTCCACAACCAGGCTGCTCTCATCTATATCCTTCTCCTTCTCCCTTCCAGCTCCTTCTCCCCTCCCCTCCATCTCCTTCTCCCCTCCATCTTCTTCTCCCCTCCCCTCCATCTCCTTCTCCCCTCCATCTTCTTCTCCCCTCCATCTCCTTCTCCCCTCCTCCATCTCCCCTCCATCTCCTTCTCCCCTCCTCCATCCCTCCATCTCCTTCTCCCCTCCATCTCCTTCTCCCCTCCTCCATCTCCTTCTCCCCTCCATCTCCTTCTCCCCTCCATCTCCTTCTCCCCTCCCGCTTCTTCTCCCTTCCATCTCCCCTCCATCTCCTTCTCCCCTCCAGCTTCTTCACCCCTCTAGCTTCTTCTCCCCTCCAGCTTCTTCTCCCCTCCATCTCATTCTCCCCTCCAGCTCCTTCTCCCCTCCATCTCCTTCTCCCCTCCAGCTTCTTCTCCCCTCCATCTCCTTCTCCCCTCCAGCTTCTTCTCCCCTCCATCTCCCCTCTATCTCCTTCTCCCCTCCAGCTCCTTCTCCCCTCCATCTCCTTCTCCCCTCCTCCATCTCCCCCCTCCAGCTCCTTCTCCCCTCCAGCTTCTTCTCCCCTCCATCTCCTTCTCCCTTCCAGCTCCTTCTCCCCGCCAGCTCCAGCTCCTTCTCCCCTCCATCTCCTTCTCCCCTCCATCTCCTTCTCCCCTCCATCTCCTTCTCCCCTCCATCTTCTTCTCCCCTCTGTGGTGTATTGAGAAATGTATTATGTGTTAATGAGTTTAGATTTAAAATGGTTGCAAATAGCCAATGGGATTTGTATGCAGGGGTTGAGTTGTTTGAATTAACAAATGATAATGGGGTTTCCGTTCTTGCATTGAAGTGATTGGATTACGAGATGCAAGGGCGGTAATAGTTCAATGATGTATTGGGGAGTTGGGCTGAAGACTGTGGAGAGTAGTCGACCGTAATGTGTTAAGGAGAACATTAAATAAATCTGTTCGGTTTATTACGCTTCGGAGTCTTCAGTAAAAGAACCCAGCATCTTAGGATGCAACACCCTCCATCTCCCCTCCCTCTCGCTCTCACCACCTTCTACTCTCCCCTCCATCTCCTTCTCCTTCTACCCTCCATCTCCTTCTCCCTCTCCCCTCCATCTCCTTCTCCCCTCTATCTCCTTCTCACCTCCTTCTCCCTTCCATGTCCGTCTCCCTCTCCATCTCCTTCTCCTCTCCATCTCCTTCTCTTCTCACGCTCCCCTCCATCTTCTTCTCCTCTCCATCTCCTCTCATCTCTACCTCCTTCTCCCCTCCTTCTCCATCTCATTTTCCCCTCCATCTCCACCTCCATCTCCTTCAACCTTCCATGTCCTTCTCCCTCACCATCTCCCTTTCCATTCCATCTCCTTCGCCCCTCCGTCTCCTTCTTCTTCTCCCCTCCATCTCCTTCGCCCCTCCATCTCCTTCTCCCCTCCATCTCCTTCTCCCCTCCTTCTCCAACTCCATCCTCTTCTCATCTCCATCTCCTTCTCCCTTACCCTTAATCTCCTTTCTCCTCTCTGTCTCCATCTCCCCTCCATCTCTTTCTCCTTCTCCCCTCCATCTCCTTCTCCTCCCCTCATTCACCCTTCCTTCTCTCCTTTTCACTTCCTCATCCATTTCCTTCTCCCCTCCAGCTCCTTCTCGACCCTACATATCCTACTCTCCTCCTTCTCATTCTCTCCTCCCTCTCCCCTCCTGCTCCAGACCCTCTCTCCTCCATCTTCTTCTCCCTTCCATGTCCTCGCTCTCCATCTCAACCTCCTTCTCCAACTCCATCTCCCCTCCATCTACTTCTCCCCTCCTTCTCCATCTCCAGCTCCTCTCCTTCTCCTTCTCCCCTCCTCTCCTTCTCCCCTCCTTCTCCATCTCCATCTCCATCCCCTTCTCCTCTACATCTCCTTCTCTCCTCCCCTCAATCTCCTTCTCCCCTCCATCTCCCTCTCCTTTTCCCCTCCCTCTCCCCTCCTTCTTCCTCTCCAGCTCCTTCTCCCCTCCACCTCCCTCTCTCCTCCAAATCCAACTCCTTATCCCCTGCATCTCCTTCTGCTCCCCCAGCTCCTTCTCCCTTACATGTCCTTCTCCCCTCCCTCTCCATCTCCTTCTCCTTCTCCCCTCCATCTCCTTCTCCTCCCCTCCCTCTCCCCTCCATCTCCTTCTCCATCTCATCCCCTCCCTCTCCATCTCCTTCTACATATCCTCTCCCCTCCTTCTCCTTCTCCCCTCCCTCTCCTTCTCCCCATCCATCTCATTTTCCCTCCTTCTCCTCTTCTTCTCCATCTCCATCTCCTTCTCCCCTCCTTCTCCCCTCCATCTCCTTCTCCTCCATCTCCTTCTCCATCTCCTCTCCTCTCTCTCCATCTCCTTCTCCATCTCCATCTCCTTCTCCTTCTCCCCTCCCTCTCCTTCTCCTCTCCATCTCTTTCTCCTTCTCCCCTCCCATCTATCTCCTTATCCCCTTCATCTCCTTCTCCATCTCAATTTCCTTCTCTTTCTCCCCTCCATCTCCTTCTCCCTTCCTTCTCCTTCTCCCTCCATCTCCTTCTCCCGTCCTTCTCCTCTCCTTCTCCCCTCCCTCTCCCCTCCTTCTCCCGCTCCCCTCCATCTCCTTCTACCCTCCATATTCTACCCTCCTCCTCCTTCTACCTTTCATCTCCTCTCTCGCTCCAATTCTTCCATTCAGCCTTACGTCTCCCCTAGCTCTCTTTCCCTGTCTCCCACTCCGTCAGCTCTGACCTCATCCCTCTTTCCCCCGAGCTCTCTTCCTGGACCTTCCATTCGTAGGTGAGGGGTGACAGCTGTTCCAGGTGACAGGGCTTCCACAAGAACATATAGGTTGTGGTGAGGGGACATGTGTGGTAGGGCCAGACTGTGGTATTAGGGCATGGTCGACTAACCGGTAACATGGTAGACTAGCGGTAAGGCGGGGTATTCTCCCGTGTTGAGGGTACGGTATGTGCCAGGGGCCAGACAACCGTGACTAAGTGGAGGAGGCGCTGAGCTAAATAATTCATTCCTATGGTAAGCTGTGTGAACACACACACACACACACACACACACACACACACACACACACACACACACACACACACACACACACACACACACACACACACACACACACACACACACACACACACACACACACATTAGTAGACACAACTTTCACAAACACACCCCCACACAGTGCAGAGTTCTAATCTTACTTCCTAATGTTGAATATTTATGGCAGAACAGAGAAACATTGTAGTGGGGTAATCTTTGTTATGTGATTATTATACAGAGCCTTCGGAAAATATTCAGACCCCTTGACTTTTTCCACATTTTGTTACGTTACAGCCTTATTCTCAAATGTATTCAATCTTTTTTTCCCCCCATCAATCTATACACAATACCCCATAATGACAAAGCAATAAAACAATACCAAGTTTACAGTAACCTGATCACCCAGGCCCAATCTCCACATGATGTCACAGCATCTAAAGGCTGTGTGGGGGATGAGACCCAATGTAAATGAGACCGAATTCCTGCGAGGACAATAAAACCATTTGCTTAGATTAGAGTTCACCCTGTCAAGATACAAGTTACCACAGAGATTGTACATCCATATACAGTTGAAGTCGGAAGTTTACATACACCTTAGCCAAATACATTTAAACTCAGTTTTTCACAATTCCTGACATTTAGTCCTAGTAAAAATTCCCTGTCTTAGGTCAATTAGGATCACCATTTTATTTGAATGTGAAATGTCAGAATAATAGTAGAGAGAATGATTCATTTCAGATTTGATTTCTTTCATCACATTCCCAGTGGGTCAGAAGTTTACATACACTCAATTAGTATTTGGTAGCATTGCCTTTAAATTGTTTAACTTGGGTCAAATGTTTCAGGTTGCCTTCCACAAGCTTCCCACAATAAGTTGGGAGAATTTTGGCCCATTCCTCCTGACAGAGCTGGTGTAACTGAGTCAGGTTTGTTGGCCTCCTTGCTCGCACACACTTTTTCAGTCCTAACCACACATTTTCTATAGGTTTAAGGTCAGGGCTTTGTGAGGGCTACTTCAATACCTTGACTTTGTTGTCCTTAAGCCAATTTGCCACAACTTTGGAAGTATGCTTGGGGTCATTGTCCATTTGGAAGATCCATTTGCGACCAAGCTTTAACTTTCTGACTGATGTCTTGAGATGTTGCTTCATTATATCCACAACATTTTCCTGCCTAATGATGCCATCTATTTTGTGAAGTGCACCAGTCCCTCCTGCAGCAAAGCACCCCCACAATGTGATGCTGCCACCCCGGTGCTTCCCGGTTGGGATGGTGTTCTTCGGCTTGCAAGCCTCCCCCTTTTTACTCCAAACATAACGATGGTCATTATGGCCAAACAGTTCTATTTTTGTTTCATCAGACCAGAGGACATTTCTCCAAAAAGTACCATCTTTGTCCCCAGTTGCAACCCGCAGTCTGGCTTTTTTATGGCGGTTTTGGAGCAGTGGCTTCTTCCTTGCTGAGCGGCCTTTCAGGTATAATATGTCGATATAGGACTCGTTTTACTGTGGATATAGATACTTTTGCACCGGTTTCCTCCAGCATCTTCACAAAGGTCCTTTGCTGTTGTTCTGGGATTGATTTGCACAAAAGTACATTCATCTCTAGGAGACAGAATGCGTCTCCTTCCTGAGCGGTATGACGGCTGCGAGGTCCTGTGGTCTTTATACTTGCATACTATTATTTGTACAGATGAACATGGTACCTTCAGGCATTTGGAAATTGCTCCCAATGATGAACCAGACTTGTGGAGGTCTACCATTTTTTTCTGAGGTCTTGGCTGATTTCTTTGGATGTTCCCATGATGTCAAGCAAAGAGGCACTGAGTTTGAAGGTAGGCCTTGAAATACATCCACAGGTACACCTCCAATTGACTCAAATGATGTCAATTAGCCTATCAGAAGCTTCTACAGCCATGACATAATTTTCTGGAATTTTCCAAGCTGTTTAAAGGCACAGTCAACTTAGTGTACGTAAACTTCTGACCCACTGGAATTGTGATACAGTAAATTATAAGTGAAATAATCTACCTGTAAACAATTGTTGGAAAAATGACTTGTGTCATGCACAAAGTAAATGTCCTAACCGATTTGCCAAAACTATAGTTTGTTAACAAGACATTTGGGGAGTGGTTGAAAGCCGAATTTTAAGTTACCTCAGAGATCGTTCATCCATATAGATAGCATCAGAGTTCTACCTCAGAGGACAAGTTACCACAGAGATCGTTCATCCATATAGATAGCATCAGAGTTCTCCTCAGAGATCGTTCATCCATATAGATAGCATCAGAGTTCTCCTCAGAGATCATTCATCCATATAGATAGCATCAGAGTTCTCCTCAGAGAACAAGTTACCTCAGAGATCGTTCATCCATATAGATAGCATCAGAGTTCTCCTCAGAGATCGTTCATCCATATAGGTAGCATCAGAGTTCTCCTCAGAGGACAAGTTACCACAGAGATCATACATCCAGATAGATAGCATCAGAGTTCTACTCAGAGCACAAGTTTCAGATAGATAACAGACATGGATAATATAGTATTATTATATCACATTCAATAGTCATTCCTATGGATATTTTAACAGAGAGATACATGGCCCCTCAGAGGGGGAATGGCTGGCTAGTCCTTTGGCATTGTCCTTTGTGTTTTGCTAGGCCATGCAGCCTCAGGTGACAGAGAGCACATAGTTTAGGACCGGGCCTACAACATAAAAAATAACAGCATGTTAGTTTTGGCTAAACAACAAAAATATATTTTAGGAAGAAATACCTCAGCTGGCTTGAGTGCATTAATGTTGCTATAGGAATGGCTTAGGTATGAATTATATTTTAATGTAGATATATTCAGTATTTTGGAGGAAGGAGAATTGTGTGTGTGTGTGTGTGTGTGTGTGTGTGTGTGTGTGTACCTTAATGACAACTGGGACAGAAGATTTCTTCCTGAATCCAGATTTGGAGGCGAAGACTTAATTCCCTGCATCATATATACACACACGATTACAGTCTCAGAGAGAGGGAGGGAGTGAGGGAGCGAGGGAGAAAAAGCGAGAGAGAGATAGAGACACAGAGAGAGAGAGACGGAGAGAGCTAGAGAGAGAGAGAGGGGGGAGGGGTAGAGCAAAACAAGGTGTACAATTGTAGCCTACTCCTTGAAATAAATCACGAAGACACAAATAGCATCTTACTTGCCTGTAACATCTCTGCTAAAAGCACAGGCTTTTACTGTTAGTGTGATATCAATGCACTAACTAAACCATAACAATCTACACATTACTAGAGATATGTCTGCATGGCCAAGTTGGAATAGTATGTGTGTGTGTCAAGAGTGTTTCTCACTCAACGCGTACAGTAAGGCCTGTTCAGTGAGCCTATTATAGCTGGAAGCCTTGGGTTGCAGTAGTGCTTTGCAGCATTGCGTATGTGGCCTAATCAACATGTCTATGTGTCACGGTGATGAATGTGATGGAGTAGGATACAGTTCTACACTGTACACAGCAAGTTGACCTCTATCCACACAGGGACTGGTGGGAACGTGTGTGTGTGTGACAGGGAAGCCCTTTTCCAGAGTCAGCGTGAAGATCGCGCTCGTGCGTGCCTGGGGAGGAGGGTTCGGAAGAGGAGTTTGAGGGAGAGGAGGGGTGGGGGTGTGAGGAGAGGAATCCACAGGGAGAAATCAGTGAAGGAGGAGAGAGAGAGGGAGAGGACAAGGCAGCCCCAAAGTGTGTGTATGTGTGTGTGTCTGTGTGTGTGTGTGTGTGTGTGTGTGTGTGTGTGTGTGTGTGTGAATGTGTGTGAGTGTGTGTGAGAATGTGTGAATGTGTGAATGTGTGTGTGTGTGTGTGTGTGTGTGTGTGTGTGTGTGTCTGTCTGTCTGTCTGTCTGTCTGTCTGTCTGTCTGTCTGTCTGTCTGTCTGTCTTTCTGGCCTGGTTGGAGGCAGCTGAGAACGGCATCAGGATGAAACAGTTTGATAACTACACTATAATGTAGAAAGAATAATTTTGTTTGTGACACTAAGCACACGGAGTTGTTCTTCTTAACTGACAGAGACAGGCAGGCAGGGAAGCAGGCAGGCAAGCAGGGAAGCAGGCAGGCTATCCCTTTATTGTTTCATCTCTATACTCGGGAGTCATGCTCGAGTCCTGCTCACTAGGAACAGTAAATCATCGTTCTACCATTTCCACTTGCAATACATCCCATAATTCTATTCAGAACAGATGGTTGATATCTCAACACAGGATTCGGGTTGTGTGGGTTTTTACTGAGTTCATAGTACTACAGCAGTACTATAGCGGTCTCTGTACTGGTGTGGGGTGTGGTGGTGACGTGATCCATTAATAGCTAATAACAAACATTTTGGGGGGAGAAACGCCATAGTCACAACCTTTTTGAACAGCTCATTGCTCCGGTAAGGAGGACGATATGAAATGTTGTAGCGGGGGTTTGCATGCTAGCGTTTTAGTCCGTCTCGACGTCAACCTTTTTTCTCCTAATACTACTTGTCAATCGTGTCAATTATGGGCTGGATTCTATGGGCTGTGACGTCACGTGTCAATCGTTGGCTGGATTCTATGGGCTGTGACGTCACGTGTCAATTGTTGGCTGGATTTTATGGGCTGTGACGTCACTTGTCAATCGTTGGCTGGATTCTATGGGCTGTGACGTCATGTGTCAATCGTTGGCTGGATTCTATGGGCTGTGACGTCACGTGTCAATCGTTGGCTGGATTCTATGGGCTGTGACGTCACTTGTCAATCGTTGGCTGGATTCTATGGGCTGTGACGTCACTTGTCAATCGTTGGCTGGATTCTATGGGCTGTGACGTCACGTGTCAATCGTTGGCTGGATTCTACGGGCTGTGACGTCACGTGTCAATCGTTGGCTGGATTCTATGGGCTGTGACGTCACGTGTCAATCGTTGGCTGGATTCTATGGGCTGTGACGTCACGTGTCAATCGTTGGCTGGATTCTATGGGCTGTGACATCACGTGTCAATCGTTGGCTGGATTCTATGGGCTGTGACGTCACGTGTCAATCGTTGGCTGGATTCTATGGGCTGCGTGAAGCAAATGCAATTCAATGACCACGTTATGGGCAATATGCCATCCTCTTCTAGATCGCGTTGACAGAGGGCCACTGATTTGGACATGTCTTGTCTGTCTGAGAAAGAGTGCATGTTTGATAGTGGGGTTTAATGTCAGAGGAGGAATTTCTATTCTTTCACTGTCACGACTTTCTACTCAACTCAGTCAGATGACCTATAACCCCTGTATCCCAGAATGCACTCTGCTGATGCCGAGTGGCAATTTTCCCATAATTCGCTTCTCTCCTTCATCCTTCTCCCTCTAAAACACCTGCTTTGATCAGCTTTGAGTCACTGAGACAGTTTTCTCTTATCAGGATTTGGGCCTCTAGCTAGTGCTGTAGCATCTAAAGCCCAGTTAACCATTAAAACTATGCACTAACCCAGCTTTAAAGGTTTTCAACCACAACATCTCTGATGACTATAGTGTTTCCTGTTGCTGGTTGAGAGATCACTATTCTTCACAGCGTACAAAGACATCTTCAAACAACAGAACAGAAGTGGTGTTTTTTTTTTTTTTTACAGTTATTAGTCATTTAGCAGACACTCTTATCCCAACCTACTTAGCGTTAAAGAGATTGAACGGGATCTTAAGCACTTTCAAATTCGTAACATATTGTATGAATTGGAATTTGTTACATATATATATATATATATATATATATTTTTTTTTTTTTTGCAGGACGTAACATATCATACTACGTGGGTGACGTTGTATACAGTTGTGCACAACTTTTGACAATCCGTTTTGGCTCATGAGCACTACTTTCAAAACTACAAGACTGAAATCACACAAAACATTGACACTGCATCTTTAATGTATTCATCTTAAGGTAACTAGGTGAGACAAACACATATCACAGCCCTGTAGTAACACTGTAGCATTAGCATAGCATAGCATTAGCATAGCATTAGCGTATTCATTACTGGACGCATAGCCTATAATAGCTACTGTGAGTGAGACAATAGTCTGTACATTTCCTTTGAAACTAGGCGATTTGAGCGTTGATGGCCCTCGCTTGCCTGTCCTGGTTTTATTCATCATGTGTAATCCTTCAAATAGAAAACAGATTAAGATTAACCCTGGGGAGAAGAATACTGTTTTTCTTATTTATACTCCTTTACTGAGTCAAATTACGCAGATAATAACTATGGGCCAAACAAGAACAACAGCAACATCAACAATAACTGTAGTAGCAAACAACGAGAGAGAAAGAGAGAGAGAGAGAGAGAGAGAGAGAGAGAGAGAGAGAGAGAGAGAGAGAGAGAGAGAGAGAGAGAGAGAGAAAGAGAGAGAAAGAGAGAGAGAGGCAAGTAGGGTAAGCACAAGTACTCACACACACTGCAGCTGGCCCCCATCGCCTGTGAAGGGAACCGGCGTGCAGGTTTCTAGCCCGCGAGAATTCCCTTTTCCAAGTGATTAGAAATCGGGCAGGCACTGAGTGAGCGGGAGCCTCTCAGAGGCAGCAGCTGTCCGGCCCACGGCTCCAAGTGGAGCGGAAAATCAGGATCATTTCATTGTGATAATTAGCCTCATATTTCCTGACTACTTCCACAGAACAAAGAGCAGAGAGGAATAGAAATACAAAAGAGTGCACTCCCTGCCTGGTTTCCCACAGTACCCCCCCCTCTCTCTCTCTCATGTGACTAATTTAATGCATACTGCTATTCTTAACAGTAAATATGTCTGTCAGCTTTAAATGTGTGGTTGCTCTAGACAAGAGTAAATGCCATAATTCATTATCAGATGCTTTCTGTTGGCAGCTGAACTCTTTCCTTCAATGGTTTAACCTCCTCATACATAAAAAGCACAACACACACACACACACACACACATTTCCATCATTGTGATCTGCGAGGAGTTAATTTGTGTGTTTTTCATGTGGTTCTTTTCTCTGGGAGATGAATCGGTATGTTTATCTCTCTATCTGTCTCACTCTGTCCCTATCTCTCTCTATCTCTCTGTGTGTATCACTCTGTCTTTATCTCTCTCTCACTCTCTCTCTTTCTCTCAATTAAATTAAATTCAAGGGGCTTTATTGGCATGGGAAGCACATGTTTACATTGCCAAAGCAAGTGAAATAGACAATAAACAAAAGTGAAATAAACAATCAAAAATGAACAGTAAACATTACACTCACAAATGTTCCAAAAGAATAAAGACATTTCATGTCAAATCAAATTGCTTACTTACAAGCCCTTAACCAGCAATGCAGTTCAATAAATAGAGTTAAGAAAATATTGACTAAATAAACTAAAGTAAGAAATTAAATAAAAAGGGGATTGGGTTCAATGTGAATAGTCCAGGTGGTGATTTGATGAATTGTTCAGCAGTCTTATGGGGGTAGAAGCTGTTAAGGAGCCTTTTGGACTCCGACTTGGCGCTCAGGTACCGCTTCCTGTGCGATAGCAGAGAGAACAGTCTATGACTTGGGAGACTGGAGTAGTTGACCATTTTTAGGTCCTTCCTCTGACACCGCCTAGTATATCGGTCCTGGATGGCAGGAAACTCGGCCCCAGTGATGTACTGGGCCGTATGCACTACCCTCTGCAGCGCCTTACGGTCGGATACCGAGCAGTTTCCATACCAGGCGGTGATGCAACCGGTCAGGATGTTGAGGATCAGCGTGGCAGATGTGTTGTTGCCTACCCTTACCACCTGATACCGAGCAGTTTCCATACCAGGCGGTGATGCAACCGGTCAGGATGTTGAGGATCAGCGTGGCAGATGTGTTGTTGCCTACCCTTACCACCTGGGGGCGGCCCGTCAGGAAATCCAGGATCCAGTTGCAGAGGGAGGTGTTAAGTGCCAGGGTCCTTAGCTTAGGGATGAGCTTTGTGGGTACTATAGTGTTGAACACTGAGCTGTAGTCAATGAACAGCATTCTCACATCCCTTTTGTCCAGGTGGGAAAGGGCAGTGTGGAGTGTCATAGTATGTCTATATACGGTGTTGTAACGATGTGCAAATAGTTAAAGTAAAAAAGGGAAAATAAATAAACATAAATATGGGTTGTATTTACAATGGTTTTGTTTTTCACTGGTTGCCCTTTTCTTGTGGCAACAAGTCACAAATATTGCTACTGTGATGGCACACTGCGGCATTTCACCCAATAGATATGGACGTTTATTAAAATTGGATTTGTTTTCTAATTCTTTGTGGGTCTGTGTAATCTGAGGGAAATATGTGCCTCTAATATGTTCAGGTGGGTCGGAAGTGCAGCTCAGTTTCCACCTCATTTTGTGGGCAGTGTGCACATAGCCTGTCTTCTCTTGAGAGCCAGGTCTGCCTACGGCGACCTTTCTCAACAGCAAGGCTATGCTCACTAAGTCTGGACATAGTCAAAGCTTTCCTTCATTTTGGGTCAGTCACAGTGGTCAGGTATTCTGCCACTATGTACACTCTTGTTAAGGCCCAAATAGCATTCTAGTTTGCTCAGTATTTTTTGTCAATTCTTTCCAACGTGTCAAGTAATTATCTTTTTGTTTTCTCATGATTTGGTTGGGTCTCATTGCTCTCTCTGTGTGTATCTCTCCGTCTCCCCGTCTGTCTCTCTCTCTCTGAGGAGGTTGGCACTTCGCCGTGCCCCTCGGGGTACCACCAGTAGGAGCTGAGGTTGGCGCTGCGTCTAGGCGCTCTTGCTCACCCAATTACACGCTAATCCCGACGCTCTGCCCAGTTCTCTCACAAGTGCATGCACACACACGCCCCAGCTCTCCCACCTGGTGGTCACTCTGTGCCTCTACTGGTTGTTCTCTCGCACTGTGAAACACCTTGTGCTGACATTCAGTCATGGTGATGTGCTGCTCACACTCACACTCACTGGCCACGGCATATAAAGTGACTAGACAACAGGATAGATAATAAACAGTAACAGCAGCATATGTGATGAGTCAAAAGAGATTAGTGCAAAAAGGGTCAATGCAGATGTAACTTACTATTTAGCAGTCTTATAGCTTGGGGGTAGAAGCTGTTCAGGGTCCTGTTGGTTCCATACCTGGTGCATGGTACCACTTGCCATGCAGTAGCAGAGAGAACAGTCTATTACTTGGGTGGCTGGGGTCTTTGACCATTTTTAGTGCCTTCCTGTACTGGGCCGTACACAATACTCTTTGCAGCACCTTGCGGTCGGATGCCAAACAGTTGCCATACCAAGTGGTGATGCAGCCAGTCAATATACTCTCAATGGTGCAGCTGTAGAACCTTTTGAAGATCTGAGGGCCCATGCCAAATATTTTCAACCTCCTGAGGGGGAAGAGGCGTTGTTGTGCCCTCTTCACGACTGTGTTGATGTGTGTGGACCATGATAGATCCTTAGTGATGTGGACACAGAGGAACTTGAAGCTCTCGACCTGTTCCAGAACAGCTCCATCGATGTGGATGGGGGTGTGCTCGGCCCTCCGTTTCCTGTAGTCCACGATCAGCTCCATTGTCTTGCTGATGTTGAGGTAGAGGTTGTTGTCCTGGCACCACAATGCCAGGTCTCTGACCTCCTCCCTATAGGCTGTCTCATCGTTGTCGGTGATCAGGCCTACCATTGTTGTGTCGTCTACAAACTTAATGATGGTGTTGTAGTCGTGCGTGGCCATGCAATTGTGGGTGAACAGGGAGTACAGGAGGGGACTGAGCACGCACCCCTGAGGGGCCCACGTGTTGAGGGTCAGTGTGGTGGATGTGTTGTTGCCTAGCCTTACCACCTGGGGGCGGCCCGTCAAGAAGTCCAGGATCCAGTTGCAGGAGGTGTTTAATCCCAGGGTCCTTAGCTTAGTGATGAGCTTAGAGGGCATAATGGTGTTGAATGCTGAGCTGTAGTCAATGAACAGCATTCTCACATAGGTGTTCCTTTTGTCCAGGTGGCAGTGTGGAGTACAATAGAGATTGCGTCATCTGTTGATCTGTTGGGATGGTTTGTGAATTGAAAGTGGGTACAGCTTTCTGGGAAGATGGTGTTGATGCGAGCCATGACTTTCAAAGCATTTAAGGGCTACAGATGTGAGTGTTACAGGGCGATAGTCATTTAGTCAGGTTACCTTGGAATTCTTGGGCTGAGATGGAGAGAGAAAGAGAGAGAAAATGAAATGAAAATAGAATAGTCTGTACTCAGCCACGAGAGAGAGAGAGAGAGAGAGAGAGAGAGAGAGAGAGAGAGAGAGAGAGAGAGAGAGAGAGAGAGAAAACACACTGAGTAATCTCCCAGAGAGAGAGAGAGAGTGAGAGAAAGAGAGAAAGAGAGGGGGGTGGAACCAAATGAGAGGCAGAAAGACAAAGAAAAACAGAGGAACTGGATAAGAGCCAGACAGACAAAGACAAGAGAATATTACTGGACAAAGCAAAGGATGTCGACACAGCCCAGCTAAAAAGATAGACACACGTACACACATACTGTAGATGGCATATTAAATGGCATATTATATTTAAGCAATAAGGCCCGAGGGGGTGTGGTATATGGCCAATATACCACGGCTAAGGGCTGTTCTTATGCACGGCGCAACACATAAGAAAAAACCCGGAGGTGCATTATTGCTATTATAAACATAATTAGAGCACCCGTGGTATACGTTCTGATATCATGGCTGTCAGCCAATCAGCATTTAGCGCTCAAACCACCCAGTTCCTAATATATGATATATTAGATTCCACAGCAGCAGGATAGGGTGTGGTGTAAGGTTAGAGCTCACGGGCTTGGTTCCTGACCCAGAGAGGCTGCTGGATCAGCAGTGTGTTTGGTTGGGCCACGTCAAGCAGGTCCTGTCAGGGGCTATCAGAGTCTGTGTGTGGTGACACATGATAGAGTCAGAACTCTGAGACAGTATCTGAGACTCCAACTCAGAACTCTGAGGCTGACTAACTGATGGAAAATGACAAATGAAAAATCAACATAGAAAAACAGTCTCAGAGAGAGAGAGAAACAGACAGACAGAGGGAGACAGAGAGAGAGAGAGAGAGAGAGAGGTTTGGGAGAGAGAGAGAGAGAAAGATATATATTTGAGAGAGAGAGTGAGAGAGAGAGAGAGAGAGAGAGAGAGAGGGGGGAAGAGAAAGAGATATTTGAGAGAGGGAGTGAGAGAGTGAGAAAGAGATAAACGAATGAGAGAGAGAGAGTGAGTGTGTGAGAGAGAGAGTGATGTGCCATCTCTAGTGATGTGCCATGTCAGCATTAGGTCAGAAGAAGATTAAGTTTCGTTTCATAAAGCACTGAGTCAGCCATCCTTCCCTCTTCCCCCCTTCTCATAGTAAAGGACTCCCTCTCTAAGTAGGATATCAATAGAGGTGAGGGTCTAGCACCACTCACGTTCCTCTTTGAGGACAGGCTGGTGCTAAACCTTTTATGGGCATCGCTTAGGATGAAGAACTGGTAAGACTTTTTGTATCATATATTTTATCAACTGAAACTACCGGGAATCATCTGCTGACATCCATCCCGACTTCACTGCTTTAAGCGCGCCCTAGTGGACAGTCCGTGCCCTGCACGTGGACTTTCAACAGACATGAACCTCTTCGTCTTTCAAACTGCTGTGATATATTAGGCCACCAAGCCAGTGTCTCAGAAGATCATTACAACAACAGCTAAACGTGAAGAATTTAGTCTACGTGCTACCGTTTCCCCTCAGGTGCGCATGCACGCACGGTCATCTGCCAGGTGCTGTGGATTCTTAGCTGTTCCTCTGATTGGTTTAGGATCCCGTTTAAACCCCATTCAAACTCCCGCTCTGCTCCCTCCTCTTTGTCACCGCGCCACACGCTGGAGAGATGTGCAGAACAGCCGCCGGTGCCAGTCCTCCACGCAACTGGAGTTTTGTTCACGGGGAGCTCAGTGGAAGGCTCTTTTTTAATATTAGATAGGGTTTATTTTTCATTGTCAGCGTTGCCTACGGAATTATGAGACTTGTTCATTGCTACGGGGGCTCTCGAGAAGTTGTATGTCTTTAATGCATGATATTAGTTTATAGAAGCCTCTACAGAGCGGATGAGAATCATCATGAATTTGCCGGTACCTGTGCTTGTCCTTTCGGCGATGTGTGCGTTTTGTCTCGGCACCATCCCTGGTAAGTACAGGAACTGGAACAATTGCATGTCTTGTACGATAAGTAAGGTGAGTTATAAACGTGTGGTGCTTGCGAGGGATAGCCTATATGGAACTGAAAAGTGCACTAGGTTAGGATGGAAATAGAGGTACCTCTATCCAAGTCACGGTGGGAGCATAACACATCTGGCCTTACATCCAAGTTACGATATGACCTTCCTCGAGATTCCAATTACTCATATTACATCTGACAAACTGGAAGCATTAGCTGCGCGCCTGTTTCTCCAAGCAACCAGAATCAATCTCCGGAGGACGCTCGCGCCGGTCTGGTTCAGTTTCTGCTGACAGACAGAACCGGTCGACGGAAGCAGTGACAGACACGGTGTCAGGTGACAGTGTCTGTCTCCCCTTCTGTTCTCTTTCTGAAACTAACGGTCATAATATCTATTGAATTATTGAAGGGTAATTTCCATTTGTCAGTAACACCCCAAGGCTATTCGTAAACAATTGGTATATATGTGTGAAGGTTATGTTGAAGATGGCAATATCTAAGTAGAGGGTTGCATTTTATTTCTAATGTAATACAGTTTTGATTCCTGGAAGGAAATGATGTTAAGGCTGACAGAATGGGAGCCGGAGGGTAAATTCGCTCTAGCTGCAGGTTATTGGGCACATGCACACCCACACCCACACATTTTAAACACTTTATTTTAATCCACCAATCATATTTTTCAAAAAAAGGATCTACTATTTCAAAGGTCCCTGTATGCACTGCCCTCAAGGGTACAGCGAGCACCTCCCTCTCCAAACAGCTAGGCTGCCCACGACAGCTGAAACAGAGCGGAACCTAGCCAATTGCTTTGCCCTAGTTTTTGTCAGGCCCTGCAATCTGGAGGCCACGGTCAAGCCTGTGGCTGAGACTGACGAATGTCAGCGCCTCCAGCTTGCACCTACACCGAGGCTGTCCAAGTGTCCAAAGCATACAGAAAGCCAGGGAGGGATAAACCGAGACCACAAAAAACACATCCTTTCAGCTACACACTCATCTCTCCTGGAGGAGATTCAGAGGAGTTTCAAGTCCTTTGAGAATCAGCCACAGGCTGCCCTGTTGCTGTGTCTGTGTCCCACTAGCCTTCTGTCTGGCTCTCTGCTCCACCCCAACTCCTGTGTCATTGTTCAGCTGTTTGTTCATACTCTGATTCGTATTACTCAACCCCTTTCATGCAACCCCAGTAAACACCATCTACGTGCTAAACTAAAATTAGTCACCTTTTGGTCTGTGACGCTTAAGCATTTTATATTCAAAATAGTTGTTTAATTGACATTGAGCTTTCGCTCTTCTCTCAGCCCATTTAAGCTCTCTCTCTTTTCCCCTTCCCCCCCCCCCCCCCCCCCCCCCCCCCCCTTCCTCTCCCATCCCCAGGTGAGTTTGGCTCTCTGGCTGACATGGAGGACCTCCTGTTAAGGAACCTGTTCCAGGGGTACCAGCGCTGGGTCCGGCCCATCCAGCACGCCAACGACACGGTCACAGTACGCTTTGGACTCAAGATCTCACAGCTGGTGGACGTGGTGAGGATGCCGTATGCATGCACAGGCACGAACGCACACACGCTAAACGCGCACCGTGGCGAAAGACCTTGCCATGTAAACAAACGGTAAAAGACATGGACATCTCAAAATATCTTGTCTGATTTGCTTGAGCCACGTAGTTGTTGTAATTCTGACCCTGTCCATGTTGCTCAAACAAGTAATGCTGAAAGAAAGGAATCTTCTAAACCACAGTGGAACAACTCCACTCCTGAGCTGACCAAGGTCCTGAAATAAAGCTGGTGGCCTCAGTGGGACTTCTATCTAGCTTTTTCTCTCCTTTTATGAAACTGTCGGAACACGCTCTTTTCCAACAGAGCTTTACACTTTTCAGGGCCTGATTTGATAAGGTGAGCTGGTTTAGCTCTTCTGTCAAAGAATACAAGCAGCCAATAGAACAGTCCCATTCATGGTCTTAAATATGAACCTTGCTTAAACAAACAGCAGGGTACATATCTCTCGCTCTCTGAGGGGAGATGCCTGTGGTATGTATGTAATTGTTTCAACTCAAAAAGAGAGGTTGTAAATACTAACTGATATCATACCAAATAATGAGAATGAAAGAATATAGGAAAAGAGATTGGGTGGAGGGGGGGGGGGGGGGGTGAGCTGAAGCACAGGAGTAGGAGGGATAGGAAGAGAGAGGTGAATCACAGGAGAAAGCGATAGAGAGAAGTGCTCTGCTTCAGGCTGATAAGTGGTGCCAGTGTTGCTAGCCGTCTGTCCTGTATTAGGTTACAGTCCACCTCTGGACTATGTAAACTAAAATCTTCAGTGTCATGTCATCTTGCACCAAATGATCCTAAAAGAAACTCTGAAATGGAAAGATAGAATATTCACATGAAAATCTGTCACCAATTGCATGGAAGCATATACAGTGGGGCAAAAAAGTATTTAGTCAGCCACCAATTGTGCAAGTTCTCCCACTTAAAAAGATGAGAGAGGCCTGTAATTTTGTTTTTCACTTTGTTATATACCCTTTGTTGGCAATGACAGAGGTCAAATGTTTTCTGTAAGTCTTCACAAGGTTTTCACACACTGTTGCTGGTATTTTGGCCCATTCCTACAGTGTGTGAAAACCTTGTGAAGACTTACAGAAAACATTTGACCTCTGTCATTGCCAACAAAGGGTATATAACAAAGTATTGAGATAAACTTTTGTTATTGACCAAATACTTATTTTCCACCATAATTTGCAAATAAATTCATAAAAAATCCTACAATGTGATTTTCTGGATTTTGTTTCTCATTTTGTCTGTCATAGTTGAAGTGTACCTATGTTGAAAATTACAGGCCTCTCTCATCTTTTTAAGAGGGAGAACTTGCACAATTGGTGGCTGACTAAATACTTTTTTGCCCCACTGTAGCTTTAGGCACGCAAATGCGTTAGTCCAGTGTCACTTTGATTATGGTTCACTAGCATCCTCAAACATCTAAACAATAAGCCAACCTTGTAAGAATTAAACTTAAACTTCCCCCTCATATTCATCTGGAGGTTGAGGGTTTTTTGTCTCAGGGACTTACTTCCATTGTGGTCCCTATGTTTTCCCTAAGTACATACAGTTGAAGTCAGAAGTTTACATACACTTAGGTTGGAGTCATTAAAACTAGTTTTTCAACCACTCCACAAATTTCTTGTTAACAAACTATAGTTTTGGTAAGTCGGTTAGGACATCTCTTTTGTGCATGACAAAAGTCATTTTTCCAACAATTGTTTACAGAACGATTATTTCACTTATAATTCATTATCACAATTCCAGTAGGTCAGAAGTTTACATACACTAAGTGGACTGTGCCTTTAAACAGCTTGGAAAATTCCAGAAAATAATGTCATGGCTTTAGAAGCTTCTGATATGCTAAATTACATCATTTGAGTCAATTGGAGGTATACCTGTGGATGTATTTCAAGGCCTACCTTCAAACTCAGTGCCTCTTTGCTTGACATCATGGGAAAATCAAAAGAAATCAGCCAAGACCTCTGAAAAACAATTGTAGACCTCCACAAGTCTGGGTCATCCTTGGGAGCAATTTCCAAACGCCTGAAGGTACCACGTTCATCTGTACAAACAATAGTACGCAAGTATAAACACCATGGGACCACGCTGCCATCATACCGCTCATGAAGGAGACGCGTTCTGTCTCCTAGAGATGAACATACTTTGGTGTGAAAAGTGCAAATCAATCCCAGAACAACATCGAAGGACCTTGTGAAGATGCTGGAGGAAACAGGTACAATAGTATTTATATCCACAGTAAAACGAGTCCTATATCGACATAACCTGAAAGGCTGCTCAGCAAGGAAGAAGACACTGCTCTAAAACCGCCATTAAAAAAGCCCAGACTACGGCTTGCAACTGCACATGGGGACAAAGATCGTACTTTTTGGAGAAATGTCCTCTGCTCTGATGAAACAAAAATAGAACTGTTTGGCCATAATGACCATCGTTATGTTTGGAGGAAAAAGGTGATGGCATCATTAGGCAGGAAAATGTTGTGGATATAATGAAGCAACATCTCAAAGCATCAGTCAGAAAGTTAAAGCTTGGTTGCAAATGGGTCTTCCAAATGGACAATGACCTCAAGCATACTTCCAAAGTTGTGGCAAAATGGCTTAAGGACAACAAAGTCAAGGTATTGGAGTAGCCATCACAAAGCCCTGACCTCAATCCTATAGAAAATGTGTGGGCAGAACTGAAAAAGCGTGTGCAAGCAAAGAGGCCTACAAACCTGACTCAGTTACACCAGCTCTGTCAGGAGGAATGGGCCAAAATTCACCCAATTTATTGTGGGAAGCTTGTGGAAGGCTACCCAAAACGTTTGACCCAAGTTAAACAATTTAAAGGCAATGCTACCAAGTACTACTTGAGTGTATGTAAACTTTTGACCCACTGGGAATGTGATGAAAGAAATAAAAGCTGAAATAAATCATTCTCTCTATTATTCTGACATTTCACATTCTGAAAATAAAGTGGTGATCCTAACTGACCTAAGACAGGGAATTTGTACTAGGATTAAATGTCAGGAATTGTGAAAAACTGAGTTTAAATGTATTTGGCTAAGGTGTTTGAACTTTCGACTTCAACTGTGTGTGTGTGTGTGTGTGTGTGTGTATATATATATATATATATATATATATATATATATATATATATATATATATATATATATATATATATATATATATATATATATATATATATATATATATTTTTTTTTTAAACGTTGTTTGCAAACTGATATGTGACAAGTCTTAATAACCAAAAAAAAAGCAACAAATTTGGGTCTCAAAATAGGTGTCACTCTGCCCCTCCTGCCCTGAACGACGGGTCGCCACTGCCCGCAATAGTGCCAGAGGCAGAGAATCCCAGTGGAGAAAGGGGAGCCGGCCAGGAAGAGACAGCAAGCAGCACTGCCTTGTCCGTTCACCTTCGCACCGCTGGACCAGACTGCACTCAATCATTGAACCTACTGAAGAGATGAGTCTTCAGTAAAGACTTAAAGGTCGATACCGAGTCTGCGTCTCTCACATGTATAGGCAGACCACTCCATAAAAATGTATCTCTATAGGATAAAGCCCAACATTTGGTGGACCGTAGCGTACGTGTAAGTGTGTACGACAGGATCAAATCAGAGAGATGGGTAAGAGCAAGTCAATGTAATGCCTTGTAGGTTAGCAGTAAAACCTTAATCAAACCCTAGTCTTAACAGGAAGCCAGTGTAGAGTGGCTAGCACTGGAGTAATATGATCAAATTTTGGGTTTCGAGGCAACATCCTAGCAGCCGTATTTAGCACTAACTGAAATTGATTTTGTGCTTTATCCGGGCAGCCGGCAAGCAAAGAATTGTAGTATTCTAATCTAGAAGTGACAAAAGCATGGATTAGCTTTTCTGCATCATTTTTAGACAAAATGTTTCAGATTTTTTGCATTGTTACGAAGATGGAAGAAAGCTGCCTTTGAAATATTCTTGATATGTTTGTCAAAAGCGAAGTCAGGGTCCAGAGTACCACCGAGGTCTTTCACAGTTTAATTTGAGACGACTGTACAACCATCAAGATTAATTGTCAGATCAAACAGATCTCTTTGTTTCTTGACCTAGACCTAGCATCTCTGTTTTGTCTGAGTTTAAAAGTAAACCATTTTCTGCCATTCACTTCCTTTATCTGAAACAGGCTTCCAGGGCAAGCAATTTTGGGGCTTCACCATGTCTCATCAAAATGTACTTGTGTGTCATTCACAAAGCAGTGAAAGTTGACATTTTTTTCCCGAATGACATCAAGAGGTAGAATATATAGTGAAAACAATAGTGGTCCTGAAACGGAAACTTGAGGAACACCTGAAACTTACATCCAGAGACAAACATATCTTTCCGACAGATAAGATCTAAACCTGGCAATAATTTGTCCGTGTAAACCAATTAGGGTTTCCAATCTCTCCAAAGATTGTGGTGATTGATGGTGTCAAACGGTACTAAGGTCTAGGAGCACGAGGACAGATGCATTAAAAGGTCATTTACCCTCTTCATGAGTTCAGTTTTATGATGGGGTCTCAAACCAGAATGAAGCTGTTCGTATACATTATTTGTCTTCAGGAGGCAGTGAGTTGCTGCACAACAGCTTTTTCAAAATGGAATGGGTGATTTGATATAGGCTAATAGTTTTTTTTACAGTTTTTTTTTACTAACTGATATGTGACGTGTTAATGCCAAAATAACAGGCAACGACGAAAACATTTGCAAAAAATGTGGGGCTCAAAACAGGTGGGGCTCTGCCTCTCCTGCCCTGCACAACAGGTCGCAACTGCCCGTAAGCTGCGCAACAACTTTAAAAAAATAAAATTGTGTGAAGTGGGGGATTCGTTATTGGCCAATAGTTTTTGTATTTTTTTATTTTCCGGTCGAGATTTGTCTTTTTCAAGAGAAGCTTTAATACTGCCACTTTTTTAGTGAGTTTGGTACACATCCGGAGGATAGGGAGCCATTTATGTTCAACATAGGAGGGCCATTCACAGGAAGTAGCTCTTTCAGTAGTTTAGTTGGATTAGGGTCCAGTATGTAGCTGACTATTTTTGTGACTGTATCAAGAGATATAGGATAAAAAAACTTGAGTGTCTCCATTGATTCTAGGCCCTGGCAGGTCTGTGCAGCTTCAGGACAACTGAGTTTTGGAGAAATTCTCAGATTCAAAGAGGAGTCTGTAATTTTGCTTTCTAATGATCATAATCTTTTCATCTAAGAATTTCATGAATTCATCACTGCTGAAGTAAAAGCCATCCTCTCTTGGAATGCTGCTTTTTAGTTAGCTTTGGGACAGTATCAAAAATATGTCGGCTTCTTATTCTCATTAGGTTGGAAAAATAGGCTGATCGAGCAGCTGTGAGGGCTCTTCAATATTGCACTGTACTGTCTTTCCAAGCTAGTCAGAAGAATTCCAGTTTGGTGGAGAGGTTATGGATATACAGTCAGTGTCCAGATTTCAGTTCAAATTTAGCCCATCTGAACAGTAGGCTACAGTTCCCTTGACGTGCCATAGGCCTACAGTATGTGAAGTCCCCATCTTGTGACTGGCATTTTGTGTAGCGCCTCACAATCGTCACATAACAGGCACTGCTATCCTCCCTCTTTTACCACGTCACCAGATCTTTCTAAAACATTACTTTTCACGCCCTTTATTTTCAACTCTCCATTACGCAGATTTTTCTCTTAATGATTTCAACTCTGACTCTTGTCCTTTTTGAATCCGTGGATTGATGTTAACGTTTTATGCCCGTTCCCAAAAGCATGGCGTGTTGGCTTTTTGACGACCGTACGGTTTGGCCCTAAAAGCTTAGGCTTATGCTCTAATACCAGACTAAAATAATAAAGGCAGAACCTTCATGTAGCCTATCAATATAAATTGCACAAGAGTGATACATTTTAGAAATTGTTTAAGGTGTAATCATGACATAGTGTAAAAAGGAAATGGAACACACAGCAAAATTTGATTCCATTTTAAATGACATCCGATACACATTTCTAACCTGGATGTCTCCTCTCCTCTGCTCCACTCTACATGACCTCTCTTTCTCTCTCGCTCTCTCACATACACACACAGGATGAGAAGAATCAGCTGATGACCACTAATGTGTGGCTGTGGCAGGTGAGGAGAAGGGGGGTGTTACTGTGGCTTGTAAGAGGCATAGAAACTGTTGTCCACAGAAGAGAATAGATGGATAACAATCTGTTTTTTTTTCCCCTCAACAGGAGTGGATAGATTATAAACTGCGATGGAACCCTGAGGACTATGGTGGGATCACATCGATCAGAGTTCCATCTGAGACTATCTGGTTGCCCGACATTGTGCTCTATGAGAAGTAAGCTCAATGATGATGTCATATGTTATGAAGGGTTCATTTAGCATAAAGTCTTCAGACAAGACAGTGTAACCTTCACCTATTTTCACACTAATAGCCCACATTGATACTCTATATCCTTTTTTGTTTGTTTGATGTATTCCTAAGAAATATATGTTTTTTACACACCCTAGAGAGCCAGTATGGAGGTTAGCTCTCAGGCTACAATGAAAGGTGGCCAGTGTGTAGGGGGAAAAAATATCTGAGTTCAAAAAGTACTTGTACTCAAAACCATGACGAATAATCCAAGGAGGCCGAGATGCAAAAATCATATAATTATATTAATCCATGCTCAAAAGAATACAAAAAGTGGAAGTGCAAGGTGATAGTAAAATAAGTTTTGGATTTATACACACCCTAACCATAATATTAACCCTAATCTTACCCCCTGCCCCTCTCTCCTCTCCCAGTGCTGACGGGCGGTTCGAGGGCTCCCTGATGACCAAAGCCATCGTTAAGTCCAACGGTAGAATCACGTGGACCCCTCCGGCCAGCTACAAGTCGGCCTGCACTATGGACGTCACCTTCTTCCCCTTCGACAGACAGAACTGCTCCATGAAGTTTGGCTCCTGGACCTACGATGGTAACATGGTGGACATGATCCTGTTAGACGACTATGTCGACAGGAAGGACTTCTTCGACAACGGCGAGTGGGAGATCCTGAACGCCACGGGGGCCAGAGGAAACCGGCGAGACGGGCTGTACTCCTTCCCCTTTATAACGTACTCGTTCATTCTGAAACGTCTCCCGCTGTTCTATACACTGTTTCTAATTATTCCGTGCCTCGGTCTGTCGTTCCTGACCGTGCTGGTGTTCTATCTCCCGTCAGATGAAGGGGAGAAGCTCTCTCTCTCCACCTCCGTCCTTGTGTCTCTCACTGTGTTCCTCCTGGTCATAGAAGAGATCATCCCGTCTTCCTCCAAGGTCATCCCTCTCATCGGGGAGTACCTCCTCTTCATCATGATCTTTGTCACCCTCTCCATCATCGTCACGGTGTTTGTCATCAACGTGCACCACCGGTCCTCAGCCACCTACCACCCCATGTCCCCCTGGGTTCGCTCCCTCTTCCTTCAGAGGCTACCTCGGATGCTGTGCATGCGGGGCCACACTGACCGGTACCACTACCCCGAGCTGGCGCCGGAGAGTCCTGAGCTGAATCCCCGGTCTGGGGGCCGGAGAGGGGGTCAGAGGAGCAGCGGGGCCCATGGACAGAGTCCTCTGGAGGGGAAGGAAGATGAGAGTCAAGCCTGGGTCACCATGCTGGAGAGAGCTACGTACTCTGTGCGTTACATCAGCTGCCATATACGTAAGGAACACTTTATCAGAGAGGTGGGTCACCATGCTATATGTTTTAATCAACATGATATGTAGTGTCATGCCATTTATATAATGTAATACTAAGATACTGAATTTGTTCCTGTTTCCCTGATTTTTCCTGTTCTTCCTGTTTTCAGGTGGTCCAGGACTGGAAGTTTGTGGCTCAGGTTCTGGACAGGATCTTCCTGTGGGCCTTCCTCACTGTGTC
This sequence comes from Oncorhynchus clarkii lewisi, assembly GCF_045791955.1. Lineage (NCBI taxonomy): Eukaryota > Metazoa > Chordata > Actinopteri > Salmoniformes > Salmonidae > Oncorhynchus > Oncorhynchus clarkii. The sequence continues at coordinate 32,041,250 of NC_092177.1, read as the reverse complement.
GGTCCTAGGGACCATCCTGATCTTCACCCCTGCCCTGCAGATATTCCTTAGTACCCCTCCCCAGTCAGGACCCAGCAACCCCCATTAACTCATCACCCCCTCCCCAGTCCAGACCTAGCATCCCCCTCCAACTCGGCACCCAGTCCAGGCCCTCTACCCCTCCTGAATTCCCCAAACTGAGGCCTGGACACCCGACCAACAACTCAACCCTGACCCCCAGTCTTGATCTATAGCCCCCTCTACCTCCAGTTTCTCCTGAGCTTTTCAGCCAACTGGCCATAGTCAGCACAGCCAACCCCCTACGGTGGAGCTATGCCCTGACCTCCCGTGCCACACCTTGAGTCAGAATTAGCACATCACCATGCTAGAGCAGTTCTGCTATAGATCTTTTATCCGTGTTTACATATTACATGGTCTTCATGACAGAGTTGACTCAATGTACAGAAGATGAATAACAAAGCTAATTAGAAAGGTGTTCAAAATTTGTATCAAAGCCACGATAGTATGTACAGTAATGTAGCATTCTGAAGCACAAACATTGACTGAAATATTTTGAATTAGTGTAAAATGTGCAATATATTCTCTGTGGTTACTGTCGATACCAACAGCATACTTAGTTATTCTCATTATACTCCTCAAAACCGTTATCGTCAGACCCAAATATTGTGATCTTAGTTAGTGTAAGTTTGTCTGTGAGTGGAATGGTAGCGGCATCCAGGCCGCTCTGATTGGACGATCAGTGTTCTATTTGTGGTGATTCGGGGCGGCAGGTAGACGAGTGGTTAGAGTGAATCCCCGAGTTGACAAGGTAAAAATCGGTCGTTCTGCCCCTGAACAAGGCAGTTGACCCACTGTTCCTTGGCCATCATTGAAATAGGAATTTGTTCATAACTGACTTGCCTAATTAAATAAAAATAAATTGTGGAGGGTCCTCATTCGCTAGGAATTGTTTGAGTTCTGTTTTTTTGTTCTGGCTGTTGTGACCTTTGACTTTTATTTCACACTTGTTTGGGCACTCCATCAACTAGTTAATTTAAATGAATTATTATTCAGGTACAATGACTATAGTCCCCCCAAAAAATTCCTCCGTCGATGTCCAGCCACTTTTGTGATTACTGTTAAGGAGTATGATGGGTAACACAGTGAATCAGACTCTACAAACCATCGTTCTGATGTCCTGATGTACATCAAATCATAATAAAGAGATTCTGAATACGGCAAGTTTGTATTTTGTCATGTAGTTTTGAATGTCTATATCCCTTCATTTGGATTGGCTTGGAACTCTGTTTGGAACGCGGATTGACGCTGCTGTTACATAGTCAAATTGCGCAAGATAGTTGTGCGTGTCGTATTTTATTCCACTAGGTGGCAACCTTGGTAAGACGATCTCCTACACGTCAACAGTCTGTAGGCCTATTGGAGGTGATTATTTATAACAATCCTTTGGTCCTGATTCTTCACTATACATGTTCTCTCTCACACACTGACACACACTCTTGCATGTGTTCTCATGCACACAAACACACGTCGCCACACATGCAGACACGCACATGCACAGCCACCATATCGAAAAGTAGACACCTTGCCAGAGTGCATGCAAGACAAACACAATGACATAAAGGGGGAAAAAATGAATTCTGTAGGATGCTTCTATTTAGGGACTGTATATGTGTCTTTGAGAAGCTGTACTATACTCCCTTCAATTCAGCTAGTAAAGTGCGTGGAACCGTTTCCTCCCAGGTCTAATGCTATACTGACATTGTATACAATATCACATTGAGCTCTTTGTTCTTCCCCTCCTTTCTTCCTCTCCTCCCTGTGTATCTCTTGACTTTTTTCACTCTGACTTCTAATTGTTTGCGAGAGGTCCAACCTTTCCCAGACACCTCATAACTCTGTTACCAATATGAAGATCTATGGTCTTCTTGGCCTGTTTATATCAGGGCAGTCATTGTGGCTCAACAGGGACTTGTTTCAGAACGACTTGTGGGTGTATTTCATCAGTGTCTTCACTGGGGTAGCTCAAGCGTCTCAGTGTGAATGCTGATTTTTGGATCAGTTTAGCCTTTTAGATCACAAAGAATAAGACTACATGGACATGGGGGACTTGACCCTAGATCAGCACTCCTACTGTGAGATGCATGTTGCTCTATCTATCTGGGAACTGTCCCTGTGGAACCCATAGTCCCAAACATCAAAGTCACAGAGCCTCAGACACAAACACCAAACCTCACCTGACCCCATTCCATCACATCCTTAGGTTATGAGTGATGTGTCCAGGCCCTGCTAAAGTCAGGGCAGTCTTAACGTGTGATGTGTCCAGGCCCTGCTAAGCCAGGGCATTCTTAACGTGTGATGTGCCCAGGCCCTGCTAAAGTCAGGGCAGTCTTAACGTGTGATGTGTCCAGGCCCTGCTAAAGTCAGGGCAGTCTTAACATGTGATGTGTCCAGGCCCTGCTAAAGCCAGGGCAGTCTTAACGTGTGATGTGCCCAGGCCCTGCTAAAGTCAGGGCAGTCTTAACGTGTGATGTGCCCAGGCCCTGCTAAAGCCAGGGCAGTCTTAACGTGTGATGGTCCAGGCCCTGCAAAAGCCAGGGCAGTCTTAATGTATTATGAGTGATGTGCCCAGGGCAGTCTTAACGTGTTATGAGTGATGTGCCCAGGGCAGTCTTAACGTGTTATGAGTGATGTGCCCAGGGCAGTCTTAACGTGTTATGAGTGATGTGCCCAGGGCAGTCTTAACGTGTTATGAGTGATGTGCCAGGCCCTGCTAAGGCCAGGGCAGTCTTAACGTGTTATGAGTGATGTGCCCAGGGCAGTCTTAACGTGTTATGAGTGATGTGCCCAGGGCAGTCTTAACGTGTTATGAGTGATGTGCCAGGGCCTGCTAAAGCCAGGGCAGTCTTAACGTGTTATGAGTGATGTGCCCAGGGCAGTCTTAACGTGTTTTGAGTGATGTGCCAGGCCCTGCTAAAGCCAGGGCAGTCTTAACGTGTTATGAGTGATGTGCCAGGCCCTGCTAAAGCCAGGGCAGTCTTAACGTGTTATGAGTGATGTGCCAGGCCCTGCTAAAGCCAGGGCAGTCTTAACGTGTTTCTGTGTGGACATAGATTGGGTGCATCTTAGTTTGCGTGTGTGTGTGTGTGTACATATTGGTACACGTGTGTGTGAGAGCGTGTGTGTGTGTGTGTGTGTGTGTGTGTGTGTGTGTGTGTGTGTGTGTGTGTGTGTGTGTGTGAACATTATCTGTGCAGATGTCCTGGGCAGTCTGTTAAATTTAAGTAACCACTCATGCAGGCAGGGGAGAGTGGACTACACACTAGTCTACTGGAGAGTGGACTACACACTAGTCTACTGGAGAGTGGAATACACGCTAGTCTACTGGAGAGTGGAATACACGCTAGTCTACTGGAGAGTGGAATACACGCTAGTCTACTGCATTAAATCCCATTAGTACAGCACATCTCATGTATAAAATGTTTTAAAAATTAACATGAGCCAAGCAGCTTTGTCCTCTTTATCTAACTCCATCTCTCAAGCATCCCTCCCTCCCTCCCTCCCTCCCTCCCTCCCTCCCTCCCTCCCTCCCTCCCTCCCTCCCTCCCTCCCTCCCTCCCTCCCTCCCTCCCTCCCTCCCTCCCTCATCATTCACTCCCAACCTCCCCTTTGTTTCCACCTCTGTAAAACACCATATCTCTCATTCTCTGCCTCTCTCTCTCTCTCTCACACACACACACACACACACACACACACACACACACACACACACACACACACACACACACACACGGTGCTTTCTGACTCCTGTGGTCTGTCCTGCTGCCATATCGGATCTCGAGCTCACAGTAGTGCTCCTGCTGGTAAAGACCAGGCCACTGAGTCTCTGTCACTCTGGATATCACCTCCAACAGTGTGAGAGAGCAGAGAGGAGGGGGGCGGGTAGAGAGAGAGAGGGGGGGGGGGGGGGGGGGTAGAGCGTGACAGAAGAGAGAGAGAGGGGGTAGAGAGAGAAATAGGGAAAAGATTGAAAAGAGAGGGAGGACAGGCTAGGGCGTTTCAGTCAGACAGTCAAAGTCTATGTTCTGGAAGCTTGGCACTCAAAATCTCTCTCACCCTAGCAGCTCAGAGTTCAGAAAATTTCCCCTGTGACAGATCTGTCTACTCTGAGCAGAGTGTGTGTATTATTGCTTACCTCAAAGTGTGTGTTTGTGTGCATTATGTGTTTACTGCTCTCAGTGAAAGGAAAGTCCCCCAGGAGTATGGAAGGGATAAGGCGTGGGAGGCAGTAGCACATTGGGAACAAATTCTCCTGGTGTCTGGTGTGTTAGTGACGCTGAATGAGGGTACACACACACAAACTCGCACACTCAGACACTCTTTGCCTCATCCCAAGCGGTGAAATGAGAGAGCAAATTTAGACCTGCAAACGAGTTCTAGATTCAGAGGGTGACATGGACACCTCCGCTGTCCCAGACAGGACAGACACGGCGCAGACAGAGACAGCACCACCAAGCACTGGACAGTTCCTGTCTGGTTCTCCCTCTCCCAACCGCTAGCCTATTGTGTGCAACGCGCATGTCAGTGTGCACAAATCAAACCGTCCTGCTGGGATCAAGACAACCGAACGGTAAAATAGCAAGAACAAACATGTCAATGTTGCTTTTCTTTAGATCGCTTTTTAAAGTAGTCTACACATGGAAATTCCAGTTTGAGAGAGAGAGAGAGAGAGAGAGAGAGAAGGCACGCTTTATTGCGTAGTGTTTCCCCCTCAACGTTTATCGGATTATATTCTCGTTGAAATTATTTATGGAAGGGACTAAATAGATCAATTGATTACTGTACAAGCCCGGCCAGAGGAAAAAAATAGGATAAACAGACCTAAATGAAGTTAATTAATACTAGAATGGCAAAAATGCCTTTTGACGGTTAGCACTAAACAATACTAACGTAGAGGAGTTCCACCTTTTAGCCCATTCATCTATTATACTTTACTGTCTATGACCTATTCACTCCCTTCCTCTGTTTTTGCTAGCCTATAGGTTACAACTCTCTCACAAGAACATTGATGGTCATATTTACTGTAAAACTATAAAACCAGACTCTGACCTCAACACTAAGCCCCTTCTGAATCTATAAACTCTTAGCGGGTCTTCACTAGTTGCCACAGCCACAAAGTATATTTATTCAATTTCTCTGCTTAAAATGTTATTTTTTTATAACCTAATCCTAACCTTAGCCCTAACCTTAACTACACTGTTAACCGTATGCCTAACCTTAAATGTTGACCAAAAAGCGAATGTTCGTTTTCATGAATTTTGACGAGCCAATGTGGAGTTTGTGGCTGTGGTAAATATTGGAAAGCCCTCTTAGCGGAGACGACGCGAACCCTGTCGCGCGCGTCGAACAGACCAGAGGAGCAAAGAGTCACGGAAAAGGTAAGCGAGCGAAGAGAGACATCCTAACGTCAGCCACAAGTTTGATGTAAGATTCACATGGTCATCATATCATGTTAACCGACAATTCCGACACCGGGTAGTTGGATTTTTGTTATGCACTAAAGTTATTTCATTATAGCAGACTATGATTTGACAATGTATGAGAATGTGTTTTAAGCAGCGTGCACACGCAAATGTTGTTAACCATATCTACCGCACTCACTCTCACCCTTTCCCAACCAAGTGCTCATATCCGAGCTGAGCGAGCAATTTCAATCTAGCCGCCAGTGAAGACTCGCGGGACGTCGGATTCCTGTGAACACAAGGATGCGGTGCCGCACGTTTTTTGGACCGTGTTCGATTGGGATCTATCTATGGATGGCGGTCCTTTTCAAAGGTATGGCGGGATCCAGGTCCACTTCTCTCTGTTGAACGATGTTGCATGTCTGTTTGGAGTATGTGGCGTCAATGTATGCTATAACCATGGTAGGCTAGTTAGTCTGGTTTGAGTTTTGGGTGGGACACTAGCTGATTAAACTCCACTCGAAGTTCATCCGAAACCTCCTTCACGGTGGAGTTTAGTCAGCCACGCGGGACACCAAAGCAGGCTAGGTCTAGTTTTTGGTTTTCCAGGTAGTTCTGGGCACATTTTTTTTTACAATTTGAAAGGAAGGAACACAGAAGGGGGTAATGTATATGAAAGGAAAGTGGCTTATTCTTCTTCTTCTTCTTCTTCTTCTTCAATGAAACCTGTTAGCTTTGATTAAAGCAAAAATACAGTTGTGATGCGGTTTGCTTTGGGAAGAGGCTACAGTGTTGTTGCGTTATTATACTTCATAGTGTCTTTTCCTTACTTGTCACAGTGCAGTCTGTTGTTAGGTACAGCAAGATTATGTCATCCATTCTAGATAGTAGGAGTTATGTACGATATAATATCATGCATGTGCAGTCCATCATTTTGGAGTTCATGTAAAATAGTTAAATGTGTGTGCGCACGTTGTGCTTATTCATAGGGATAATGTAATTCGTTATTTTTCACTGCCCCGTTCTCCCTCCCCTCCCCAGTGGTGGATTTACCATTAGGCAGAAGAGGAAATTGCCTCAGGCCTCACATCATCAATGGGCCTCATGAGCTGGGGATAATTAATACAAATAACACTAGTAATATATATTTTTTTATAATCATTTCTCTGTTTGAGTCACTCCATGCTCTGCACGAGTCCCCTCCCCATCAGCAGGTTGGTTCAGCAGCAGCAAAATCAGCAGGGAGCTTAAAAGTTACAAAGGAAACGCGGAGAGTTTTTTTTTTTTTTGCCTGGCCACTGTGCCTAGGTTAATTAAGACACATTGCCGACAAAAAGGGTCCCCCAAAAAGTAAATTAATCAAAACAGCTGAATAATAATTCATAATACATCAATTGTTTCTTTCCATACATATATGTAGCCGGTGTGAAATGGCTAGCGAGTTAGCAGTGCACGCTAATAACTGTTCAGTCGGCGACGTCACTCGCTTTGAGACCTTGAAGTGGTTGTTTACCTTGCTCTGCAAGGGCCGAGGCTGTTGTGAGCGATGGGTAACGATGTTTCGTGGGAGGCAGTTACAGATGTGTTCAGGGGTCCCTGGTTCTAGCCCAGGTTGGGGCGAGGAGTGGGATGGAATTATTAACACTGTTACATATATTTCATATCAATATTAATACAAGTGTCCTTAATCATCCACATAATGGTACATAATAAAGGACTATTCCACATTAAAGAGTTCACCTGCATTGTTTCACGCGATGTGATTGCAAACGTGACTTTCATTGACATTAAGCTGCAGCAACGAGGTGCTTTCAGGGTGGGCAGAGAACAAGAAAGAAAGATAATTGTTTTACATACAAATTATGTAAATTAAAGCATTTCTTTAGTAAAAAGACAGGTGCTGCTGATAATACTGCCATGGCCATCGAGGCAGAGGACATGTACTGTATGTGTGGCCCATGGCATGTCATACTATTTTTGGCCAGACAGCATCAGATACATGGGCTACATATAGTAATACAGAGGGGCGCTGTTTTGCTCACTCGGATGCTTTCTCCGGTAAGACAGTTTCAGCCACTTGCGAATTGTAGGAACATTGACTGGTGCACAGTGCACTGTTCGGATGCTGGACTTATTTTGGATGAACGTGCCAAGTTAACCTACATTTTGAAGTGATTTGTTTGACAATCATATGAACACATCATGACTGGTTGTGTTCATGACATATTTAAAGATAATAGATTTTTACAGTTAAATTACAAGTGTTTACTATACATCCATGAAAAAAAGGTTTTGTTGGGGGGGGGGCTCTGCATGGGGCCTCCAAAACACAAAAGCTCAGACACACCATTAGGGTTGCTGTTCACGTAGCAAAAACTGAAGCCGTCAGCAGCTCAGCCTTGTTAAAATACTGCAAACCAGAGGGTGGCAGTAGCGTTGTTTGGCAATGCGCGTCCGTGTGTGTTGCTTATGGTCTAGATTCCAACGTTAGCTAGCTAGCTGCACTAATGTTGCTATTTTGTAGAAAGCCAGATGGCCACAGCCAGATAACTACCTAGCAAGATGATGAAGAAACAATTGAATTCACTCTCCATAATCCCATACTGTCAGTGCCAGCCCATAGCCAAATGTTTGGCTATGGGCTGGCATAGCTAGCTAGTTAATGACACTGCACTAATTTGGCAGCTAACACAGGCAGCTGTTTCATAGAAACTAGCTCATATTTAATTATAATGTCAATACTAGCTACAGTGGTTAGCTAGCTTGGAGGAAGTATTTAGTGTTGTGTGCATTGCGTCTGTGCACTTAGCTAGCTACTATCTCATAGCCTACATTGTATATAAAGTGTGACTGGCTTATCCGTGGATGTACTGAGAAAATGTTCCTGTTTGTTGTCACTCCTGTTGGCTCCCCCACGTGGAGGTTTGTGCTCTCTGATTGGCTCAAAGTCATATGGTTGGCAACTGACGAGCATTGCGATTCTACAAGTAGAAAACGGTAGGTTCGTCGCTACCAGGTCAGCACGCAGCAAGTACCGCTTTTGTTTTAGCGAGACAAGGAACGGCCTCCGACTGGGATAAGTACCTATTAGCAGTCTATCGGCAGTGAGATTCTCTGTGTGTTTCATGCATAGGCCTTAGTCCTCCCCTGCCCTTCGTTCCCCCTTAACATCCCTGACATCTGAGTCCACCTTGTGCACTGTGACGCAGCACTTCACAGGGTTTACAGAGGTTTTTGGCACAGGGGCATCTAACCAGTGTGTTGCGTGTTACCGTCTCCACGCATTGTTTCACCGTCTCTTTGTGTGTATCAGAACACGGACACTCCCTGTCCTCACCTGTCCACTCCACTCACCTCACTGACCAGGGGACCGAGGGAGGCACCGAGGGAGGTAGAGAGAAAGTGACATTTTGAGTGTGTTTAGACAGTGCTTTGGTCTCAAGCAGACTTGTCCTACCATTGCCATTGTCTGATAGACAGACTGGTCTTTTTAACGGTTTGATTTATAGTTGACGCAGACTAGCTTTTTCTAGACTTTACACTCCTTACTCCCACTCGGATCGGGCACTCTTGTGCATGAGGCCATGCGATGCATACAGGCAAGTGTTAGTGATCAAATCATTGACACATTAACTTTCAGTAATGGCTGATCTATGTTAATTTACAATACTTTCTAAAAGTGTTCTATGAGATGCATCTGAAGAGTAAGATGAACTGTGGAGCAATGAAGAGATATTACTTTTACCAATTAAATTCTGTTTTTATTCTTTCTCTCTAAACCTCCCTCTAACCTCACTGGATCGATACAATATGTAGAGTTGCATGGCATCTGTCAATAAATGAATCTGTCTCTGATTCCTATGCAACACCTCACTCTTTCCCCTCTTCTCCCTCCCTTTCCCTCTCTTTCCCTTTCCCTCTCTTTCCCTCACCAGTAACTCCTGAGAGACTGTCTAGCCTCTCACTTTCTTTAATCTCTAGTTTATGTCAATTAAACCACTCCTGCCTCATCCTGTGTATTATTGATTGGGTGTTTTCGTGGCTTTAATGAAGTGTTTCTTATGAGCGTAATGATGTGATCTATGTGACTTTAAAGAGGTCCAGCCAGCCTTTTGGTAAGGAATGCAGTGATGATAGACTCGCGCCCTGTCCAGGGGTTGTACTTGTACCTCAAGCTGCCTCGCGCTACATAAACAGGCGCTTGTGCAAGGCTACTTACGCTGTTATTTTTTTTTTATCTGTGTAAGAGGTCAATGTTAATGTATATGAATGCATATACATGTGTAGCAGCTGTGATGGGTCTGTTCCACTGTGGCGTGACATTGGATTAGATTAGGATTAAAGACTAGGGACCTGAGATGGAGGCTGGGTGGGTGGGTCTGACCACAGGAGTATAGATTGTCAACCACTCACGTCATCTCAGCCCAGCCCCTATACCGTCATTACCATGCTAGTTTACCCTAGCCATACCACATACCCCTAGTTTACCCCCACCATACCCCACCCACACTCTGAGCCCAGTGATGCAGGGTGGGAGAAGGGGTTTCAACAGTAGCAACATTCACACACATTAATTAAGATGAAGAGTCAGCCTTAGAAAGCCACTGATGCTTTTCAACTCCCTCGTGTGAAAATGTGTAATTTCTTGTGGCATTGTTTTTATGCCTGAACTCTCTCTACTGTCCCTCTCCACTCACCCCCCCACCCTACCACTCACTTCTCTCTGCCCTCCATCCCTCTGTTTACCCCCCTCTCCCACTCACTTCTCTCTGCCCTCCATCCCTCTGTTTCCCCCCCCCCCCCTCTCTGTCGGTGGGTTTGGGTGGAAATAGGTCAGGGAATATGCACAACTATACTTTGATGTAAGAGTGAAGACAGAACATCTGTACTAGTTGTATTCCATCTGGAGCCTCCACTACCCAACAGGATACTGACTGGAAAGTAAAACACTGATTGTTTCAGTAAAACACTGAACACAATATTGAAAAATGTGCTTGAAATATCGGAACACTCTTCCTGTGGTCAAATCAATTCTATCTGTGTCACAAATGCCACCCTATTGCCTTTACAAGGCCCATAGGGCTCCGGACAGAAGTAGTGCACTATATAGGGAATAGTCAGAAACATGGCTCACTCGAGAGACGCTAACAGAGTCGGTGCAGCCAGCTGGTTTCTTCACGCATCGCGCAGACAGAAACAAGCATCTTTCTGGTAAGAAGAGGGGCGGGGGGGTATGCCTTATGATTAACGAGACGTGGTGTGATCATAACAACATACAGGAACTCAAGTCCTTCTGTTCACCTGACTTAGAATTCCTCATAATCAAATGTCGACCGCATTATCTACCAAGGGAATTCTCTTCTATTATAATCACAGCCGTATATATTCCCCCCCAAGCAGACACATCGATGGCCCTGAACAAACTTTATTTGACTCTATGTACAATGGAAACCACATATCCTGAGGCTGCATTCATTGTAGCTGGGGATTTTAACGAGGCTAATCTGAAAACAAGACTCCCTAAATTCTATCAGCATATCGATTGTGCTACCAGGGCTGGTAAAACCCTGGATCATTGTTATTCTAACTTCAGCGACGCATATAAGGCCCTCCCCCGCCCTCCTTTTGGAAAAGCTGACCACGACTCCATTTTGTTGCTTCCAGCCTACAGACGGAGACTAAAACAGGAAGCTCCCGCGCCCAGGTCTGTTCAAAGCTGGTCCGACCAATCTGATTCCACACTTCAAGACTGCTTCGATCACGTGGATTGGGATATGTTCCGCATTGCGTCCAACAACAACATTGACGAATATGCTGATTCGGTGAGCGAGTTCATTAGAAAGTGCATTGGAGATGTTATACCCACAGCAACGATTTAAACATTCCCAAACCAGAAACCGTGGATTGATGGCAGCATTCGCGCAAAACTGAAAGCGCGAACCACTGCTTTTAACCAGGGCAAGGTGACCGGAAACATGACCGAATACAAACAGTGTAGCTATTCCCTCCGCAAGGCAATCAAACAAGCTAAGTGTCAGTATAGAGACAAAGTAGAGTCGCAATTAAACGGCTCAGACACAAGAGGTATGTGGCAGGGTCTACAGTCAATCACAGATTACAAAAAGAAAACCAGCCCCGTCGTGGACCAGGATGTCTTGCTCCCAGACAGACTAAATAACTTTTTTGCTCGCTTTGAGAACAATACAGTGCCACTGACACGGCCCGCTACCAAAACCTGCGGGCTCTCCTTCACTGCAGCCGACGTGAGTAAACGTGTTAACCCTTGCAAGGCTGCAGGCCCAGACGGCATCCCCAGTCACGTCCTCAGAGCATGCGCAGACCAGCTGGCTGGTGTGTTTACGGACATATTCAATCAATCCTTATCCCAGTCTGCTGTTCCAACATGCTTCAAGAGGGCCACCATTGTTCCTGTTCCCAAGAAAGCTAAGGTAACTAAGCTAAATGACTACCGCCCCGTAGCACTCACTTCCGTCATCATGAAGTGCTTTGAGAGACTAGTCAAGGACCATATCACCTCCACCCTACCTGACACCCTAGACCCACTCCAATTTGCTTACCGCCCCAATAGGTCCACAGACTAGACACTGCACACTGCCCTAACCCATCTGGACAAGAGGAATACCTATGTGAGAATGCTGTTCATCAACTACAGCTCAGCATTTAACACCATAGTACCCTCCAAACTCGTAATCAAGCTCGAGACCCTGGGTCTTGACACCGCCCTGGTCAACTGGGTACTGGACTTCCTGACGGGCCGCCCCCTGTTGGTGAGGGTAGGTAACAACATCTCCACCCCGCTGATCCGCAACACTGGGGCCCCACAAGGGTGCGTTCTGAGCCCTCTCCTGTACTTCCTGTTCACCCACGACCTCGTGGCCATGCATGCCTCCAACTCAATCATCAAGTTTGCGGACGACACTACAGTGGTAGGCTTGATTATCAACAACGACGAGACGGCCTACAGGGAGGAGGTGAGGGCCCTCGGAGTGTGGTGTCAGGAAAATAACCTCACGCTCAACGTCAACAAAACAAAGGAGATGATTGTGGACTTCAGGAAACAGCAGAGGGAGCACCCCCCTATCCACATCGACGGGACAGTAGTGGAGAGGGTAGTAAGTTTCAAGTTCCTCGGCATACACATCACGAACAAACTGAATTGGTCCACCCACACAGACAGCGTTGTGAAGAAGGCGCAGCAGCGCCTCTTCAACCTCAGGAGGCTGAAGAAATTTGGCTTGTCACCAAAAGCACTCACAAACTTCTACAGATGCACTATCGAGAGCATCCTGTCGGGCTGTATCACCGTCTGGTACGGCAACTGCTCCGCCCACAAACGTAAGGCTCTCCAGAGGGTAGTGAGTTCTGCACAACGCATCACCGGGGGCAAACTACCTGCCCTCCAGGACACCTACACCACCCGATGTCACAGGAAGGCCAAAAATATCATCAAGGACAACAACCACCCGAGCCACTGCCTGTTCACCCCGCTATCATCCAGAAGGCGAGGTCAGTACAGGTGCATCAAAGCAGGGACCGAGAGACTGTAAAACAGCTTCTATCTCAAGGCTGTTAAACAGCCACCACTAACATTGAGTGGCTGCTGCCAACACACTCAACTCCAGCCACTTTAATCATGGAAATTGATGTAAAAAATGTATCACTAGCCACTTTAAACAATGCCACTTAATATAATGGTTACATACCCTACATTACTCATCTCATATGTATATGTATATACTGTACTCTATATCATCTACTGCATCTTGCCATCTTTATGTAATACATGTATCACTTGCCACTTTAAACTATGCCACTTATGTTTATATACCCTACATTACTCATATCATATGTATATACTGTACTCTATACCATCTACTGCATATTGCCTATGCCGTTCTGTACCATCACTCATTCATATATCTGTATGTACATATTCTTTATCCCTTTACACTTGTGTGTATAAGGTAGTAGTTGTGGAATTGTTAGGTTAGATTACTCTTTGGTTATTACTGCATTGTCGGAACTAGAAGCACAAGCATTTCGCCACACTCGCACTAACATCTGCTAACCATGTGCATGTGACAAATACATTTGATTTGAATAGGGTGCCACTTTAGACGCATTCTGTCTTAACAATGGGTTTTGGGGGTATTTTAAAACACTTGTTTAGAGTTGTAGAACAGCGCACATGTATTACTCCTTGCCGTTTAAAAACCTCATCTATCACTGTGACATTATTGCGATATGGGTCCTTTGTTTCTTCACCTTGGGATGGCTTTCTGACAGGCAGTTAAAAGGACACCCGTGAAGGTCTGGGTTGCCATTAGTTACATAATTTTGTCTGGGTTCTTGTGTGTGTGTGTGTGTGAGAGAGAGAGAGAGAGAGAGAAGTCCTTGTGATTTGCATACCTTACATAGCTGTGACTGTCTTCCCATCACTCTGCATTAATATCGCATGGTGTGTTTCGAGAGACAGAGCAGAGATTCTGGGGAGTGGTCGCGAAACACACTGTTCTGTCCCTTCCAGGGTCTAAACTCTGGCCCTATGTCCCTTACTGTTTTATTTTCTGTTGTTCTTTTTGAGATTTTGGGTGTTTCTCAATATGCGTACGACCGTGCTCCGAGCACGCAAATTAGAGTACGGCAGGGCCAGAGCAGGGCCAGAGCAGTCTTGGATGGGGCATGATCATTGAGGAGGGAGGGATAGAGGGAGGCTGCCAATCCTATGAGAGAGAGAGAGAGAGAGAGAGAGAGAGAGATGTCTTGTCTCAGCTTCTGTTTGCAGATGCTACCCAGAACAGAGGCCCTTTTACTGGTTCATGTGCTTCAGGGTAAATCAGCTCACAATGAAGAACACATTAGAACACAGACAACGCTCTTTATACGCCTACTTACAAGGCGTCTACTACCATCTACTAGATAATGCATTAGGACACTTCTTCTTTAGGCTTTCTCAGCCTACCAGTTCAGAGGCAGTTCTGTTTTAAAGCGAACAAACGTTACACACTATTAGGACGGTTAAACTTTTAAATTTGGTGTGGGAGGGTAGCCTAGTGGTTAGAGTGTTGGACTAGTAACCGAAAGGTTGCAAGATCGAATCCCCGAGCTGACAAGACAAACCTGTCGTTCAAACCTGTCGTTCTGCCCCTGAACAAGGCAGTTAACCCACTAGGCCGTCATTGAAAATAAGAATTTGTTCTTAAAACCTCTCTACGGTTTGTTGGACGCTAGCGTCCCATCTGGCCAACATCCAGTGAGATTGCAGAGCGCCAAAATCAATTACAGAAATGCTCATTATAATAATTCAGAAAACAAAACATATTTTACATAGGTTTAAAGATGAACTTCTTGTTAATCCAACCACAGTGTCAGATTTATATAATGCTTTTCGGCAAAAGCATACCTAGCCCAGAACATACCTAGCCCAGAACATTGCCCAGTTGACAAATTATTACAAACAGTAACCAGCCAAGCAGAAGCGTTACAAAACTCAGAAATAGAGAGAAAATGAATCCCTTACCTTTGATGATCTTCATATGGTGGCACTCAGAAGACATTAATTTACTCAATAAATGTTCCTTTTGTTCGATAAAGTAGCTTTATATCCAAAAAACGTTTTGTTTGTGTGTTTTCTTCAGTAATCCACAGGTTCAAACGCAGTCAAAACAGGCAGACAAAAAAAAATCCAAATTGTATCCGTAAAGTTCATAGAAACATGTCAAACGATGTTTATATTCAATCCTCAGGTTGTTTTTAGCCTAAATGATCTATAATATTTCAACCGGACAATAACGTCGTCCAAAAAAAAAGGTAAACAAGAAATGCACTCTCTCGGGATTGCACATGAAAAAGCTCTGTGACGCGTAAGGGTCCACTCATTCAGACTGGTCTTACTCCCTCATTTATAAGAATACAAGCCTGAAACAATTTCTAAAGACTGTTGACATCTAGTGGAAGGTATAGGAACTGCAAATTGAGTCCTAAGTCAATGGATACTGTAATGGCATTGAATAGAAATCTACAAAACCCAACAAAAAAACATTCCTGAATGGATTTTTCTCAGGTTTTCGCCTGCCAAATCAGTTGTGTTATACTCACAGACACTATTTTAACAGTTCTGGAAAGTTTAGAGTGTTTTCTATCCAAATCTACCAGCAGTTATATGCATATCATATCTTCTGGGCCCGAGTAGCAGGCGGTTTAATTTGGGCATGCTTTTCATCCAAAATTCCGAATGCTGCCCCCTACCCTAGAGAGGTTAACTGACTTGCCTAGTTAAATAAAGGTAAAATAAATAAAAATAAACAAAGACTCAGAGAATCAGTCAGGTGTCAGGACAGCAGAAACAAAAAAAGCTCATATTAATGGGGAATGAAAGATGGAGAGAGGGAGCGGTAGGAGCGAGAGAGAATGGCAGACAGAGAGAGATGGCTATCAATGTATGTCATTCTGTCAGAGTGTGCTGGGCTGGGCTGTGAAGCTACCAATCCCTCCCCCCCAGTGATGAATCACACTTCACCATCTGGCAGTCCGACAGACAAATCTGGGTTTGGCGGATGCAAGGAGAACACTACCTGCCCCAATGTATAGTACCAACTGTAAAGTTTGGTGGATGAGGAATAATGGTCTGGGCTGTTTTTCATGGTTCGGGCTAGGTCCCTTAGTTCCAGTGAAGGGAAATATAAACACTACAGCGTAAAATGACATTCTAGATGATTTTGTGCTTCCAACTTTGTGGCAACAGTTTGGGGAAGGCTTTTTCCTGTTTCAGCACAACAATGCCCCCATGCACAAAGCGAGGTCCATACAGAAATGGTTTGTTGAAATCAGTGTGGAAGAAATTGACTGGCCTGCACAGAGCCCTGCCCTCAACCCCATCAAACACCTTTGGGATGAAATGGAAAGCTGACTGCGAGCCAGGCCTTATCACCCAAATTCAATATCTGACTTCACTAATGCTCTTGTGGCTGAATGGAAGCAAGTCCCCGCAGCAATGTTCCAACATCTAGTGGAAAGCTTTCCCAGAAGAGTGGAGGCTGTTATAGCAGCAAAGGGGGGGACCAACTCCATGTTAATGGCCAGGATTTTGGAATGAGATGTTCGACGAGCAGGTGTCCACATACACTGCATGACCAAAAGTAACTAAAAAAATCTGGCATTCATTTAGACGTTTTTGCAGAAGAGCTCTTACTCGCACAATTTAACATCTAAGATGTTTGGTGCAGTATTTTTAATTATTATTTTTTGCATTAAAACGAGTCATCTATCGTTCGTTGACAACAAACACTTAATTGAAGATTCCACTGAGGTATAATAAGAATCCCTACTGTTGACCAATGAGCGACAACGGGACGTAAACTTCAGCTACCAAAATTCGTCTTTCCTCTAGATAAATTGTCGTGTGCACAAACAACCGGAAAAAAACCATGCCGAAGACCAAAGCAAACATAAACGTCACAAAATGTCACCGTTGTCTATGTACAAACTGTTCCGAACTGTTTCGGGGTGAGAAGCAAGCGGACGCCTTAAAAGAGAGCGAGAGAGACATAGCTTTACCGGTGTAAATCACAAAAAAAGGGTCAGGGTGATTTAGAGAGAGATTAGGACAGTGCGTTACTGGCCACTCACTTAATCTCCGTATCTCTTCTTCTCTCACTTTCTCTGCCTCTGTTTTCATCCCCTTGAGAGGCACACATGTAAATATTGAGTTTCACCACTTTGAGGTATTTCTCTTTCTTTCACACTCACCTACAGTATCGCTAATGAATCTCTCCTCTTCCATCTTTCTCACACTGTCTGTATGGAACCGCTCATTTCCCCTCTCGCCTTTTTTCTAACCAATCAGGGCCAAGGATGGAGAAAATAAAAAAATAAAATTCTTTACTCAATATCCATCTATTTACAATATCCACCTGTCAGTCGACTTTCAATCAATTGATAAGTGTTTGTACAACACATTTCCAATAGTATTTGATATTATCTATTTGTAATATTTTGACTCTCGCTATATTTTATATTTTATTTTATTATTGACATTTCTAAAGTGTTGTTGGGACATTAGCTCTAAGATAATGTCATTCAATGGGCTATTGTCATCATCACCCTGGGAAATCTGGGTTTGTTTTCACTTGTAGAGAAGAGGATTCAAAACAAAGAGTTGGATTTAGCTAACGGTAGAAGCTCAGCTACAGCCGATGCCAGCACCAAGAGGGCAGATTGCTAAATTGTAATTACTTCGCCACTATGGCCTATTTATTGCCTTACCTCCCTACTTTTACCTCGTTTGCACACACTGTATATAGATTTTTATATTGTGTTATTGACTGTATGTTTGTTTATTACACGTGTGACTCTGTCGTTGTTTGTATCGCACTGCTTTGCTTTATCTTGGCCAGGTCGCAGTTGTAAATTAGAACTTCTTCTCAACTGGCCTACCTGGTTAATTATCGGTGAAATTATTTATTTATTTTAAAATACAAAAATAAAAAGATGACAAATACAGTGGCTAGCTAGCTGAGGAAGTTATTTACTCTCGTTGATTGAGACAGGTGTCTGTCATCATGCCCAGTGCATAATTTGTAAATCGGGAGATCCTGGAACACCATAGTGAGCGCTAGAGGGGTTATCCGGGGGGAGCTCTGAGGTACCGGAACACATTGAGAAAAAAAGTGTCAAACACAACGTAGCAGCCAAGTTGCCTGATATTTATGGTGGTGAAACGGACAGCACTCTCCAAGGTGCTAATTAATTAAAATAATTTTAGACATCACTGCAGTATGCCCACAAACTTGAGAATAGCTGCGGGGCTTTACACAAGTCTGAATTTCTTATAGCCCCATTTTCTAGACATCAACGTACAGCAACATTTTTAGACGACACTGCAGAACACCCTCCATATGCACACATACTCAGCTGTGGGGCTCACCAGACCCGGATTTCATATCATTTTCAAGACATCAATGTAGCAGTAGAACAATATCTGAATAGAACTTCAAATAATATGCATCAAATGTAGGCTACAGCAGAACACACATATGAGAATATATAGGCCTCCTGCCTATGTGATAATGTGAAGCATATATTCAGATTACAAACTTGTTCTGTGCTGTGCAGGTAAAGTAACAGAAAATGTCCTACCGTAGTTTTCAAAACCTCCCACAATGACTCTCCCCATGGCAAGTCCGTTTAACTCCTGAGAGTCAACTTCCAATTAAAATCACGTTTTATTTCTCACATACACATGGTTAGCAGATGTTAATGTTAGTGTAGTGAAATGCTTGTGCTTCTAGTTCCGACAGTGCAGTAATATCTAACAATAATATCTAACAATAATATCTAACAGTAATATCTAACAAGTAATCTAACAACTACAGTTGAAGTCGGAAGTTTACATACACTTAGGTTGGAGTCATTAAAACTCATTTTTCAACCACTCCACACATTTCTTGTTAACAAACTATAGTTTTGGCAAGTCGGTTAGGACATATTCTGTGTACATGACACAAGTACTTTTTCCAACAGTTGTTTACAAACATTATTTCACTTATAATTCACTGTATCACAATTCCAGTGGGTCAGAAGTTTACATACACTAAGTTGACAGTGCCTTTAACCTTTTTAGGATAGGGGGCAGCATTTTCACGTTTGGATGAATAGCGTGCCCAGAATAAACTGCCTCCTACTCTGTCCCAGATGCTAATATATGCATACTATTAGTAGTATTGGATAGAAAACACTCAGCAGTTTCTAAAACTGTTTGAATGATGTCTGTGTGTATAACAGAACTCATATGGCAGGCGAAAACCTGAGAAAAATCCAACCAGGATGTGGGACATCTGAGGTTTGTAGTTTTTCAAAGCTTGGCCTACCGAATACACATTGAGATATGGATAAAGTTGCACTTCCTACGGCTTCCACTAGATGTCAACCGCATTTAGAAACTTGAATGAGGATTCTACTATAAAGGAGGGGCTCATGAGACCTCTGAGTCAGTGGTCTGGCAGAGTGCCTTGGTCTCATGACGGGCGCTCCCGACAGAGTTACCTCTCGTTCCAGTGCTTTTCTGAAGACAAAGGAATTCTCCAGTTGGAACATTATTGATGTTTTATGTTAAACACATCCTAAAGATTGATTCCATACATCATTTGACTTGTTTTTAAAGCACCCTAATGGAACTTTTTGAGTTTTTGTCTGGATGAAGTGCCTGCGCCTCATGAAGATGGATTACTGGGCTGAACACGCTAACAACAAGTGGCTATTTGGACATAAATGATTGGAACTTCATCGAACAAATCAGTCATTTATTGTCAAACTGGGATTCCTGGGTGTGCCTTCTGATAAAGATCATCAAAGGTAAGTGAATATTTATGCTGTTGTTTCTAACTTTGTTGATTCCAAAATGGCGGATATTCCTCTGGCTGTTTTGAGTTCAGAGCGTCGTTCTCAGATTATGCTTTTTCCGTAAAGTTCTTTTGAAATCTGACACAGCGGTTGCATTAAGAAGAAGTCTATCTTTAATTCTGTGAATAACACATGTATCTGTTGTCAATGTTTATTATGAGTATTATCGAACAAAACATACACGTATTGTGTAACATGATGTCCAATGAGTGTCATCTGATGAAGATCATCAAAGGTTAGTGATTAATTTGATCTATATTTCTGCTTTTTGTGACTCCTATCTTTGGCTGGAAACATGGCTGTGTGTTTTTTTGACTTGGCTATGACCTAACATAATCATATGTTGTGCTTTAGCTGTAAAGCATTTTTGAAATCGGATACAATGGGTAGATTAACAAGATGTTTTGGACTTGCTGTATTGGTCTTATTAATGTGTGAAAGTTACATATTTCCAAAAAATATTTTTGAATTTCGCTCGCTGCCTTTTCAGCGGAATGTTGTCGAGGGGTTCTGCTGCGCTAGAAAGGTTAAACAGCTTGTAAAATTCCAGAAAATGATGTCATGGCTTTAGAAGCTTCTGAGTCAATTGGAGGTGTACCTGTGGATGTATTTCAAGGCCTATCTTCAAACTCAGTGCCTCTTTGCTTGACATCATGGGAAAATCAAAAGAAATCAGCGAAGACCTCAGAAAAAAATTGTAGACTTCCACAAGTCTGGTTCATCCTTGGGAGCAATTTCCAAACGCCTGAAGGTATCACGTTCATCTGTACAAACAATAGTACGCAAGTATAAACACCATGTGACCACGCAGCCATCAAACTGCTCAGGAAGGAGATGCGTTCTGTCTCCTAGAGATGAACGTACTTTGGTGCGAAAAGTGCAAATCAAT
The DNA here is from genome assembly GCF_045791955.1 of Oncorhynchus clarkii lewisi. NCBI lineage: Eukaryota > Metazoa > Chordata > Actinopteri > Salmoniformes > Salmonidae > Oncorhynchus > Oncorhynchus clarkii. Next base: position 32,020,481 of record NC_092177.1, on the reverse strand, counting down.
CAAATGTATTTAAAGCCCTTTTTACATCAGCTGATGTCACAAAGTGCTGTAAAGAAACCCAGCCTAAAACCCCAAACAGTAAGCAATGCAGGTGTAGAAGCAAATCAATCCCAGAACAACAGCAAAGGACCTTGTGAAGATGCTGTAGGAAACCGGTACAAAAGTATCTATATCCACAGTAAAACGAGTCCTATATCGACATAACCTGAAAGGTCACTCAGCAAGGAAGAAGCCACTGCTCCAAATCCGCCCTAAAAAATCCAGACTACGGTTTGCAACTGCACATAGGGACAAAGATCATACTTTTTGGAGAAATGTCCTCTCGTCTGATGTGAAACAAAAATAGAACTGTTTGGCCATAATGACCATTGTTATGTTTGAAGGAAAAAGAGGGTGGCTTGCAAGCCGAAGAACACCATCCCAAGCGGGAAGCATGGGGGTGGCAGCATCATGTTGTCGGGGAGCTTTGCTACAGGAGGGACTGGTGCACTTCACAAAATAGATGGATATTTTGAAGCAACATCTCAAGACCTTGACAGGGAATTTTTACTACGATTAAATGTCAGGAATTGTGAAACTGCGTTTAAATGTATTTGGCTAAGGTGTATGTAAACGTCCAACTTCAACTGTGCCTAATACACATCTAAAGGGGTGAATGAGAATATGTACATGTAGGTATATGGATGAGCGATGGCGAAGGTGCAATAGATGGTATAAAATACAGTATATACATGTGATATGAGTATTGTAAGGTCCCGGCTTTGATGCACCTGTACTGACCTCTCCTTCTGCATGGTAGCGGTGTGAACAATCAGTGGCTCGGGTGGTTGTTGTCCTTGATCTTTTTAGTCTTTTCTGTGACATTGAGTGCTGTAGGTGTCATGGAGGGCAGGTCGTTTGCCCCGGTGATGCGTTGTGCAGACTCCTCCATCCTTTGGAGAGCCTTGCGGTTGAGGGCGGTGCATCTGCCGTACCAGGCTGTGATACAGCCCGATAGGATGCTCTCGATTGTGCATCTGTAAAAGTTTGTCAGGGTTTTGGATGACAAGCCAAATTTCTTCAGCCTCCTGAGGTCTTCTTCACCACACTGTCTATGGACCATTTCAGTCTGCTGTCTCTTCATTGTTGGTAATCAAGCCCACTACTGTTGTCGTCTGAAACCTTGATGATTGAGTTGGAGTAATGCATGGCCACGCAGTCGTGGGTGAACAGAGAGTACAGGAGGGGGCTGAGCACGCACCCTTTTGGCCCTAGTGTTGAGGGTCAGCGAAGTGGAGATGTTGTTTCCTACCTTCACCACCTGGGGGCGGCCCATCAGAACGTCTAGGACCCAATTGCACAGGGCGGGGTTGAGACCCATGGCCTCCCGCTTGCTGATGAGTTTGGAGGGTACTATGGTGTTGAATGGTGAGCTGTAGTCAACGAACAGCATTCTTACATAGATATTAATTTTGTCCAGATGGGATAGGGCAGTGTGCAGTGTGATGGCGATTGCTTGAGGCTGTGATGCTTAGCCACCTTGTTTTTGTTTTTACATCTGATGCATAGGATGTTAATTTACTGTACATTCCACCCACTCTTTTGCTCGTTTATTCCCTCATTTCTAGACCCAAGCTCCCTACCTTTTTGCATTTTGTACAGCCCAACTTTGAATTATGCATGACCAGCCAGGGGTTATACGTTTGCTTGTTCTTGAACTGCAAATTGCACCTGCTCCGAACACTTCGTCGGTGGATGCACTGCCCCCCTCCCCCAGGTCCCCGTCTCCCTCTTCCACTGAGTCTGACTCACTAGGAGGCCTGCTAGCTAGTGGAGCTGCCGGTGGTGATGCTGAACTGGTGGGATTAGTATTGCCATCAGGAACAGTTTGCCGCTCACCCCTCTCCTCCAGCACTGACATTTCCTTGGCTCGTTCTGGGTTCGATTCACCATCTTTCTCTGGATTTTTGAATCCATTTTTTATTTGGCTTTCCCATGATTCAAATTCAGTAGGGAGACGACTCTATGTGACGTGATTATGTAGGGACCTCTTCACTAGCTGAACACCACTACCAAGATCTGTGTCAGGATCAGGTACTTACCCCACTGGCCCTCCCCATAACCTCTATGTACAAATAAAAGAGCAGGTCTGGAATCAGTGTGGCAGGATAGGATTATTACATAGAAAGATCACCACGTTTTTACATGATGGTCTTTCTGGGGGGGCAGGAAAAATAACGAGGGGGCAACTTGATTTAATACTGATCGCTATGATTAGAATGTCTACAGTGCAAACAGTTAAATAATTAATAACTCATGCCTCGAGAGGTACCGGATGCCGGAACAAACAAAGTCAAATCTGAGAGGTGCCGGATCCTGTTCCGGCAGGATCTGGCTGAAATTAAGCACTGGTCATGCCATGCGGCACTTTGGGGTGGACACTCACCTGTCTCGATCAATGACAGAAGACTTGAAATAGAAAAGATGGCGGCGCACACTGTTGAATTACTTCATAGAGCAGAAAAGTATTATTTTTTTTATAACGGAGCATTTTCTAAATTCAAACGGACACGGCAACTGGACACGGACATTTTGAGACTCCTGTTTCCGCGAGTCAAGGATGAAGACCCCATCACCAAGCTAAGGTCGGCTGAAAATTCTCTGTGCTACACCAAACAGTGCCTATTGTCATGACTGTCCTGATCAGGTCAGGTAACAGGAGACCACAATCCTACAGATTATCTCTCAACCCCAATAGAGGAGGAGAGATCTAGGGGTCTGAAGATGTGGGTTTTTTATGACCCCTCACACCCCTGGTAAATCTCAGGCCACAGACAAATTCCTTTGTTCTGTCACTATGGCGAACCAGCCTCAGAACATTAAACATGAAATAAAGGGACTTTGGAACAATGGTTTCTGTCAGCCACAATGGTGGTCATGACGATAGATGGAATATGAAAATGTATGTCATTTTTGTTTTGTTATTAAAGGTTAATAGATGACATTATTACGAAAACATTGTAACATTAAGAGTTTTCCCAGTATATGTTTGATGTTTATACATTGTACGCTGTATGGAAAATGTCCAAATCAAAGAGAATGTTATGGTAAAGATGAAATGTGAAGTTAGTTGTTTAAAATTGGATTTGAGTAAAATCTAGACCTTGCCTCTTAACTTGGTACGCCCAGAGAATTGCCCTAAAGGCGGTTACGCCCACTTCTGACCCGAGGGTATAAAACCTGTGAGTGAAGAATTAACATATCAGACTAAGTTACCCAAGCTGCAGCCAAGGTCTAGAAAAGTCAACGAACCCAAAACGCAGCACAAGTTTGAAGACAAATAAATCTTTTTCTACCCATGCTACTGATGAGTAGCTGTGTCTAAGCGGGTGAAATCAACCCGGACCACCTAGCCTCCACTCCCATCGAATGGAGGCTGTCCTCAGAAGACCCCTTCCAGACCAAGGGCGAGGGAACAGACCCCTAAGCCAAAAGGACACTGACATTGTGAGGACAACCAGAGTTGCGCCGGAGAAGTGCGTCATTGAGCAGCCTGAACGGTTCATGCAGGGATTCCACGGAGACCTTCCACACGTAATTACATCATTATATTCTGACCCATGAGAGTGGCAGTTTGGGGCAAGGCTAGGGTTAGAATAAGCAAAGCTGGCAAATTCACCCAAATGTATATTTCTCTCGTGTACTTTCTCTTTTTCGCTCTCTTTTAAATCTCCATTTTGGGTAACACGCGCCATAGTGCGTTGGCCTGTTATACTAAGTTCTAATCAATAGCCTAGAATGTGTTTTTGTGTATGTGTATCTTTTATCATTTTAGCTTTCTAGTAAATAAATACTCAACTAAGATTGGTGTGGTACGAACTCATTGGTGAGACCCGGGTCCGTGCAGATACCCGGATTATGCAACGTTCTGTAGAGGTAACTGATTAATTAGCGGCTGTTGTAAAATCGATATTCTGATATTCTTTGAGTTCATTTGGGAAATAGAAACTCAAAACTAATTTTCCCATGGTGCCCCAGGTTAAGGAGTTAATAATTGCTTGATTCAGTTAATCATGCAATTAGAAACCTTTAATCATTCGATAAGCAACAGTCGTCACATTAACTAATACAACGTCACGACACTATCCTATAACTCCCAGTAATAGATAACAACAATCTTTGGTTAAATCACATTATATTTTGTAATAATCTGTACTTACAGTTTTCTGCACTTGACTACACTTCCGACATAACTGAACTGCACTACACTGTTCATACACTGTATATTTTTACTTTTTCCCATAACATTCTTGTTGAATACTCAGTTCTCTTTTTGTTTGCATTAAATCTGGTCAATTCTTTGGCTATTGTCTGAACATATAAAACAATATAAATCTTCTGTGAATCCATGAAGGCAGGAACATTTTGAGGATTGATCTGAAAATGACCATATTTATTTTATGGTCCTTTGTCTGGCTCTGGGACACTGGCAGTAGTGTTTGGCATGATGGGCTGCAGAAGCAGAGTGCTTGTGGCGAATGGTCTCGCGTCTGTGGTGTGTGGCCAGCTGGATAAGACTTCCAGAAGTGGTGTTGGGCTCGTAGACCAACCACCAACTGTTTGGACCTCTTGCCGAAGATTTGCTGGCACTGTACGTCTCCTGGAAAGACATGTTTGTGTTGGGACCTACGTGTTTAGAGACAGACTTTTGTATAGTTTAGGGACATTGGGAGCTGCTTTTGACAGGAAAAATGAGTCAACAAAGTGAAGGGCTGGGGGGCTATAGACGGTGTGAAAATTCTTAAGGTGGCAGTTCTTACACAGTATGTGTTGTGTATGGGAGATTGAGTAGAAATGGCACCTTTCAATCGTTCCCTTACAAAACAATACATTTACTGTCTCTAAGCACAACCAAAACCCCCTTCCGCATCTCAAAGACCTGCCCGTAAACCTCCCTCAGCCCTTTGACTTTGACAGATCATTCTTGTCAATAGTAGCGGGGGGTTTTTGTAGACGTGTCTTTGTATTATGTTTTGAGAATCTGCAGAGAAAAATAACGAGGTGGTTGCCGTCTTGATTTTATACATTTCAGTGTCCCTTGCTGGTTTTTGTCCCACAATCTTGTTGTGCTCCATAAATCACAAGGTTTGTCCCCTTCCTCATGCTCGTGTACCCAAAAATGCCGCCGCTTTGGGGTATTTTTCAGCAGTGACTGTGGAAGCACTCCAGATAACCTGAGATTTACAAAGAGAAAGGGTCAAAAGATAAAAGGGGTAGACTAAATCGATTTCATGTTCTGGAAGGTTCTCTGTGGTCCTCAGGCTACATCTAACCACCTCTAACCCGATGACACAAACCCATACAAACAGTACCCAATTCACGTTTTATGCCATGCTTACTGTAAATTGAGCTATCTTAGCCGTCAGCTTGTAAATATTTTTCCCAATTTACCTTGGGGTTGGAAACACATGCTGGTGGAATCAGATTATGTACCACCTACAACAAAACACTCAACAATACACAATTTAACCACCCCACTAATTGTATTGATCTCTATTAGACTGGCTAGTTTAGCACACCTTACATAGACATTTTAATATTGTTAGCTTGCTGTTGGCCAGTTAGCGTCACTAAATTGGCAGCAAGATTGCTAGCCAGCTTAGAACCTACTAATCAACCTTATACAATTTATTATACACATTCATAATTACTACCAACACACAGTGTCACGGTATTCGTCATTTGAAGAAGAGGAATCATCGGACCAAAGCGCAGCGTCGTAAGTGTTCATGCTTGTTTTATTAAAACCGAACCCTATAACAAAAATAAACAAGAGAATAACCGAAACAGTCCTGTAAGGTGCAAAATACTAAACAGAAATTAACTACCCACAAAAACCATGTGGGGAAAAAGCTACCTAAGTATGGTTCCCAATCGGAGACAACGATAGACAGCTGTCCCTGATTGAGAACCACACCCGGCCAAACCAAAGAAATACAAAAACATAGAAAAGAGAACATAGAATGCCCACCAAAGTCACACCCTGACCAAACCAAAATGGAGACATAAAAAGCTCTAAGGTCAGGGCGGGACACACAGAGAGTGAGTTAATTATATTGACAATTCTGTTTTTTTCCCAGACAAGGGTGGAGTAGATGGCTACCAGATTGAGTTACTCTTATTTGCTAATGTTAGCTACCTTACATTAGCGAACATTTAGTAAAAGATAGGACGAACAGACAAACATGTTTATTCTGCTGATGGAAGCTACCAGTCTAGCAGTGACTACCATGGCATAGGCAAAATTAATTGACAGTGATGCGTACCTCTAATTGAGAATCTTCCATTTTGTTTTGAAGGGAGAAAACGATAGTATCGCATCACTTCTCAGCTGTCGTCGTCTAACTGGATTCCCCATCCGTTCAGCCTGAAAATCCCTCTGCTAATCGTTGGTCACCGTAAGCATCATTCTTGATAGCCGCAAACCACTGGCAGCACCTGGGTAAATTTCTGGTGGGTAGAACGGTGACAGATTGACTCATTTACGCTCTTGTTTGTAATTAGCACAGCCAGACAGAACACCATATGGGCATAATGACAAACTTTAGTGAAAAACAAATGTAAAAAAAAATGCTTAGAGAAGTTCTGAGATTAGTGTGTTGGTCGTTTGAAGTAAACCGCCATGAACCAAGTTTCTGGGCACTCCCACGTGGTTTATGAACTGGTACAAAAAACGACACTTGATTCAAAGAGTTTTTCAATTTAAATTATTATATGAACTTCTTGCACCCAACAGAATGCTATATATATGGGGCATACAACAATCTCAGCTCTGTAGATTTTGCTGTGAAGAGACAGAATCATTAGATGATTTATTCTGGTATTGCCACTATGTAGCTTGTTTCTGGTCACAGGTTCAGCAATGGTTAAAAAATCACAACATTCACATAAATCTCTTTAGAGATACTGGTTCCCATTTGGGAATCTACCCTCCCACGTTCAGCTGGAACGGTGGCGCATGGAACGCAAAAATATTCTTAGAAATATTTAACCTCCACACATTAACAAGTCCAATAGCTCAAATGAAAGATAAACACCTTGTTCATCTAGCCAGTCAGATTTCTAAAATGTTTTACGGCGAAAACATAGCACATATATATGTCAAACCACCACCAGACACAGCTCATTTGAATAGCCAAAACATGCAATCAACAAACGCAGGATTAAAAAATAAATCATTCACTAACCTTTTGAAAATCTTCATCAGGTGACAGTAATAGGACATGTTACACAGTACTTTTTTTTTTCAATAATATGCCATTTATATCCATAAATGTCCATTTACATTGAGTTCATGTTCAGAAATTACTCAAAAATGTCCGCAGGAAATCTAGGTAGCGCGGCAAGATAACGTAAATAGACATCATAAACTTTGACTAAATATACATGTTCTACATATAGTTAGAAAGATACACTGCTTCTTTATGCAATCGCTTTGTTACATTTCTTTTTAACGTTACAGAAATCGCACACTATTCAATATTCTGAGACAGCGCTCAGATACAAGCTACATTTCTCCGTAATGTTGGAGTCAACAGAAACACAGATTTCAGCATAAATATTCCCTTACCTTCAATGGTCTTCGTTCAGAATGTTCTGGAAGGCTTCATACTTACCCAATACATCGTTTGGTTTCAAGTCTTGCGTCTTTGTATTAGCTACTGCTAATAACATCAGCTGAAATGCACCCAAAATGTCCTCTGGTCCGGAAAAGTTGCGCATCAAAACTTCAAAATTACATATTATATGTCGACTAAACAGGTCAAACTAAGTGCAGAAGCAAGCTTTATGATGTTTTAAACACACAAAACAAATTTCAATTCAACCGGTCATCGTCTGTCCTTCTTTTGAGTGCTGGAACAAAGGAATGGCTGGGACCAATTCGCGCCACAACGCACAACATATTTTCTCATGGCACACACTAATTTCACTCCCATAGGGCCAATTCTCGCGGGATTTGAACGATTAAAAGCTCTACTGAATGAGGACATCTAGTGGAAGACATAGAAAGTCTCCCCAGAATCATAACTGGTTGGGAAGGGTGGGGGCGATGACGTCAAAGTTGCTCCAACTTTCATGACCACAAAAACTAGTTTGGAAGAATGCCTGCCCTGTGAGTTCTGCTATACTTACAGACATAATTCCAACGGTTTTAGAAGCTTTAGAGTGTTTTCTATCCAATAATAATTATTATATGCATATATTAGCAATTTTTGACAGATTTTTTTTTCAGTTTACTAGGGGTACCCAATTCCTCCAAAGGGGGCATAAGTCTGCCATATCCTTAACAGGTTTGAACCTTACAAATAGCACTGTTGGGCAATTTGGAAAGCCATAGTCAGTCAATAAATGATATAATAATACTCATAGGGAAGGTTTTCATCTTTAGTTCACAATCTGTGGATACGATTAGAAAGATAAAAGAATTATGTAAAACATCACAGCACAATTGAAAAATATTTGACACATGGAAACCAAACGAGGGAGGTCTATGGTGATAGGTGGGAGGGGCTGAGAGTGGCAGAGGGGTGGGATTAAAGAGCTGAGGTCTATGGTGATAGGTGGGATGGGCTGAGAGTGGCTGAGGGGTGGGATTAAAGAGTTTATGTTTGGTAATATATTATTGTTATGTGACTGCTTTATATAAAAGTACCATGTATGCAAAATGTAAATGTAAAATGTGTAGCAGAAAAGCTGTACAAAAACAAAAAGATATTTGTCCTCCGAAGAGGGGGGGTCGTGGAGGGGTTTAAAAAATAAAATAAATAATAATATATAAATAACAAAAAAAAAAAATTATAATTATAAATAAATACAAATATTAAAAATAAAAATGTTTGTGGGCACACCCAATCTACCTAGCAGGGTGGTATCAGGATTTGCTATGAATGCCAGACTTAGTGGTTCACTATGAGCAGACGAATACACAGGGACACTGCCTGATTCTACCAGGGAAATGAAAATGTGCTAGTTGTAGCTTGTGGTTTGGATAATGTTGATGTTTATGATTAAACATAATGTTGTTAATATAGTAATGACTATATGCCGTGGCAGAGCCAGGGTGAAACTCCCCTTTAACTTAAGCATTTTAATTCTTAAACATGGTCCCTTTATAGTGATTTATAGTCACTTTTAATCGACAAATGCTCGAATGGAAGAATAATCTAGTGGAGACGTAAACAGAAGTTTGGCACCAAAACCAGATGAATGGTCGTTTGACCACAAACGGATACATTTAGTATATTTTCATGATCAACGCTAAAATTACTGGCTAACATTGCTTCAATTACAAAATGTATTTTCAATAAACAGTTTTACTCAATCATTTTATTTGTTGTCGCTAGAATTATTAGGGCATTAAGAATAGATTCGTGACACCCTCAGTCGAATGTAGCACACAGCTGTAGGCAGGACAGATGTAGCCTAACAATGAAAAGAAAAAAGGAAGAAAAGAATAACCAATCACTGTTAGACGCTGGTCCTCACAAAGAGATAGAAACAGAGAAATATAACGAGAGACCGAGACACTATCTCTTAGCACACTCCTCCCCACCACACCTTCCGGAGGCGGAAGAGAGGAGTTAGCGGAGGCCTATCGACTCCTTGGTTAGTAAGAGGAAAAAAGGATGTGGCATTTGACTCTCCTCTTGTGTGTGAGTGTATGAGTGTGTGTGACAGACACTGAGACCAAAGAGATCATTTCTTCATTAGAGAAGCTATGAATATCATGAGATTGGGGACATGGAGGAATATGAGTGTGTGTGTGTTCTGTGAATCTGTGTTTGTGACTCCGACCTGAACCAAGCAGACGTGGATTTCTCTTTGTCTGCCAAGGAACCTGCTGCAATCCTCAATGCAGCTGTGTAACAAAATCATTTTAAAAGTAAATGGTATTTCTAGAATACACTTAAGTATCAAAAGTAGAAGTATAAATCATTTCAAATTCCTTATGAATTTGACAATGTTTCTGTCAAAATGTAACGAGCACTTTTGGGTGTCAGGAAAAATGTATGGAGTAAAAAGTACATTATTTTCTCAAGGAATGTAGTGAAGTAAAAGTTGGCAAAAATATAAATAGTAAAGTACAGATACAAAAAAAACTACTTAAGTAGCACCACTAGTTAGACCTGCCTGGAGTTACCTCCCACTGGCATTAAGGTACAAAAGCCCCCTCACCATGAGAAGGTGACTGTCCCAGAGGAATGTCATCTTGATATATCAGAGAGGAATAAAACATTAGAGAGGGTGAGAGGAAGGGGGGGGGGGGGGGGTGTTTCTGCCAAGCTGCGTATTATGCAGGAGATCTACAGATGCGATGATGTGCATTATGTGGATTGCATAATCTCAACACCTTTTCAGAACCCACAGGGCTGTGCCTTATACAGCAGGTGCTGAATTGCTAATAGTTATGTCAATGCACAAGTTATATGTATTGACGTGTACTATGGATAGCTCTTTAAAACCACTGTTATCAAAGGCTGTGTGCAACATGGGTGTTGTACAGAAGGTGTGCCTATACAGGTGTATAGATATGAAGTATGGGTGTATGGATATAGTATATAGACGTTTAAGTACGCGGCTGTATGAAGAAGTGGGTAAGTGTCAGTGTGCTGCGGTGCTCAGGTTTCTCTAACCCTCTCTGGCCGTGTCTAGACCTGACAGGTTCATGTAGCTTTAGTGTTCTGATCATGGAGTTCTGATCTCGTCATGCATCGACACCTACATTTAAATGTGTCCACAGTGTGTCCGGATTCCCTTTTCCCGCGCTATATTCAAATGCCAGTATCCATTCTACAAACGGTGGAATAGGCTAAATATGATACCGCAACAGCAACCGATGGCAGTAGCTAACTACTGTGGCTAACTACTGTAGCTAACTAGCCGGCTAACCTCTGTTAGCTAGCAAGCAACGCTAAAGGGATTGAAAATGGGTTAGCATATTAGCTAGCTGGTTAGCATTTAGGAGTCCAGCAAACACGTTCCTCACACGCTAGGAACGTATTTACTTGTTATAATGAAAAGGTGCCTCTCGGTCCCAAAACACAATTTTTGTGGAGACTTGTGGGAGGAGCGCTGATGACGTCGCCCACTCTATATGCTTTTGGTAGCCTGATTGTGTCCAGACTGAGGAGAAATCTACACACAATGCATCTCTGACCAGCTCCTGAAGTGGTCAGACAGATCCGATCACAATCAGACCACAAAGCCACTTTTGTGCGTCTAAACCCGTCTTTTCAATGCGATCTTCCTATTCTGATAGCAGAAGTCACATGTAAGTATCAAGTGTAGACACAACCTTTCTCTCTCGCTCTGAACTCCCAGTAGAGTCCTGTCCTGCTGTAACCTCACTATGGCCCTAATGGACCTCATCAGCAACACGCTGGGACAGAGACACTCTCCCTACAGTTCTCTCACTGTCTCTCTCTCCTTTCGCTCCATGATTTCTCTCTCTTTTATGCATATGTGACTGTCTGTGTGTGTCTTCCACAGACTGCCCTTCCTGGTGTTGGCTGTGCAATGGGGCGAGAGGTGTGAACCCAATGCCAACGTGTACTGTAGACTACAACTGCTTGCCTCTTCTCTATACAGTTGTCTATGAACCAACCCAGAACAGTGTGTCTAGGACTGGAGTGTTCGCTTGTGAACTCTGTCTGCACATTTCAGTTATGTATTCATTTCTCTCTCATGTATAAGGAGAACACATTTAGGCCATGCATCTGTTTAGCCATCGTTCTGAACAAACTCCCTTTTAGGATCAGTTAATGAACAGCCTGTGTGTTTTAATGACCATTGTCCTTAACTGACTAGTGCTGCAGGTAGTTTAGCCCCCTCTCCTCTCCTCTCCTCTCCAGAGAGGGCTCTTAATGGGATCAGTGGGACAGAGGGAAGAGAGAGGAGAAGAGTCAAGGGGATGAAAGCTGGTCCAGCAAACACATCATCCTAATCGCCACTGACCCCTCCCACCCAGCCAACTGAGAAACTGTATAATAGACATTTTATTAACTAACATGAACTCTCACTGGTTCCCTTGTTGTTCCCCAGGGTCCCTACAGGGGGAGCACCAGCGCAGACTGTACAAGGAGCTGATGGCCAACTACAACCGCCTGGAGAGACCAGTGATCAACGACTCCTCTCCTCTTCTGGTGGAGCTGGGAATGACTCTGCTGCAGATCATAGACGTGGTGAGGGAGGGACTGTGTGTTTGTGTGTGTCGGGGTGTGGGTGCGTGTGAGAGGGTGAATTAATTTGTCGGCTAGTTGTTTATGTGTGTGGAGGTGTATGTTGATTTAACAAGGACTGACACGGACTGACACTACTGGTGTGTAAGACAGATGTTTTAACTTCAAACATTCTGTTGAGAGTGTGTGTGTGTGTGTGTGTGTGTGTGTGTGTGTGTGTGTGTGTGTGTGTAGAGATGACGTACAGTGGCAGGTATGTACTTCTGAGATTAGGTCCCGTATCTGCAGACATGTACAGATAATGCACTTCTGCTGTTTGCCTCCTGTTATATAAGATCTCCCAGACAGACTCTCTGTCATTGCTCATCCATATATTTATATGTACATGTATATATTCTTATTCCATTCCTTTACTTAGACATGTGTTTACTAGGTATTTGTTGTGGAATTGTTAGATTACTTGTTAGATATTGCTGCACTGTCGGAATTAGAAGCACAAGCATTTCACTACACTTGCAATAACATCTGCTAACCATGTGTACGTGACCAATAACATTTTACTTGATTTGATTTAGAATCCATACCACAACTAATTGAGGCTCTTCTGAGGGCCAAAGGGGGTGCAACTCAATATTAGGAAGGTGTTCCTAATGTTTTGTTTACTCAATGTAAATCGCCAAATGAAGAAAAATGTGCCTACTTGAATGTCAGTTCCTCAGAAATGTAGACTGATGTGTGTGTGTGTGTATGTGTGCGAGAGAGAGTCTCACCAGAGGGATGCTAATGCAGCGCATTTCATGCTTTAGCAAAGATCTAGAAACTCCGTCACACTTCCCCACATGCTGTGTGTGTGTGTGCACTGTGTGTGTCCACTGATAGAGTTCTGCACCACCATTCCATCGCCTCACAGTCAGAACAGACCCATGTTGAGACTTTGACACATGGGACACATCACCACCCCATAGTAGGCTGTCTAATCCCTATGTTCTAGTCATTAGATCCTCAATAGCTCTATCATTCATTCATACACACACACACACACACACACACACACACACACACACACACACACACACACACACACACACCAGTGACCTGTGAAGGGTATGATCATACTTTTATAATTACCATCTAATCACCAGAGATATGTCTACAGTACCTCAGTAGCCTTAACATCTGGGCTGCTATGCTGCTTAATGATGCAGAGAGGGTTTGAAAGGCTGGCCATGGCTCACATCAACACCATCATCCCAGACATGCATGTAGGTCAACAGAGTGGAGCTTGTATGAACCTTTAGGGGTGTGTATGGTGTTTTAGCAGTGTTAGGAGTGTGTGTCCTCTCCTCCAGATTATCTTCTCTGTCAAGGGCCCATGGGGCAGTTGTGTTTCCCCCCTGGATGTCAGTCAGTCATTCAGAGCTGCAGAAAACAACACAAGTGTGTCTGTTAAACTCTCAGAGCGAACCAAACTGTTTCTGTGTTAAATATGGCTTTTACAATTCCCATTCGTCAGCCAGACTCTGAGGAATGAGGAAACGGAGAGGAAATATAGCCGGACAGAGCATGCAGAGTTCCCCTCAGGACTTTATAGTGTCTCTGAAATGGGTTTTGGCTTTGGCTCGCTCAACTTTCTCTCTATTCAGAGTTGAGTGAGTGATAGAGAAGTGTAGGTGTTTTACTGAAGTCTTGAGCTCCTACAGACGGTAGGCAATTAAGGTCACAGTTATGAAAACTTAGGACACTAAAGAGGCCTTTCTACTAACTCTGAAAAACAAAAAGAAAAAAGAAAGATGCCCAGAGTCCTTGCTCATCTGCAAGGAGGCATGAGGACTGCAGATGTGGCCATAAATTGCAATGTCCGTACTGTGAGATGCCTAAGACAGCCCTTCAGGGAGACAGGACGGACAGCTGATCGTCCTCGCAGTGACAGACCACGTGTAACAACACTTTCACAGGATCAGTACATCCGAACACACCTGAGGGACAGGTACAGGATGGCAACAACAACTGCCCGAGTTACACCAGGAATGCACAATCCCTCCATCTGTGCTCAGACTGTCCGCAATAGGCTGAGAGAGGCTGGACTGAGGGCTTGTAGGCCTGTTGTAAGGCAGGTCCTCACCGGACATCACTGGCAACATCGTCGCCTATGGGCACAAACCCACCGTCGCTGAAGCAGACAGGACTGGCAAAAGTGCTCTTCACTGACGAGTCACGGTTTTGCCTCACCATGGCTGATGGTCGGATTCGCATTTATCGTTGAAGGAATGAGCGTTACACCAAGGCCTGTACTCTGGAGCGGGATCGATTTGGAGGTGGTCAGGGGCGGTGTGTCACAGCATCATCGGACTGAGCTTGTTGTCATTGCAGGCAATCTCAACGCTGTGTTACAGGGAAGACATCCTCCTCCCTCATGTGGTACCCTTCCTGCAGGCTCATCCTGACATGACCCTCCAGCATGACAATGCCACCAGACATACTGCTCGTTCTGTGCGTGATTTCCTGCACGACCGGAATGTCAGTATTCTGCCATGGCCAGCGAAGAGCCCGGATCTTGCCCCGAACTGGGTCAGAATATAATGATGTAATTACTTGTCGAAGGTGTCCGATGGGGTATCTCCTCGTGGACCGAGTTCCTCCTCCTCCTCTGATGGCGACACCTCTGTTGTTACCGGGTGTAAGTCTATGATTGTCCACTCTATGTCAGTGTCCTTTCTCGTAGTGCTCTGTTTCCTCGCCCTCGTTCTGTGAGAGGGGTCTTCTAGGGACGGCTAATCATCAGTGGGAAAGGTTCCAGCGTGGAATGAAAGCAATGTAGACCCATGATTCCTTGGATAACCTGGTGGTCCTGCTTGAATTCACCTTCTTAGATACAGCTACTCAACCATAGCATTGATTGTTAAGAGTTTATTTTGTCTTCTTCAACCTCGTGTTGGATTTTGGGGATGCGACTAATCCTCGACCTTGCCTGCAGCGCACAGCCATCTAGTCTGATATGTAAATTCTTAACTCACATGTTTTAAACCCTCAGGCCTGTCTTTATGGCAAGTTCTCTGGGCATAACTAGTTACGAGGCAAGGTCTGGATTTTACTCAGATCCAATTTAGACAACTAACTTCGCATTTCATCTTTACAAAAACATTATCTTTGATCTGGACATTTTCCACACAACGTACAGTATGCAAACATGAGGTACATATTATTCAAACTCTTCAAGTTACAATGTCTTCATTATAACGTCGTCATTGAACATTTAATAACATAAAAAAAAGCATTAATTTTCATATTCCATCTATCGTCATTACCACCATTTTGATTTACGAAATATATTGTCCCAAAGTCCATTTATTGCATGTTACTGTTCTGAGATTGGCGCTCCATAGGGCCATCATACATTCCATTCCTCCACACTGAGGGGACAAAGGATTTTGTCTGCTGCCTTAAGATCTACAATGGGAGTGAGGTGTCATAATACCCCCCTACCTCTCTACCCCCCTTTGGTGGGGTGTGAGAGATATCTATGCAGAATTGTGGTCAACGTTAACCTGACCCGAACAGGCCAGTCATGACACCACCATAGTCCCTGTGCCCAAGAACGCCAAGGTAACCTGTCTAAATGACTATCGCCCCGTAGCACTCACATCTGTAGCCATGAAATGCTTTGAAAGGCTGGTCGTGGCTCATCATCATCCCAGACACGCTGGACCCGGTCCATTTCGCTTACTGACCCAACAGAGCCACAGATTACGACATCTCTATTGTACTCCACACTGCCCTTTCCCACCTGGACACGAGGAACACCTACAGTGCCTTCGGAAAATATTCAGACTCCTTGACTTTTTCCACATTTTGTTGCGTTACAGCCTTATTCTAAAATGGATTACATTAAAAAAATCTGAAGCAATCTATACACTATACCCCATAATGACAAAGCAAAAATAGGTTTTTAGACATTTTTGCAAATGTATTAAAAATTAAAAACAGATACCTTATTTACATAAGTATTCAGACCCTTTGCGATGACACTTGAATTGAGTTCAGATGCATCCTGTTTCCATTGATCATCCTTGAGATGTTTCTACAACTTGATTGGAGTCCACCTGGGGTAAATTAAATTGATTGGACATAATTTGGAAAGGTCCACAGTTGACAGTGCATGTCAGAGAAAAAAACCAAGCAATAAGGTTAAAGGAATTGTCCGTAGAGCTCCGGGACAGGATTGTGCCGAGGCACAATCCGAGGTACCAAAAAATGTCTGCAGCATTGGAGGTCCCTAAGAACACAGTGGCCTCCATCTTTCTTAAATAGAGATGGCCGCCCGACCAAACTGAGCAATCGGGGGAGAAGGGCCTTGGTCAGGGAGGTGACCAAGAACCCGATGGTCACTCTGACAAAGCTCTAGAGTTCCTCTGTGGAGATGGGAGAAGCTTCCAGAAGGACAACCATCTCTGCAGCACTCCACCAACGAGGCCTTTATGGTAGTGTCGCCAGACGGAAGCCATTCCTCAGTAAAAGGCACATGACAAACTGCTTGGAGTTTGCCAAAAGTCACCTAAAGACTCTCAGACCATGAGAAACAAGATTCTCTGGTCTGATGAAACCAAGATTGAACTCTTTGGCCTGAATGTCAAGCGTCACGTCTGGAGGAAACCTGGCACCATCCTACGGTGAAGCATGGTGGTGGCAGCATCATGCTGTGGGGATGTTTTTTAGCAACAGGGACTGGGAGACTAGTCAGGATTGAGTAAAAGATGAATGGAGCAAAGTACAGAGAGATACTTGATGAAAACCTGCTCCAGAGCATTTAGGACCTCAGACTGGGGCGAAGGTTCACCTTCCAACAGGACAGCGACCCTAAGAACACATCCAAGACAATGCAGGAGTGGCTTCGGGACATGTCTCTGAATGTCCTTGAGTGGCCCAGCCAGAGCTTAAATCCGATCCAAAATCTCTGGAGAGACCTGAAAATAGCTGTGCAATGACGCTCCCCATCCAACCTGACAGAGTTTGAGAGGACCTGCAGAGAAGAATGGGAGAAACTCCCCAAATACAGGGGTGCCAAGCTTGTAGTGTCATACCCAAGAAGACTCAAGGCTGTAATCACTGCCAAAGGTGCTTCAACAAAGTACTAAATAAAGGGTCTGAATACTTTTGTAAATATGATATTTCAGTTTTTTTTGTGAATTAGCAAAAATGTCTATAAACCAGTTTTTGCTTTGTCATTATGGGTTATTGTGTGTAGATTGATGAGGGCTTAAAACAATTCAATCAATTTTAGAATAAGGCTGTAACGTAACGAAATGGGAAAAAGTCAAGGGGTCTGAATAGTTTCCGAATGCACTGTATGTGAGAATTCTGTTCATTGACTACATCTCAGCATTCAAAGTCATAGTGCCCTCCAAGCTCGTCACTTAGTTAAGGACCCTGGGACTGAACATTTCCCTCTGCAACTGGATCCTGGACTTCCTGACGGGCTGCTTCCAGGTGGTGAGGGTAGGCAACAACACATCCAACACGCTGACCCTCAACACGGTGGCTTCTCAGGGGTGCGTGTGTAGCGTGGTTCGTTCTGCGTTGTGTACTTTTAATTAGGACGCTGCCACAACTGGAGGTCTGCTAGTTCAATCATTTTTATAGGCCCTGCACACGAAGAGACAACACACAATATGTTAGCCCTTGGCGCAGTCATAGCTCTCAGGCACCTGCGCAAGCACATGGACACTCACTCAAACACTGTCCCAAGTACTCACAAGTTATTTCAATAGATACTCTAGTTAGCGAGCTTGGTGAAACGTGTTAACATAAATCTTTATCTTGTCCACATTGTAACAAACTTATGGTTGCATAACAGCACATTGTGTGACATTTTAACGGTTTTATATTGAACAATTTCGGAGCCAAGGACAACCTTGCTATGCCGAAGGTCAGGCAAAAGAGAACAATAAGGGGGCATGGAAATACAGATAACCCGCGAAGGGTCAAACCAAAATATACAAAACTTTTACAATCACATGTATGTACAATATTGATCTGAAAAAGTGTTTGTACACCAAAGAATAACATTAGCTATGCAGCTGTAATTAAATAAACACACTGAATTATTATTATTATCAAATTATTAACATTCCCCTCTTGACCTGGCCTATTTGAATTGGTCCTTGTGTGCAACTTGGTGCATAATCTAGGGGAAGCAAGGAAAGAAAAAAAACATTTCACACCCGCAGGGCGACAGAGTAACCCAGTGTAGTCCCTTAATTCTAGACCCACAAATGGTCGATCAGCTGAAAAGCTATCCCGCGAAGGATTACGAAAAATAAGGGGTAGCTAATCCATTATTCAACCGTATACGAAAAATGCCATAAATTATTTATGCCGATGGACTACACGCAAAGTTACATGAATTGCCAAATATATTAGACAAACCCACAAATCATTCTAAGACACGCTTAGATTACTACATAAACATGTATATAAAAAGAAAAGGTAGGCAATATCCTGCCGTCACTGAGAAACCAGGAACTGTTTCATTTCCTGTGTAGACATAGTTTGTATTAGCCTATTCACTTGCTTAATACTGTCTAGTCCGAACACCCTCACTCAAAAACCTAGCAGGAATGTCACAGACAGCACTAACCCTGCTCAGAGGTCTGACCTCAGGATGGGGAGTATTACAGATTGGCATATTCGGAGCTAGCACACTTTCAGTTACAGACTCAACGCTAGTACTGTCAGACGACTGATCAGAATCCTGGTAGATTGACACAGACCACACTGACGAAGCATCTTCAACCAATGTATCTGTCACAGCATCATCCACACGGAATGGAGTTTCGCAATCAGAACTCTTGTAGGCTTCGTGGATATCTCTCTGGTCCACTTCCGCTGAGCACACATCATTTAAGGAGGCCTTCATATGGTTGTTCCACCTCACTTCCATCAGCTGGGACTTCACCATCCTCTTGGAGTAACCTCCCAGAAGACTCAGGAAGGCCTGCTACCCAGTGGACAGTCTGCTACCCAGTGGACAGTCTTCTACCCAGTGGACAGGCCTGCTACCCAGTGGACAGGCCTGCTACCCAGTGGACAGGCCTGCTACCCAGTGGACAGGCCTGCTACCCAGTGGACAGGCCTGCTACCCAGTGGACAGTCTGCTACCCAGTGGACAGTCTGCTACCCAGTGGACAGTCTGCTACCCAGTGGACAGTCTGCTACCCAGTGGACAATCTGCTACCCAGTGGACAGGCCTGCTACCCAGTAGACAGTCTGCTACCCAGTGGAAAGCCTGCTACCCAGTGGACAGTCTGCAACTCAGGAAGGCCTGCTACCCAGTGGACAGTCTTCTACCCAGTGGACAGGCCTGCTACCCAGTGGACAGGCTGCTACCCAGTGGACAGTCTGCTACCCAGTGGACATGCCTGCTACCCAGTGGACAGGCCTGCTACCCAGTGGACAGTCTGATACCCAGTGGACAGTCTGATACCCAGTGGACAATCTGCTACCCAGTGGACAGGCCTGCTACCCAGTGGACAGTCTGCTACCCAGTGGACAGTCTGCTACCCAGTGGACAGTCTGCTACCCAGTGGACAGGCCTGCTACCCAGTGGACAGGCCTGCTACCCAGTGGACAGTCTGCTACCCAATGGACAGGCCTGCTACCCAGTGGACAGGCCTGCTACCCAGTGGACAGTCTGCTACCCAGTGGACAGTCCTGGCGTCACTCCCATCCATTTGGCTGGACTCTGCAGACATCTCAGAGATCACGTCACCACTCGTTAGAGATCCATGTAGTAAGGTGTTTGATACGATATGTGTTCAGTGAGCTGTTCTTCACAATCACTATGTACACCTCACTTTCCCAGCGATCAGCCAGTTTCTTCTTGCCCCTGTCCCTCTTGTTAGCAAGTAGAACTCTGTCTCCCTTCTGCACCGAGTGACCCTTAGACCGTCTGTTGTAGACCTCGGCTTGTCTCTTTTGTTGCTTACTGGCATGGTGCTGGGCCAATGTCATGGCCTCTCTCAGATCCTCACCCAGAGACTGGACATACTTATCCACATCTACTGTGTCCCCATCCAACAGCACACTTTCAAACATAGCATCTACCGGCAACCTAGGGGTGCGTCCAAACATCAGGAAGAAGGGTGGAAACCCAGTAGTCTCATGAACAGTGCAGTTATAAAAAGTTATATTTTGGTTTCATCTGACCATATGACACTATCCCAATCTTCTTCTGGATCATCCAAATGCTCTTTAGCAAACTTCAGACGGGCCTGGACATGTACTGGCTTAAGCAGGGGGACACGTCTGGCACTGCAGGATTTGAGTCCCTGGCGGCGTAGTGTGTTACTGATGGTAGGCTTTGTTACTTTGGTCCCAGCTCTCTGCAGGTCATTCACTAGGTCCCCCCATGTGGTTCTGGGATTTTTGCTCACCGTTCTTGTGATCATTTTGTCCCCACGGGGGGAGATCTTGCGTGGAGCCCCAGATCGAGGGAGACTATCAGTGGTCTTGTATGTCTTCCATTTCCTAATAATTGCTCCCACAGTTGATTTCTTCAAACCAAGCTGCTTACCTATTGCAGATTCAGTCTTCCCAGCCTGGTGCAGGTCTACAATTTTGTTTCTGGTGTCCTTTGACAGCTCTTTGGTCTTGGCCATAGTGGAGTTTGGAGTGTGACTGTTTGAGGTTGTGGACAGGTGTCTTTTATACTGATAACAAGTTCAAACAGGTGCCATTAATATAGGTAACGAGTGGAGGACAGAGGAGCCTCTTAAAGAAGAAGTTACAGGTCTGTGAGAGCCAGAAATCTTGCTTGTTTGTTATTGACCAAATACTTATTTTCCACCATCATTTACAAATAAATTCATAAAAAATCCTACAATGTGATTTTCTGGATTTATTTTCCTTATTTTGTCTGTCATAGTTGAAGTGTACCTTTGATGAAAATTACAGGCCTCTCTCATCTTTTTAAGTGGGAGAACTTGCACAATTGGTGGCTGACTAAATACTTTTTTGCCCCACTGTATGTACCTCTGCACATCGACTCGGTACGGGTACCCTGTGTATATAGCCAAGTTATTGTTACTCATTGTGTGTTTATTATTACTTTTATTATTACGTGTTTAACTTTTCTATTATTTCTCTATTTTCAGTCTCTCTGCATTGTTGGGAAGGGCCCGTAAGTAAGCAATTCACTGTTAGTCTACACCTGTTGTTTACGAAGCATGTGACAAATTACATTTGATTTGATTCACTCACAGTCTTTTTCAGCCTTGTCTTAAAACTACTACGTTGTGATCTAGGTCAGGCTAGTTCTGCTAGACACAGATGGAGAGGGACCCATTGTTTAGTGGTTTATAGCGGTCCAGATGTTTTGGTTATTGTCGGTGAACGGTCTGGTTTAGTCCCCTGGTGTGTTTTTTTGTTGGTGTGGTCCAGTCCTGTGGTCAGGTCTAATCTAGGTCTGGTCCAGTCTGTTGGTCTAGTCTAGATGAGGTCAAGTCTAGTGGTCCTGACTCAGGGCAGGGCAGTGGGACTCAGGTGGTGAGGGGGGCCCTTGGGTCCTGTCTGTGAAACGCTCAATGCATGATTTAACCCTGTTTGGCTAACGGTACGAGCACAGCTGCCACTGCTCCACTGGGTGTGTGTGTGTGTGTGTGTGTGTGTGTGTGTGTGTGTGTGTGTGTGTGTGTGTGTGTGTGTGTGTGTGTGTGTGTGTGTGTGTGTGTGTGTGTGTGTGTGTGTGTGTGTGTGTGTGTGTGTGTGTGAGAGTTAATTTATTCTTGCTCACAGTTAAAACTGAAGAAATGCAGAATTTACATTACTAATTGCAAAACACTTATTATAAAATACATACATAATACGTGAAAAAAAGAATACAGAACACTTGAAACATTACAATTTTCATGATGGAAATTGAAATATTAAAGTGTGACTGTTAAAAATATAATATTTGGGGGAACCATTTAAGTTATTAGACAGTCTGATAGCGGTGGGTAGAGTGGAGTTTCGCAGGCGGTTCGTACAGGCAGTTAGTTATACAGGACAGTTTGTGGCTGTTTCTCAGGAGCCTGGTGGTGCAGTTACCTCTTTTTGTAGGGAGCAGGTCATTCAGTGTTCAAGAGTGTGCATGTCCTTCACCAGGTGCACTGCAGCCTGCTCTCGCCTGCTCTGCAGTGACGGAAGCTGTGGTTGGACTGCTCCACCTCTGGAGATGATCCTCAAGGCCCTCAACCATATTCCAGACAGGGCCTGACCAGTGTAGTGTATACTTTGACCAGATCATCAGTGGGTAGTGCAGGTGTTTTGAGGCCTTCCTCACTGACTGCTCCACACGTGTCACCATTGTGGTTTGCGTCTAGATGATACTTTGTTGTTGTTACCACTGGTACTTCCTGTCCTCCTAGGATTAGTGGTGCAGGTTGTGGATGGTCTCTAGAACAATATATGTTGTTGGATTTGGCTCACTCTTCCAGCTGCTTTTTGCCTCCAAGCCCATAGAAGTGTCCTCTTGTGGCACTAGAGGTGACCTCTGACCAAGGGCTAAATGTGCCATTTGCCATCACCCTCTTCCTTCTTCCGGTGGGGTATCTGTGGAGCCAGGCTAGTAATTTGGACACAGTTCAATGTCAGACAGACATTGCAGGAGCTTTGCGTGATCTTTGGACATGCAGTTGAAGTCGGAAGTTTACATACACTTAGGTTGGAGTCATTAAAACTTGTTTTTCAACCACTCCGCAAATTTCTTGTTAACAAACTATAGTTTTGGCAAGTCAGTTAGGACATTTACTTTGTGCATGACACAAGTCATTTTTCAAAAAATCATTTCACAGATTATTTCACTTATAATTCAATGTATCACAATTCCAATGGGTCAGAAGTTTACATACACTAAGTTGACTGTGCCTTTAAACAGCTTGGAAAATTCCAGAAAATGATGTCATGGCTTTAGAATTTCAGTTTTGTGGTAGTTTGTCTTTGCTTCCTTGATAAGCATTTGCGCTTTGTTTCTGTATTTTCTCCATTTCATTGTTTTTCACCATTTTCCCATCTGTTGAAAATCTTCTGTCTTTTCCTGATGGCAGCCTTTATTTGGTCAGTCATCTAGGACTTGTCCAGTGTTGTTGTTGGCATGCATACATCAAGTGCAGTTTGAATGCAGAAGTTGAATGTCTCCACTAGAGGTTGATCGATTCTGATTTTTCAACTCCAATACCGATACCGCCCAATTTTATAAATATATATATATATATACAGTATATATATATATATATATATACAGTGCCTTGCGAAAGTATTCGGCCCCCTTGAACTTTGCGACCTTTTGCCACATTTCAGGCTTCAAACATAAAGATATAAAACTGTATTTTTTTGTGAAGAATCAACAACAAGTGGGACACAATCATGAAGTGGAACGACATTTATTGGATATTTCAAACTTTTTTAACAAATCAAAAACTGAAAAATTGGGCGTGCAAAATTATTCAGCCCCCTTAAGTTAATACTTTGTAGCGCCACCTTTTGCTGCGATTACAGCTGTAAGTCGCTTGGGGTATGTCTCTATCAGTTTTGCACATCGAGAGACTGACATTTTTTCCCATTCCTCCTTGCAAAACAGCTCGAGCTCAGTGAGGTTGGATGGAGAGCATTTATGAACAGCAGTTTTCAGTTCTTTCCACAGATTCTCGATTGGATTCAGGTCTGGACTTTGACTTGGCCATTCTAACACCTGGATATGTTTATTTTTGAATCATTCCATTGTAGATTTTGCTTTATGTTTTGGATCATTGTCTTGTTGGAAGACAAATCTCCGTCCCAGTCTCAGGTCTTTTGCAGACTCCATCAGGTTTTCTTCCAGAATGGTCCTGTATTTGGCTCCATCCATCTTCCCATCAATTTTAACCATCTTCCCTGTCCCTGCTGAAGAAAAGCAGGCCCAAACCATGATGCTGCCACCACCATGTTTGACAGTGGGGATGGTGTGTTCAGAGTGATGAGCTGTGTTGCTTTTACGCCAAACATAACGTTTTGCATTGTTGCCAAAAAGTTCAATTTTGGTTTCATCTGACCAGAGCACCTTCTTCCACATGTTTGGTGTGTCTCCCAGGTGGCTTGTGGCAAACTTTAAACAACACTTTTTATGGATATCTTTAAGAAATGGCTTTCTTCTTGCCACTCTTCCATAAAGGCCAGATTTGTGCCATATACGACTGATTGTTGTCCTATGGACAGAGTCTCCCACCTCAGCTGTAGATCTCTGCAGTTCATCCAGAGTGATCATGGGCCTCTTGGCTGCATCTCTGATCAGTCTTCTCCTTGTATGAGCTGAAAGTTTAGAGGGACGGCCAGGTCTTGGTAGATTTGCATTTCAATATTATCGCTTGCACAGTGCTCCTTGGGATGTTTAAAGCTTGGGAAATCTTTTTGTATCCAAATCCGGCTTTAAACTTCTTCACAACAGTATCTCGGACCTGCCTGGTGTGTTCCTTGTTCTTCATGATGCTCTCTGTGCTTTTAACGGACCTCTGAGACTATCACAGTGCAGGTGCATTTATACAGAGACTTAATTACACACAGGTGGATTGTATTTATCATCATTAGTCATTTAGGTCAACATTGGATCATTCAGAGATCCTCACTGAACTTCTGGAGAGAGTTTGCTGCACTGAAAGTAAAGGGGCTGAATAATTTTGCACGCCCAATTTTTCAGTTTTTGATTTGTTAAAAAGGTTTGAAATATCCAAAAAATGTCGTTCCACTTCATGATTGTGTCCCACTTGTTGTTGATTCTTCACAAAAAAATACAGTTTTATATCTTTATGTTTGAAGCCTGAAATGTGGCAAAAGGTCGCAAAGTTCAAGGGGGCCGAATACTTTCGCAAGGCACTGTATATATAATGACAATTACAACAATACTGAATGAACAATGAACACTTATTTTAACGTAATATAAATACATAAATAAAAATCTATTTGGTCTCAAATAAATAATGAAACATGCTCCATTTGGTTTAAATAATGCAAAAACAGTGTTGGAGAAGAAAGTAAAAGTGCAGTATGTGTCATGTAAAAAAGCTAACGTTGAAGTTCCTTGCTCAGAACATATGAAAGCTGGTGGTTCAATATTCCCACTTCTTCAATATTCCCAGTTAAGAAGTTTTAGGTTGTAGTTAGTTATTATCGGAATTATGACGCGTTGACTTTTTCTCTCTATACCATTTGTATTTCATATACATTTGACTATTGGATGTTCTAATAGGCACTTTGGTATTGCCAGCCTAATCTCAGGAGTTGATAGGCTTGAAGTCATAAACAGCGCTGTGAAGCAAGCATTGCTTAGAGCTGCTGGCAAACACAGTAAAGTTTGACTGAGTGCTTACGAGCTTACGAGCCTGCTGCCCCTACCACCGCTCAGTCAGACTGCTCTATCAAATCATAAACACAGAAATACGAGCCATTGGTCATTAATATGGTAAAATCCGGAAACTATAATTTCGAAAACAAAACGTTTATTATTTTAGTGAAATACGGAACCGTTCTGTATTTTATCGAACGGGTGGCAACCCTAAGTCTAAATATAGCTGTTACATTGCACAACCTTCAATGTTATGTCATAATGATGTCAAATTCTGGCAAATTAGTTCGCAACGAGCCAGGCAGCCCAAACAGTTGCATATACCCTGATTCTGCATGCAATGAACGCAGAGAAGTGACACATTTTCCCTAGTTAATATTGACTGCTAACATTAATTTATTTAAACTAAATATACAGGTTTAAAAAAAATATACTTCTGTGTATTGATTTTAATAAAGGCATTGATGTTCATGGTTAGGTACATTCGTGCAACGATTGTGCTTTTTTTTGCGAATGCGCTTTTGTTAAATCATCCCCCGTTTGGCAAAGTAGACTGTGATTTGATGATAAATTAACAGGCACCGCATTGATTATACGCAACGCAGGACAAGCTAGTTAACCTAGTAATATCATCAACCATGTGTAGTTAACTAATGATTATGTGAAGATTGACTGTTTTTTTAGAAGATAGGTTTAATGCTAGCTAGCAACGTACCTTGGCTCCTTGCTACACTCGCGTAACAGGTGGTCAGCCTGCAACGCAGTTTCCTCGTGGCTTCCTCATGTAATCGTCCATAATCGGCATCCCAAAATGCCGATTACCGATTGTTATGAAAACTAGAAATCGGCCCTCTATTCTCCACCTTTGCATCGATGTTCTCCACCTCATATATGGCAGACCAATCAGTGCTTGCCATACATCGTGCCAAGGCCTCTTTTCTGTTCTGGGTTACCAGACGTTCTTTTCCCCCACTGCACCTCACATCTCCCTCCCAATGTTGTGTTTGGGGAGAACAGCAGACATTGTGATCACTGGATCCGAGAGATGAGCAAGTACAGTGGGGGTGTTGTAGTGATTCTTCAGATTTATAATGATCCAATCTAAGATGGAGTCCCCTCTGATCATGTCCACTTGTTTCATGTCTGGATGGGAGTTTGTCAGCATCTTGATGGGGAGGTGATTAAAGTCTACACAGCATGGACATCCTGAGGACATGGATAGTATTTATGAGATAATCCACAGTGTTCTGCTGAAGTGTTTTCTCATTTGCCCATAGTGGATGGTAGAGTACTCCCACTACCAGAGTTGAAACTGAGCTGCCGAGTGGTTTAGGACAAAGCTGAAGCCACATATACGGCAGGGGCGGCAGGTTGCCTAGTGGTTAGAGGGTTGGCCAGCAACCGAAAGTTTGCTGGATCGAATCCCAGAGCTGACAAGGTAAAAAATCTGTTGTTCTGCCCCTGAACAAGGCAGTCAGCCCACTGCTCCCCGGTAGGCCATCATTGTAAATAAGAATTTGTTCTTAACTGACTTGCCTGGTTAAATTGAAAATAAACTCCTCTTTCTCTAGGTCAGTTCTTCTCTTTTCCTGAATACTGTGATTTACGTCCATAGCTCCTCTCATCCCCTCTCTGGACCAGTCGTTTCTGAACAGCTGATAGTCTCGTACGAAAAGAGATTCATCTGGGATATTTTCACGGGCCCAAGTTTCAGTGACCCATCCAGTAACTGCATTTACTGATTGAAGGAGCAGTTCAAATTCATCCACTTTGTTTACCAATGATCTTGAATTACAAACATTCGGAGTCTCTGGAGCATGCTGGGACGTATTTTGCGACATCCCATAATTCAGTTAGAGCTCTGCATTGATGTGAGAGATCGTGTTTTCCATGTATATTAGGTCTGTTAGTAACTTCTATTGTTAGTATTTTCCTCCTTCTGCCCTTACCAGCTGTTCCCGAAGCACTGAAGTTTGTCTCGGATATGCAGTGCCAGAGGAGGTGCATGTCTTTTGTAAATCCGTAGAAAATGTGATGAGTTTTCCAGAACGTTTGTACAATCCATCGCTATCAAAGCCACTCTTAATCCGCTAAAAGAGCAGGAAAAGTATGCAGTGCCATTTTTTAAAACATTTGAAACAAACATTTGAAACATTGTAACAGGTGTTACTGTTGACCGGCTGCCAGGAAGCTTCACCATACACTGTAATAATGTGTGTGGGTGTGTGGTTTATCCCAGCTCTCACAGTCTCAAGTCAGAATTAGACGTTTATCAATGTTTCTCAAACGTAACATTTTGAAGTGTTTAAGGTTAACCTTTCGGCATTAACTCCACATTTTTAAGGTTAGGCATGAACTCACAATGGTTAAGGTAAATGTTAAGGTTTGGGATAGGCTTAAAACAAAAATATAAAAAACAATCTTCTATCGCTGGATTCAAACAGGCAACATTTGGACCTTTGGAATCAGAGGCAGATGCTAACAACCATCCACCATCATCGTCCACAACGCCCGGCAAAACCCAAACCTACTTGAAGGTACCCGTGCTCACTGCTGCCCCTAGTGGCTGGTTTCCACGTCATCTCCCGACGTCCTCAGACATGGATGGACGTCAAATACTGACTTGTATCACAGGTGACCTGGCTGGGTTTATCATGCAGAGCCGTCTTTTAGTTTATTTTCCAGTTACATTAAACACTTAATGTGGCCCAATGTTGACCTGAGTTATGCAAAAAAAAACAACCTACCTTTGTCTCTCCTCAGATTTCTAAATTGAGTAGGTGAGAATGTGACACTTGATTATTTCTAAGGAAGAGCTGCTTTAAGCATGAAATCTCTCCCTGTGTTCCATATGTCATATGTAACCTTTCAAAGTAGCCTTCCTGTCGCCATAGCTACAGCACAGCTCTACACATGGTTCAATGAATCACAGTTACAGGCAATAACATTACTGCTTGATTACGTGTGGTAATGGTAATCACTGGCAGTAATGTCTCTAGATCAACAGTAATAAACTAATTTGGTATTCCAGTAGCTGATTAGCATAGTCAATTTAGCCTTTCTGACACACTGGTCATTGGTCAGGCCATCCGAATGCAAACACGCCAGGCTTCAGTAGCTATTGTAAGCCAGCACAGCTCGTATTAACATAGCAGATTCAGTATTAGCCTAGCGTAGTCCAAATGGTCTCAGAGCCTGTTTTCTGTTAGCATAGCACGGTGGATATTAGCCAGGATACTGTATGTTAGTGTTTCCTAACACATTGATCCTCAGGGAAGCACTGACAGCTTTAGAGTTGTTAATGTGTTTATCACCTTTATGTAAACAACATTGACTGACTGGCGCTCCACACACACACACACACTGAAGGAAGCGCACATACAGGTAACAGCCAAAATAAAGGAAACACCAACATTACGTGTCTCATTAGGGTGCTGGGCCACCATGACCCGCCAGAACAGCTTCAATGCGCATAGATTCTGTAAGTGCCTGGTACTACAGTGCTTTCAACGTTCCTAACCCTTGACTTATTTCACATTTTGTTGTGTTACAGTCTAAATTGAAAATAAATTAAATAAATGTTTTTTTCTCAACCATCTACACACAATACCCCATAATGACAATGTTTTTAGAAATGTTTGCTAATTCATTGAAAATTAAATACAGAAATATCTAATTTACATACAGTACCAGTCAAAGGTTTGGACACCTACTTATTCCAGGGTTTTTCTTTATTTGTACTTTTTCTACATTGTAGAATAATAGTGAAGACCGCAAAACTATGAAATAACACATATGGAATCATGTAGTAACCAAAAAAGTGTTCTTCAAAGTAGCCACCCTTTGCCTTGATGACAGCTCTGGACACTCTTGGCATTCTCTCAACCAGCTTCATGAGGTAGTCACCTGGAATGCATTTCAATTAACAGGTGTGCCATGTTTAAAGTTAATTTGTGGAATTTATTTCCTTCTTAATGCGTTTGAGCCAATCAGTTGTGTTGTGACAAGTTAGGGTTGGTATATACACGATTTGGTAAAAGATAAAGCCCTTATTACGACAAGAACAGCTCAAATAAGCAAATAGAAATGACAGCCAAATCGTTACTTTAAGACATGAAGGTCAGTCAATACGGAACATGTCAAGAACTTTGAAAGTTTCTTCAAGTGCAGTTGCAAAAATCATCAAGCGCTATGATGAAACTGCCTCTCATAAGGAACGCCACAGATATGGAAGACCCAGAATTACCTCTGCTGCAGAGGATAAGTTCATTAGAGTTAACTGCACCTCAGATTGTAGCCCAAATAAATGCTTCACAGAGTTCAAGACACATCTCAACATCAACTGTTCAGAGGAGACTGTGTGAAACAGGCCTTCATTGTCGGTTTGCTGCAAAGAAACCACTACTAAAAGAACACCAATAAGAAGAAGAGATTTGCTTGGACCAAGAAACACGAGTAATGGACGTTAGACTGGTGGAAATCTGTCCTTTGGTCTGATGAGTCCAAATTTGAGATTTCTGGTTCCAACCGCCGTGTTTTTGTGAGACGCAGAGTAGGTGAACGGATGATCTACACGTGTGGTTGCCACCGTGAAGCATGGAGGAGGAGGTGTGAGGGTGCTTTGCTGGTTACACTGTCTGTGATTTATTTAGAATTCAAGGCACACTTAACCAGCATGGCTATAACAGCATTCTGCAGCGATACGCCATCCCATCTAGTTTGCGCTTAGTGGGACTATCATTTGTTTTTCAACAGGACAATGACCCCAAACACACCTCCAGGCTGTGTAAGGGCTATTTGACAAAGGAGAGTGATGGCGTGCTGCATCAGATGATCTAGCCTCCACAATCACCTGACCTCAACCTAATTGAAATGGTTTGGGATGATTTGGACTGCGGAGTGAAGGAAAAACAGCCAACAAGTGCTCAGCATATGTGGGAACTCCTTCAAGACTGTTGGAAAAGCATTCTTCATGAAGCTGGTTGAGAGAATGCCAAGAATGTACAAAGCTGTCACCAAGGCGAAGGATGGCTACTTTGAAGAATTTAAATTATAAAATATATTTAGATTTGTTTAACACGATGTCTACACTATTACTCTACAAGATAGAAAATTGTAAAAGTAAATAAAAATCCTTGAATGAGTAGGTGTGTCCAATTATAGATGGATTTATTGATTGATGCTGTAATTATTCACACCCCTGAGTCAAATCTTCGTAGAAGCACTTTGGCAGCAATTACAGCTTTGAGTCTTTCTGGGTAAGTCTCTAAGAGCTTTCCATGCTTGGATTGTGTAACGTTTGCCCATTATTATTTTCAAAATTCTTCAAGCTTTGTCAAATTTGTTGTTGATCATCGCTAGACAACCATTTTCAGGTCTTTCCATAGATTTTCAAGTAGATTTAAGTCAAAACTGTAACTTGGCCACTCAGGAAAATCCACTGTCATCTTGGTAAGCAACGCCAGTGTAGCTTTGGCCTTTTGTTATTTGTTATTGTTTTGCTAAAAAGTGAATCAGTCTCCCAGTGTCTGATGGAAAGCAGACAACCAGGTTTTCCTCTAGGATTTTGCCTGTGCTTAGCTCCATTACATTTTTTTATTATCTTGAAAACCTCCCCAGTCCTTTAATGATTAAAAACATACCCATAACATGATGCAGCCACCACTATGTTTGAAAATATGAAGAGTGTTTGTCAGTAATGTCTTGCATTGGATTTGCCCCAAACATGACACTTTGTATTCAGGACAACATTTTTTTTTGCAGTTACTTTACTGCCTTGTTGCAACCCGGATGCATGTTTTGGAATATTTGTATTCTGCACAGGGTTCCTTTTTTCACTCTGTCAATTAGGTCACTATTGTGGAGTAACTACAATGTTGTTGATCCATCTTCAGATTTCTCCTATCACAGCCATTAAACTCCGTAACTGTTTTAAAGTCACCATTGGACTGATGGTGAAATCCCTGAGCGGTTTCCTTCCTCTCGGGCAACTGAGTTAGGAAGGACGACTGTATCTTTGTAGTGAATGTGTGTAATAGATACACCATCCAAAGTGTAATTAATAACTTCACCATGCTCAAAGGGATTTTAAATGTCTGTTTTTTAATTATATATTTTTTACCCATCTACCTGTAGGTGCACTTCTTTGCAAGGCATTGTAAAACCTCCCGGGTCTTTGTGGTTGAATCTGTGTTTGAAATGCACTGCTCGACTGAGGTGGGGTACGTAAATGAGATAGTCATTCAACTTATTATGTGACTTGTAAAGCAAATTTGTACTCTTGAACTTATATAGACTTGCCATAACAAAAGGGTTGAACACTTATTGACTCAAGAAATTTCAGCTTTTAAGTTTGAATTAATTAGTAAATATTTCTAAAACACAATTCCACTTTGACATTATGGGGTATTATGTGTAGGCCAGTGGTACCAAATCTCAATTTAATCCATTTGAAATTCAAGCTGTAACACAAGAAAATGTGTAAAAAAATCAATGGGTGTGAAGACTGTCTGAAGGGATGTGACACCTTTATTCCAGTGGAAATTCCATCATTAGGTGTTTTATTGATGCACCCAATTGAACATACACTATATATACAAAAGTATGTGGACACCTCTTCAAATTAGTGGATTCTGCTATTTCAGCCACACCCATTGCTGACAGGTATATAAAATCGAGCACATAGCCATGCAATCTCCATAGACAACCATTGGTAGTAGAATGTCCTTACTAAAGAGTTCAGTGACTTTCAACGTGGCACGGTCATAAGATGCCACCTTTCCAACAAGTCAGTTCGTCAATTTCTGCCCTGCTAGAGCTACCCCAACTCTAAGTGCTGTTATTGTGTCGTGGAAACGTCTAGGAGCAACAAAGGCTCAGCCGCAAAGTGGTAGGCCACACAAGCTCACAGTACGGGATCGTTGAGTGCCGACTGACTACCGAGTTTCAGAATGCCTCTGGAAGCAACCTCAGCACAATAACTGTTTATTGGGAGCTTTATGAAATGGGTTTCCATGGCCAAACAGCCGCTCACAAGCCTAAGATCACCATGTACAATGCCAAGCGTCGGCTGGAGTGATGTAAAGCTCACCGGCATTGGACTCTGGAGCTGTGGAAACGCGTTCTCTGGAGTGATGAATCACACTTCACCATCTGGCTGTCCGAATCTGGGTTTGGCGGATGCCTCCTACCTGAATGCATAGTGGCAACTCCTTGGTGGAGGAGGAATAATGGTCTGGTGCTGTTTTTCATGGTTCTGGCCCCTGAGTTCTAGTGTAGGGAATTCTTAACACTACAGCATACAATGACATTCTAGATGATTCTGTGCTTCCAACTTTTTGGCAACAGTTTGAGGAAGGCCCTTTCCTGGTTCAACATGACAATGCTCCCTGCACAAAGTGAGGTCCATACAGAAATGCTTTGTTGAGATGGTTGTGAAAGAACTTGACTGGCGTCAACACCATCGAACACCTTTGGGATGAATTGAAATGCCGAATGCGGGCCTAATTGCCCAACATCAGTGCCCGACCTCACTAATGCAATTAAAATGTTAGCTAATGATCTTCAGCCCCTCATCATTTGAGTGACAGCTAGCAAGATGCACATTGATGGTTTTACAGTGAAAGAAGGCTGGCCCAGGCCTGCCTAGCATTATCCATTGAGGTTTCAAGGTGTACCTAATGGCTAGGTGACACAGCAGGGAGAGAGAGAGAGCAATGACATACTGCAGATATCTGCCCATGTACGATGTAGTACACAATTTTCGGGGGACCCGTTTTGGCTCTTGAGCACTACTTTCAAAACGACTGGCTATAAAGTATGCAAATCTTCCTGGAAAGTCTCTTTAAGATAATGCTGGATTTGATGGCATGGGGTGTTTGTGTTTGTTTGTGTGAGAGAGAGAGAATTCCTTTTTTTCACATCCCACCACATCCTGTAAATTGTTTTCTTCATCATGCTAGCTAATTACTTTCCAATCTGTTGATGTCTCTCTGCTGCTCGTGTAGGGGAGCCAGTTAGTTTTGATTGGCTCCTGGCTCCTCATGGACAGCAATTAGACAGGTATCAGACACCAGCTGAGACACATTGTTAGGCAACGGATGGGAATGATAACAATCTTAAAAAATTAAGATAGGAAATATTGTTTTAAATGCCAAGGTCTTTTGACATTTTGAAGACAGTACATTTCTATGGGAGAGACACACTCTGTGTGTGTATCTCTCTCTGTGTGTGTGTGTGTGTGTGTGCTGCTGTGATCACCCTTGAGTTGGATGGTTAATGTTTTCCCTTCATAGATTTGACCCTAACATCCCCCAACTCCCATCTCCCCCCCGACCCAGTTTGCTAGTCAGACACCATTACTGCGGGATCAGACCACGCACATTGAGAGGGCGATCTGCAAACCGTCTCTACCGTCTCTCTCTCTCTCATTCTCTCTCTCTCTCTCTCTCTCTCTCTCTCTCTCTCTCTCTCTCTCTCTCTCTGCTGTGTGTTGGGTTGTTTAGGTCCACGGGGCTTGTTGTTTGAGATTTTGAAATGAGGCATCTAATAATGATGTGCTACAGCCTCCACTGACAAACCAATGTGTAGAAAAACACTGTGCTTACATAAATGAGGCTTTTAGAGAGGTTTCACACCCCAGTTGTTTTGCACCCATGCTGAACCTACAGTAGGCACTCAGCAAAACCTTACCTCTTTCTATTCACTGTGATGATTTCCTGCTGTGGCGGTTCAATTGAATTGTTATTTTCTTCTCTGTTTGCTCAGGACGAGAAGAACCAGGTTCTGATGACCAACGCATGGCTACAGCTGGTGAGTGGAAATGGTTGAGGACTGAATGACACTGTGACTCATGATGTTCTCATATCCCCCCATCCCACCAAAAAGGCAGTAACACCATCTCAAGTTGATATGCCGCAGGTGTTGTCTGGTACCACCACATCCTGTTAGTTGTATATTGAGATGACAATAGCCTGTCCGTATTGTCTCTTGAAATATTGCTTCTGTTAAGTTAAAACTGCTAGTTTCTCTTAGCCAGTCTGAGCTTGATCCAACATATTGGATTGGACATAGAGCTTTGATTGCTTATCCCGATGTTTCCTTGGTAATCTGGAGGATACATGCTTATGGAGAGTCGATGAGGTTGGATTTGTGAGAGGGGCATGCGGTCCACCCTGTCTGGTCTCTACCATCAACACGACCCAGGAGAAGGAGAACAACGATTGCCTCCACTCTCCACAGTCACTACAAACAGACCTCCGTCCAATTTCCCATCAATTCATTCAATTTTTTATCGAGTCATTTACTCCTTTATAGAAGTCTTCCTGACAGGACGTCAGCCTCAATTTTCTAGCCAATCAGTGTCATTGCTGTGTGGTTTATGCGACGCTTCCCAGGCGGGCCATGGGAAATACATTTCAATGTCTGTCAACTAGCGTGAACTCATAAGAGACAAGTGCTGTCACAACCCTTCAGTTGACAGACTGCCAAGACCCAAGCTCAGACTGGATCTTTTATCACAGACAGACTGCCCCCCACCCCTCAACACTGGACTGATGTACCTCTTTGCTGTGTGATTATATCTGATGTGTATCTCTGTGTTCTGTCTTCAGTACTGGACTGATGTACCTCTTTGCTGTGTGATTATCTCTGATGTGTATCTCTGTGTTCTGTCCTCAGTACTGGACTGATGTACCTCTTTGCTGTGTGATTATCTCTGATGTGTATCTCTGTGTTCTGTCCTCAGTACTGGACTGATGTACCTCTTTGCTGTGTGATTATCTCTGATGTGTATCTCTGTGTTCTGTCCTCAGTACTGGACTGATGTACCTCTTTGCTGTGTGATTATCTCTGATGTGTATCTCTGTGTTCTGTCCTCAGTACTGGACTGATGTGTACCTGAGTTGGAATCCAGAGAACTACCCCGGGGTTCAGAACCTACGTTTCCCCTCCAGCCAGATCTGGACCCCTGACATCCTCCTCTACAACAGGTGTGCTCCCACAACCCCCATCTTCTCCCATGATCCTCCCATCATCCTCATCTCCTCCCACAACTTACTGATGCAGTCATTTATGATTGATCCTTTCTTTGGATGAGTTTAGAGCTGAGATTTGGTTGATAAACCAACAGCAACGGAGCATCTGTGACCTGCATCAGCCTGCCTGGAGGGACTGGAGGGACAGGACCTGAATGTGGAATATGTGTTTAGTCTGGAAGTCTCCCGAAGTATGTGTGTGTGTGTGTGTGTGTGTGTGTGTGTGTGTGTTTCTCTCTGTGTGAGTGTGTGTGTGTGTGTGAGTGTGTGTGTGTGTGTTTCTCTCTGTGTGCGTGTGTGTGTGTGTGTGTATCTCTCTGTGTGTGTGTATCTCTCTCTGTGTGCGTGTGTGTGAGTTAGCATTGAGATACAGTTGGGTATATGTGTTTTTAGACGTGAACAGTGTTTGGAATCAGGTCGGGTTTATTCTGTCTCATCTCTTTGTTCTTAACCCCTTTCTCCTGTTAGTGGGGAAAGCTTACAGAGATGGTATCTATTCCGCTTCACTTTGCCATGTAGGGCAAAACCAAAAGTAAATGCACTAGCTAGACCATGTAAGAAATATATGGAGAGAGGTAGGCACACAGAGAAGTGAAGGAAGTTCAGTCCTTTTTCTAAGAGGGTTCATTCATAATGATTCACTGGGGGGTTCAAGCCCTGACTGCTGATTGGCTGACAGCTGTGGTATATCAGACTGTATACCACGGGTATGACAAAGCATTTATTTGAACTGTTCTAATTACATTGGTAACCAGCAACTACTACTACTACTGCTTCTGCTACTGCTAGTACTACTACTGCTTCTGCTACTGCTAGTGCTACTACTTTTACAGATCTGCCCAGCCACGCAATTAATTAACTTGATCTCCACTGTAAAAAGCGCCTAGACATTATCTCCGACATTTGCAACATTTCGATCTCCACAGTCTCCCGTATTAATGAATGTGTCGGCAGAGGAGAGAGGAATGCAGTTTTTCTCAGCCAGTCCAAATCACCAATCAGCATCCGAACTGGTAAAACAACATGAAATGTAGCTAGTTTGCTGTGTAGTTGGCCAGCAACCTGCAAAGTTCCCGGAATGATCCACCAGCGCTTGTTTAGTTTAGCTTTACATGGCAGTCAATGGACATAGAACTAAAGTGTCATGTATTGTCATATTATGTCTTGTTCCTGTTCTTTCTCTTCACTCCGTCTCCCTCTGCTGGTCGTATTAGGTTACCTTCTCTTCCTCTCCTTCCCCCAGCTGTTCCTCATCTTCTCTAACTACCTCGTTCACCCTTTTCCCACCTGTTCCCTTTTTCCCTCTGATTAGGTCTCTATTTCTCTCTCTGTTCCTGCTTCTGTCTTTGTCAGATTCTCGTTTGAGTTTCTCATGCCAGAACCAAACTATCGTCTCGTTTGCTTCACCCTTGTCCTGTCCTGTCGGAATCTGCCTGTTCATCTGATGCTACGTGTGATCAGGTACCTCTGTCCTCTACGACCCGCGCCTACCCAGAGAGACCAGCAGTCTGTCGCCGCTAACCCAGCTATTCTCCTCTGTTGCTAAGAAGGGGACTCTAACCCAGCTATTCTCCTCTGCTGCTAAGAAGGGGGACTCTTCTGTGAATATCAGAAGGACTTTATGATTCATTTGTCGCCCTCTCTGCGGGTTGTCTATTTTGCCATTATATACATTTGAAGAGGATCTATGTCTTCCCTGTGTTTTGACATTAAAGGACTCTGTTTTTGTTAAACCGCTTTTGGGTCCTCACTCACGTGCATAACAGAAAAATCTGCCCAAGAATCCAACCTCACAGAACAGATTCACCATCTCCGCCTCGATCCACCGGCCACTTCCAGGGCTTTCGAATCTCCGGAGCCCAGAATCAATAACCCGCCGTGTTACTCTGGGGAGCCCACTGAATGCCGCTCGTTCCTCACCCAGTGTGATATTGTGTTTTCTCTCCAGCCCAACACTTACTCCAGGAGCACAGCTCGTATCGCCTACGTCATATCTCTCCTTACTGGACGGGCTCGTGAGTGCGGCACGGCAATCTGGGAGGCGAGGGCTGAGTGTACTAACCAGTATCAGGACTTTAAGGAGGAGATGATACGGGTTTTTGATCGTTCTGTTTTTGGGGAGGAAGCTTCCAGGGTCCTGTCTTCCCTATGTCAAGGTAATCGATCCATAACAGATTACTCTATTGAGTTTCGCACTCTTGCTGCCTCCAGTGACTGGAACGAGCCGGCTTTGCTCGCTCGTTTTCTGGAGGGTCTCCGCGCGGAGGTAAAGGATGAGATTCTCTCCCGGGAGGTTCCTTCCAGCGTGGATTCCTTGATTGAACTCGCTATTCGCATAGAGCGACGGGTTGATCTTCGTCACCGAGCTCGTGGAAAGGAGCTCGCGTTCTCCGTTGCCCCCCTCTCCGCATCACTACCATCTTCCTCCGCCGGCTCGGGTGCTGAGCCTATGCAGCTGGGGGGTATCCGCATCTCGACTAAGGAGAGGGAACGGAGAATCACCAACCGCCTCTGTCTCTATTGCGGTTCCGCTGGTCATTTTGTCACTTCATGTCCAGTAAAAGCCAGAGCTCATCAGTAAGCGGAGGGCTACTGGTGAGCGCTACTACTCTGGTCTCTCCTTCAAGATCCTGCACTACCTTGTCGGTCCATCTACGCTGGACCGGTTCGTCAGCTTCCTGCAGTGCCTTGATAGACTCTGGGGCGGAGGGCTGTTTTATGGACGAGACCTGGGCTCGGGAACATGACATTCCTCTCAGACAGTTAAGGGAGCCCACGGCCTTGTTCGCTTTGGATGGTAGTTCTCTCCCCAGGATTCAGCGTGATACGCTACCTTTAACCCTCACTGTCTCTGGTAATCATAGCGAAACCCTTTCTTTTTAAATTTTTCGTTCACCTTTTACACCTGTTGTTTTGGGCCATCCCTGGCTAGTTTGTCATAATCCTTCTATTAATTGGTCTAGTAATTATATCCTCTCCTGGAACGTCTCTTGTCATGTGAAATGTTTAATGTCTGCTATCCCTCCTGTTTCCTCTGTCTCTTCTTCACAGGAGGAGCCTGGTGATTTGACGGGGGTGCCGGAGGAATATCACGATCTGCGCACGGTGTTCAGTCTGTCCAGGGCCACCTCTCTTCCTCCACACCGGTCGTATGATTGTAGTATTGATCTCCTTCCGGGAACCACTCCCCCCCGGGGTAGACTATACTCTCTGTCGGCTCCCGAACGTAAGGCTCTCGAAGATTATTTGTCTGTAGCTCTTGACGCCGGTACCATAGTCCCCTCCTCCTCTCCCGCCGTAGCGGGGTTTTTTTTTGTTAAGAAGAAGGACGGGTCCCTGCGCCCCTGCATAGATTATCGAGGGCTGAATGACATAACAGTGAAGAATCGTTATCCGCTCCCTCTTATGTCTTCAGCCTTCGAGATCCTGCAGGGAACCAGGTTTTTCACTAAGTTGGACCTTCGTAACGCTTACCATCTCGTGCGCATCAGGGAGGGGGACGAGTGGAAAACGGCGTTTAACACTCCGTTAGGGCACTTTGAATACCGGGTTCTTCCTTTCGTCCTCGCTAACGCTCCAGCTGTCTTTCAGGCATTAGTCAATGACGTCCTGAGAGACATGCTGAACATCTTTGTTTTCGTTTACCTTGACGATATCCTGATTTTTTCACCGTCACTCCAGATTCATGTTCAGCACGTTCGACGTGTCCTCCAGCACCTTTTAGAGAATTGTGTTTTTGTGAAGGCTGAGAAGTGCACTTTTCATGCCTCCTCCGTCACATTTCTCGGTTCTGTTATTTCCGCTGAAGGCATTAAGATGGATCCCGCTAAGGTCCAAGCTGTCATTGATTGGCCCGTTCCTAAGTCACGCGTCGAGCTGCAGCGCTTTCTCGGCTTCGCGAATTTCTATCGTCGTTTCATCCGTAATTTCGGTCAGGTGGCAGCTCCTCTCACAGCCCTTACTTCTGTCAAGACGTGCTTTAAGTGGTCCGTTTCCACCCAGGGAGCTTTTGATCTCCTCAAGAATCGTTTTACATCCGCACCTATCCTTGTTACACCTGACGTCTCTAGACAGTTCGTTGTCGAGGTTGACGCGTCAGAGGTGGGCGTGGGAGCCATTCTTTCTCAGCGCTCCCTCTCTGACGACAAGGTCCACCCTTGCGCATATTTTTCTCATCGCCTGTCGCCGTCGGAACGTAACTATGATGTGGGAAACCGCGAACTGCTCGCCATCCGCTTAGCCCTAGGCGAATGGCGACAGTGGTTGGAGGGGGCGACCGTTCCTTTTGTCGTTTGGACTGACCATAGGAACCTTGAGTACATCCGTTCTGCCAAACGACTTAATGCGCGTCAGGCTCGTTGGGCGCTGTTTTTCGCTCGTTTCGAGTTTGTAATTTCTTATCGTCCGGGCTCTAAGAACACCAAGCCTGATGCTTTATCTCATCTCTTCAGTTCTTCAGTAGCCTCCACTGACCCCGAGGGGATTCTCCCTGAGGGGCGTGTTGTCGGGTTGACTGTCTGGGGAATTGAGAGGCAGGTAAAGCAAGCACTCACTCACACTCCGCGCGCTTGTCCTAGGAACCTTCTTTTCGTTCCCGTTCCTACTCGTCTGGCCGTTCTTCAGTGGGCTCACTCTGCCAAGTTAGCCGGCCACCCCGGCGTTCGG
Organism: Oncorhynchus clarkii lewisi; assembly: GCF_045791955.1. Classification (NCBI taxonomy): domain Eukaryota; kingdom Metazoa; phylum Chordata; class Actinopteri; order Salmoniformes; family Salmonidae; genus Oncorhynchus; species Oncorhynchus clarkii. The sequence goes on along the minus strand of NC_092177.1, from coordinate 31,980,213 downwards.
GGTACGCTTGCTTCCATTCACCAGCGTTTTTGGTGGCCCACTCGGGAGCATGACACACGTCGTTTCGTGGCTGCTTGTTCGGTCTGCGCGCAGACTAAGGCCGGTAACTCCCCTCCTGCCGGCCGTCTCAGACCGCTTCCCATTCCCTCTCGACCGTGGTCTCACATCGCCTTAGATTTTATCACCGGACTGCCTTCGTCAGCGGGGAAGACTGTTATTCTTACGGTTGTCGATAGGTTCTCTAAGACGGCTCATTTTATTCCCCTCGCTAAGCCCCCTTCTGCTAAAGAAACGGCACAAATCATCATCGAGAATGTTTTCAGAATTCATGGCCTTCCGTCAGACGTCGTTTCGGACAGGGGTCCGCAATTCACGTCTCAATTTTGGAGGGAGTTTTGCCGTTTGATTGGGGCTTCCGTCAGTCTCTCTTCCGGCTTTCACCCCCAGTCTAACGGTCAAGCAGAACGGGCCAATCAGACTATTGGTCGCATCTTACGCAGTCTTTCTTTTCGTAACCCTGCGTCTTGGTCAGAACAGCTCCCATGGGCAGAATACGCCCACAACTCGCTTCCTTCGTCTGCGACCGGGCTATCTCCTTTTCAGAGTAGCCTCGGGTACCAGCCTCCGCTGTTCTCGTCTCAGTTCGCCGAGTCCAGCGTCCCCTCCGCTCAGGCTTTTGTCCAACGTTGCGAGCGCACCTGGAAGAGGGTCAGGTCTGCACTTTGCCGTTATAGGGCGCAGACTGTGAGAGCCGCTAATAAGCGTAGAACTAAGAGTCCTAGATATTGTCGCGGTCAGAGAGTTTGGCTCTCCACTCAGAACCTTCCCCTTAAGACAGCTTCTCGCAAGTTGACACCGTGGTTCATTGGTCCGTTCCGTATTTCTCAGATCATTAATCCTGTCGCAGTGCGACTTCTTCTTCCGCGATATCTTCGTCGCGTCCACCCGGTCTTCCATGTCTCCTGTGTTAAGCCCGTTCTTCCCGCCCCCGCTCGTCTCCCCCCCCCCATCCTTGTCGAGGGCGCACCTATCTACAGGGTCCGTAAGATTTTGGACATGCGTCCTCGGGGCCGTGGTCATCAGTACCTAGTGGATTGGGAGGGGTACGGTCCTGAGGAAAGGAGTTGGGTTCCCTCTCGGGACGTGCTGGACCGTTCGCTGATCGATGATTTCCTCCGTTGCCGCCAGGTTTCCTCCTCGAGTGCGCCAGGAGGCGCTCGGTGAGTGGGGGGGTACTGTCATGTATGTATATTGTCTATTATGTATATTATGTCTTGTTCCTGTTCTTTCTCTTCACTCCGTCTCCCTCTGCTGGTCGTATTAGGTTACCTTCTCTTCCTCTCCTTCCCCCAGCTGTTCCTCATCTTCTCTAACTACCTCGTTCACCCTTTTCCCACCTGTTCCCTTTTTCCCTCTGATTAGGTCTCTATTTCTCTCTCTGTTCCTGCTTCTGTCTTTGACAGATTCTCGTTTGAGTTTCTCATGCCAGAACCAAACTATCGTCTCGTTTGCTTCACCCTTGTCCTGTCCTGTCGGAATCTGCCTGTTCATCTGATGCTACGTGTGATCAGGTACCTCTGTCCTCTACGACCCGCGCCTACCCAGAGAACCCAGCAGTCTGTCGCCGCTAACCCAGCTATTCTCCTCTGCTGCTAAGAAGGGGGACTCTTCTGTGAATATCAGAAGGACTTTATGATTCATTTGTCGCCCTCTCTGCGGGTTGTCTATTTTGCCATTATATACATTTGAAGAGGATCTATGTCTTCCCTGTGTTTTGACATTAAAGGACTCTGTTTTTGTTAAACCGCTTTTGGGTCCTCACTCACGTGCATAACATAAAGACCAGAGAACACCTAAAATTGCACTTGACAACCAGTGTTAGTGAATGTAGCATCAGGTAAAAAATACAAATAATAATAATAATCTTGCTTTTTAATGCTGGTAACGTGTCGGCTTCGCCTCGTGGCTATGACCACGTCACAGCCATGATACAAATGCCATAACATATGGACTTGAATGTATTATTGCTTAATTCCAATCTCCATGCGCGTACACACCCAACACACACCACACACACACGCACACAACACCACATGATCACAGGATTAAGGAGAGAAACAATGGGTATTTAATCCTGATTTTAAAAGCACTCCCCATCTCACCCCTCTTCTCTTCATCTAACCTGCTTCACTCCTCACCACGTCCAAAAAGGTCAAAGGTAACAGGAAACATACTTGTCATTCATGTAAAATGCGTCTGTTCTCTTCTATTCTTCATGCTCTCACATTTCTTTGGCGTGCACTCGTTTACGATGCTGTAAAGAAGATACGTGACGGTTAGGGTCATTGGTTTGGGTCATGTGACGTAAACATCACAGATGTTGAGGAATTTCACCATAAGAGCAGAGTTAACCTTGTAGATCATGTCATGGCCCTGTAATAGAGGGGAGCTGCCGAGGAGAACCCGTTTCCGAGTGTTGCTGAGGTTTAGCTTCCCCAAAAGGGAAGTTCAAATGTGCAGTCTGCTTCCATGATGTCGACACACAAACACATAGAGACACACATTGACACAGCAGACGTTCGTGACATAGCATGCGCCATTAAACCGTCTGTCGTGAAAGCGTAAGCAATAACACGCTAGTCTGACAGCGGTGTATAGCAGAGGAACCCAGTCTCATTAGCATGCTTTTGAGGTGCGAAACCGCAATAACGAATGTATTCACTTCTATTGCGCTTAATTAACGAGAGCCTTAATGAGTCAGTTCAATACATCCCATGTATCTCATCAAAAGACCGTTTCAGTGTGGAGGGCTGTATAGGCACAATGGAAGGATCAACAGCATGTGACAGATTAAGCATTCTTTTTCTGCATTCCATTTCATTCATTTCCCCTCTGAACGATCCCTTCGCTTCTCAGTCTGTCTGGTATTCAGCCGCCGAGCGCTGGGGGATGAAAAGGAAGTTGAACACGTCTCTGATTGCTGTTTGTTTTTGACTCAGCACATAGCAGGATTTGACTTCAATGTGGTTGATTCCATTGATAAATTGCCATGAAGGAATCGTTGAATGAATCCTTATTAGTGACGTGCTTCGTTGACACTATGTGCTGAATGTAATGGCATGGGGGTGTGAAAGGCTGTATGTTGTTGTATTACACAGAAACAATTCAAACATGACACGCATAGCTAATCTCAGGAAAAGGTACATTCACACGGAGCATTGTACACACCCACATTTTATTATGGTATTGTACTATGGTACAAATACTATAGTACTATAGTGTTCTTGTGTACTAAAGTAGTATTTACAGTTAATATCGTAAAAATACTGTGTATATACTATAGTAATTACTGTAGTGTTTTTGTGGACTAAAGGAGTATTTACAGTTTACTATAGTATAAATATTGAAGTGTATACTATAGTAACTACTGTAGTGTTTTTGCAGACTGTAGTATTCTGAACTATTTACTATAGAGTTTTTTGCAGACATTACTGTAGTATTCACTGAAGTGTTTTTGCGCCCTGTCGTATACTGTAGTATTTACTATAGTATTCTACAACATTCTATAGTAAGTACTACACATGATCGAGGGATATTAGTGTGTAGTATAGTATTTTACAGTACACTACAGTTTACTACATAATTGTATAGTAAGTACTGTCGTAATCTATAGTAAACTGTAGTGTGTTTTTCATGTGGGCACTGACAATTCTACAGCGACAAGTACACACATCTCACGCCATAACCTCGTGTAGATGTGGATCAGCATCAGGCAGACTTTAATCACCATTAGATCAGTTACTACATGACCATCTCCCTCGTCAGAGAAGGACAGGGCTAAAGTCAATGTTTTCATAGGATCCATCAGACCAAGGACATCCAAGTCAAGGAGCCAGGCGGGACATGCACACGCCGCACAGTAGTGTCTCTAGCCCTTGGGCGAAGCATACTCTCAAATAAATTGCAGTCATTTAGCAGACGCTCTTATCCAGAGTGACTTACAGGAGCAATTAGGGTTAAGTGCTTTGCTGAAGGGCACATCGACAGATTTTTCGCCTCGAACTTTCGGTGGTCGGCCCAGCGCTCTTAACCTGCAAGGCTACCTGCCGCTGTGACTATGACAGCAATGTGAACGGACACATTCAGTTTAAAACAAAAAAAAGAGCGATATAATCACTCTCTCTCTCTTCAAATCAAATCACATTTTATTTGTCACATGCGCCGAATACAATATTTCCCGTGAAATGCTTACTTACAAGCCCGTAACCGACAGTGCCGTTTTAAGAAAAAAGAGTTAAGAAAATATTTACCCCCCCTTCCTTCTCTGTACTGAATATTGTGTGTATGTGTATTTATACTGGGAACATATGGAGATGAGGCTCACCTTGTCATCACACTGTTTCTCAGTGCGATAGGCATGCAGAGATAGAGATGGACATATCCCCACTCCAACTCATCAGGCCCCTGGGGCTGTCACCCTGTATGCCTGATCCTAATGATCTGGGAAGGCATATCCAGAATAATGTGCTTGGATAACTTCTACTCTGTTTCACAGAGGCATTAGCCATACTATTTCCTCAGCTTATGGAGAGAGCAAGAACATAGAACCCTGGCTGGACCTCCGAAGAGACTGTTCTCTTATTCTTCTCTCTTCCTCTCGGGGCAGACTGGACTGGCTGTCTCTTCTGCCCTCTGGTTGGATGTTCCTTTCCATGTCTCTTACTTCTCTCTTGCTTTCTCTGTGTGTCTTTCATTGGGTTTAATCTCTCTGTCTCTCTCTCTCTTGAGCTGCTCCATCTCATTACCACGCGTGCGTGGAGGTGCAAGAATGAGGTGTTGAGTAAGTGGAGAAGACAGCAAGGTGACTCACGTCCCCTGGTTGCAGAAACCTGTCACTACCTCCGTTGTTTGTCTGACCTCTGTGTGTCGCCAGAATGCTTTGTCCCCTTTCACTGTGCTCACATGTCTAGGACACATGTCCAGGGCTTCTCTCTCTCTCTCTCTCTCTCTGTGTGTGTGTGTGTGTGTGTGATTTAAACTATGTGCCCCCGCTCTCTGTTCCTTCTCTCAGGGGTATCACCTGTCCCATTGTGTGTTAACACGCTTCTATCTTTGGGGTGTGTTTTGTCAGTTTCTGGATTATGTTTATGTGTTGTTTGATGTTCCCTGTTTTGTGTGTGTGTGTGTGTGCATGCGCACTCTGGCACACACACTAGCTGATATGTGTGCTGATTGCAGTGGAACGCGGGCAGAAGCTTTCTGACACAATGAAGCAGAGGTCTGAATAATTCAATGAGCCAGGGATGGCAGCGACACACACAGCCCCAACAGCCCTGCACATGCAGCCCTATCTCCCCTGCCTCACAACACAGACACACACACATACACACATACACACACACATCTCCTGCCCGACCAGCACAGATAACACACTGACACGAACGAGAAATTGATGACGCTACTAAACTCTGAAAAGGTAGATCATTCAACCTACTGAGTGGAGCAGGAAGGAGAGATAGGGAGACGAGGGTAATCAGTAAATCCTCTCTCAGGCTCGGCCTGTCACCGCGCTGAATGAGTGTGTAAACCTGAGGACTGTGTTCCCAGGCGCGTCTACGTTAGCGCTTGGGGTGTCTCGTGGTTGTCTGGGGGATAAGTGGTCATTGATAGGGGTCTGAATAGAACTGTCAGGTGCCTTAATGGGTTTCCACTGCTGGGTTCCACTGCTGGGGATGGACCCCTGACAGAAGGGGAAGGGAGGGTGGGCCCCATAGGACCCGCAGTTTGTGTGTTCGTTTCTGATACTGTGCTACCTGTGCTACCTGTTCTAGTGACGTTGTGGATGTGTTTTCGTGTGTCTGATCATATCTGATAATGGTTCATTCACACAGGTAAGATTCTACACCCAGTCGCTCCAACTACAACGTCAGTCCCACCTAATCACTGGATCCATCCCCCAGCTCTAACCCTAGCATCATGTCCACATCCCGGTTCAACCCTAACCCCTAGCCTCAACCCTAACCCTAGCTTCATGTCCACATCCCGGTTCAACCCGAACCCCTAGCCTCAACCCTAATCCTAGCTTCATGTCCACATCCCGGTTCAACCCTAGCCTCATTCCTAATCCTAGCTTCATGTCCACATCCCAGTTCAACCCTAGCCTCATTCCTAATCCTAGCTTCATGTCCACATCCCGGTTCAACCCTAGCCTCAACCCTAACCCTAGCTTCATGTCCACATCCCGGTTCAACCATAGCCTCAACCCTAACCCTAGCTTCATGTCCACATCCCGGTTCAACCCTAGCCTCAACCCTAACCCTAGCTTCGTGTCCACATCCCAGTTCAACCCTAACCCTAGCTTCATGTCCACATCCCAGTTCAACCCTAACCCCTAGCCTCAACCCTAACCCTAGCTTCATGTCCACATCCCGGTTCAACCCTAACCCCTAGCCTCAAGCCTAACCCTAGCATCATGTCCACGTACCGGTTCAACCCTGACCCCTAGCCTCAACCCTAACCCTAGCTTCATGTCCACATGCCGGTTCCATCCTAACCTTAGCTTCATGTCCACATCCTGGTTAAAACCTAACCCCTAGCCTCAAACCTAACCCTACATTCATGTCCACATCCTGGTTCAACCCTAACCCTAGCCTCAACTCTAACCCTAGCTTCATGTCCACATCCCGGTTCAACCCTTAACCCTAGCCTCAACTCTAACCCTAGCTTCATGTCCACATCCCGGTTCAACCCTAACCCTAGCCTCAACCCTAACCCTAGCTTCATGTCCACATCCCGGTTCAACCCTAACCCTAGAGCCAGATTGCGCTGTTCTGTGAAGGGAGTAGTACACAGCGTTGTACGAGATCTTCAGTTTCTTGGCAATTTCTTGCATGGAATAGCATTCATTTCTCAGAACAAGAATAGACTGACAAGTTTCAGAAGAAAATTCTTTGTTTCTGGCCATTTTGAGCCTGTAATCGAACACAGAAATGCTTATGCTCCAGATACTCAACTAGTCTAAAGAAGGCCAGTTTTATTGCCTCTTTAATCAGCACAACAGTTTTCAGCTGTGCTAACATAATTGCAAAAGGGTTTTCTAATGATCAATTAGCCTTTTAAAATGATAAACTTGGATTCGCTAACACAACGTGCCATTGGAACACAGGAGTGATGGTTGCTGATAAAGGGCCTTGACTTATCAGCCTTTTCCAGCAACAAAGGTCATTTACAACATTAACAATGTCGACACTGTATTTCTGATCAATTTGATGTTATTTTAATGGACAAAAAATGTGCTTTCTTTCAAAAACAAGGACATTTCTAAGTGACCCCAAACGTTTGAACGGTAGTGAATATAATTGAGTTTATAAAGCCGCATACAAACATGGTCTCTTTTTTTGTTTATTTGAGTAAAGCAGCTCCAAAATGCAGGTGTTTCAGCCCAGCTCAGTGCTTTCTGTGGTGGTGGGGCAAGCCAGCAGAAAATACGGAGCTTTGCGCCGTGTTTGGCTCAGTGTTCCGTCACTCATGGGGACGCTAGAAAATTCAAGCCCCTTGGATGCTGCCATAGAGTTACATTAGAAGTGCCCATCCAAGAAGGCTCAAGGTCTCCCGAGCTTTCAAGCGCCTCCAGCACACAGGCACTGTTGAGGCGAGTGACTCTGAACTTACAATGGCTAGCCCCAAGTCCTTTTCTTTTCTTGTACATTTTGTTATTTGCCTCATGACTCCTGCATGCTTTGTTGACTATGAGCTTTCTTGTTTACCCAACTGTGGGACAGACTATGTTTGTTCCCACACACGGGACTCCGACTCTCTGTTGGTTACACAGACTTTTGGCCTCCCATTCTATTCTAACCACCTCTCGACGGCTTTGCATTCATGTTACCTGATACAATTGCTGTACAATATGATCTTGTTGCCATCTAATGCACATTCAAATGTCATAAATCAACCCTGAAGAGATCTCCTAGTCCTCTGCCGTGCATTGATTGTATTTCTGCTGATGATATCTGGAAATGTGCATGTACACCCATCTACTGTTGCTAGCCCCAATTCTGACTTCTGACTGTGCTCTGATATCTGCTTCACTGATTTCTGCTCTCATAAAAGCCTGGGTTTACTGCACGTTAACACTAGAAGCTTATTTCCTAAAATGGATCAATTGAAAGTGTGGGTTCACAGCTCCAATCCAGATGTGTTGGTCATTACTAAGACGTAGTTAAGGAAGAGTGTTTTGAATACTGATTCTAACCTTCCTGGTTATAACCTTTTTCGGCAAGACAGATCTTCCAAAGGTGGGTGAGTGGCAATCTTTACCATATAGCTCTTTGTTGACTGTTGCTGGGTGTTATCGTCCTCCATCAGCACCGGCCTGTACCCTACCTGCCCTAGCTCTCTCCTGGCCCCTTACACTAAGTCTGAATTTATCCTGCTAGGTGACCAAAATGGGGATATGCTTAAACCCCCTGACCAAGTCCTAAAGCAATGGGACTCCCTAAATCTTTCTCAGATTATTACCAATCCCACAAGGACTCCTAACACCCAGAAAAGGCTTCTCTTCTTGATGTTATCCTCACAAACAATCCTGATAGGTACAGTTGAAGTCTGAAGTTTACATACACCTTAGCCAAATACATTTAAACTCAGTTCTTCACAATTCCTAAAATTTAATCCTAGTAAAATTCCCTGTTTTAGGTCAGTTAGGATCACCACTTTATTTTAAGAATGTGAAATGTCAGAATAATAGTTGAGAGAATTATTTATTTCAGCTTGTATTTCTTTCATCGCATTCCCAGTGGGTCAGAAGTTTACATACACTCAATTAGTATTTGGTAGCATTGCCTTTAAATTGTTTAACTTGGGTCAAACGTTTCGGGTATCCTTCCACAAGCTTCCCACAATAAGTTGGGTGAATTTTGGCCCATACCTCCTGACAGAGCTGGGTTGTAGGCCTCCTTGCTTGCACACGCTTTATCAGTTCTGCCCACAGATTTTCTATAGGATGGAGGTCAGGGCTTTGTGATTGCCACTCCAATACCTTGACTTGAGGGGGACATGTGGCCATGTGGCGTGTGGCCATTTTGTGTCCATTTTGGTTGGGTTCAGGAAGTATGGTTGGGGTCATTGTCCATTTGGTCGCAAATGGGTCTTCCAATCTTTAACTTCAAGACTGATGTCTTGATATGTTGCTTCAATATATCCACATAATTGTTCTTCCTCATGATCCCATCTATATTGTGAAGTACACTAGTCCCTCCTGCAGCAAAACACCACAACATGATGCTGCCACTCCCGTGCTTCACGGTTGGGATGGTGTTCTTCGCCTTACAAACCTCCCCCCCCTTTTCATAATGATCATATATGACAATGATCATTATAGCCAAAGAGTTCTATTCTTGTTTCATCAGACCAGAGGAGATTTCTACAAAAAGTACGATCTTTGTCTCTAGGAGACAGAGCGTGTCTCCTTCGTGAGCGGTATGACGACTGCGTTGTCCCATGGTGTTTATACTTGCGTACTATTGTTTGTACAGATGAACGTGGTGCCTTCAGGTGTATGGAAATTGCTCCCAAGGATGAACCAGACTTGTGGAGGTCTACAGTATTTTTCCTGAAGTTTTTTCCTGAACTTTAATATTCACATGGAAAAGTCCACAGACCCACTCCAAAAGGCTTTCGGAGCCATCATCGACTCAGTGGGTTTTGTCCAACATGTCTCTGGACCCACTCACTGTCACAGTCATACGCTGGACCTAGTTTTGTCCCATGGAATAAATGTTGTGGATCTTAATGTTTTTCCTCATAATCCTGGACTATCGGACCACCATTTTATTACGTTTGCAATTGCAACAAATAATCTGCTCAGACCCCAACCAAGGATCATCAAAAGTCGTGCTATAAATTCACAGACAACACAAAGATTCCTTGATGTCCTTCCAGATTCCCTCTGTCTACCCAAGGACGCCAGAGGACAAAAATCAGTTAACCACCTAACTGAGGAACTCAACTTAACCTTGCGCAATACCCTAGATGCAGTTGCACCCCTAAAAACTAAAAACATTTCTCATAAGAAACTAGCTCCCTGGTACACAGAAAATACCCGAGCTCTGAAGCAAGCTTCCAGAAAATGGAAATGGCGCCACACCAAACTGGAAGTCTTCCGACTAGCTTGGAAAGACAGTACTGTGCAGTACCGAAGAGCCCTTACTGCTGCTCGATCATCCTATTTTTCTAACTTAATTGAGGAAAATAAGAACAATCCGAAATTCCTTTTTGATACTGTCGCAAAGCTAACTAAAAAGCAGCATTCCCCAAGAGAGGATGACTTTCACTTTAGCAGTGATAAATTCATGAACTTCTTTGAGGAAAAGATTATGATTATTAGAAAGCAAATTACGGACTCCTCCTTAAATCTGCGTATTCCTTCAAAGCTCAGTTGTCCTGAGTCTGCACAACTCTGCCAGGAGCTAGGATCAAGAGAGACGCTCAAGTGTTTTAGTATTATATCTCTTGACACAATGATGAAAATAATCATGGCCTCTAAACCTTCAAGCTGCATACTGGACCCTATTCCAACTAAACTACTGAAAGAGCTGCTTCCTGTGCTTGGCCCTCCTATGTTGAACATAATAAACGGCTCTCTATCCACCGGATGTGTACCAAACTCACTAAAAGTGGCAGTAATAAAGCCTCTCTTGAAAAAGCCAAACCTTGACCCAGAAAATATAAAAAACTATCGGCCTATATCGAATCTTCCATTCCTCTCAAAAATTTTAGAAAAGGCTGTTGCGCAACAACTCACTCACTGCCTTCCTGAAGACAAACAATGTATACGAAATGCTTCAGTCTGGTTTTAGACCCCATCATAGCACTGAGACGGCACTTGTGAAGGTGGCAAATTACATTTTAATGGCATCGGACCGAGGCTCTGCATCTGTCCTCGTGCTCCTAGACCTTAGTGCTGCTTTTGATACCATCGATCACCACATTCTTTTGGAGAGATTGGAAACCCAAATTGGTCTACACGGACAAGTTCTGGCCTGGTTTAGATCTTATCTGTCGGAAAGATATCAGTTTGTCTCTGTGAATGGTTTGTCCTCTGACAAATCAACTGTAAATTTCGGTGTTCCTCAAGGTTCCGTTTTAGGACCACTATTGTTTTCACTATATATTTTACCTCTTGGGGATGTTATTCGAAAACATAATGTTAACTTTCACTGCTATGCGGATGACACACAGCTGTACATTTCAATTAAACATGGTGAAGCCCCAAAATTGCCCTTGCTAGAAGAATGTGTTTCAGACATAAGGAAGTGGATGGCTGCAAACTTTCTACTTTTAAACTCGGACAAAACAGAGATGCTTGTTCTAGGTCCCAAGAAACAAAGAGATCTTCTGTTGAATCTGACAATTAATCTTAATGGTTGTACAGTCGTCTCAAATAAAACTGTGAAGGACCTCGGCGTTACTCTGGACCCTGATCTCTCTTTTGAAGAACATATCAAGACCATTTCAAGGACAGCTTTTTTCCATCTACGTAACATTGCAAAAATCAGAAACTTTCTGTCCAAAAATGATGCAGAAAAATTAATCCATGCTTTTGTCACTTCCAGGTTAGACTACTGCAATGCTCTACTTTCCGGCTACCCGGATAAAGCACTAAATAAACTTCAGTTAGTGCTAAATACGGCTGCTAGAATCCTGACTAGAACCAAAATTGTTTATCATATTACTCCAGTGCTAGCCTCTCTACACTGGCTTCCTGTCAAAGCAAGGGCTGATTTCAAGGTTTTACTGCTAACCTACAAAGCATTACATGGGCTTGCTCCTACCTATCTCTCTGATTTGGTCCTGCCGTACATACCTACACGTACGCTACGGTCACAAGACGCAGGCCTCCTAATTGTCCCTAGAATTTTTAAGCAAACAGCTGGAGGCAGGGCTTTCTCCTATAGAGCTCCATTTTTATGGAACGGTCTGCCTACCCATGTCAGAGACGCAAACTCGGTCTCAACCTTTAAGTCTCTACTGAAGACTCATCTCTTCAGTGGGTCATATGATTGAGTGTAGTCTGGCCCAGGAGTGGGAGGGTGAACGGAAAGGCTCTGGAGCAACGAACCGCCCTTGCTGTCTCTGCCTGGCCGGTTCCCCTCTTTCCACTGGGATTCTCTGCCTCTAACCCTATTACAGGGGCTGAGTCACTGGCTTTACTGGGGCTCTCTCATGCCGTCCCTGGAGGGGGTGCGTCACCTGAGTGGGTTGAGTCACTGATGTGGTCATCCTGTCTGGGTTGGCGCCCCCCCCCCTTGGGTTGTGCCGTGGCGGAGGTCTTTGTGGGCTATACTCAGCCTTGTCTCAGGATGGTAAGTTGGTGGTTGAAGATATCCCTCTAGTGGTGTGGGGGCTGTGCTTTGGCAAAGTGGGTGGGGTTATATCCTTCCTGTTTGGCCCTGTCCGGGGGTGTCCTCGGAGTGGGCCACAGTGTCTCCTGACCCCTCCTGTCTCAGCCTCCAGTATTTATGCTGCAGTAGTTTATGTGTCGGGGGGCTAGGGTCAGTTTGTTATATCTGGAGTACTTCTCCTGTCCTATTCGGTGTCCTGTGTGAATCTAAGTGTGCGTTCTCTAATTCTCTCCTTCTCTCTTTCTCTCTCTCGGAGGACCTGAGCCCTAGGACCATGCCCCAGGACTACCTGACATGATGACTCCTTGCTGTCCCCAGTCCACCTGGCTGTGCTGCTGCTCCAGTTTCAACTGTTCTGCCTTATTATTATTCGACCATGCTGGTCATTTATGAACATTTGAACATCTTGGCCATGTTCTGTTATAATCTCCACCCGGCACAGCCAGAAGAGGACTGGCCATCCCACATATGCTCTCTCTAATTCTCTCTTTCTTTCTCTCTCTCGGAGGACCTGAGCCCTAGGACCATGCCCCAGGAATACCTGACATGATGACTCCTTGCTGTCCCCAGTCCACCTGACTGTGCTGCTGCTCCAGTTTCAACTATTCTGCCTTATTATTATTCGACCATGCTGGTCATTTATGAACATTTGAACATCTTGACCATGTTTTGTTATAATCTCCACCCGGCACAGCCAGAAGAGGACTGGCCACCCCACATAGCCTGGTTCCTCTCTAGGTTTCTTCCTAGGTTTTGGCCTTTCTAGGGAGTTTTTCCTAGCCACCGTGCTTCTACACCTGCATTGCTTGCTGTTTGGGGTTTTAGGCTGGGTTTCTGTACAGCACTTTGAGATATCAGCTGATGTACGAAGGGCTATATAAATAAATTTGATTTGATTTGATTTTGTGATGTGTGTTTTGTCCTATATTTTTCTTAATTTGAAATAAAATTTTTATCCCAGCCCCCGTCCCCGCAGTATGCCTTTTGCCTTTTGGTAGGCCGTCATTGTAAATAATAATTTGTTCTTAAGTGACTTGCCAATTTAAATAGATTTTGGCCACATATAAATTACGCCAAATCACATATCTACTGTAGCATTGATTGAACTGGTCCTGTCAACATCATACTTTCAAAATCTTAGCTAGCAGTCATCATCATGAATCAAGTCGACATTCTGCTGGCAAATACTTCTTAATCCCTGTCAGAGAAATAATGAAGAGAAATTATAGATTAAACATATTGGTGCTCATCGGCCATTGGACATAAACATTACACAACAAGTTGGAAATCGCAAATGTTTTGGAAGGAATCAGTGGCTAACTGAAAGCATTGCAAAGCAATCATTAGCCTGCTATTCAGTGGAGTTGCTGTGTGGTCCCTAGTCTAAGACTAAGGGTCTCTTTTTCTAGTTTAAAATTATAAACATTCAACATTTGCCATGATGTCAATGAAGCATGATTTGTGCCGCGCTCAAAACAAATGCCAGACTTTGATGACAAAGTTTGATGACAAAATTTGCCCACGAGGGACCGCCGCGCCACCTTCCTGTCTAAGTGAGCACAGCAAAACAAGAGGAGTCCAAAAATGTATTGTATGCTGCTGCATAAATTCTGTAATATGCCAGGGAGATGTATACTGTAGCTTAGAAAGTAATACTAAGTGTATGTTGTGTAGTAAGCTGTTAGTAGCCCATGTGCCTCACCCTAATAATTTGGTTTATTTTCACCGCTTAATTTTGCCTACGTTTCTGACTTGGTGGTGCAACATATAGCCTATTTTTGAGAAATGTAATCATCAAATATTGTAAGAGCTTTCATTGTCTGCTTATATGCCCCCTTTATTTATCCTCCAGTTCTGACTTTGTATGCAGGGAGAACACTGTAAGAACGGCCCATGTTCGGAATTCTTTTGCTGTACATTTCAAAAGTGCTGACCAAATAGTTATACTGACTATGTCCGTTGTAGCTCGCTCATTAATGTCTTAAGAGGCAATCCGTGATTTTTATTATCTGCTTGTCTTCCCCTTATGCCATAGTTTGTACATCTCAATTGTCCAAAAAAAAAACACATTTGTTAAGGCAAGTCAGCCATATCAGCTATGTTTTTTTTTAAAGGCAGTAAATGAGACTGAATGAACGGTTTTGCTGCCAGACAAGGCTCTGCTGATAGCCAGGTGTAGCAGTGGTAAGGTGTTGGGACTGCTGTTGGGACTCTGCTGTTGGGACAGCTTTATGTAGGCCCTAACAGTTTGTGGGCACCGTTTGTCACTGTTATAGTGCAATTAGTGTATGTGTGTGTCAATGTAGATCTGTGTACGTTACTCACAGGGTGTGTATGTTGACACAGGACAGGTTGTCTGACTGTTTTAACTTCTCTAACTCAGGCTTTAGCTAACCTCTAAACACATATGTAATATGCTCTACCATAGAAATGTGTGTTTACAACAACCCAGTAGTCAGTAGCAGTGCAACAGCCATAAACAGGCATAGCAGGCGAGCTGATTACTTATGAAGGACGACAGTGGTTTGTTTATTCCCTGACTGTCGCTGCATGTTTAACCACTTATGACATCATCAGCTCACCTGGGCATCACCTCTGGTCCTGTGTTGGCTGGTCCACAGCTAGCCATGCATAACACTTCACTGAACATTACTGTGACAGGTTGGGCTGAGGCAGCAAAGACTCACACGCACCCAGGCACGCACGCACGCACACACCACCCCTTTCCCTCTAGACCTGCTTGTCTTTTATCATGCTATACTTAACAGGTAGAATTACTTATTCTCTCTCTCTCTCTCTCTCTATCTCTCTCTGTCTCTCTCTCTCTCTCTCTCTCTGTCTCTCTGTCTCTGTCTCTGTCTCTCTCTTTCTCTCTCTCTCTCTCTCTTTCTCTCTCTCTCTCTCTCTCTCTCTCTCTCTCTAATACACACATACACTCTGTCTCCTTGTATTCTGTCTTGCATCACAAATACATCACAAATATACAAGTAAGACTTTTTGTCTTGGATCTGTTGAGATGTCACAGGTTAAAGGGATGCATCGCTCTCTCTCCTTCTCCCTGCAGCGCTGATGAGAGATTTGATGCCACCTTCCACACCAACGTGCTGGTCAATGCGTCGGGTTACTGCCAGTACATCCCCCCGGGCATCCTGAAGAGTACCTGCTATATAGACGTGCGCTGGTTCCCCTTCGACGTCCAGAAGTGTGACCTGAAGTTTGGCTCGTGGACCCACAACGGCTGGCTGCTGGACCTGCAGATGCTGGACGTGGACACGTCTACCTACATACCCAATGGAGAGTGGGACCTCGTGGGTACGATGTGGTTAATCTCTCTCTCAGCATGTATGTCCATGCCTCTGTCGTTATCTCTATAGAGGTGGGTGGGAATGGGGTTGTGGGAGAGGGGGTGGGGCTGTCACCCCAGCCAGTTGCGACCCATCTGGGCCAGTGGAGGGTCCCTGAGGGGGGTGTCTGCGTATGGGGGTGGGGGGGGGGGGGGGGGGTTGTCAGACCTGATCCCGATGGCACATTTCATGTTTCCTCCACACTGCCAGAGAGGGCATGTTACTGGGATTAACTCTGCTTAGCAAAATGAACACGTGTTTGAGAATGTGTGGAGATCCCCATCCTGTGTTATTTGTTGCCTGTATGTCCTTTGAAATGTGTGGTTTGTGTGGTTCGTACTTGTGTGGCTCGTACTTGTGTGTGTCAAAGAAAATGTGAACAGTCCATCGTTGAATCAATGTAAATGCAGTGATTTTGAATCCCCCCTCTGTGTTTCTTAATGTGTGTGTGTGTGTCTCCTAGGAGTCCCTGCCAAGCGTAATGAGCTGTACTATGACTGCTGTAAGGAGCCCTATCCTGACGTCACCTTCACCGTCACCATGCGAAGACGAACCCTCTATTACGGTCTCAACCTGCTCATCCCCTGTGTCCTCATCTCTGGCCTGGCCCTGCTGGTCTTTCTGCTGCCCGCTGACTCCGGAGAGAAGATCTCCCTGGGTAAGGAAGGAACGCCGGGAAGCCATCTTGGATTTTTGTATGTTACGGAGTACTATCTATACTGGACTTCTGTCAGGTTTATTAATAGATATCGCAGGGTCAGCAGTTACCTGTAATCTCTCCCAATTGGTAACTTGCCTAAACTGTCAGTCTAACAAGTCAGTTTAGCCAAGAGGTTATAAGTCTGACAATCTTATCTCGCTCGCTCTACCAGAATTTTGCCGGAGGTACAGCCGACTAGTGCTGTCTAACGCTACTGTACCAAGTAATTTTTTTAATATATTTTTTACAAATTAATATTTGGGGTCAAAGTATCGATATAATATTGTCCAAAATATTATTGCGATATGTAGCTGTATACATATTTCAAATCAAATCAAAGTGTATTTGTCACGTGTGCCGAATACAACAGGTGTAGAGTGAAATGCTTACAGGCTCTAACCAATATTGCAAAAAAGGTATTAGGTGAACAATAGGTAAGTAAAGAAATAAAAACAACAGTAAAAGACAGGCTATATACAGTAGCGAGGCTATAAACAGTAGAGAGGCTATATATAGTAGAGAGGCTACGTACAGTAGCGAGGCTACGTACAGTAGCGAGGCTATGTACAGTAGTGAGGCTATGTACAGTAGCGAGGCTACGTACAGTAGCGAGGCTACATACAGTAGGGAGGCTACATACAGTAGCCAGGCTACATACAGTAGGGAGGCTACATACAGTAGCGAGGCTACATATAGTAGCGAGGCTATATACAGTAGAGAGGCTATATACAGTAGCGAGGCTATAAACAGTAGAGAGGCTATATACAGTAGCGAGGCTACGTACAATAGCGAGGCTACGTACAGTAGTGAGGCTACGTACAGTAGGGAGGCTACATACAGTAGGGAGGCTACATACAGTAGGGAGGCTACGTACAGTAGCGAGGCTATGTACAGTAGGGAGGCTACGTACAGTAGGGAGGCTACATACAGTAGCGAGGCTACGTACAGTAGCGAGGCTACGTACAGTAGCGAGGCTATATACAGTAGAGAGGCTATGCACAGTAGCGAGGCTACGTACAGTAGCGAGGCTACGTACAGTAGCGAGGCTATGTACAGTAGCGAGGCTATATACAGTAGCGAGGCTATATACAGTAGAGAGGCTACATACAATAGCGAGGCTACATACAGAAGCGAGGCTATAAACAGAAGCGAGGCTACATACAGTAGGGAGGCTACATACAGTAGCGAGGCTATATACAGTAGCGAGGCTACATACAGTAGTGAGGCTATATACAGTAGCGGGACTATAAAAGTAGCGAGGCTACATACAGACACCGGTTAGTCAGGCTGATTGAGGTAGTATGTACATCTAGATATGGTTAAAGTGACTATGCATATATGATGAACAAAGAGTAGCAGTAGCGTAAAAGAGGAGTTGGTGGGTGGTGGGACACAATGCAGATAGCCCGGTTAGCCAATGTGTAGGAGCACTGGTTGGTTGGCCCAATTGAGGTAGCGTGTACATGAATGTATAGTTAAAGTGACTATGAATATATGCTAAAAAGAGAGTAGCAGCAGTGTAAAAGATGGGTTGGAGGAGGCACACAATGCAAATAGTCCGGGTAGCCATTTGATTACCTGTTCAGGAGTCTTATGGCTTGGGGGTAAAAACTGTTGAGAAGCCTTTTTGTCTTAGACTTTGCACTCCAGTACCGCTTGCCATGCGGTAGTAGAGAGAACAGTCTATGACTGGGGTGGCTGGGGTCTTGACAATTTTTAGGGCCTTCCTCTGACACCGCCTGGTGTAGAGGTCCTGGATGGCAGGCAGCTTAGCCTCAGTGATGTATTAAGCCGTATGCACTACACTCTGTAGTGCCTTGCGGTCAGAGGCTGAGTAATTGCCATACCAGGCAGTGATGCAACCAGGATGCTCTCGATGTTGCAGCTGTAGAACCTTTTAAGGATCTCAGGACACATGCCAAATATTTTTAGTTTCCTGAGGGGGAATAGGCTTTGTCGTGCCCTCTTCACGACTGTCTTGGTGTGTTTGGACCATTCTAGTTTGTTGGTGATGTGGACACCAAGGAACTTGAAGCTCTCAACTTGCTCCACTACAGCCCCATCGATGAGAATGGGGGCGTGCTCGGTCCTCCTTTTTCCTGTAGTTCACAATCATCTCCTTAATATTGGTTACGTTGAGGGATAGGCTGTTATTCTGGCACCACCCGGCCAGGTCTCGGATCTCCTCCCTAGTGTGGCTGTCTCGTCGTTGTCGGTGATCACTGTTGTCGTCTGCAAGCTTAATGATGGTGTCGGAGTCGTGTCTGGCCATGCAGTCGTGGGTGAACAGGGAGTACAGGAGAGGACTGAGCATGCTCCTCTGGGGAGCTCCAGTGTTGAGGATCAGCGTGGCAGATGTGTTGCTACCTACCCTCACCACCTGGGGGTGGCCCGTTAGGAAGTCCAGGATCCAGTTGCAGAGGGAGATGTTTAGTCCCAGGATCCTTAGCTTAGTGATAAGCTTTGCGTGTACTATGGTGTTGAACGCTGAGCTGTAGACAATGAATAGCATTCTCACATAAGTGTTCCTTTTGTCCAGGTGGGAAAGGGCAGTGTGGAGTGCAATAGAGATTGCATCATCTGTGGATCTGTTTGGGCGGTATGCAAATTGGAGTGGGTCTAGGGTTTCTGGGATAATGGTGCTGATGTGAGCCATTGCCAACCTTTCAAAGCACTTCATGGCTACGGACATGAGTACTACGGGTCTGTAGTCATTTAGGCAGGTTGCCTTTGTGTTCTTGGGCACAGGGACTATGGTTGTCTGCTTGAAACATGTTGGTATTACAGACTCAATCAGGAACATGTTGAAAATGTCAGTGAAGACAACTGCCAGTTGGTCAGCACATGCCCGGAGCACACGTCCTGGTAATGCGTCTGGCCCCGAAGCCTTGTGTATGTTGACCTGTTGAAAGGTCTTACTCACGTCGGCTATCGGAGAGCGTGAACACACAGTTGTCCGGAACAGCTGATGCTCTCATGCATGCCTCAGTGTTGCTTGCCTCGAAGCGAGCATAGAAGTGATTTAGCTCGTCTGGTAGGCTCGTGTCACTGGGCAGCTCACGGCTGTGCTTCACTTTGTAGTCTGTAATAGTTTGCAAGCCCTGCCACATAAGACAAGCATCGGAGCCGGTGTAGTATGATTCAATCTTAGCCCTGTATTGACGCTTTGGCTGTTTGATGGTTCGTCGCAGGGCATAGCAGGATTTATTGTAAGCTTCCGGGTTAGAGTCCCGCACCTTGAAAGCGGCAGCTCTACCCTTTAGCTCAGTGCGAATGTTGCCTGTAATCCATGGCTTCTGGTTGGGGTACGTACGTTCAGTCACTGTGGGGACGACATCCTCAATGCACTTATTGATAAAGCCAGTGACTGATGTGATGCCATCGGAAGAATCCCGGAACATGTTCCAGTCTGTGATAGCAAAGCAGTCCTGTAGTTTAGCATCTGCTTCATCTGACCACTTTTTTATAGACCGAGTCACTGGTGCCTCCTGCTTTAATTTTTCTTGTAAGAAGGAATCAGGAGGATAGAGTTGTGCTCGGATTTACCAAATGGAGGGCGAGGGAGAGCTTTGTATGCATCTCTGTGTGTGGAGTACAGGTGATCTAGAATTGTTTTCCCTCTGGTTGCACATTTAACATGTTGATAGAAATTTGGTAGAACTGATTTAAGTTATTTTCCCCGATCACTAATAGAAATGTGTGTTTACAACAACCCAGTAGTCAGTAGCAGTGCAACAGCCATAAACAGGCACAGCAGGCGAGCTGATTACTTATGAAGGACGACAGTGGTTTGTTTATTCCCTGACTGTCGCTGCATGTTTAACATCTTATGACATCATCAGCTCACCTGGGCATCACCTCTGGTCCTGTGTTGGCTGGTCCACAGCTAGCCACGCATAACACTTCACTGAACATTACTGGGACAGGTTGGGCTGAGGCAGCAAAGACTCACACGCACCCAGGCACGCACGCACGCACACACCACCCCTTTCCCTCTAGACCCGCTTGTCTTTTATCATGCTATACTTAACAGATAGAAGGACTTATTCTTGCTCTCTCTCTCACTTTCTCCCTCTCGCTTTCTCTGTCTCTCTCTCTGTCTCTCTGTCTGTCTCTGTCTCGCTCTCTCTCTGCCTCTTTCTCTCTGTCTCTCTGTATGTCTCTGTCTCGCTCTCTCTCTGCCTCTGTCTCTCTGTCTCTCTCCAGGTATCACGGTCTTGCTCTCTCTAACAGTCTTCATGCTACTGGTTGCTGAGATCATGCCCGCCACCTCAGACTCTGTGCCTCTCATCGGTGGGTTCTGTGTGTGTGTGTGTGTGTGTGTGTGTGTGTGTGTGTGTGTGTTATATACATTACCCTCTGTCCTCTTATGGTTTTGTTTGATTGGCTGTGCATTAGTGAGTGTAAAGCCAGAGAGTGTGTGTTTGTATTAATGTGTGTGTGCAAATCTTGTGTCAATGTGTATGTTTATACAGTCTGTGATCCTCTGAGGGCCTCGCTAGGTTTGACTAAGCGGTACATTAATAAGTTATTAATGTCATTGAGGGCTGAGAGCCTATGTACTAGGGTGTTCAATCAAAATCATACAGTACCAATCAAAAGTTTGGACACACCTACTCATTCAAGGGTTTTTCTTTATTTTTACTATTTTCTACATTGTAGAATAATAGTGAAGACATCAAAACTATGAAATAACACATATGTAATCATGTAGTAACGAAACAATTAGCCACCCTTTGCCTTGATGACAGTTTTTCACACTCTTGGCATTCTCTCAACCAGCTTCACATGGAATGCTTTCCCAACAGTCTTGAAGGAGTTCCCACATATGCTGACCACTTGTTGGCTGCCTTTACTTCACTCTGCGCTCCAACTCATCCCAAATACATCTCAATTGGGTTGAGGTCAGGTGATTGTGGAGGCCAGGTCGTCTGATGCAGCACTATATCACTCCTTCTTGGTCAAACAGTCATTTGGGTCATTGTCCAGTTGAAAATCAAATGTTAGTCCCACTAATCTCAAACCAGATTGGATGTGAAATGTCAATGGAGCACTGAGCATATACTCTACCAAGCCTTTTTGTTTTCAAAGCCCTTTACATTGATTATCAAAAAGAAGGGAGGACCAAGGCACTCTGCATATCATTCATTAAAATGCCTTTATTTGTATGGCTTTGTTCAATGGATACAAAATGTCAAAAATCTGACGCGTTTCGGCTGAGTCAGATTTTTTTTTCTTCATTCCACCTATTCCACTCCAGCCATTACCACGAGCCCGTCCTCCCCAATGAATGTGCCACCAGCCTCCTGTGATATACGTCCAGTATGTCAGTGTCAATCCCTTAATGTTATGATGGAGCAGGACGGTGTTGGAACTGACGTACACTGGCGATGATACTGTCACCGTTATTAGTAGGCTGTGACAAGCCAGGCTCCCCGTGAGGAGAGGAAGAAGAGCAAGCCAGGCTCCCCGTGAGGAGAGGAAGAAGGGCAAGCCAGGCTCCCCGTGAGGAGAGGAAGAAGAGCAAGCCAGGCTCCCCGTGAGGAGAGGAAGAAGAGCAGAACGAAAGGCTGGATGGTGGGAGGGAGGGAGATGAGTAACCTTTAGGGGCTAAAGTTCTGAGAGAGAACTTCAAAGGCTTCAGCTGCTGTGATGAGACACTCGTGATATGAGGGTAAAACACTCACTAATTCAGCCATCACCTCTCTCTCTAGTGTGGAGGCTTATGAGGAGTGGATGTGTGTGTGTGTCTGTGTCTGTCGACCTATGCAGGTTCTATACATCTTCCTGCAAAATAGTCCTACATTTGTTAACCATGTAAATATCTGTGCATTTGCGCCAGAAACTGTTAGTTGTGTTTATGATGTAATCAATCAGATTTGATGTCCCATTGACCAGCAGGGAGGCTCAGTGCTCAAAAACCTTGAGGAGTCAAATAAAATGAATGATGCCCGTTTTTTCTATGAACTACACAGCGCGTTTGTCTGCCAGTGAGTTATACTTCAGAAGCTGCCTGTACATTTCAGTCTGTTTATACATTATACAGCAGTGCTTCTCACTCCTGCTGCTAGAAGGCCATAGTGTTTGCAGGCTTTTGTTCCAGACCAGCACTAACACACCTGATCCGTCAAATCCACGTTGATGATTAGTCGATTGGTTGAATGTGTTTTTTGGGCCTCGAGACACTGAACCACAGTCAGGGTACTGATGAGGTCCCACTATACCCAAAAAGTGGTAACGTCAGCACCCTCTCTCATCCCCCCCATCCTACCCTTCCCTGGCCTGATCCATCTCTGTGTGTCTCACTCGAACACACTCATGTAGATTTGTGTGTGTGTGTGAATGTGAAGCTGCTGACAGGCTCCGATGGGGATGGGCTGGGTAGAGTTCTAAGTGAAGGGCAGTGTTAGTCAGCACTCTGTAGGTCTGTAGGGGCATCTCTGCACTTCCCACCTCCACTCTGCTGGATTAGACTCTGGCAGGACTCCTATCTGGTGTCTTCATCCAACTCTTCCTTATTAGAATCCAACTCTTCTCCTGGATCCACCTCCTCCTCTTTCTCATACTTATCTTAATTTGTGTTCTGCTTCCGTGTTTTCCTCCTCCTCTTTTCTCCTGCTCTCTCCCTTACCCTTCACCATACTCTTCCTCTGTCTTCTCTATTTCACTCCTCCTCCACTTCCTCTCTTCCTCCCTCCTTCTCCTCCTCCCTCCTCATCTTCTTCTTCCTTCCCATCTTCCTCATCTTCCTCTTCCTAAGCTGACTAGGATAGCCCTAACCCCTGATCCCACAGTGGGTCATGTGCACTTTGCCCTGCTAGCATTTCTTCTTGTCTGAACTGTTTAGCGGTTGTTTGCTAACAGAGAGAGGGAGGGGTGTGTGACTGGCCTGGGAGGCAGCTACAGAGCTGAGATATTTGGGGCGGAACAGTGTTGAGTTAACGCTTGAATGGGGTGAAGCTCCCCTCACATCCCTCCCTGCCTCCCCCCAGTCCCTCCCCTGAGAGAACCCATTCATGATGTGCCCTCAGTGACTCGGCACTAAAGCTCGGTGTTGTTGGCCCTCTCTTCTGTTTTACTGCTGTTATTTTATTGGGTTGCTTGATTTTCCACTGCTATACAACGACACACTCACCTGGCGACCTATTCCCTATTGAGTGCACAGCTTTTGCCATGACCAGTGCCATTTGGGACACACATTCTCCTTTTTCCTTTGGTCAGTGTCTGTATCACGTGTGATGCTACTTTGTTAATGTTTGATGTGGTTGTGGCTTTTGTTTTGTAGCTCAGTACTTTGCCAGTACAATGATGATAGTGGGTCTGTCTGTGGTGGTGACTGTTCTGGTTCTGCAGTTCCATCACCACGACCCACAGGGCGGCAAGATGCCCAGATGGGTGAGTCCCGCTCCCAGTCTTCATCATATCCCTCATCATCATTATCGTTATCATCATCGTCTCCATTGTGTGTGTGTCTCAGTCTCAACCCCCTCTTCTCTCTGTCCAGGTCAGAGTGGTGCTGTTGAACTGGTGTGCCTGGTTTCTGCGAATGAAACAGCCAGGTGAGGAGCGCAAACCCGCTGGCTACCAGTACGGCCACCCTCCCCAGCAACATTCCAGCGCCAGCTCCATCGAGATGGGACCTATGGGCACCGTGATGGGCCTCACCCCGCCCCTCTCCCAGGCCCCCTGCCCCACTGGCACTTCCAATGGCAGCATGAGCCTCTACTTCAGCTACAACGCTGTGGAGAGCCCCCGCTGTCCCACCTCCAGCGACTCCGGCGTGGCGTCGGGGGGACTGGCCCAAGGGACCCCCTGCGAGGAGGCTGAGCCCCCAGGGGGAGGTGCTGGAAGAGGGAGAGGAGGTGGTGGAGGAGGAGGGGGGTTGATCTTTACTCCTCCGGAAGTCTTTCAGATCCTGGAGGAGGTGTCGTATATCGCCCAGCGCTTCAGGGACCAAGATGAGGAAGTGGCGATCTGCAGCGAGTGGAAGTTTGCTGCTGCCGTGGTGGACAGGCTGTGTCTGGTGGCCTTCACTTTGTTCTCCATCATCGGCACCTTCACCATCCTCATGTCTGCTCCCAACTTCTTGGAGGCCGTCACCAAGGACTATCTAAAGAAATAGTGTCAATATATTCAACCGTATAGGCCAGTTTCCCCAAACACAGTGTTGTGTCTTTGGCTATGCCAGATTAAGTGATATGACATGCTATTCTATAAAATAATTTATCCGTAATTAATATTACCTGATTGAGCTAATCATGTAAATGTAATTAACTAGAGAGTCGGGGCACCACGAAATAATATTTATAGAGGTGTTATCTTCCGAATAAAGACCTAGTAATATCTTACATCAATAGCAGTCAATATTAATCATCACGTTAATTCAGTCTCATCTGAAAGTTGTAAATTCTTGGTTATCTTCACGAACCCTGGCTAACAAGTTGAATCAGTTGAAAATTGGGTTTAATAATTGATTTACTAAATACCTAACTAATCACACAGAATTACACATACACATACTCAATCATAACTTGATTACAAATTACGTCGGGCGGAACAGTTACGACAGCTTGTTACACAAAATAAAAGGGGCTGGGTTTGAGTGAAAGAGCGGGAAGACTGAGGAACAAAGGAAAGGGCGAAGCTGTGCTATCGTAAATACAATATCTTATGTATTCTAAATTACCGCCCATTTGGAAAAGGAAAATGCAATAAATATTTACTCTGAGCTGCTCTTCAGTAGGTTGGTGGTAGATGGAAGGCCGTGTTGCCAAACTTTGTCCTTTGAAGAATGTCTCTAGTGGTCAATTGGATACGTTGTAGTAACGTTGTTGTGTGAAAGACGGGATACTCTGTCTGTTCCTTCCTGACCCTCGTTTGCAGCGGCTGTTGCTAACTCAACGGCTAGGCGGTATCACTTCTGTAGTGAATAAGAGTTCAAAGTTCATACCATTCGCAATTATTATCTGTTATTATCTGAACCATTCTGACATCGGACCGTCGTCCTCACATCCTCGGAACAGAAGGTTATATTGTCGTCAAGGCTTTATATAGGAAGGGAGAAACGGGGTGTGTTTCATAGTTTACAACCTATGTCTCTTCACGTGGGCGGGCCACTGAGTCGGGCCTAATTCACTCATGAAAACCCAAATCTCACATTTTAGAAGCTAAAATCACATTTCATCCCATCACAAATCATTTCATATTCAAACATTTAAATTGAACAACAATTCCATGTGAATCCAATAACTCTGATGTGTAGACTTTCTACTGTAGAGTTTATGTCATCTTATCATTGATGAGAATGTCTCAGATGACAACCGAACTGACATCATATTCATTAAGTACCACCGCATATGTTCAATTGGTCGGATTACTAGAATATAGTTAATTTCCCCCCCACCTTCTGATGTTCCCAGAATCTCTGTTAATCAAGGTGTTTGCAAATGTAACATCAGTAGGGTAGAGAGAGGAAAAAGGGGGGGAAGAGGTATTTATGACTGTCATAAACCTACCCCCAGGCCAACGTCATGACAACAGATTAGGCCTAGGTCTGGACTAAGAACAACTTTCAATGGAGAATCTCCATTCAGCATGCTTTGTAGTACAGGACTAGGCCAATGCTGTGTACGGGAAACAAGCCTTACATGTTCTATCCAGATTACTCTGGAGTATATTTGAGAAAATTGATTTTAATGTAAATAGATGTACACTGAACATCAATGCCAGGGTTCTCCATAGTCCCTCTCCTCTGCTTGGATCCAGCTTAACCGAGGTTGTTCCTGTTTGTTGCCATGCCATCCAGATATCTCATTATAATATCAACTTGACCTTTGATCTTTGGATTCCTGGGCATGCATTCTATGACCTTTAGAACTTTACTGGACTCTCTGGACTTTGTGACATTATGTAGCATTGTTAAAGTAACTGTGTAAATACAGAGATGTTTCACTGTGACCAGGACCTTCTTATCGTATTCTAACCATTTTACTTTCACGATATTATAAGTTTGCGTACTGTACATACCCACGGTTTACTTTTTGCTTGTCGATTCTAAATAGCAGCTAACTTTGTCACGGGTGTAGAAGTAGTTGGGTGTCCTCTAGGTCCACAAATGACGTCATTAACTCTGACATTGACTGTGCCACTCTATGATAGCATTGAATGATTTGTGACGTCATGGTGTAAGACTCACATGTACATTAGAAGAGGACTCAACCTTCAACAACCTGCAACAACAGGAGCTATGGAAACAAACCGCTGGACAAAGACATGACCATGCGACTATCAGTGGATACTGAACTACTGCACCGGCTGCTAGACGGAAGAAACTCCTGCTGAGACGGAGGCTGTCCTAATATAAAAAGGTGGTGGGTAGTCTAGCGGTTAAGAGTGTTGGGCCAGTAACCGAAAGGTTGCTGGTTCAAATCCCCCGAGCCGACTAGGTGAAACATCTGTCGATGTTCCCTCTGGATAAGAGTGTCTGTTAAATGACTAAAATGTAGTGTGGACACCGTAATGCCCCCATACATCAAATAACTACAGTAGATCCACGTAGTATTAGTAATTGCAATCAGTTGATAGACATGTGTTGTATATAGGGGAATGAATATAGTGGTGTTACATTAACATGGAGGATGTCTGTCTCTCGTGATAACCTCTGACCTCGTAGAGGTCACTTTGACTAAAGATCACAGGGGCTGACTCTTCCTGTTTTTATTGATTGAAACAAACTCAGATGTCATATTTTGTTTTAATGTGGTATTATTATCCATAAAGACCATGGTATATGAAAGCTCTCAGGGCAGATAGTTAAGTTCAATGACTTATTGACCTGCCTGTCATGTCAGAGAGTAAGTCCGTGTCTGTCTTTTTCTATTAATAACCATTGTTACTGTGTACTGAACATATTCCCCCCACCCCACAGTCAGTCTTCCTCTGTTGTATCGGTTGTCACACTGCTGTCCTTCTCTTCCTGTGATTTCGTTGCACTTCCCTAATAAATCTCCCATGTAGCCCAAGAAAAGATCAACCTGGACTATCAATATGGACATGAATGGGACAGGAGAGGGTCTGACTGGGTGTATATGTGGCCGACCGCCTTGATTCGGTCTTATGTAGCACAATTTGAAACTCTTTTTTTAAATGTTTTTTTTTTTTTACATTTGATAAAAGCAGAGAATCAGAGCTAGAAAATGATATATCATACACTGCATTTGAGGAACAATGGGAAAGTAATTCTGCTTTGAAAGTTGACAAGCTTGTTCTGTCCTAATAACAACAGTCACGCAATCAAGCTAACTGGCTAACGTTGGCTAGCTTGCTAGGTACTTCCAGACACAAACGAGAGAACTGCTCGCCTTAGCAGAGCTGGATAGGCTGTTTTTTTGTTATCCAGAGCGTTGATGAATGCGACTCTGCTGCTGGCAACAATTTACTATTTTTTGCGAATGTTTACGGGTGTTGAGCGTTTGTAAATTCGTCAGTTATTCTGCGATCTGGCACACAGACGAGAGTGCGCTGAAATCGGAGTAGATAGCCAGAGCGAATTTACCAGCTACGTCTATCAACAGTTGTCGCAGTGACATTCTATTGAAATAGTTACTTGCATAGTGGAATCTTTTGTTAAGACATGTAGCTAGCTAGCTAGGTAAGCAATGAAACATAATCCCAACTCGTGATGTTACTACCCTGCATGAATCTGCAGGTAGCTAACCAACCAGCTTCAATGTTAGCTAGCTAACATTAGGCTATAACTAGCAAAGCAAATGGCTCTATGATACGAGTAATACAATCACACACGTATTAGCTAGCTAGCTATCAGAACACTTAACCTGAAATCGAAATTACTTTCTGACAAAAATTAGAAACGTGTAATATCTGAAAATGTAGCTAGCTAGACTATCTTGCCCGTATACCTCATAGATGGACGCTTCTCCCTGTCAAGGATGCCATGGTTGCCCTTAGTTTGAAGATGTAATACGGAGACTGGTGTTTACTCCATCTCCTTAGCTATCATAGTCTAATTCCACTGATTTCAAAACTCGGCCCTCCAAAAAGTGAAGAGAAACACTTATGCAGTTCTACGACGCAATACATTTTTTTAAAGCAGCGTTAGACAGGATTACCTACACAAACTGACCAGCTCAAATAGATAGAAGCATGCTATATGGCAGACCAATCCCAACTCATCTATCGACATGTCCAGCCCACTAATTTTTTCAGCCAATCATAGCGGGAAGGTTGCTGACTTTTCCTGTGGCTAAACCAACTAGGGTCGTAATTTTGAATTTAAAAAAAGTTTATGTTCAAACAGCTCTCCTGTGAAGTAGTGACCCGCGACATATGCCTAGTTTCCTGAAACAAGTCACATATGGGCCTACTGGGTGTATATGGGCTGACTGGGACTTAGACCATGGAAATATTTAAATATCCAAGGGATCTCTCCATATTGCAGGCCAATCATTATTAGCAGGTTTAGGTAAGTTACTTTCCAAATGTAATCTGTTACTAGTTACCGGTCTAGAATTGTAATCAGTAACCTGATTTTTGGATTACCCAAACTCAGTAATGTAATCGGATTACTTTCACTTTAAAGAGATACTTTTGTATATGTTTTTAGCCATTAGTTCTGAAAGTAGCGCTCATGAGCTAAAAGTGGTCCCCGAAAATTGTGTACTACGTCACATGCAGATTTGTGCATCACGTCATTGCTCTCGCTCTCACTCTGCTGTATGTGCATGATGTGCCTCTTGCTAGCTGTCACTCAAATGGCGAAGGGCTGAAGTTCATTGGCTGATCTCGAATAGGAAAATGGCGCAGCACAACTTCCAGAAAAACAGTCCCTTTCAACAAGGAATTTTGTGGCTAATTGAGGTAAAACAGTCATTCTGCTCATGGATTATGTATGTATGAACTACACATTAACACAACCAGCCCAAAGCAGGAGGTTTAAAAAATACTTAGTAGTCTTCAGAGTTCCGGAGCATGTCTTTAATAATATCCTCTTCATCCTACCCCCTCCTTTTTCAAACATTCTGTTAAAAATCGCGCAACATTTCAGCGTCCTGCTACTCATGCCAGGAATATAGTATATGCATATGATTAGTATGTGTGGATAGAAAACACTCTGAAGTTTCTAAAACTGGTTAAATCACGGCTGTGACTATAACAGAGCGTGTGTTTCATTGAAAAGCTGGTCACTGAAATGCGCCCCTTTCATGGATTGTTTAAAGGAAACCAAATTTAATATGGAGACGGATGCAATTCCTACAGCTTCCACACGATGTCGCCAAAAACGTCATTTTCATTGACATAAATCCTTTGAGACATTACCAATAGATCCGTCATTCCATCCAGCCTACCTCAATCGATTTTGGAAGATTGAAAAATGGACACTGTTTTCTTGACTAGCTGCTATTGAATACAGATCGCCCAGTAATCAATTTGATCGCTTATTAACGTTTACAAATACCTAAAGTTGGGTTATAAAAGTAGGTTGAAGTGTTTTGTCAAAGAATATAGGCAACTTATATAATTTTTAAACATGACGTTGCGTGTTGGAAGAGAGCTTTTTTCCTGATGCAGACAGGCTATACAAATGGATATTTTGGGCATTCATGGACGGATTTAATCGGGAAAAAGACCAATTTGTGATGTTTATGGGACATATAGGAGTGCCAACAAAGAATATCATCAAAGGTAATGAATGTTTTATATTTTATGTCTGCGTTTTTGTGTAGCGCCGGCTACGCTAATTCTTTTGTTTACGTCGCCTTCAGGCATTTTGGGGTGTTGCATGCTATCAGATAATAGCTTCTCATGCTTTCGCCGAAAAGCATTTTAAAAATCTGACTTGTTGGCTAGATTCACAACGAGTGTAGCTTTAATTCAATACCCTGCATGTGTATTTTAATAAACGTTTGAGTTTTAACGAGTACATTTAGCGTAGCGCATTTGCATTTCCAGGTGCCTACTTGAGACGTCTGCGTCCCAAGTAGGATCAAGAAGTTTAAGAGGCATTAGAAGACAAAAAGGATCCATTAAACACATTTAATGTGTCTTCATAGTGGTCTCTGACTTGGTCAGACTCGCTCAGGTGGAACAAACTTAAAATTGCACCTTTTTTCAATGCTGAATTGAATGTAATTGAGAAAACAGAAAGGTGTCAATGTATTTTTTAAAGTAACAAAAAAAAAAGCAATCCAAAAAGTAATCTAGTTCTTTAATCTGATTAGAATATTTTTGCTGGTAATGTAACTGATCAGTTAGTTTTGTTTGTAATCAGATTACATGTAATCAACCCACACCAGATTATTAGCCTCAATGCCATAGCATTCTACTCTCACTGCTAAAGTAGCTGACCATCCACGAGTCTTGCAACACGTTCACCAATCGAGACCTTGGGACTGTAAGGTTCTGACAATTTTGTCAAAAATGAGTTAGTCACATATAATTGATCTTTAGATGGGTCTTCAGATGACTGTGGAGTTATATTTTTGGAAAAATCATATTTTAAATGTAACAAATGAAAGTTCTATCTGCCTAAAACCATTTGAACTTGGCCCTATAAAGTTCTATCTGCAATCCAATCACAAGCCTGAACAAATACAAATAGACCAATCAGAACACATCTTTGCCATCTCCCTCTAAGTATGGTCTAGGCTAGTGTAGCCAGCAACAAAGGTACCAAGAAAAAAAACAAGTAAATGATGTCACGTTGTTGTTCAGTGATGACAGTAATTAATCTGATGATCAGGATACATAACTTAATGTATTTGATGATTTATTCTGACTATCTTGGTAAAATAGTGTTATTCTATCATTTATGTATTCAAATAGCTACGGTTTTCTTAAACTGATTCAGAAGTGTCATATAGAACCCTGTGGTTGAACCCAGATTGACATTTCAGAGCAATCCCACTGGGCACAGACGTCAGCTCAATGGTCTAATTTTGATTTACATTTACTAATCAAATCATATTCGTTATTCCACATTTATTCAACTTCATCACATTGATTGTTTGGGTTGAAATGACGTAGAAACGTTGTTGATTCAACCAGTTTGCAATTGAACATTCTGTGATTGCACTCCCCTAAAAACATATTTACAAATGTCTCAAGGAAACTGAGGGAAGTCTATGGAGATGAAAACCGTTTCAGATGTGTGAACCCTATATGATTGCCTATACTATGGCTGAACAGTTATTTGCAGAGGAACCCAATGATTGTGGATCAGCGCAACATTTATCAGTATTATGTACTGTGAACGGATTAGCTTGTCTGAAACACCCTAACACAGGCGGGAGGCATAAAATGAACAGACCAGAGGCAGTGGTTGTGATTCCTTTTCTTGTGATTGTTTACTAAACGGGTCTTCTTTCGCCCGACAAAATAACTCCAGTACAGGGTAACATCCAACGCTGAAACACCAGCGTAACAAAACAAATAAACATAAACTAAGCTGTTGACCAAAAGGCCGTGGCCAAAAAAAGGAAAGCAAAACAACAAATGGATACTCCTGTCTTTAAACTATCATCTACACATAACATTTCCAGGAGGAATGCTTCTCTCTACCTACAGTTTCCTGCGAAAGTATTCCCCTCCCTTGGCATTTTTCCTATTTTGTTGCCTTAAAACCTGGAATTAAAATAGATTTTTGTGGAGTTTGTATCATTTGATTTAAAACAACATGCCTATCACTTTGAAGATGCAAAAAATATTTTTTTCCTGTGAAACAAACAAGAAATAAGACAACAAAACAGAAAACTTGAGTGTGCATAACTATTCACCCCCCCCCCCCCCCAAAAGTCAAAACTTTGTAGAACCACCTTTTGCAGAAATCAAAGCTGCAAGTCTCTTGGGGTATGTCTATAAGCTTAGCACATCTAGTCACTGGGATTTTTGCCCATTCTTCAAGGCAAAACTGCTCCAGCTCCTTCAAGTTGGATGGGTTCTGCTGGTGTACAGCAATCTTTAAATCATACCACAGATTCTCAATTGGACTGAGGTCTGGGCTTTGACTAGGCCATTCCAAGACATTTAAATGTTTCCCCTTAAACCACTCAAGTGTTGCTTTAGCAGTATGCTTAGGGTCATTGTGCTGCTGGAAGGTTTCCCTCAAGAATTTCCCTGTATTTTGCGCCATCCATCATTCCTTCAATTCTGACCAGTTTCCCAGTCCCTGCCGATGAAAAACATCCCCACAGCATGATACTGCCACCACCATGCTTCACTGTGGGGATGGTATTCTCAGGGTGATGAGAGGTGTTGGGTTTGCGCCAGACATAGCGTTTTACCTTGATGGCCAAAAAGCTCAATTTTAGTCTTATCTGACCAGAGTACCTTCTTCCATATGTTTGGGGAGTCTCCCACATGCCTTTTGGTGAACACGAAATGTTTGCTCATTCTTTTACTTTAAACAATGTCTTTTTTCTGGCCACTCTTCCATAAAGCCCAGCTCTGTGGAGTGTTTGGCTTAAAGTGGTCCTATGGACAGATTTTCCCATCTCCACTGTGAGGCTTTGCAGCTCCTTCATGGTTATATTTGTTCTCTTTGTTGCCTCTCTGGTTAATGCCCTCCTTGGCCGCCCATCAAAACTCAAGGACCAGGCCTCTCTTGGCAGGTTTGTTGTGGTGCTATATTCTGTCAATATTTTAATAAAGGATTTAATGGTGCTCGTGGGATGTTCAAAGTTTTGGATATTTTTGTATAATCCAACCCTGATCTGTACTTCGCCACAACTTTGTCCCTGACCTGTTTGGAGAGCTCCTTGTTCATCATAGTGCCGCTTTCTTGGTGGTGCCCCTTGCTTAGTGGTGTTGCAGACTTCGGGGGCTTTTAGAACAGGTGTATATATACTGAGATCATGTGACAGATCATGTGACACTTAGATTGCACACAGGTGGGCTTTATTGAACTAATTATGTGACTTCTGAAGGTAATTGGTTGCACCAGATCTTATTTAGGGGCTTCATAGCAAAGGAGGTGAATACATATGCACACACCACTTATCTGTTTTTAAAAAAATGTATTCATTAAAATAAGTAAAAAATCATTTCACTTCACCAATTTGGACTATTTTGTGTATGTCCATTACATGAAATCCAAATAAAATTAAATATAAATTACAGGTTGTAATGAAACAAAATAGGGGAAAAAAGGGGGGTGAATGCTTTGGCAAGGCACTATATAGCCTGCCTGGGTTAACAGAGAGACAAGGTTCCCCAGTAAAATAAGCTTTCTCTAAGGTATGAAAATCCGACAACCTAACCTACTCCCAATTCTCTCCCAGCTCCTCTCCTGGCACCTCTATAGAATATAGAAGAAGACACAAAGCAATTAGTGGGCCAAGCTGTGTACTAATTGGCTTTCCACTGAGTACCTACCCCCTGAGGAGGGTGCTGTCGCGTCATCTTCCTCTGGCTGGTCACTGAACCTTCGCAGTATGCAACAATTGCACAGCCATATTGTACAGGCGACACTAAAGTGACATAGAATGGAAAACTGCCGCTGTGCTGCCTCTATCCATTCTATTTCTATGACCTCAACCTCTGACATCACTTGGGTTCTGTTCTGCCTCTGCAACTCCAATCTGTTCTAGTGGGCCCAGTACTGTTGAAAGTGATGTTCAATGATCTTTCAGGTTGTTGTATATTCAGCCCACTTGACATTTCAGAGAACTTAGTACCCCACTGATGGTACTCCCAAAGTATAATGATGTATAAAGCTTAGCGAGCTGAGAGGGATTATCGATAGTTGAGGATTAGACAGTTAAAACAGTCCGTCACAAACTGCCATGGCCACATACGCTCAGGGGAAGTTGGTATGACTGTCCAGAAATTCTAGGCCCAGTCGTTAGAGTGTAATATAGGCCAGGCATTCCCATGCCTTGATAGGAACCCCTCTGTGCGCACCATTGAGTTCGTTGTGTGCCAAGATCACCATCACGGTCGTCGTGTTGTAGAGGATTGTGCGTGTGTGTGTCTGCCCATGTGAGTAAGAGATAGGGATGATGTTTTAAAAGGGTTTTAAAGGCTCTGTGTTTATGGTTAGTGGAGGATTTAACAGCCAGATGACAGTGTGTGTTTTATTGGAAGATTTACCTCCACCCTCCCCAACACCATAGATGACACATGAGAGAGATGGAAAGAGGGGAGAGAAAGAAAGGGAAGAGAGGGTGGGGGAGAAAAAGATGGAGAGAGTGAGAGAGATGAAGAGAGATTTGAAAGTAGGGAAAGGGAGTACCTCAGAAAGACATTGAATAGGGTAGTAAAGAACATTTCTACTGATGCAGTGATCATCTTAAAATTACTGATCATCTCTAGGATAAAGATAAGACTGGGCTCTGGCTGTGGCTGTGTGTGTGTGTGTGTGTGTGTGTGTGTGTGTGTGTGTGTGTGTGTTTGTCAGTGTGTGTGCCTGTGTGTTTGACAAGGCTGTGGGTTAGCTGAGTTGAAGCTGATGCTAGCGAGCTAACCTTTAACCCTCCTTGCCTGCTTCTCTGCAGCATTGCCTAAGGGAATGGAGGGATGTAGAGAGGGAGAACGGGTGTGTCAAACTGACACTTATATAACTCACATCCCACACACACAAACACACACATGTTCCTCAATAAAGTAGCTATCAGCAAAGTCAGAGCTAGTAAGGGGGACATTTTTCAAAAGGAAGTGTTAGTTCACAAAAGACACACACACACACACAAAATACTTTATTTGAATCCACCAATCAAATGTACATAAAAAAAAGCCTGTGAACGTTGCCAAGAGTGCCAAATATCAGCTTGCACCTACACCCGAGGCTCTCCAAGCGTGCCACGGGGGGCTGGTATATAAGAAGCTGATCGGCAAAGGCCTGCTCCATGTAGCCGTCCATCCCTTTCCTCGCCCCAACCTGGGATTGAACCAGGGAACCTCTGAAGACAGATGATATATTATGCCAGCATTATGTGACTTGTGTGTTCGCTTTGGTGTTCGTCAGTTTTTCATTTTTGTTTTTTTACGTCTGTTCGATCACAAAACGTTTTCTTGAGCCAAGTCGAAGTTTGGTAGCCGAAGTCTACGCCCCCTTCATCTGTGAGTTGTCAACAGTACTTCTCCCACAGGAGTGGGATAATATGGACAGGATTCTTAATTTTTTTTTTTTTGAAGCAAAGGTATTTTTAAGGGAGTTCTGCTATGGGCAAACCCAACCTAGTATGCTGGGCGGCTTAATGCACACACTAGCAACAGTCATCAAAATAGTTCAAAAGTAAAAACAGTTATAATAAATGAAACAGTTGGACAATGGATGAAGATACTCCAAACGTTTAGAATTGTTTTTTTCCCCTTCAGATATTGACTGAATTATAGCACACACATTTTTACTTGCTGGGACAAATAATGGAGTTCAGTGATTTTGGCGGGAATTCAGGTATTCAATTTATTGTCAAATTTCACTTTTGTTTTCTTAGAATGCAGTCATATATATAAAAATACACATATTCTAATAGTATGAGTTTTTTTATTAGTATTTTAAAGAACGTTATTTGTGCCTAATTTGCATAAATACAATGGGTGGAACAGGGCTGCAAACGCCCAAAACTTGCCTACCTACAATCACCTGCCCAGCCTCATTAATTCATCAAGTGTGTCAATAGCAGGATACCCTCGGTTTATAGATCAACACGCTTGGCTCTAGATTACACCTATCTATACATACTTTACATTGTTTGTGAGATCAGACATATTTTTTCAACTTTTTTCAATTCTACAAAAAATGTAAAGCCATCAAAATAAAGTTCTTTCTCCTCTTCCTTGTGTGTCAAGACGGTGCGGACTAAGTTTTAGTGTTCTTATAGATGCAACAGAAGGACAATGTACCTTCAGAAAGTATTCATACCAGTTGACATATTCCACGTTGTGCTACAGCCTGAATTCAAAATGGATTAAATCTATTTTTTTGTTCTCACCCATCTACACACAATAGCCCATTATGACAAAGTGAAAACATCTTTGGAAAGGTATTGAAAATGAAATACAGAATTCTCTCATTTACATAAGTATTCACACCCGAGTCAAAACATGTTAGAATCGCCTTTTGCAGTGATTACAGCGGTGAGTCTAAGAGCATTGTGCATCTGGATTGTACAATATTTGCACGTTATTCTTCTTAAAATTCATCCTGCTCTGTCAAATTGGTTGTTGATCATTGCTAGACAGCTATTTTCAAGTATTGGCATAGATTTTCAAGCAGATTTAAGTCAAAACTGTAACTTGGCCACTCAGGGACATTCAATGTCGTCTTGGTAAGCAACTTCAGTGTATACAGTGCCTTGCGAAAGTATTCGGCCCCCTTGAACTTTGCGACCTTTTGCCACATTTCAGGCTTCAAACATAAAGATATAAAACTGTATTTTTTTGTGAAGAATCAACAACAAGTGGGACACAATCATGAAGTGGAACGACATTTATTCGATATTTCAAACTTTTTTAACAAATCAAAAACGGAAAAATTGGGCGTGCAAAATTATTCAGCCCCCTTAAGTTAATACTTTGTAGCGCCACCTTTTTCTGCGATTACAACTGTAAGTCGCTTGGGGTATGTCTCTATCAGTTTTGCACATCGAGAGACTGAAATTTTTTCCCATTCCTCCTTGCAAAACAGCTCGAGCTCAGTGAGGTTGGATGGAGAGCATTTGTGAACAGCAGTTTTCAGTTCTTTCCACAGATTCTCGATTGGATTCAGGTCTGGACTTTGACTTGGCCATTCTAACACCTGGATAAGTTTATTTTTGAACCATTCCATTGTAGATTTTGCTTTATGTTTTGGATCATTGTCTTGTTGGAAGACAAATCTCCGTCCCAGTCTCAGGTCTTTTGCAGACTCCATCAGGTTTTCTCCATCCATCTTCTCATCAATTTTAACCATCTTCCCTGTCCCTGCTGAAGAAAAGCAGGCCCAAACCATGATGCTGCCACCACCATGTTTGACAGTGGGGGTGGTGTGTTCAGGGTGATGGCTGTGTTGCTTTTACGCCAAACATAACGTTTTGCATTGTTGCCAAAAAGTTAAATTTTGGTTTCATCTGACCAGAGCACCTTCTTCCACATGTTTGGTGTGTCTCCCAGGTGGCTTGTGGCAAACTTTAAACGACACTTTTTATGGATATCTTTAAGAAATGGCTTTCTTCTTGCCACTCTTCCATAAAGGCCAGATTTGTGCAATATACGACTGATTGTTGTCCTATGGACAGAGTCTCCCACCTCAGCTGTAGATCTCTGCAGTTCATCCAGAGTGATCATGGGCCTCTTGGCTGCATCTCTGATCAGTCTTCTCCTTGTATGAGCTGAAAGTTTAGAGGGAAGGCCAGGTCTTGGTAGATTTGCAGTGGTCTGATATTCCTTCCATTTCAATATTATCGCTTGCACAGTGCTCCTTGGGATGTTTAAAGCTTGGGAAATCTTTTTGTATCCAAATCTGGCTTTAAACTTCTTCACAACAGTATCTCGGACCTGCCTGGTGTGTTCCTTGTTCTTCATGATGCTCTCTGCGCTTTTGACGGACCTCTGAGACTATCACAGTGCAGGTGCATTTATACGGAGACTTGATTACACACAGGTGGATTGTATTTATCATCATTAGTCATTTAGGTCAACATTGGATCATTCAGAGATCCTCACTGAACTTCTGGAGAGAGTTTGCTGCACTGAAAGTAAAGGGGCTGAATAATTTTGCACGCCCAATTTTTCAGTTTTTGATTTGTTAAAAAAGTTTGAAATATCCAATAAATGTCGTTCCACTTCATGATTGTGTCCCACTTGTTGTTGATTCTTCACAAAAAAATACAGTTTTATATCTTTATGTTTGAAGCCTGAAATGTGGCAAAAGGTCGCAAAGTTCAAGGGGGCCGAATACTTTCGCAAGGCACTGTATTTGGCCTTGTGTTTGAGGTTATTGTCCTGCTGAAAGGGGAATTTGTCTCCTAGTGTCTCCTGTAAAGCAGACTGAACCAGGTTTTCCTCTTTGATTTTGCCTGTGCTTAGCTCTATTCCATTTCTTCTTATCCTAAAAAAAACTCCATAGTCCTTGCCGTACTGTATACACATAACATGATGCAGCCACCACCATGCTTGAAAATATGAAGAGTGGTACTCAGTGATGTGTTGTGTTGGATTTGCCCCAAACATAACACTTTGTATTCAGGACATAAAGTTAATTTCTTTGCCACATTTCATGCAGTTTTACTTGAGTGCCTTGTTGTAAACAGGATGCATGTTTTGGAATGTTTTTATTTTGCACAGGCTTCCTTCTTTTCACTCTCATTTAGGTGTTCTGGAGTAACTACAATGTTGTTGATTCAGCCTCAGTCCTCTCTTATCACAGCCATTAAACTGTCGTTGCTTGAAAGTCACCATTGGCCTCATGGTGAAATCCCTGAACGGTTTCCTTCCTCTCCGGCACCTGAGTTAGGAAGGACACCTGTATTTTTGTAGTGACTGGGTGTATTGATACACCATCCAACATTTAATTAACCCACTAGAGTCGATTGACGCCGGTGCGTCAATCTAAATAAAATAAAAATTAAATCCCCATCAAAATCATTCAGTTTAAGCTAGAGATACTCATTATATTGGATGCGTTTCAATCCACCGCATCCGCCAGTGTTGCACTTCACAGAGCTAGGAGCGGTGTTTGACAGACCATGAAAATCGGTCTTCATTGTTTGTGAGATCAGACATAATATCACTATAATCCGAGTGTTCATTTTCTGCAGTTGCTTTCATTTCAGTGCATCTAATTTATAAACATTTAACACTGTATTCAATTAACTTTTTTCCATTCTACAAATAAAAAACATA
Source organism: Oncorhynchus clarkii lewisi (assembly GCF_045791955.1). Lineage (NCBI taxonomy): Eukaryota > Metazoa > Chordata > Actinopteri > Salmoniformes > Salmonidae > Oncorhynchus > Oncorhynchus clarkii. Next base: position 31,940,926 of record NC_092177.1, on the reverse strand, counting down.
ATAAATAAAATCGGTCTTCTCACTTAAATGTCCGAACGGTTTGACCTACGAACTATTATGACCCCTTTATGGAAAGGGGAGACTCTCATGATGGTTTTCTCCGTTTTGCTCTAGGACCCCCACACGTGTCACGGGACTCGTCTGTAGGCAACCGGTACGGTTAACAAAAATAACTAATGGAAGTATGAGGGTAGTTTTGTGCCTTCCCAAAAAAGTGGTTAAATATGTTTAAAAAAAAAAATCAAATATTTCCCCCGCAAAATGATTTCTTCATATCGCCTAGATTTAGGACAGACACTTCAAAACCTTGTTTCTTATGATTTTTATTTTTTACTCCCTTTTTTACATTTATGAATGTCTTATTCAATGCGTTTCTAAGGGCTTTAGTAGTAAAGGTCAACTTCAATATTTTATTTTAAAAAATAAAAAATTATACATATAAAATTAGTATTTTTTTTAGACCTAAAGGGGTCCTAAAATTCCAAATCAAATGGCTAAATCATCCATAGTTAGAGCATCTTAAAACAATTCCATATGTCAGCCCCCCCTAACGTCTTTAGACTCTAAATAATTAATAACTTCACCATGTTCAAAGGGATATTCAATGTATGCTTATATTTTTACCCATCTACCAAACGTTGCCCTTCTTTGCGAGGCATTGGAAAACCTCACTGGTCTTTGTGGTTGAATCCGTGTTTGAAATTCACTGTTCGACTGAGGGACCTTACAGATAATTGTATGTGTGGGGTACAGAGATGAGGTAGTCATTCAAAAAAAATCATGTTAAACACTATTAGTCCATATAACTCATTAAGTGACTTGTTAAGCAGATTTTTGCTCCTGAACTTATTTAGGCTTGCCATAACAAAGGGCTTGAATACTTATTGACTCAAGACATTTCAGCTTTTCATTTTGTATTAATTTGTGAGAAATTCTAAAAAATATAATTCCACTTTGACATTATGGGGTATTGTGTGTAGGCCAGTGGTACCAAATCTCAATTTAATCCATTTTAATTCCGGGTGTAACACAACAAAATATTGAAAAAGTCAAGGTGTGTGAATACTTTCTGAAGGCACTGTATTCCATTGAGTACATTTCAGCCCTTAACGGGGTGTGTTTGACAGGTCATTACAATTATTTCCGCGGTTGTAACGTTAAACGGGAAAAAACGACAGGCACAAGCAAGAGTATGAAAGAGTCACAGGAGTCAAATGAAAGCAATCAATCCAGTGAGATTTAAGTGCCAGGTGGATTTTTCACCCCTCAAACACAGGAAATAGACAGCTGAAAGACAGATCCTCAGATGGGCGGGGCATGCATGTTGCTCGTGACACACACACGCACCTGATCAAATCAAATTTTAGTAGTCACATGCGCCGAATACAACAACCTTACAGTGAAATGCTTATTTACGAGCCCCTAACCAACAATGGAGTTTTAAAAAATATGGATAAGAATATAGCAAAATACTAATTCAAGCTAATGGCCAATGCTTTTTGGCTCAGAGACAGACATTCGCCTCCTTATGGGTTAATCCCTGTGTGTCCGCCAGACAGACTACCCCAGCTCTAAGTACCTCAGACAGGGGGAGGGAGGGAGAGACAAAGAGAATGTGAAAGCAGATGAGAGGGTGGAGCAGTCCAGGGACATTTGTGTGTTGTGTAGTGTGTGTGTACCTCAGCCTATCAGCAGAGGCCTGCTTCCTACAGTTATGAGAGAGAGAGAGAGAGAGAGAGAGAGAGAGAGAGAGAGAGAGAGAGAGAGAGAGAGAGAGAGAGAGAGAGAGAGAGAGAGAGAGAGAGAGAGAGAGAGAGAGAGAGAGAGAGAGAGAGAGAGAGAGAGAGAGAGAGAGAGAGAGAGAGAGAGAGAGAGAGAGAATATGAAAGGAAGAGAATATGAAAGGAAGAGAATATGAAAGGAAGAGAATATGAAAGGAAGAGAGGGGGAGTGAGGAAGATACAGAGTCAGATGATAAATGAGACAGATAATATAACAGTTTATTGGCGTGCAGGTTTGTCAGTCCTATTTAAACATCACACACACGCCTTCCTTGCAGCTGAAGTTAATGAGGTACATATTGATTACCACATAAATTAGCCGCTGCTAAAAATGGGCATGACACGACATCCCTGCAAGGTGCAAGGTAAGTGTAACTATGCGTACATAACGTCGCATTAAGTTTCACTGTGAAAAAACGTTCTCGTGGGCACACAAATCCACAATAATGTAGGCCTATGCCATTGCAAAATGGAATGCCTCTAACCAAACATGAATAAATCCTCTTCGAACTGAAAGAGTCTCCTTTATAAGCCTATGGTTAATGTATAACCTACTTGTTGGATGGATTGGATGGGCATTGCTGTCTAGCTGTAGGCTAGTTGTCTAGTGACATTGTTGACCATCGCCAACTGATCCAGCAAAGAAAACCAATACTGAGGAAAATAATGAAGATAAAGAAATGGTCTAGTACTTCTGGTTATGGAATGGCAGGGAGAACACCAGTGCCTGTGTCCACCTGAAAAACAAAGCAATGTGCGCTCTAAACAGCTGACTGACAAAAGAAAACAATGACAAATCAAAGGATACATCTAATGCATTGGAATAAAAGCCTTTTTTTAAATCAAAGATGCATTGCAAACAAATGGCGAAAATGAGGAAGTTCAAAGAAATATCTGTGTAAAGTAGGTCAGCTGAGGCCGAAATTCAGCACTACTGAGTGGACAGCCACATAGAAATAAATGGTTTAAACCATGAAATGTTTGTTTAATTTGGATGTTTTTCTTTTCATATTTACCACTGTAAAACATAGCTGCCATACATTTTAAACAAATAAGAGAATGGTTAAATTAGCATTATTTTAGAGTCCCCCCAAAGTTTGACTCTTGTTGCATTTAGAGGAGCTAGCATCTCATTCAGGGGAGCTGATCGAGCTAATCTATTCCGTTATCATCATCCTGGATCCCGCAGAGAGAGATCCCCAACTCCTGTCAGCCTCCTTCCATCCAGACTACATCCTGGATCCCGCAGAGAGAGATCCCCAACTCCTGTCAGCCTCTTTCCATCCAGACTACATCCTGGATCCCGCAGAGAGAGATCCCCAACTCCTGTCAACCTCTTTCCATCCAGACTACATCCTGGATCCCGCAGAGAGAGATCCCCAAACAGATGAATTCAGCTCTGTGTACAGAGACAGGAGGGAGATTTGGACGCCTGCCGTATCTTGATTGTGTACGCAGGATATCTTGACGGATAAACAAACATAAGCTCAAGGCCACTTCCATAAGCCAACCCAACATGATGCAACCCTGTAGTTCTACATTACAGCACCGGCTGACTGCCTCTCTCTCTCTCTCTCTCTCTCTCTCTCTCTCTCGCTCTCTCTCTCGGAAATGAACTTGAGGTTTGTCAGACCGCCTTAGAAAGCATCTGGCTTGTCCAGTGTTTGCTGCACAGAGAGAATAAAGTGTTGTATCTGCCAAAATTCACCTCACATCAGTCACTGACTGGTCTTCCCTGTCTGCCCGACCCTGCTGAGTCATGGCAAATGATTACCTTGGTGTACATTTATACATTATATCATCCAAGAATAGAATGAAATGGTTCAATAATTGAAATGACCATTATTCACAGACTGTAGCTTTAAGCTGCTGTCCTGTAGCTATGCCCATCAATTCAAGATGGAACTTTGTATCATTCACTGATATTGTTAATATACTGCAAAATTCACCTGAGCTCCGTAGACTGGTCTTCCCTGGCTGTGTGACCCTGCCGGGACCCCTGTCACATCTGATCCTGCTAGGACATGATGAGCATAGTGTTGTGTACTGACTGCACCACAGGGGCTGCATTTCCGCGAGATGCCTGCTGGACCTGACAGAGATAATTGCGTCAAGGTCTGCATTTTTTACGCTGCTGGCGGTCAGGAAGACATTTGGATGAAAATATTTTTTGTCGTCCCTCAGATTGTTTGGAAACGGTCCTCTTTCTGCTTTGTGCGCGTTAGCCTACCTATTGTATTAAAAGCACATATTTTCCCCCATTATTCACACACTCAGAATTCGCTGCTTCAACTTCCGTAGCCTATCTCTCCTAGCTGGGCGTGAGAGTTCAAGTGGGCCTAGTACGTGTGGCCTCATTGAAATGGAGTCGGCTGCCTACAGGGGCGGCGAATCACCTGGCAGTTAAGTTCAATATGAAACAAACTTAAATACGATTAGACTGTAGTTTACTAGAGCGCCTGTAAATAAAAAAATATTGATAATGGAATGAAGGAGAGTGCTGAAAACGCCGCGAGTCGAAGTGCAATCAAAACATGTCAGAAGATAAGTATTGATTACCCATTTATTTGTCTCTCCCTTAAAATCGTCCCCCTAAAAAGGAAGGATATATCCTACAGGGCTATGCAAAACTTAGGAAGTGCCGCTGTCCTCATTCTTCCTGCTTCCAGTTCAATAGACATACCTGGGAGATCAGGTGTGCATGTGGTCTTAATTAAATAGAGTAGGCTATAGCCTATGCATGGGCAGAGAAGCGCGTGGCAGTTCTTTTCAAGGTAATGTACTTCCTAAATATGCCTACGACTAGGCTATAGCTTACTACATTGCCTAGAAATAGGCCTAAATTATTGATCACCCATATTTTACCGTCTGAAAATCTTCCCACTTCTCAAAAGGTAACTATAAAAAAATTGCTCGAGAGAAAGTGCAAGTCTCTCCAAATCTGCTCTCTTCAAACAACATCTAGCATAGTGGCTGATCTTGCCCAGTAATACAATAGAAGGGCCATGTGAAGCCTGTAACATTAGAGCTGTTTATTACTGTGTCAGTGTGAAAAGCCCCCCCCCGTCCCCAGTGAAAGTTGCGCCCCTGGCTGAAGCACTAGGGGTAAAGCAATACAACTGTATACATGAGTAATGCTTTTGAAATCCAATGAAATTTAATTTCGGGGTATAATATGGCAGAGACCTCTATACCTGGTAAAGTGTTGGGTCGGCAGATATAAGTTATAAGGAAAATAGTAGAAATGGGGGTGTCTGTGTGTGAAAGAGAGATGGGAAAAGTGAGAGAGAGAGAGGGAAGAGAGAGACCTACCACAAACTCCCTCCATCCCACCTCAGCGTACAAATTGCCCTGACCACTGCACCAAAACTAAGGTTATCTGCAATGTGGGGAAAATTCAGCCAAATGACATCCAAATGATTTGAACAGAAGGGGAAAACATATTTATTTTTCATGCTTTGACTAACTCTGGAACTAACGATGGAATATTAATGCCTGCGTTGAAAAACAGCTCCTTCACATCAGATAAAAGAGCAAGTTTGATTGAAATTCCTATTAGGTACATTTCATTTTTTTTAAGACTAGTTCATATGTTTTGAATCATGTTTATGTACGGATTAAGTGCGATATCCGATGTTTGTTTTGATGGTGTTCTGGGGAATGTTTCATGGCTAGCTCCATCAGTAACGGATGGCTTGTGATTGGCTTGGCATAGTAAACAAATTCTCTCATCTCTGTTGCTCTTCTTTATCCCCTGCTGCTCCCACCCAGACCTATCCTTCCCTTACAAAAAAAGGTGCCATCTATACCCTAAAAGGGTTATTTGGCTGTACCCATAGGATAATCCTTTGAAGAATCCTTTTGGGTTCCATGTAGAACCATTTCCACAGATGGTCCTACCTGGAACCAAAAAGGCTTACCCTATGGTGGACAGCCGAAGAACCCGTTTGGAACCTTTTTTCTAAGAGTGCATCAAGCTCCCTCCCTCCCTCCCTCCCTCCCTCAAGAACACACAGTAAAAACCACCCAGGGTGCTGCAGGCTCAGCCGGGTGTGAGATGAGTGCAGCCTCCCATTGCCCCAGCATCTGTCCAGTCCTCTCACCCTGACCGCCTCGGCACACCCCACTCTCTCATCCCATCTCATACACATTATTAACCTTCCTAACAGCCCTCTCCTGCTCTTCTAGACCAGGCTGGTGTGTGTCTATAGCAGTGTGTCAATCAGTGTGGAACCCTGCCGTCTAACCCCCAACAGAGCAGTCCTAAACATACTGCGAGCAGAGCGAGAGAGAGAACGCGAAAAGTAAGAAGCTGTCAACTGTTGTGGATGCTTGTTTTGCAAATGTCAATGTTTACCCATAAATCATTTACATTTGTCTGAGACATGGATTTATGTGCGGTCTAAGATCAACCGCTGAATTTGAATGTGTCTAGATCATAACACACCTGCAATTTCATGTCACCAGTAATGGCTGCCACAGGAGGCTCACATTCCCGAACATAATTACTAACCTACCATTATACCATCCCTGACAACCATGTAGACGGCAGAAGTAATAGGAATGTAAATGAAGACTTGATATGGGAGAAGATAGAGAACCTGGGGTGGGTAGGGACTCCTGTCATCCATCATGCCCACCCACAGTGTCTTATCTCTTGGTACTCATGCAGGCCAGGGTCTCTGACACCTCCCAGTGGGCCGGAGGAGACTGTAATAGAGATGACATTACATACAACACATTCTGGATGCCGAGATCAACTAAACAGGATACGAGGTCATCGCAGGAGAGCGGGAAAATCCCTGTGCACAGACATGACACCAATTATATTGGTCGATATATGTTCATATGCACTTTACATCGGTATGGTTTTATCTAACACATCTCTAATGCTGTGACTAGATCTAAAGTGAGATGTTTGGCAGCCGAGCCCAAATCGTTTCTGTTCAGATGACAATGACACCTGGCCATAGTAGTAACACAGATAGAACAATGAGACCGATATTTCACTGGATGTATAAATCGTGAGGCATCCGCTTGGCGTTTCCACCTACTGCCAAATATGGTAGTGAGAGGAAGCCCAGTGTCCGGGCAGTGGGAGACGATGGAACGAGATGGATTTTGGCCGACATTCTACAAATGTTCTTATCGATGAAACATTTGATCTCAACACAGTTTTCTGTTCCCAAAACTAGAATATGTTAAGAACAAAGTACACAAAGTTTTGTAGACTTTGCAAAAATGATTTATATATTTTTTTATCACATTGTTTAGAAGATGCGCAAAGGCGAATTTGAGTTATTGCACACGCGCACTTCACAGAAGAGGTGTTCCTTAACCAAATCAAATCAAATCAAATCAAATTTTATTTGTCACATACACATGGTTAGCAGATGTTAATGCGAGTGTAGCAAAATGCTTGTGCTTCTAGTTCCGACAATGCAGTAATAACAAGTAATCTAACTAACAATTCCAAAACTACTGTCTTATACACAGTGTAAGGGGATAAAGAATATGTACATAAGGATATATGAATGAGTGATGGTACAGAGCAGCATAGGCAAGATACAGTAGATGGTATCGAGTACAGTATGTACAAATGAGATGTAAACAAAGTGGCATAGTTTAAAGTGGCTAGTGATACATGTATTACATAAGGATACAGTCGATGATATAGAGTACAGTATATACGTATGCATATGAGATGAATAATGTAGGGTAAGTAACATTATATAAGGTAGCATTGTTTAAAGTGGCTAGTGATATATTTACATCATTTCCCATCAATTCCCATTATTAAAGTGGCTGGAGTTGAGTCAGTGTCAGTGTGTTGGCAGCAGCCACTCAGTGTTAGTGGTGGCTGTTTAACAGTCTGATGGCCTTGAGATAGAAGCTGTTTTTCAGTCTCTCGGTCCCAGCTTTGATGTGCGTGGCCACGCAGTCGTGGGTGAACAGGGAGTACAGGAGAGGGCTCAGAACGCACCCTTGTGGGGCCCCAGTGTTGAGGATCAGCGGGGAGGAGATGTTGTTGCCTACCCTCACCACCTGGGGGCGGCCCGTCAGGAAGTCCAGTACCCAGTTGCACAGGGCGGTGTCGAGACCCAGGGTCTCGAGCTTGATGACGAGCTTGGAGGGTACTATGGTGTTGAATGCCGAGCTGTAGTCGATGAACAGCATTCTCACATAGGTATTCCTCTTGTCCAGATGGGTTAGGGCAGTGTGCAGTGTGGTTGAGATTGCATCGTCTGTGGACCTATTTGGGCGGTAAGCAAATTGGAGTGGGTCTAGGGTGTCAGGTAGGGTGGAGGTGATATGGTCCTTGACTAGTCTCTCAAAGCACTTCATGATGACGGATGTGAGTGCTACGGGGCGGTAGTCATTTAGCTCAGTTACCTTAGCTTTCTTGGGAACAGGAACAATGGTGGCCCTCTTGAAGCATGTGGGAACAGCAGACTGGTATAGGGATTGATTGAATATGTCCGTAAACACACCGGCCAGCTGGTCTGCGCATGCTCTGAGGGCGCGGCTGGGGATGCCGTCTGGGCCTGCAGCCTTGCGAGGGTTAACACGTTTAAATGTCTTACTCACCTCGGCTGCAGTGAAGGAGAGACCGCATGTTTTCGTTGCAGGCCGTGTCAGTGGCACTGTATTGTCCTCAAAGTGGGCAAAAAAGTTATTTAGTCTGCCTGGGAGCAAGACATCCTGGTCCGTGACTGGGCTGGATTTCTTCCTGTAGTCCATGATTGACTGTAGACCCTGCCACATGCCTCTTGTGTCTGAGCCGTTGAATTGAGATTCTACTTTGTCTCTGTACTGGCGCTTAGCTTGTTTGATAGCCTTGCGGAGGGAATAGCTGCACTGTTTGTATTCGGTCACACTGAAATATGCAGATGATGCTAGAACACGCCAATAGGATCTCACTAGCTCATGCTTGGCTCTGTTCACCTCCTTGCTTGTTCTGCCCACTAGGACTCATATGTTCCCAACGGAAGTGACGAGCTGTGGTCTATCTTGGTTTAGTTCTAAAACTCTTTAGTAGTAATCTGTGGTCTGCATAACATCATATGCCCATACCTACTGTGTCATTCACTGTGCCAGTCCGCTTCAACAGCAGGAGCAGCACTCTAATGGAACGACATGCTGGGCTTTACAGAGCCCTCCCTCTAAGAGCAGCAGCCATGAGACAGACAGACGCACACTGACTGTACACAGATCATCTCTGGGAATTAGGGCAACTGTGGATGTGCATTTGGATTATTACTCTGGGCCATTTTAGAAAACACTCCTGGGTTGATTCCTCTCCTGACAGTGTTAACCCATGACTGAAGCAGCTGACCTGGTACATGTAGCTACATCTATGTTGTGTACCCTTTGGGAATGCTATCTCAGACAGAAAACAGGTAGGCGTCTGTCAAGTTCTCTGTTCCACATGAAATTACCTACCGGTGCAAATGACCTAAATTGTTATTGCTCACAGACCAATCTGAGCAATGTCTCTGCAGAATGTTTGTGTGTGTGTGTTTACTGTACACTGTTTACAGGATGATATGCTTGTCAGAACCCCTCTGGTTGTCGGCCCGGATATCCCTTAGAGGCTTGACTGCCTGCTTGTCTGCCTTGATCAGGGGTGGGCGGGACACAATAACACACAGTACAACCAACTGCCACACACAGGAAATAAACGAACACAAGCAAAAACACCTAGCTAACAGAGTTTAAAACCTTGGGACAGAATGGAGAGGGTTTGTTCTCAATTTTAGTAGCAGACCCCCCCAAACCCTGTCCACTCTACCAAAGGAGGGAAGTGTGAGAGTTGTCCAAAGAGACAAAAAGTTATATCCATTAATGAGAACAGACACGGCCCAGAACCCCCAGAAGAGGCATTATAAAAGCACTCCCAAAAACCCTTCTGTTCTAACTCAGAGGCTAGCTCCAGTCTACTGGGTCTCTGGGCAGTTCAAACACTTACAGAGAGGAATAGGGAACTGTATTAAATCCGGGGAAAAAAATATATCTGTTAAAAAGATCAGTTGGCTCCAGATTTCTCAAACGTTCTGTATTAAATACATTTATCCAGGTAAGACTCGTTGAGATGGATGTTACAAGGAGCCCAGGCCAGAAGGCCGCATCACAATCAACCATACAAATCTACCATGACATGACCCACAAGCTCACCCGTTCTCAAGGGAACATTTTCAGTCGCTCCTGCAACGGCGGCAGTACCGATCTGCCACTGTCGCTTACCGTAGCGTGGCCCTGTCTGTCAGACAGACTCACTGAGGAGAGGTGATCTATGTCTACACTGGACTGCTGATAGTTTGATCTCCTCTTTCCTTCTCTCTGCCTCGTACACAGTGGCCCCATCGACATATGCGGTTTTATCTTCCTCAGGAGAATGACCAGAATGAAGACAGTCAACTCCTTGGCTCCCCTGTCTGTCGCCCCTCTCACCCTGACTCCGGGGCCGTGGATAAAGGCTATTGATTGAATCGACCGCGTGTCGCCATGATGGCTGCATTATTTTATACTGGCTGTCAGTGGATGGAGAAACACATTAAATTGAGGGTTTCACTGTAGGCTGGGGCCAAACCCCTGCCCTGAGGGACAATAGTGTCTGCTTACAGTATGACATCAATCAGCATCCACACATGTCACTAGTCATGAGTCAGATACTGCTTGTAATCAACTAAATTGAATAGGGAATGGGTGAGTTGGGAAAATACTGGAGATGCAAGTAGTCATTAATCCCTGTTAGTGACATGTGGGTACAGTAGCCTTGTGCTGGAAAGGAAAGATGGGGGTGAAGAGGTGGGGTTTAAAGACTATCAGTAATGTGTAGTAGTGAGGGGCCTGGCTTCCCTAAGGGCTTCTATCATTTCCCATGGGACATTTCTGACTTCATTTGCCTTCACGAAAAACGTAGCAACCCCTACAAAAATGGCCATGAACCATCATCCACATTTACTGTTGCTGCAGGATTATTTTCCTGCTGTAACAAACTGCCTCAAATGATGATCCTACATCTGGGCCTGGCGAGCTCCTGTGTGGTGACATAACTGGAAGGTGTCCGAGAGTGAACTCTGAACTGTCCCCTTTCATGAAGTTTTTGAAGTCTAGCTGTGAACCAGAGGGATTTTTATTTTGGTATTATTTAACTGGTATAACACATCTCCCTTCTCTACAGTCGTTTGATCTTGGTGATAGGGCACGTAGGATAGTGTTGCTAATAATAGTATGATGCATTGAACACTTGTGGTAGTGAGTTGCATTTACTGAGGAGAACATTTCAGTACAAACACTGAGGTGATTGGAGCTGGAAGACAGACAGACACACACACACCTCTTTGGTCTTGCCTCACCTTAGGTAACTGGATGTGGCAGCAGGTGCAAATGAGACATTTAAAATAGTGTCTCTGAAAATAAACAAGGCATCAAGCACACGCAACAAAACCACAGACATGCATAGGGACTTGACTCACATCGTCCCCGGAAGGAATTTATCTGTCAAGGTATGGCTAAAAATCACAATTACCCATTCAAGACATAGGCCTAACTCGAGGCTTCTTTAAAAAAATAATCACTCCCTCCCTACGTGCTATTTTCCCCTCCCGGTCATTTTCCTGCTAGCCGGCATCTAAACACCCTTGGCTGGGCTGTGCTGGGTCCTCATGGGTGTACTGTGTGCTCACACACACACACCTGTGTCCTGTCTGATGTCAGTGGGCTGGAGGAACATTACCCAACGGGCGTGTGATGAGATTAAAGAGATACAGCGATTGGTACGGTGCTCTGCTCCCACGCCATACCTCACTGTCTGACGGGCCTGATGGGAGGGGACTGGCTTCTCCTGTAGACCTACGGTTCTGACCAGAGATAGACCTCACCTTACAACAGTACCACTCGTGTACCTCTGGTTCTCATGTCCCTGGGAGAATGCAGCAACACTTCCTCACGGTTCTGCTCTTTCAGTCGTGAAATAGTTCTAACATCTGGAATAGTCTCCTTTCAAAGCCTTGATGAATTGTTGTGTCCTGTTGATCAAATATAGAGGTACACCTCCCCCTAGTGGTTTAATTACATACTACAGTACGCCTGCACAACAACTTATTTTTTATTATTATTATGAATGAACAAATACAAACAGAAATATACAAACAAGAGTACATAAACCTAACAGACATATCAAGCTTTCAATTTGTTAAATACTTTTATGGTGTGTATTGCTTTTTTGTTTTTACATTTACTGATCATTTCAAAATACTATTTAAATTCTATCTTAAATAATGTGAAGAGGGGTTTGTTCTCTGCCCACTTCATTTTATGGATAAAGAATCTTCCATGAAAGATAAACAAATTAACAATGAAAGTTAAGTCAGGGTCCATATCATTTGGATATGGATATCAAAATAAAACATAATGTCAGTCTCTCAGATTAACATTAACAGTCGTATCTTTTCAAATAAAATATTCTAACTCACTCCAAAATCTTCTGACATAATAAATGGTCAAGAGTTTCTGGGTCACAGCCACAAAATACACATTTGAACCCTACAGACGAAGAACCATATATGTGACAATTTTTCAATTTTAAGATAATCAGTTATTTTTATTTATTATATTATTATATATTTTTAAGATCGATCACAAGCAGGAAAAGAATGACCAGAGACCATGAACATCTGCTTAACGTGGGTAAAGTAACCCATAGAGACGAGCAACGACATCAGATTGAGCATCCGCCAGTTGTTATTCTGCCCACAGCATCTGTCACTGAAGATGATCAATTTGCGCACCTCTGGTTTGGTGAGTGGCGTGAGTTTTGTCTTCACCCACTTCAATATGCCGCTTGCCACCTCAATGGACCCTCGGTGTGCAATCCCTGCAGGATACAGTGTAACGTTACATATAACTAGCTAGCTACTGTAGCCATGTCGAATCATCCGGTGGATGGAGAAAAAGTAGCAATAACATTTGTAACGATAATGTATAAATTAGTAGCCAACGAACTTGAGCTAATATGTTTTCTCTATAGTTACAAATGAGACAACCCAGAACATACATGTTAGTTACTGTACTCTATAGCTAGCTAGCTTGATTGTTTGATATACGGTTCTACCACGTACCTCTTTGGACTGCTTTCCCCAGTTTTTTCTTGACCCTTACGATTTGTATAAGGTTTTCCCGCATCCTGTAAGATCTTCCTTTGCCTGTCTTTCCATTCTTTTAGTTTTGTTTTACGTTTTTTCCCCACACTTCGGCGATTTTCATCAGCAACCGAAAAGTTGTGCGCTTGTCCGTCCATTCTGAGTGGTGCACATAAACGGTTATTCCACGAGAGCCTATCTTTAAATTTAAAATGATTGTTAATTAGCGCGTGGAAAGCTTGTGAAACCGGTTCACTATAGAAAAAGGGTGTCCAATAATGATTTTTCATGTCTATCTCTTTTTACATTTTTTAAATGTCACATATATGGTTCTTCGTCTGTAGGATTAATTTGTTATCAATAGATATTTTAAATCTGTGTATAATAAAGGTCCTTACAGGGTAGATTCTATGAATGAGTTTGTATGATACTTCTTTCACCTTATTAGATATACAATATTTACCAGATAACAACGAAACTTTCAGTTCCAGTTCAATTTTCCTGGGGCTGCATTCCAGTACAGTTTAGCAGAGGGAATAGTAACATATTGACAGTTTCCTTATAAACATGTTATTACATTTATAGTTTAAAATGTCAATTCCTTCTAATTGTATTGAGGCTACAAAATCCTCAACAGTTGCACTTGGAGTACTGTTATATTCTCCTAAAAGAAGAATAGCACCTTTAGGGACAGCTCTAACAACAATTTGATACTCCTCAGGAGTGAATGTAACATTGTGTGTTCTCATAAATGCTAGATAATCATATAGTTGGCCATCATTATTCAATATAAATGTTTAACCCAAATAATGTTGAATATATAAATATATATTTGAAGTCGGAAGTTCACATACACTTTAGCCTAATACATTTCAACTCAGTTTTTCACAATTCCTGACATTTAATCCTAGTAAAAATTCCCTGTCAGGTCAGTTAGGATCACCACTTTATTTTAAGAATGTGAAATGTCAGAATAATAGTAGAGAGAATGATTTACTTCAGCTTTTATTTATTCTATCACAATCCTCAGTTTGTCAGAAGTTTGCATACACGCAATTAGTATTGGTAGCATTGCCTTTAAATTGTTTAACTTGGGTCAAACATTTGGGTAGGCTTCCACAAGCTTCCCACAGTAAGTTTGGTGAATTTTGGCCCATTCCTCCTGACAGAGCTGGTGTAACTGAGTCAGGTTTGTAGGCCTCCTTGCTCGCACTCCTTTTCAGTTCTGCCCACACATTTTCTATAGTATTGAGGTCAGGGCTTTGTGATGGCCACTCCAATACCTTGACTTTGTTGTCCTTAAGCCATTTTGCCACAACTTTGGAAGTATGCTTGGGGTCATTGTCAATTTGGAAGACCAAGCTTTAACTTCCTGACTGATGTCTTGAGATGTTGCTTCAACCACATAATTTTCCTCCCTCATGATGCCATCTATCTTGTGAAGTGCACCAGTCCCTCCTGCAGCAAAGCACCCCCACAACATGATGTTGCCACCCCCATGCTTCACAGTTGGGATGGTGGACTTTGGCTTGCAAGCCTCCCCCTTTTTCCTCCAAACATAACGATGGTCATTATGGCCAAACAGTTCTATTTTTGTTTCATCAGACCAGAGGACTTTTCTCCCAAAAAGTACGATCTTTGTCCCCACGTGCAGCTGCAAACCGTAGTCTGGCTTTTCAATGGCGGTTTTGGAGCAGTGGCTTCTTCCTAGCTGTGCAGCCTTTCAGGTTATGTCGATATAGGATTGTTTTACTGTGGATATAGATACTTTTGTACCTGTTTCCACCAGCATCTTCACAAGGTCATTTGCTGTTGTTCTGGGATTGATTTGCACTTTTTGCACCAAAGTACGTTCATCTCTAGGAGACAGAACGCGTCTCCTTCGTGAGCGGTATGACGACTGCGTGGTCCCATGGTGTTTTTACTTGCATACTATTGTTTGTACAGATGAACGTGGTACCTTCAGGCGTTTGGAAATTGCTCCCAAGGATGAACCAGACTTGTGGAGGTCTACATTTTTTTTCGGAGGTCTTGGCTGATTTCTTTGGATTTTTCCATGATGTCAAGCAAAGAGGCACTGAGTTTGAAGGTAGGCCTTGAAATACATCCACAGGTACACCTCTTTCATGAAAGATTGTTTATCCATAAAATGAAGTGGGCAGAGAACAAACCCCTCTTCACATTATTTAAGATAGAATTTAAATTCTATAATTATATTTTGAAATGATCAGTAAATGTAAAAGAAATACGCACCATAAAATAATTTAACAAATTGAAAATAATGCTTGATATGTAATACTGTCTGTTAGGTTTATGGACTCTTGTTTGTATATTTCTGTTTTTTTGTATTTGTTGTGTTCATAATTTATTTTTATTTTGATAATAATAAATCTTATTTTTAGACACGTTTATACAAATAGAAACATACCTCACAATTTGTTTGATCGCAATGGGCGGTCATGGTGTGATGGCGAACGAGGAATCGTAGGATTACTCGGTGCACGAGGCGTGGAATGAGGCCACCAATGTCTATTTGCTCGTCATTCTGGTTAGCTTCGGACTGCTAATGTATGCTAGAAAGTAAGAGGCTCCTTTGTTTTTTTGCGTCCGACTGTTAATACATATATAAGTCTTTTGAACTAAATGTGTGTTTAATAACATGTTTTTGATACACTTTGATGTTACAATGCTTCCAACCAGCTAGTGCACATGAATGACAGTTTACTGTTGGGTCTCACTCGCTTTCCTCCTCTTCTCCCCATCAGAAATAAGAGGAAGATCATGAGGATATTCGCTCTGCCCCCCACAGCTGGAGCCACGACCGAACCGAACTTCTATGACAGCCTGCAGAAAGTGAGACTCCGCCAGCAGCTGGAGATGTACTCTCTTGGTGAGTTTGTCAGTCACAGTGATTGCCGGTTCTATCTAGCCTTTTGGGAGCCCTAAGCTATACGCAAAACATTTTTGTTGCCCACCCCCCCCCCCCCCCCCCCCCCCCCCCTTGACGATGGAGGGAATTCTACACATTGTGCCATGGGGTGAAGAGAAAGATTTGCAATTTTATTACAAATTTCATGCAATTCTACTCATTTTGCTATCGGGCAGAGATACTTTATTTTGTGGTTTTACAGCAAATTTCCTGCAATTCTTCCTATTTTGCCATGAGGTGGAGTGACATTTTTGCCATTTTATAACACATTTTCTGCAATCCCACACATTTTGTAATGACTTAAGCCATGTTAATATGATATTTAAGTGAGAATGACTAACAAAATCAATGGGGACCCACTGGAGGTCAGGGCCTCCGGGCATGGTATTTGACCATGATTACTACACATTTAGATACCTGCCTAGACTAACTACCAATCCAAACATTGTTAGCTGACATGGCTAATTAAGTGACTGTCAGTGCCTGACGTATCAAGAGAAAGATGGCTGATGTACAACCAAGCGACCCCTTATGCCTGGAACGGCACTGGTCTCAGTGCTGTTGCAGAATAATGCGTCAGTCAACGTTAGACTTGTGCTCACTCATGATAGAGCTTGGGGTCAAATGCATATTTAACATAGAACAACTTCTAGATACATTTTTATATTTCTGTCCATGATTAGGAACTGACCTCAAATCTGTTAATCACTCAAGTCAAATATATTTCTGGTTTATCAAATAGCTCTGTGTCATTCACTAATAAACTCTTAGCTCACACAGCACTTCTAAAATATCTAAATCAATCCCACTGTTTAAATTGGTATAATTCGGACTTCTTTATGCCTTAACAGCGAGGAAGTTTGACCAGCATCAACACCAAGGCCAGAGTGAGAGTGTTCAGCTCTCTATGGAATGAGACTACAACAACAAGGTAGCATGGCCCATCATCGTGCCTGTCTCTCCATCCCTAAGCCTCTTTGTCTTTGCTAAGTCTCACCATTACTACACTCCTGAAGAGGGCATGGGTACCAAGGAGGAAGAAGTCGAGGGTCAAGGAAGGTTTCTGTAATTATGACGTGTCAAATCGTTTGTGTTTGCACAATTGTTGCTGTACGATTTGAAACAAGGACTATAATGGATTTGGGTATGAAGAATTACTGGATGTTCCCCCTGCAACATCTGTTTTTTGTTGTTTTTCCATTTCTTTTGTCTTTTTTATGTATTTTATTAGTAATTTTTGTATTTTATTCAATGCCTTATTGGATTGTGTGGATTTGTCGCCCCATAGTGGTTTTAGGAGAACCTTCATCCAGTGTTCAATGTACATCCTGTACAGTGACAATTCAAATAAGTCTTAAACTTGTAAAAAATTATAATAATATATATATATATATTACAACAATAACCAGTTCATTTAGCATATCTATTTAAATGTTTGGTTGTCAAGAACTGTTTCATTTCCCAGTTTCTGATCCTCCTATAGATTCCTTATTATGGCATTACTGCTGGGAAAACTTAAAAGTGTTGAGAGTTGACTTTTACCCAATCCACTTGCTTTTTCTAAAAAGGAAATGAATTGCTATTATTACTCTGGTTCAAAATAAATTTAAAAAACAAGGGACCAATGAAGGACCAAGGAATTGTATTACTTTTTGCTTGATTTCACCCTCTCCCTCCCTCTACTTCTTTTGTAATAATTCATTTAATAGCACAATTCTCAGAGCAGAAAGTTAGGTCTGGTGCGTGTGTTTTTTGTAGAGCAAGATGGGGTAGGTGTTTGGGAGGCAGTGATTGAGGAAGGTGACATTTTGCATCAGGGGCCTAGCAGAAAAGTTGGGCCTCTAATCCATCAAATAAATAAATAAAACATGAGTCAGAGGAAAGCCGTGGCCCAGAAACACAACACAAAAGAGGCCAAACAAATGTGTGTGGACGTCCTTCGGAGGTAGTGTAATGGAAAAATGATTACTCCTCGCGGCGGCGAAATGGCACACTGATTAAACGCATCAATACATCAACGACCGGAGCGCAGGGCCAGATCCTTACCTATTCTAAATAGGGCTGTGTGTGTGTGTGTGTGTGTGTGTGTGCATTGAATCTTTGCTTATTCAGTTTTGTCGTGTGCATACCCCTTTGTTGTTGTTGTAACTCTGAGCAGAGACTACTTCAGGATACTCTACTATTGTCCCACTGTAATTAAAAACCTGTGGACTTATTAGTGAAACACAAGCAGGACAGATAAAGTAAATGGTTAGAAATTGGTAATATCCCCAACTTCATTTAAATTCAGATGTAATCTATATTTACATATACTACATGACCAAAAGAATGTGGACACCTGCTCATTCCAAAATCATCGCCATTAACATGGAGTTGGTCACCCCCTTTGCTGCTACAACAGCCTCCACTCTTCTGGGGAGGCTTTCCACTAGATGTTGGAATATTGCTGCGTGGACTTGCTTTCATTCAGCCACAAGGGCATTAGTGAGGTCGGGCACTGATGTTGGGAAATTAGGCCCGCATTCCCATTCATCCAAAAAGTGTTCTCGACAAGCCTTTTCTGTATGGACCTAGCTTTGTGCAAGCGGGCACAAAGGAAATGGCCTTTCCCAAACTGTTGCCACAAAGTTGGAAGCACAGAATCATCTAGAATCATCTAATATGCCGTCGCAATAAGATTTCCCACCAAAACTAAGGGGCCAATCCCAAATCAAGAAAAACAGCCCAGACCATTACTCGTCCTCCACCAAACTTTACAGTTGGCACTATGCATTCGGACAGGTAGAATTCTCCTGGCATCCGCCAAACCCAGATTAATCTGTCGGCCTGCCAGATGGTAAAGCGTAATTCATCATTCCAGAGAAGGTGTTTCCACTGCTCCAAAGTCCAATGGCGGCGAGTTTTACACCACTCCAGCAGGTGCTTGGAATTGCGTATGGTGATCTTGGGCTTGTGTGAGGCTGCTCAGCCATGGAAACCCATTTCATGAATCCCGACGAACAGTTATTGTGCTGATGTTGCTTCCAGAGGCAGTTTGGAACATGGTAGTGAGTGTTGCAACCGAGGACAGGCAATTTTTATGCGCTACCTGCTTCAGTACTCAGCAGTCCCGTTCTGTCAGCTTGTGTGGCCTACCACTTCATGGCTAAGCCGTTCTTGCTCCTAGATGTTTCCACTTCACAATAACAGCACTTACAGTTGACCGGGGCAGCTCTAGTAGGCCACGAATGTACTTGTTGGAAAGGTGGCATCCTATGTCGGTGCCACGTTGAAAGTCACTGAGCCAGTAAGGCCATTCTACTGCCAATATTTGTCTATGGAGATTGAATAGCTGTGCATATTTTATACACCGGTCGGCAGCAGGTGTGGCTGAAATATCCGAATCCACTCATTTGAAGGGGTGTCCACGTACTTTTGTATATACAGTGTATTTATATCAACATCGGTGTCCATTTTAAATGAGAATAAGTGAGTTGACAGTCATTGGGAAAATATGGGAGTATGGTCTTGCAGTTATTAAATCCATGTCCCCGCCTCACCGTTATCAAAAGAGAGATAATCCATGCCCATGAGTCATCTGCTGTATTATCATGAGCCGTAAGGTACAAACCCCAAATGCCACCTAGCCTATAGTATTAGGCTAGTACCAAAAAAAGATTATATCATGTGAACAAGTGTGTTAACGAGATAATGAGCCATTGTACATGTGCTTTTCTAATTAATCTGCTGATGTAATCAATCAGTTTCTCATTACCAGAGGTTTAATATTTAACCAGTACTATCCCATTGAGAAACATTATTCACGGCAAACATTAATCAATAGCTAATCTGGAGTTAATTGCTTAATTACCAAATGGACTAATGAGGTCGTTAGTGGGAGAGGTCTAAATGAACCGCTCAGAATCTTCACTTCATTCTGAGAATGAAAGGGTTCAAGAGGAGGAGAGTAGAGGCGAGGACTAACGATACCAGGACCAAGGTGTTCCGTCCACACCGCTCTTTAAAACGTCACCTTATTAAATTCACTTCTTGCTTTTCCTCTGTGAAGGAAAGTGGGTAGGGTTGTATCCTTGACATTCAGCAAAGTATGATAGAGTGATAGAAAAGAGAGTGGTTTACCTGCATGTCAGTACACTTGGAGGGTAGCATGTCACCTAGAATGACGGTGTGTGTGTGCATGCATGTCAACGTATGCATACGTGTGTGTGTGCGCACATACTGGGCGTTTGTGGCTAGCTAGGTGGTGGAAAAATTAGGCACAGCTCGGTAGTTCTCAATATTGTTTCATAAGGTTTAATTAAAAATAGTTTATCACTGGGTTTGGGATAACACAGCGACTCAATCTCCCAGCAATGAACTGTCTCCAACCATGCAGAAAGCTATTAATAAACACCAGTCTGAAACAGAGCGAGAGAGAGGAGAGGGTTGAGAGAGGAGGGGGAGGAGAAAAGGAGAAGAATTAAGGGATAGAGAGGGTTGGGGATGAGAAGAAGGGACCGAGAGGGAGATGAAACCCAGCTGATAAATGAATGTAATCTCACAGTGAAAAAGTGAAGAGCCACCGTGGTTATACATCACCTGGAGAGGCTAATGAAATATGCTATCTGTTTCTGTTAGCCAAAAAGCCCTTCGAGGGATTCTAGTTCATCTCAATGAATTCTCTGTTTCTCCCCCTCTCTCTGCATCATACAGCAAGTGGGAGAATAGTTAGACTTCAATATTTTGCTCTCTCTCTTTCTCTCTCACCTTGCTCCTGCTTCATCCTCCCCTCTCATCCACTTCCTTTTATTAACATTTCATATATGTGGAGATGTTATGATTAAAGAGAAATAGACAGCACGGTTTGGTCTATTTTAATCTCACCTGACACAGTCTTTATGGTGATGGTTATCATGGTATTGCAGGACATCAGCATATTATATACGAGCTCACATTCTTATTCCACCTCCACAGCAGCCGCCTTGAAAAATACGAGAAAAGTAAACAGCTTCATAATTTAGTTTTTATATAAGAAAAAGTCAGGAACAAATGCTGCTGACCAAAAACTCTGGGTGTTTTGGCTGTATTAGTTTGAAACATTCTCTCTCACAATACAATAAAGATTGGTGGTTCTGGTTTGTTTTGAAAGCAGGAAGTGGGCCAGAGCCTAGGGCGATCACTCTCTCTACCCTCTACATCCGAGAGCCAGTTCAGAGAAAATTACTTTCTTTATTTTCCCTCTTCAAACTGAAAGGGACTTTCAAGACAATCTCTCTCCCAGGGACATGCATTAAATACATTATGTTCCTAGTTTCCCAGGACTTTTGCAGTGTACTAGTTCTGAGAAATGTTTGTCATGAATTGAGATGATCAACTTCTAGCCTTTTCTATGCAACACTAGGAGTAATATGCGAACACGTATGCCTTGTGCATGCATACACACAAGCCTACATGCACACGCCCATTTACACACCACAGGCACCCACACGTGTGACCTGGAGTGGACATAGACAAGAGGATATCTCTTAGAACAGGGCCGCACTCTTCAACACAGCGGGGACAATCTCTCCGTTCTCGTCTTTATTACTGTAAGGTGATTTATTGTGTAATATAACAAGCCTTAACTTGAGCCCCTTAAAATGTCTCCCATATTAACTGGACATTAACCGTTCGGTCTTCTCCGCTCCTCTCTTCATTAGCCAGAGAAAGCAGACAAGCTAATCACGCAGCCTTGTCAGCCGCGGGCTGCGACAGGAAGGAGCTTGGTGTTTTATGGGTGGTGTGCATCATATGACGGGTGGTACATGTTATGGTTATTATGCTCTATGGATGGTCTATCAATTAGCTTTATTGAATAAAGGTGATTTTATACTGATGTGTGTTATTTTCTTCCGTAGCTGAATAGGGTATTATCCTATGACGTGCTGTAAGAGCGTGTTCAATGTTATGGTTATGCCCACAACATGTTTCAGCAACCCGAGTGCCATTATTTGCGTGTCTGATCTTTTCCCTGATGTGTAAACAGCCTGAAAACCACATGGAATCTGATCTTTTGACTTCTGATTCATACCACTTCCATATGTGGATTCCTGATACAAACCCCATCCTCCATATGCGCCATCTGTCTGGTTGCTCAGATCAGATTTTTATGCTCTGAAGCGATTTTTTTTTGGGGGGGGGGGTTGCAAATGACCTGGCGTGTTAAGAACAAATGATTATTTACAATCACGGCCTACCTCGGTCAAACCTTCCCCTAACCCGGATGACGCTGGGCCAATTGTGCTCCGCCCTAATGAAATCCCGATCACGGCCGGTTTTGATACAACCCGGGATCAAACCAGGGTCTTTAGTGACACCTCTAGCGATGCAGTGCCTTAGACCGGGAGATCGATTGCATCTGTGTGCTACTCATAAACTGTGTTTGAATACCCATACTAATATACTGTATACTACATACTTAATGAGTATATACTACATACTATATACTATTATTTCATTTTAGTTTACTGTAAACGAACGGTAACCTTTCAGGTTAGCATACTAGCGCTTCGTCTGTCTACCGGAAGTTGATGCTGTTGCTATGCAACCTCTTGCTAGCTTGTTAGCATAAGAACTTACTAGCTAGACATTTTATGACTTAGGGTGTGTTTTTAAATTCAATCTGGAGTGCCAGAAGTGCTCAGAGTGTACTCTGTGTGTTTGTAAATTCAGAGCATTGTCAGATTGTTCGTTTGTAAACTCAGAGCATTCGGGGAACTTTTGGCATACTAACTATATCCATACCATGACCAATAAGCATGCTATATTCTCAATTTACATCACAAACAGTATGGTTAGTATGAGTATTCGAACACAGCTATAGAGAATGATAGAGAGTGTATCCTTACATGCTACCTATTATGGTGTCTATGTGCGCACGGGCGGTGCCCATGAGGCAATCTCCATTTTGAAGTAGTCACAATTGGCTAATCCCTCCTGATGACCTGTTTGGACATGACTCCAACAGTGTCATCAGGAGGGATCAACCAATGAAGTTGCAAGTCCCACCCAGTTGACTACATTAAAATGATATTACTCATGTGCAAGTATGGCTTTTTCAAGTTTTATGTGTGCTTGTTTAAAAAAAAAAAAAAGGTTTAATTCAATTAATAAACTAAAAAAAGAAGCCCTCAATAGCACTGCCCATGCTAAAATGGCCTTTTGCCCACTAGAGGCCTATATCATTCTCTATGGTGCTACTCCAGAGGATACATCAGTATGAATGCGCAAATCTGATATGGGTCACACAACTGAGTGTGGACAGTCAGAAAGGATAGGGTGGCTGTGTAAAGACAGCCGTTGTGATCTACTTCATTAATCCATTCACTGCTGCTCACTCTTTTGTGTCAGTAACAGTTCCACCTCTCCCTCCATTTTCCTCATCAGTGGACGACCAAAAACAGCCTTAGTCACTAGATAGAGGAGCCATAGTGCATTGAACGTGACAGACCAGACAAGATAAATGCACCCAGAGCCATAGATCGCGTCGTCCCATTAGCCAGTTGAGCCTGTTTCCTCGTGACCTTTTCTGCGATGACATGATACACCACCTCCCCATCGTCACGGTAACACATCCCCCGACTGTGTAATCCTTTAGGTCCTATTTAATCTCTGTAATCGTCCTGGTGGCGGAGGGATAGGGCTTTAACTGTCTCATTATAACCTGAGAGGTGAGGATCATCAATCCATGCTGTGTCTGAAATGGCACCTAAGCCTTATTTCATTTCTAAGATGTATTTATTTTCTTGGGCTTCTGAGTGGCGCAGCGGTCTAAGGCACTGCATCTCAGTGCTAGAGGCATCACCACAGACCCTGGTTTGAATTCAGGCTGTATCCCAACTGAAAAAAATATTAGTGTCAGGCATCTTCATGATGCCCAGCCCACGTGGGCTTATAAAACAATGCATTTGGTGTATACAAATCAAATTATCAAATTTATATATGCACATACCTACATACAGTGGGGAGAACAAGTATTTGATACACTGCCGATTTTGCAGGTTTTCCTACTTACAAAGCATGTAGAGGTCTGTATTTTTTTATCATAGGTACTCTTCAACTGTGAGAGACGGAATCTAAAACAAAAATCCAGAAAATCACATTGTATGATTTTAAAGTAATTAATTTGCATTTTATTGCATGACATAAGTATTTGATCACCTACCAACCAGTAAGAATTCCAGCTCTCACAGACCTGTTAGTTTTTCTTTAAGAAGCCCTCCTGTTCTCCACTCATTACCTGTATTAACTGCACCTGTTTGAACTCGTTACCTGTATAAAAGACACCTGTCCACACACCCTTAATATTCCTTAAATACACTACATGGCCAAAAGTATGTGGACACTCCTTCAAATGAGTGGATTTGGCTATTTCAGCCACACCCGTTGCGGACAGGTGTGTAAATTCGAGCACACAGCCATGCAATTTCCATAGGGAAACATTGGCAGTAGAGGGTTGTTATCCTGCCCTCTGGCATATTGATAAGATGGTTCCATAATCAAATAATTTCCCCCCTCTGTCTTATTTCACAGTGATCCCATCCCATGTCTCCTTGAATATCAAGGCTTGGAGCAAGCTTATTCACTCCAAGGGAACATCTTATGTCTCTTTTCGGGAATAGAGTTATCTGTTTTGTCTTCTTCACAACCCCAGATTCCAGCAGCATAGTTCAATATAGGACGCACACATGAATTATAGTGAACTATATAGTACACAACTAACCTATGGGCCCTGGTTAAAAGTATTGCACTCTAAAGGTAAATTTCCGACACAACCTGAATCTTATGGAATGTACCTGGAAAGATCTCATATCACTATGCTTCGTTTTTTCTATCCCAGGGATTAAAACGTGGCCCTTTTTAAAATATTTACTAGTGGTAATGGTTGTTATAGATAAAGACAATTCCTCTGTTCTATTTCTTCCTACTGTGACTCTGTTTTTTGGAGAATCCCTCTGGCTCCGCCGTGATTCAATTACACGTGATAAAGGGGGACGATGCCCAGAGTGGAGGGAGGTAATTTGAGACAAAAGGGGACCATTATGATTCTGTAACTACCTCTCCTCTCCCCAAGGATGGTTCACTGCCACCATGATGATCACTTTATCAGGGGAAACGTGGAGCCCTGATTTTAGGCTCTGCAGAGCCAACATGGACCCACTCCACATAGGCTTTACAAAGCCAAAATTGCCCCTGTTCTCATAGGCTTATCAAAGCCAAACTGAACAGAGGCATCACAGGCTTAATCGTTTCAAAGTGGAGTCCACGGTAACAGGTTGGCTAGATGGAGCCAAGACGGCGCCGGCGGCAATTGGCTTCCCAAGCACAAATGGAGACACCACTTTTAGGCTTTTATGGACTTTTATGGCGTTGACGCTCTGCCTCACCTCCATTAAACTGCAGTGTTTTCAAGGGGAAATACAGAAACAGTGCTATGCCCGTTCTGTTTGATTGCCCATCAACAGAATAATAAAGTTGTATTGAATTGAATTGAATTGCACTGAACTGAATTGGGGTTGGAGCGAGGCATTTCAATGAAATTACGCTGAACCAACGTGGAACAGGTGTTGAATTGATGCCCGTGCCCATTGGGCAGTCTGTCCATACGCAGCGGGTTAAATCACCAATCCACATAACAAAAACTGAGTGGGGAAAAAGAAAGACTAACTTCTCAATTAACACATTTTTTCCTTTCTGATTGGGGATGTAATTCAAAAGCTAAAAACATTGCCCGGGAGAGAGGTTATCTAATTTCAATGAAACAAAGCTGGACAGAGTGTTAGCTGTAGCTGTTATGTAGGGGGCTAAAACAGGATGTCACGTTTAACCTAGGTGTGTGTGCGTCTCTCTTGATAAGACATTGAGGTTTAATATCCCCACAGCTCCATATCACTTCCTATATCACTGGATCAGTGGAGATAACGCTGCTAACCTCCTGTCACACAACACTCCACAAGCCGCTATTGCACCTCACACTCAATTAAAAAAGCAACCCCCCCGCCCCCTAACCACCAAACCCAATTCCCTGGGCTGATAGCATCACTCTTGTCTTCTCTCAGATCTTAATGATGGCTGGGGAGGAGGAAGACACACTGTGTACAGGTTTGGACATCAAACCAAACTGAGAACACAGTGTTGTCTGTGTCATTGTTGTCGCTAGTCGTCTGTCATTAATACCATTCCAGCCAGTCCACAGGAAAAAATACTACAGTTTACTATAGAATATTACAGTACTTTACTTTAGAATTATGTAGTATGCTATAGAATACTATACTACACACTGTAGTATTCCTCAATCATGTGTAGTACTTACTATAGAATGTTGTAGAATACTATAGTAAATTCGATAGTATTATAAAAAAAACTGTAGTAAATACAACAGTAATGTCTGCAAAAAACACTACAGTTTTGTAAACTATAGTAATACTACAGTAATTCACTTGCATATACCCAAACAATGCCTCTCCCACATATCTCCCACATAGTGTGTGCCACCCATGAGTGAGAAACTTACATGCCAAGGATAGACCATATATTGTGTTCCCTACAGGTTATAGGTCAGAGCTTCTGCTCTTCTCTATCTGTTCAGACCAAAGTTCTACCTACCTACAGGTTATGGAACATTTGCTCTTTTAGTATTTGTCCAATAGGTTTCCTGACGAAGAAAGCCTCCATTTCTATGTCAAATATAACAAAACATAAACAATACTACAGTAACGTCAGTAAAAACACTACAGTAATTACTATAGTATATACTACATATAAATAGTGATGGGAAGTTTGGCTCTTTTTACTGACTCAGATCTGTTCAACTCGTTCAGTTAAAGGAGCTCATCTTTCGACTCATTTCGTTCATTTGATACAGTCATTTCCAGCGCAATCGAATGGTGGCGAACGATGTACTGAAAACTCGAAAGAGTCATGATTCTACAAGCCTTTTGTTCGTCATAGGAGGCTTATTGGAACTGTCGTTTCTGACTGATACTTATGACAGTGTGATTCAAACAATGTACATTTTGTGATTGCTAGGCATACAAATAACATTATTTATTGATGTTGCGGGCGCTACCGGACTAGATTGTGAACGAATCTTGGTGGAATCCAATTGCTTGACTGCTGCGAGAGAGATGAGCACTGCGAGAGAGATGAGCACAATATCGTTCTGGAACTGCAGCAGTCACGCAAAGGCAAGCTGTGTACGTTTTGGTTCTACAAAGCTGTGTCCATCAACAACATTAAATAATCAATGCATTGCATTAATTATTGCACCATGCGATCAATTATCAGTTTTTTAAAACATGGGCAGTCTGTCCATACGCAGCGGGTTAAATCACCAATCCACATAACAAAAACTGAGTGGGGAAAAGAAAGACTAACTTCTCAATGAACTATTTTTTTCCGATTTCATTTTTCTTCTCTTCAGCATGATCCTTTTTCCAGTTGGTGTGCGGAGGATGTCTCGGGAGCCGCTGCACCGGGGAACGCGCAACCCTGCTATAGGATTCATTGCGACACGCCAGTCAAACGAACGACAACAAATAACGAGTCATTCAGGAAAAACTAATCATGACTCTCGAGTCAGTAAAATGACTCTTTCAAAAATAACGAATAGTTCGCGAACTGCCCATCACTAATAGTAAAATTTAAATAGCCTACTATAGAATACTACAGTAATCTGCTAAAATAAAACACTGTAGTAGGTTAAATACTATAGTAATGTCTGTAAAAACCCTACAGTAAATACTATATAGTATTCATTGCAATGTTTTTTGCAGACTTTATATAGTAGGCCAATACACCGTAGTGTTTTTGCGAAAAAACACTACAGAGAATATTACAGTACAGGGTTCCCCAAATGGCGGCCTGCAGGTGTTGGTATAAAGTACTCCTTAAGTAGTTTCGTTTTCGGGGGTATCTGTACTTTACCATTTTAGGTTTTTGAAAACTTTTACTTCACTACATTCCTAAAGAAATGAATGTACTTTTTATTCCATACATTTTCCATGACACACAAAAGTACTCAATACATTTTGAATGCTTAGCAGGACAGGAAAATGGTCAAATTCATGCACTCATCAAGAGAACACGTGGTCATCCCTACTGCCTCTGATCTGGCAGACTCAGTAAACACAAATACATAATTTGTAAATTATGACTGAGTGTTGGAGTGTGCCCCTGGCTATCTGAACATTTTAAAAGCAAGAAAATGATGGAATCTGCTTTGCTTAATATAAGGCATTTTAAATGATTTTTACTTTTCATACTTAAGTATATTTTAACCTACATTTACATTTGATACTTTAGTATATTTAGAACCAAATACTTATAGACTTTTACTTAAGTAGTATTTTACTGGGTGACTCACTGTTACTTGAGAAACTTTCTATTAAGGTATCTATACTCTTACTCAAATATCACAATTGGGTACTCTTTCCACCACTGCCTGCGGGTGATTTTCCCCAAAGTTTTCTGAGCATATTGTTGTACATAAAAGACTGTAAAAACAACAGCCAATCAGCTCCAAGTGATTTAGGAAATTATTATGTTTTAGTCAAATATACCTGTTTGGCCTTCTTGCAGTACATTTTTTGTCTACAAATGATTTGTAATTAAGATCCGGCCCCTGACTGTCCACTCAAGTAAAAGAATCGGCCTGCAGTTTGAATGTAGTTGCTGATCCCTCCTATTGTACATAAATAATACTAATAATTAATGTAGGAGGTTCCATTACATTGCAGTGATTGGTGCTCTGTCCATGCTATTCCACTAGGTCCCTGTAGGGGTCACTGTGACTCTTCAGAGGGTGCCCACACTGCTCAGTTAATTACATTACAACACAACAGCAGAGAGCAGCAGGCCTTTCACAAACACTGTAGCGGCAGCACTCCCGATTCAACACACACTGAGACACGGGTCTCACATTTCAGACGTTGTATCAATGCAAGAAAGCGCACATCTATTGGATAACATGCTGCGACTGTACGGTAAAGCCACACATTTGTAGGTTTTGAAAATCTTTACTGTATTATCTGTTTGATTGACAGCAAGAGAATACCTATCAGTTGTTTAAAAGTAGATGTGTTTACTATTGTGATGCGTAGTGTTGATTGTGTCCTCAGGGGGTCTCCGTCTCTAAGCATTCTTATTGATGATTGGCCTCCAAACCATGCTGTGTTGCATTGTAAACACAGCAACAACAAAAAAAACGTCCTCCTACTGTCAACTGCGTTTTATTTTCAGCAAACTTAACATGTGTAAATATTTGAATGACCATAACAACATTCAACAACTGAGACACAACCTGAACAAGTTCCACAGACATGTGACTAACAGAAATTGAATAATGTGTCCCTGAACAAAGGAAACAAATAATAATATTGACTGTTTTCTGCCAAAACATGAACACCCAGTGAGCAAAAATGGGTTGAAAGGACGTCTTTTTTAACTTGTTTTCCTCACTGCATTTACTATGTATTATGTACAGTTGAAGTTTGAAGGGGTCAAAATCAAAAGTAACAGTCAGTATCTGGTGTGGCCACCAGCTGCATTAAGTACTGCAGTGCATCTCCTCCTCATGGACTGCACCAGATTTGCCAGTTCTTGCTGTGAGATGTTACCCCCTCTTCCAACAAGGCATCTGCAAGTTCCCAGACATTTCTGGTGGGAATGGCCCTAGCCCTCACCCTCCGATCACACAGGTCCCAGACGTGCTCAATGAGATTGAGATCCGGTCTCTTTGCTGGCCATGGCAGAACACTGACATTCCTGTCTTCGGGAAATCACGCACAGAATGAGCATTATGGCTGGTGGCATTGTCATGCTGGAGGGTCATGTCAGGGTGAGCCTGCAGGAAGGGTACCACATGAGGGAGGAGGATGTCTTCCCTGTAACGCACAGCGTTGAGATTGTTGTCATTGCAGGCAATCTCAGTCCAATGATACTGTGACACACCGCCACAGGCCCATGACGGACCCTCCACCTCCAAATCAATCCCGCTCTAGAGTACAGGCCTCGGTGTAACGCTCATTCCTTTGACGATAAATGTGAATCCGACCATCACCCCTGGTGAGACAAAACTGCAACTCGTCAGTGGAGAGCACTTTTTGCCAGTCCTGTCGGGTCCAGCGACGGTGGGTTTGTGCCCATAGGCGACGTTGTTGCCGGTGATGTCTGGTGAGGACCTGCCTTACAACAGGCCTACAAGTCCAGCCTCTCTCAGCCTATTGCGGACAGTCTGAGCACTGATGGAGGGATTGTGCGTTCCTGGCGTAACTCGGGCAGTTGTTGTTGCCGTCCTGTACCTGTTCCACAGGTGTGATGTTCAGATGTACCGATCCTGTGCAGGTGTTGTTACACATGGTCTGTCACTGCCCTGTAGCGCTGTCTTAGGCATCTCACAGAATGGACATTGCAATTTTTTGCCCTGGCTACATCGGCAATCCTCATGCCTCCTTGCAGCATGCCAAAAACACGTTCATGCAGATTAGCAGGGACCCTGGGCATCTTTCATTTGGTGTTTTTCAGAGTCAGTAGAAAGGCCTCTTTAGTGTCCTAAGTTTTCCTAACTGTGACCTTAATTGCCTACGGTCTGTAAGCTGTTAGTGTCTTAATGACCATTCCACAGGTGCATGTTCATTAATTGTTTATGGTTCATTGAACAAGCATGGAAAACAGTGTTGAAACCCTTTACAAGGAAGATCTGTGAAGTTATTTGGATTTTTTACGAATGATCTTTGAAAGACAGGGTCCTGAAAAAGGGACGTTGCTTTTTTTTGCCAAGTTTATTTCTCCATTTATTTCCATCAGAGCGCTGCTTAACCAGTAGATTTGGAGCTTAATGAGTCAAACTTCTCTGACGGAGGTGTGTGTGTGTGTGTGTGTGTGTGTGTGTGTGTGTGTGTGTGTGTGTGTGTGTGTGTGTGTGTGTGTGTGTGTCGGATTCCTCATTAACCGAAGGGCAGAAATGATTAAGGCTTCAGGTTGCCATGCCAACCGGAGGTCAAGGGTTAGAAGGGTGGTGAATGCAGTGGGCTCGGAGGAGTGCAGGGGCAATGGAGAGATGTCACTGAATTCAATTTGCGTGGCAGAAAAACCCTGGAGCAATTAACTGTTACGCATGCATGCGCACACAAACAAACACACACACACATACACATGACAAAGATAGAGAGAGAAAATGCATGGTGCCTGGAACACTTACCCACCAAGACGACAGAATGTAAAGCGAAAGGGTGACTGAAGAGTTTAATGGAGCTGATGAGAGATGGAGAAAGAGAGAGAGACTGTGTCTTAGTGTGTAAAATGTTTGTGTGTGTGTTTTTTTTTTAGTGTTGGTATGTTCCTGTGTTCATAATGTGTGTGTTTCTGTCTCTGTGTGTGTGTGTATGTTTGTGTTTGGTGTCGGAGGTCGGTCAAGTTGGCTCTAAGGTTGTCGGGGGAAACAAGCGCTGTTGTGGTTGATCTTTGAGCTCCATTGCCCACTAGAACATTCTGGAAGCATGACCCCGTGAAGGCCTGATCCGCCAGCCGCCGCCATGCAAAACTGTCACTGGCCGCCGTGTGTGTGTGTATGCGCGCACTGGAGCACAACACCACAGCCTGGTTGTGTGTGAGTGGGTGTTTGACCCATGCAGGGGTGACGTGTGAGAGCCACCGTATGCAAATCCATCACTGCTGGCTGTTATGTTCCTCTTATTTACATCAATGTCTCTTTCTGTAGTGTTGGTTGGCTCCTCTGTCAGTCTGTCTGTACCCGTATGCATTTGTGTGTAATGAGCAGTCCTGTCAGTGTGGAGGTTAAAGGCCAGATTTGAGCTGAAAAAAGTGTGATATGTCTAATAAGCCTATTTCATATATCTGTGTTCCACACCGCAGGTGGCCCAGTCAGAACAAGACTGTGGATGTCAGGAACATATGGCTCTGTCATTCTACCACTCATACCGGCCACTCTAATGACGTACTTTACATAAACACACACACACACACACACACACACACACACACACACACACACACACACACACACACACACACACACACACACACACACACACACACACACACACACACACACACACACACACACACACACACACACACGTGTGCCACCAATTACAGTGACACAAGGCCTTATACATGCGTGTGTAGGGGTATATGCATGCGTCTATGTACATCTAGTGTGTGTGTGAGAGAGAGTGTCATATTGCCAGCCTTGGATTCCCATTTGGATGCTGCTGAAGGCACCTGGAGGTAGACCATTTCAGAGGCACAGCAACATCAAAGACCTCTCTCGTGCTCTTGCTCACCCCCTCTCGCTTTCACCCCCCCTCTCTCTTTTACCCTCCTCTCTCTCCAGATCTGTCTGCTTAACTGTGACACTGTATTTTCCTTGCTTCAGACTCCACAGCCCATTCACAGATGAACTGTCAGCAGAATTCTGGGTGGAAAAAAGTGACTTTTCCGTTCTCTGGTTTCAGCGCAATTTCCCATCGTCAAGGTCACCTGAGCTAACCGTATCCATGAAGGAATGGGAGGAAGGTAGAGGTAGAGAGAGATTAAGAGGGAGAGAGAGAGGGAGCTATGGGACCGGGAGGGAGAAAGAAAATCAAACCGAGGGACAGAGAGGACAGCCAAGTTCCCTTATGACCGGCTGCTAATGTCATCACATAAACACAGGGGGCCCAGTTAACGGCCCAGTGCAGTCAAAAATGTGATATTCGTGTGTTTTATATATATTTCCACCCTATGAGGTTAGAATAATACTGTGAAATTGTGAAAATTGGAATAATGCCCTTTTAGTGTAAGCTGTTTGAAAAGACCTAACCTACTTTGCCCTTCCATGGTGACCTCACGGTAAATTAGTTAATAGACCAATAAGAGAGTTCCAAACCTCTGCCAATAACAACTAACTTTCAGTTTTCCCTTCCCAACTCAGACCACTCCCAGAGAGTGCTAGCAAAATGATTGGTGAGAAATTGCCCTTTGCTAGGAAGATATATATTTATTGATATTTTAATTGAAAAGAATCACAGTAAAGTACTTAATTGTTACCCAGAAATGATTTGATATTGAGATAGAAATGGATGCATTGGACCTTTGACCCCCAGAGGACTATGGGAAAAAAGCTCATGCATGTACAGAATGTAGTCCAGCCAGCAAGTGCTTCAGTGATGGTGCGTAAATCGCAGAATTCCAACATCTTGGGATTGGAGACAAACACAGATGCATCAACACACACATATCCAGAGATGGAAACTCGAGTCTGAGACTCGGACTCGAGTCGCACTTAAGCAAAGAAAATGACTTGCGACTTGACTTAGACTCGTGATCAATTGACTTGAGACTTGACTTGGACTCTAGATGAGAGACTCGTGAACAATGCAAGTCACTACTGGGCTAAGTTTTGTTGTGCATTCTGTCAGATAACGTGGAACAGGCGGCGTTGTAACACAGAGAAAGTAGCTTAGTACGGAGGGCTCAAAAGCGTTTTAGAGAAAAATATGCAGACTAGGACGTATCTATTTCAATAGGAGGATTGTGGTTACTCATATTTATTTGCACTTTGTCCTTATTTGATTAAGTGGACATTGTGTATTCTATGTCTATATCAATTGGAACATTAAAACGCAAGCCAAAGTTAAGCTATCGTTTATCTTAAGTTTATCTTAACTTAAACTTGTTAAGACAAGCACAAGTTATCTTCGTTTATCACAGTATGTGAAATCATGTCATATTTAAATAATATGCTGTAAATTATATAATTATGACCGTGTTTGGCATCAACTTTAAATTCATGAAATTGTCCCCAAAAAATGTAGGAAATTTCTGTTATTTATTTTTTATTTTTTATTTTTTAAGAGGACATGGTTTCACATTGCCTGTTGACCTAGTGAACTTTCTTAGTAAACTTAAAGAGCAACTATTAAGTTTTTACTTATTTTAAAAATAGGTTATTGGACTGGTCTAGGTGGCATTATTAAAAAAGGGGGGGAAAAAACAATTTCTTAAATTTTTCTGAAAGAAGACTGTGGCAAGTGACATGATTGAGTACATTATAGGATTCAGGACCAAGGATCGGTGCTACCTCTAGATAGGGGTGCGCCGTGTCTGCACTCTTGTCCATCGTCTGAAAGGCCGCTTCGAAATCTAACGTTACAAGGTGAGGCGTGTATATTGTGAAATTGCCTGTGAGGGTGTACAGTGCTACAGTGGCTTGCGAAAGTATTCAAAGTATTCCTTGGAATTTGTCCTATTGTGTTGTATCATTTGATTTACACAACATGCCTACCACTTTGAAGATGCAAAATATTTGTTATTGTGAAGTGTACAAGAAATAAGACAAAAAAACGGAAAACTTGAGCATGCATAACTATTCACCCCCCCAAAGTCAATACTTTGTGGAGCCACCTTTTGCAGAAATGACAGCTGCAAGTCTTTTGGGGTATGTCTCTATAAGCTTGGCACATCTAGCCACTGGGATTTTTGCCCGTTCTTCAAGGCGAAACTGCTCCAACTCCTTCAAGTTGGATGGGTTCTGCTGGTGTACAGCAATCTTTAAGTCATACCACAGATTCTCAATTGGATTGAGGTCTGGGCTTTGACTAGTCCATTCCAAGACATTTAAATGTTTCCCCTTAAACCACTCAAGTGTTGCTTTAGCAGTATGCTTAGGGTCATTGTCCTGCTGGAAGGTGAACCTCCGTCCCAGTCTCAAATCTCTGGAAGACTGAAACAGGTTTCCCTCAAGAATTTCTCTGTATTTAGCACCATCATTCCTCCAATTCTGACCAGTTTCCCAGTCCCTGCCGATGAAAAACATCCCCACAGTGAAGCTTGGTGGTGGCAGCATCAGCATCGTGTTCCCGGGGAGGTGAGAGGTGTTTGGTTTGCGCCAGAGATAGCGTTTTCCTTGATGGCCAAAAAGCTACATTTAAGTCTCATCTGACCAGAGTACCTTATTCCTTATGTTTGGGGAGTCCCACATGCCTTTTGGCAAACACCAAACGTGTTTGCTTATTTGTTTCTTTAAGCAATGGCTTTTTCCTGGCCACTCTTCCATAAAGCCCAGCTCTGTGGAGTGTACAGCTTAAAGTGGTCCATGGACAGATACTCCAATCTCCGCTGTGGAGCTTTGCAGCTCCTTCAGGGTTATCTTTGGTCTCTTTGTTGCCTCTCTGATTAATAGCATTCTTGCCTGGTCTGTGAGTTTTGGTGGGCGTTCCTCTCTTGGCAGGTTTGTTGTGGTGCCATATTCTTTCATTTTTTTAATAATGGTTTTAATGGTGCTTCGTGGGATGTTCAAAGTTTCAAATATTTTTTTATAACCCAACCCTGATCTGTACTTCTCCACAACTTTGTCCCTGGCCTGTTTGGAGAGCTCCTTGGTCTTCATTGTGCCGCTTGCTTGGTGGTGCCCCTTGCTTAGTGTTGTTGCAGACACTGGGGCCATTCAGAACAGGTTTATATATACTGATATCATGTTAAAGATCATTTGACACTTATATGGCACACAAGTGAGCTTTATTTAACTAATTATGTGACTTCTGAAGGTAATTGGTTGCACAAGATCTTATTTAGGGGCTTACATTCATACTTGTCATTTATCTTCCCTCACCTAACAAATTTTCTGTTTGTGTGACAGAATGATGTGAAATATAGACAATGTCTTCCACAAACCACCATGCACTTTAAAATGTTATGTTTGCTTTTTTCATGTCTGGTACAATTACTTTTATTAATGTAAACGGTCTACATTTTAAAAGGAAATGTATTTTGATTTAAATAGCGCCTGATGTGCTTTCTTGAATACAAGTACGGACTAATGAACAAGGGAGTCTCTTCAAATAATTTACAGGGTCTATAGACCTATAGACCACAGCAGGCAGAAAGACATTGCCAAAAGGGACTTGAGACTTGACTTGGACTCTACCTCAAAGATTAGTGAACATCTCTGCACATATCGCCCTGCACATACAGACTCACTTACAATGGGCCTGCACCTACGCATACAAACAAGTGTAGTTCTCAGTCAGACCAAAGGAGGGCAGTGTAGCACCTCAAAAAGGCTGCTCTTCTGAAACTGTGGTGGTGATGAAATCTAATGATAACCCAAAAAGAAAAGGCCTCATTTGAGAATAAAAGGAGATAAGAGAAATTCAAAAATATTCTATGTATTTTTAAAAGGAACTGGGGTGCAGGGATGAGAGGGAATTACAGATGAATGTGTGTGCCTGTGTGTGGATAAGTGATACCTAATATTCTATTCTTTCAGCATCTTGTTAATGATGTCTTGTTAATGATATGAACAGCATAATATTGGACCTGGAGAGATTTGAGAGAGCTAGGATTCCTATAAATGAATGGATGGATGTATTGATAGATGGATGGTCAAGGAATGGGTTGATGTAGGAGGAAAGGAATGGACGACTGTACGGATGGATTTAGGAATTCAAGAATAGATGACTGGATGGATAGACTGCGGAGGAGTGGGATGGATGGGTAGATGGATAGACTGCGGAATAGAAGGATGGATGGTACATTGCTTCTGTATCTCCTTCCCCTCAGGCAGCGTGTTGTTGTGATGTTCTCAACACAGCAATCTGCTGCAGTGATCATTTGGCCAACCATTCAGCGTGTAAACATGACACTGTGAAGGGGACAATATTACCCATTTTAATGCTTGCTAACTGCAGTTCCTTAAAGCAAGGCTTGGTTCACTGGCTGTATCAGTTGGCCTTCACAGTTGTAGCTGTGAGGGCCACAACACGTGTGTTTCTCAACCAGGGGGTGGACCAGAGAGCTGCTTTTCTGAGATTCACAACAACTAAAACCAATGATCTCCTTTAACACTGTAGAGAGCCTCTCTGTCCACCTCAAGCTTTAAAACTGGGCTTGAACTGGAGGTTGTTTTGTCATGTAAACAGAATACAGAGTGAACAATAGAATTCGGCTTCACACCAACAGACAGTCAACCCATGGCCTGAATATACCAAATGAGCGTTGTAAGCACATAAGTAAAACACAATCCAGTTTCTCTGGAGAAAGCTTTGGCCTTCAATGGGCAGTGCAGCCGTTTGTGTGTGTGTG
Source organism: Oncorhynchus clarkii lewisi (assembly GCF_045791955.1). Taxonomy (NCBI): domain Eukaryota; kingdom Metazoa; phylum Chordata; class Actinopteri; order Salmoniformes; family Salmonidae; genus Oncorhynchus; species Oncorhynchus clarkii. Next base: position 31,903,970 of record NC_092177.1, on the reverse strand, counting down.
TGTGTGTGTGTGTGTGTGTGTGTGTGTGTGTGTGTGTGTGTGTGTGTGTGTGTGTGTGTGTGTGTGTGTGTGTGTGTGTGTGCACGCATGCGTGTGTGTATGTTAACCACGTTAAGGGTGCTATAAGAGCACCATTTTGGCCCTGTAATCTTGGAGAGTATAATTGGTGCTTACCATTAAACTGCCAACTCCCCTGGGAGGAGGGGGTGAGGGGGGGATAATAATGATAATATTAAAATGCAGGGAAGGAGGGAGAGAGAAAGAGGGGGCACCACAATGAGAGAGAGGGAGAGAGAGAGGAGCAGTGGGAAATCTTGCACTATAAACAGCTCCAGCAGACAGAGGCAGCCTCTTTATGAGGTCGTTACATTATTACACTACGTTTTATTGCAACACAAACAACTGCTTTCAAAAAGCAACAAGGGAGGTGACAATCTCACCCACCTCTTTTGGCTTAAAAAACGGATCTAATTAAAAGTGTTTTATAGTATGTACACCCCTCCCTACCCACCATCTCAAAAAACACTCTACACATAAATACGTTCTCTTTCTCATAGATTGTGGAGGAAACCACATTAAAAACAATCCAGGTGAGAATGGGCACAGTAGTTGAGAGGCTGATAGCTGGGAACAAAGCTTGAGAGTCAGGCTGTCTCCCAAATGGAACCATATTCCCTTGAAAGCGCACTAGATTTGACGAGTGCACATTGGGTTCTGGTCAAAAGTAGTGCGCTACAAAGGGAATAGGGTGCCATTTGGGTGACAGCCTCAGTCTTTGGTGTGTGGCAAAGGAGTCGACCTTAAACGAGAGAGGAGCCTTCCTATCACATCAGAGAAAGGCTTCTGGAGGGAATCTTCACAGAGCGATAGAGGTCCTTCAGTAATGACAAGGGCAAATCTTCAAACGGTCTGGAAACTTCTATATTAGCGGCGCTTTTGAACGCAACTTCTATTGCAACAGACAGAAACAGACATTTGAATATAAAAATGCTGGGAGGGACACAAAGACAAAGGAGCAGATGGAGATAGGATGACAGAGATAGGGTGTTGAAAATAGAGATTAAAGAGGGGGGGACTGAGTAGACTGATGGATTGCTAGATTGAAGGAAATTATGAGAATATGAAAACAGAACATCATTATTATAGTCTCTCTCATAATATCCGTCTATCTCTTCTAGTTTTGATTATCCCGAGTTTGAATAGCCATTCAAAACACAAGTGGTTTGCCGATAACACTGCACAGGTAAATATATTTCAATTGTTTTGAATAGTTTATTTCAGCATTTTAGACCACAAGACCTTGATGCAGTCTCAATTCAAACAATAACAGAGGATATGTTTCATTATCCACAGTTTGTTAAACAAATCAGATACAGATATCATTCCACAGTTTGCATCTCCTCTCCGCTCTCTTTCATTTAATTCCAATTATCAGACCTATCTCCTGGTCAAATAAATGTGTGTTTTCCCTTCAGAGGTAAACCTCCCTGATTTACTTAGTACTAAACCCTTGAATAGCTACTGTCAAATGGGTCGTTCTGCGAATTCGGTGCCTTTTGGGATGTGTATCTTGGTGACCCCCCCTATTTATTTTCACCACATTTTTATGTTCTGTCATAACAACACCCAATATAAGATGGCGTAGCAGTCAGACGTCTTTTGTCTTCGTCTTGTCGTGTATATATCTTTAAATATATCTATTTTTCTATATTTTGTCTTCGCATAAATATATATATATTTTCTTAACCCCAACTTCAACATACTCTCCTGCAACCCGCCTCACCCAATGTGGTATGGATCTGCTATTTTCCTTACCTCAGAACCGGAACCCCCAACAGGAGCTAGCCAGCTAACTAACTACGAGTCAGCTAGCCACTGCTGGCGGTCATCAGCTAACCTTTAGCCAGGACAACTCCTGCCAGTCAGTACAGCGTGTTTCAACCCAGAGTTTATCGGACTACTTTTTCTCCATATCACCGGATTCCTACCATAAGCTCTGAACCTCTTCACCTGGATCATCGCAGCTAGCTAGCTAGCTCCTGGCTAACGTCCCTGTCCCAAAGCAAGCACCAATTAGCCTGGAGCTAGCCTATACCAGGCCCATTTCCCGGCTAGTTGAAGAGGACCATCAGCCACTCCTTGGGCTACAATACTTATTTTGCCAATTGGCCTGGACCCCTTTTATTGCCGATACGGACTCGCCGATTCATCATGACTGGACTACCGACATAATCCGCCTGAGGGTTTTTTTCAACTGGCTCCTCCGTCGCGACATCCCTCTAAGGTCCTTCTGCTAGCCCCTCCCCACTACCTGTCTGAATCGCCGTGTCTCCAGCTCGTCCAGCTACTCATTGGACCCTATAATCACTCGGCTACACATGCCTCTCCCTAATGTCAATATGCCCTGTCCATTGCTGTTTTGGTTAGTGATTATTGTCTTATTTCACTGTAGAGCCTCCAGCCCTGCTCAATATATGCCTCAGATAACCCTCTTTACCTCAACTGTATTCACATCCTATCATACCTTTGTCTGTACATACATTATGCATTGAATCTATTCTACTGCGCCGAGAAAACTGCTCTTTTTACTCTCTGTCCCGAACTTACTCGACAACCAGTTCTTATAGCTCTTAGCCGTACCCTTATCCTTCTGCTCCTCTGGTGATGTAGAGGTTAATCCAGGCCCTGCAGTGCCTAGCTCCACTCCCATTCCCCAGGCCCTCTCATTTGTTGACTTCTGTAACCGTAAAAGCCTTGGTTTCATGCATGTTAACATTAGAAGCCTCCTCCCTAAGTTTGTTTTATTCACTGCTTTAGCACACTCTGCCAACCCGGATGTCCTAGCTGTGTCTGAATCCTGGCTTTGGAAGGCCACCAAAAACCCTGAAATGTCCATCCCTAACTATAACATTTCCAGACAAGATAGAACTGCAAAAGCAGGCTGAGTTGCAATCTACTGCAGAGAGAACTCTGCAGGCTATGTCTTAATATCCAGGTCTGTGCCCCAACAGCTTCTACTTTTAAAAATCCACCTTTCCAGAAACAAGTCTCTCACCGTTGCTGCTTGCTATAGACCACTTTCTGCACCCAGCTGTGCCCTGAACACCATATGTGAATTGATTGCCCCCCATCTATCTTCAGAGCTCGTGCTATTAGGTGACCTAAACTGGGACTTGCTTAACACCCCGGCCATCCTACAATCTTACAAGCTTGATGCCCTCAATCTCACACACATGATCAATGAACCTACCAGGTACAACCCCAAATCCGTAAACACAGGCACCCTAATAGATATCATCCTAACCAACCTGCCCTCCAAATACACCTCTGCTGTCTTCAACCAGGATCTCAGCGATCACTGCCTCATTGCTTGTGTCCGTAATTGTTCTGCGGTCAAACGACCACCCCTCATCACTGTCAAATGCTCCCTAAAACACTTCAGCGAGCAAGCCTTTCTAATCGACCTGGCCCGGGTATCCTGGAAGGATATTGACCTCATTCCGTCAGTAGAAGATGCCTGGTTATTCTTTAAAAGTGCTTTCCTCACAATCTTAAATAAGCATGCCCCATTCAAAAAATGTAGAACCAGGAACAGACAGTGGTGGGCCGTCAGGGCCAGCAAGGCCTTCTCTGCTGGCCTAAACATCATCAGAATATAATTTTAAAATATATATATTTTCCCACAAATATGTATTCAATTATTCCCCAGAGTAAGAGTTATACTCTTCATTTCATAGCTTTCCTCTTGGTTGCACTGCTTCCAGACCCAGGTTGAGATTTGGAGGGCTGGTCTTTATGTTAGATCTTTTATCCAATCATATTCAGCCATCATGAGTTGCCAGGGGTCTAAAATCTGCCCTCAGGCCTTCAGAATCAATAGTGCGGGCGCTTGTAGCTTGAAGTGAATGGAAAGGAAAATTTAGTGTCAACCAATCAGCTTTAGAGTTGGCTATTGTACGCCTGCTGGCTGGCTCCAGTGTTAAACAGGAGCCAGCTAGCAGGCGTAGTGCGTGCACGTCTTTTGATTGGATTACCAATATTGAGAGGCAGGTCCTATGGGCAGATCTATGCAGAACCTCAGAACTAGGAAACTGAATTTGATACACAAATTAATTTGCGTACTACTAAGCTGTTTTTTCAACCCACAATGGCGGAAGGAGGAGAAGATATCGATTTGGTCGAGGATATAATTTAACGCCATTCTCAAGACAAACTTTTCATGAAAAGTTAGACATTGTAAGGAGAGGTCGCCCGACGCCGACACTACAAAGCCTGTCACAGGTAGGAAAGGGGTTCGTTCGCCACTTTCAAAGTTCCAACTACGAGCGCTATCAATGGCTCACAGGCTCCGAGAAGCACTGCAAATTGTACTGCTGGGAATGCCTATTATTTGCAAGTGATGGATTTGGTGTTTGGAGCCACACTGGCTTTGCAAACTTGAGTTGTCTAACCAAGGCAGCAACGAGACACCAAAGTATGGCTGGGCACTTACAAGCAATGGTGCTTTTGAAAACTTTTGGGGACACCCGAGTGGATCTACAGCTCAACGAACAAGCGTGCAGGGCAACGGAGCTGCACAATGAAAAGGTGAAGAAAAATAGGGAAATATTTAAAAGACTCATTGATTGTGTCATGTTTTTGGGTGACGTCTGGTTATACTGCGTTTCTGTCTAAATGTATAGTGTCTAGAGCCATGGCATCATAATGATGGTAATAAGAGGTGGATTTATTCGGGTGGGACTGTGTAGGACCTCACTGAAGGCCCAGGCCTCAGGCCCACGGCACGCCACTGGGAACAGATATAGCCCATGGTTCACTCCAGACCTCACTGCCCTTGACCAGCACAAACACATCCTGTGGCATACAGCACTAGCATCAAATAGCCCCCGCGATATGCAACTTATCAGGGAAGTTAGGAAACAATATACACAGGCAGTTAGGAAAGCAAAGGCAAGCTTTTTCAAACAGAAATTTGCATCCTGCAGCACAAACTCCAAAAAGTTCTGGGACACTGTAAAGTCCATGGAGAATAAGAGCACCTCCTCCCAGCTGCCCACTGCACTGAGGCTAGGAAACACTGTCACCACCAATAAATCCACAATAATTGAGAATTTCAATAAGCATTTTTCTACGGCTGGCCATGCTTTCCACCTGGCCACCCCTACCCTAGTCAACAGCTCTGCACCCCCCACAGCAACTTGCCCAAGCTTCCCCATTTCTCCTTCACCCAAATCCATAGCTGATGTTCTGAAAGAGTTGCAAAATCTGGACCCCTACAAATCAGCATGGCTAGACAATCTGGACCATCTCTTTCTAAAATTATCAGCCGAAATTGTTGCAACCCCTATTACTAGCCTGTTCAACCTCTCTTTCGTGTCGTCTGAGATTCCCAAAGATTGGAAAGCAGCTGCGGTCATCCCCCTCTTCAAAAGGGGATACACTCTAGACTCAAACTGCTACAGACCTATATATATCCTGCCCTGCCTTTCTAAGGTCTTCGAAAGCCAAGTTAAGAAACAGATCACTGACCACTTTGAATCCCACCGTACCTTCTCCGCTATGCAATCTGGTTTCTGAGCTGGTCATGGGTGCACCTCAGCCACGCTCAAGGTCCAAAACGATATCATAACCGCCATCGATAAGAGACAATACAGTGCAGCTGTATTCCTCGACCTGGCCAAGGCTTTCGACTCTGTCAATCACCACATTCTTATCGGCAGACTCAACAGCCTTGGTTTCTCAAATGACTGCCTCGCCTGGTTCACCAACTACTTATCAGACAGAGTTCAGTGTGTCAAATCGGAGGGCCTGTTGTCCGGACCTCTGGCAGTCTCTTTTGATTTGCCACAGGGTTAAATTCTCGAGACGACTTTTTTCTCTGTATTCGCTGATCCACCTCTACGCAGACGACACCATTCTGTATACTTCTGGCCCTTCTTTGGACACTGTGTTACCTTATCTCCAGACGAGCTTCAATGTCATACAACTCTCATTCCGTGGCCTCCAACTGCTCTTAAATGCAAGTAAAACTAACTGCATGCTCTTCAACCAATCGCTGCCCGCACCTGCCCGCCCGTCCAGCATCACTACTCTGGACGGTTCTGACTTAGAATATGTGGACAACTACAAATACCTAAGTGTCTGGTTAGACAGTAAACTCTCCTTCCAAACTCACATTAAGCATCTCCAATCCAAAATTACATTTATAATTGGCTTCCTATTTCGCAACAAAATATCCTTCAATGATGCTGCCAAACATACCCTCGTAAAACTGACTATCCTTCCGATCCTTGATTTCGGCGATGTCATTTACAAAATAGCCTCCAACACTCTACTCAGAAAATTGGATGCAGTCTATCACAGTGCCATCCTTTTTGTCACCAAAGCCCCATATACTACACACCACTTCGACCTGTACACACCACTTTGACCTGTACACACCACTTCGACCTGTCATTGGCTGGCCCTCGCTTCATATTAATCGCCAAATCCACTGGCTCCAGGTCATCTATAAGACTTTGCTAGGGAAAGCCCCGTCTTATCTCAGCTCACTGGTCACCATAGCAGCACCCACCCGTAGCACGTGGTCCAGCAGGTATATTTCACTGGTTGTCCCCAAAGTTAATTCCTCCTTTGACTGCCTTTCCTTCCAGTTCTCTGCTGCCAATGACTGGAACGAATTGCAAAAATCACTGAAGCTGGAGACCCATATCTTCCTCACTAACTTCAAGCACCAGCTGTCAGAGCAGCTCACAGATCACTGCACCATTACATATCCCATCTGTAAATAGCCCATCCAACTACCTCATCCCCATACTGTTATTATTTTATTTTATGTTTTGCTCCTTTGCACCCCAGTATCTCTACTTGCACATTCATCTTTTGCACATCGATCTCTCCAGTGTTTAATTGCTAAATTGTAATTATTTTTGCCACTATGGCCTATTTATTGCCTACCTTACCTCATTTGCACACACTGTATATAGACTTTTTCTCTCTTTTGTTTTTGACTGTATTTTTGTTTATTCCATGTGTAACTCTGTGTTGTTGTTTGTCGCACTGCTTTGCTTTATCTTGGCAAGGTCGCAGTTGTAAATGAGAACTTGTTCTCAACTAGCCTCCCTGGTTAAATAAAGGTGAAATAAAAAAACATAAAGAGCACATGTTCAACATAGTAAATGAACATGTTTTCCCATCTCAAGAGGTTAAAAATAAAAATAAAGACTATGTTAAGTGCCTGTTAAGTGACAAATAAAGTGACAGGGTTGACCGTGACAGGGTTGACCGTGACAGGGTTGACCATAACAGTGTTGACCGTAACAGGGTTTACGATTTGATCCTAAATCAGCCATAAATCCCCTTGTGGCTGGGGAGCTGGAAGCTTATTGTGTGCAACAGGGAGGGGCAATTGAATGCAAGCTTCACAAAAACAACATAGATTGTAAAATAAAATCTAGCCGGTACATCTATGGGCAACAAGGTTGACGTGTAATGCTCGAACCCACCTTTTTTCCCAGCACAAAACAGCAGAAAATGGCCAAAATGAGTAGAACCAGCTCCCCGCCTTTACACAATGATTTGACTGTTAGATGTTAAATGTTTCTTTCGAAAAAAAAAAAAAAAAAAAAAAACTGGTTTCACCATATTAAAACCATAGTTCAGTTCAAATAACAGGGTTGACCTTAAAGGAAAGATGAATCCATTTTGAATGTTATATTGTGTATCCCTTAGCGATGTTCTATCGATTCCTGGGGTCATTTCATGTTTCATGTGTATCTAAGCTATTGCCATTCAAGAAGGTAGAAATACAGCTGGTATGAATGAGAGAGAGATGTTTACTTGCTTTGTCAATGTATATACACAGTTTATTAGGTACACCCATCTAGTACCCCCCGTTTGCCTCCAGAACAGACTGAATTCTTCGGGGCACGGAAACATTGATCAATTGATATCAAGGGACCTAATGTATGCCAGGAAAACATTCCCCGCACCATTATACTACAGCCACCAGCCTGTACCATTGACACCAGGCAGGATGGAGCCACGCTGCTTACGCCAAACCCTGACTCTTTCATCAGCATGACGCAACAGGGAACCTGGGTTCGTCGGATCAGGCAATGTTTTTCCACTCCGAAATTGTCCAGTGTTGGTGATCACGTGCCCACTGGAGCTGCTTCTTCTTGTTTTTAGCTGATAGAAGTGGAACCCGGTGTGGTCATCTGCTGCAATTGCCCGTCTGTGACCAGGACCGGCGAGTTGTGCATTCTGAGATGCCGTTCTGCACACCGCTGTTGTACTGCGCCGTTATTTGCATGTCAGTTTGCACGATTCTTGCCACTCTCCTTTGACCTCTCATCAACGAGTGGTTTTCGCCCACAGGAATGGCATTGACTGGATTTTTTTTGTTTGTCGCACCATTCTCGGTAAACCCTAGACACGGTCATGCGTGAAAATCCCAGGAGGCAGGACGTTTCTGAGATACTGGAACTGACGGTCATACCACACTCCACGTCGCTTAGGTCACTCATTTTGCCCATTCTATAGTTCAAAAGAACAGTAAGTGTATGTTTCCCATTCCAAAAAAAGCCCTTTGAATTGAATTGAATTGAGCAAGTGAGTGTATCTCCAAATTGGCCTTGCTAATTTTGTCGGACATCAGCGAAGCAATTTAAAGAGTGTTAGCTAGTAAAACCAATTAGCTTAACCCACCCTGCTCTGCTCTGTGTAATAGTGCTGGCGGGAAATGGAAGTTCATTTAGTTAAGTGTTGATTTCTCTCTGCTGGGACTGAGGGGACCTGAGGCTGGGGATGGGGACGGGGGTATAGGGCTGAGGTTGTGGTGTTGGGGTATGGACCGGGAGGAAATAGAAGTCACTTAGTCGTTATTAAGCTAACACAGGCAGATTATGTGACATTCCTAATCAGGCTTATTACCACCATGCAAAGCATGATGGAATTCTGAATTGGCGGTGTTTGCTAATAATGGCATTCTCAGTCAGATAGTGTTGAATGTAATGGAGTGTAAGACAGGAAGATAATATGTTCTCCCAAGATGGTGTAGTTTTACAGCTTTGTGTCCATGGCCCAACCATGGTCCCCATAGTCAAAGACCAAGCTAGTGAAACATCGATGAACAACACAGCAACTCTTCATGCACATGACTGGTGAGTACAGAAAGTCACTCCCATCTGAACTGAGCACTTTTCTTCACTTTTCAACATAAGAAGTTGAAATCAGACAGATAAACAAACAAAACAAATTAAAACATCAACAGAAACCGCCCAACCAGACGACACAGAGATAAAACAGTCACAGTCAGACGCACCAACAGGGGGTGCTCAGGATACTCTCGATGGTGCCGGAGGGGAGGGCTGCTGTCTTATCGGCTCTTAAGCATCCATGCTATTTTGTTCATAACTTGTTTAGTACATAATGTTGCTACTTGCGTCTCTTATGACCGAAAAGAGCTTCTGGACATCAGAACTGAGATTGCTCACCTCAAATTGGACAAAGAGTTCTTCTTCAATGAGTCGGACGAGAGGAATGTACTACAGGACACCAGACCAGGCCCATATGCCCGTGATTCGCTGGAGAAGGAAACTGAGATTTTGTGAAAAAAGATCAGGATGCATTGTGAGGATCAGGTGGAGAGTGGCTAATCTGCCCTTGCCTTCCATCCTGCTAGCTAATGTTCAATCGCTGGAAAGTAAATGGGACAAGCTGAAAGCACGTATATCCTACCAACAGGACATTAAAAACGGCAATATCTTATGTTTCACCGAGTCGTGGCTGAACGACGACATTAAGAACATACAGCTGGCAGGTTATACACTCCATCGGCAAGACAGAACAGCAGCCTCTGGTAAGACACGGGGCGGAGGCCTATGCATATTTGTGAACAACAGCTGGTGCACGAGGTCTAAGGAAGTCTCAAGGTTTTGCTTACCTGAGGTAGAATATCTCATGATAAGCTGTAGACCACACTATCTACCTAGAGAGTTTTCATCTGTATTTTTCGTAGCTGTCTACATCCACCACAGACAGATGCTGGCACCAAAACCGCCATCAATGAGCTGTATACCGCCATAAGCAAACAGGAAAACGCTCATCCAGAGGCGGTGCTCCTAGTGGCCGGGGACTTTAATGCAGGGAAACTTAAATCAGTTTTACCTAATTTCTATCAGCATGTTAAATGTGCAACCAGAAGAAAAAAAATTCTAGACCACCTTTACTCCACACACAGAGACACGTACAAAGCTCTCCCTCGCCCTTCATTTGGTAAATCTGACCATAATTCTATTCTCCTGATTCATGCTAACAAGCAAGAATTCATAGGCGTACAGAGGCCCATTATCAGCAACCATCGCTCCTGTGTTCAAATGGCACGTTGTGTTAGCTAATCCAAGTTTATCATCTTTAAAAGGCCAATTGATCATTAGAAAACCCTTTGCAATTATGTTAGCACAGCTGAAAATTGTTGTTATGATTAAAGAAACAATACAACTGACCTTCTTTAGACTAGTTGAGTATCTGGAGCATCAGCATTTGTGGGCTTGATTACAGGGTCAAAATGGCCAGAAACAAATAACTTTCTTCTGAAACTTGTCAGTCTATTCTTGTTCTGAGAAATGAAGGCTAATCCATGTGTGAAATTGCCAAGAAACTGAAGATCTCGTACAACGCTGTGTAGAATATCTCACGATAAGCTGTAGACCACACTATCTACCTAGAGAGTTTTCATCTGTATTCTTCGTAGCTGTCTACATCCACCACAGAACAGAGCAAACAGTCTCTAACCAGAATAGAAAGAGGAGTGGGAGGCCCCGGTGCACAACTGAACGAGAGGACAAGTACATTAGAGTGTCTAGTTTGAGAAACAGACGCCTCACAAGTTCTCAACTGGCAGCTTCATTAAATAGTACCCGCAAAATACCAGTCTCAACGTCAACAGTGAAGAGGCGACTCCGGGATGCTGGCCATATCTCAGACTGGCCAATAAAAAGAAAAGATTATGATGGGCAAAATAATACAGACACTGGACAGAGGAACTCTGCCTAGAAGGCCAGCATCCCGGAGTCGCCTCTTCATTGTTGACGTTGAGACTGGTATTTTGCGGGTACTATTTAATGAAGCTGCCAGTTGAGAACTTGTGAGGCGTCTAGCGGTAGCACGGCAAGATGCCTCTCAAGTCCTCATGGCAAGCAGTACAAGAGGCTCCTAAATAGCTTCTACTCCCCCCCCCCCCCCCCCTCTGGATACACTGCTGCTACTATCTGTTAGTATCTATGCATAGTCACTTTAATAACTCTAGCTACATGCACATATTACCTCAATTACCTCGACACCAGTGACTCTGTACCAGTACCCCCTGTATATAGCCCCACTATTGTTATTTACTGCATAGGTGGTTAAGGGCTTGAAAGTAAGCATTTCCCTGTAAGGTCTACACCTGTTGAATTCAGCGCATGTGACAAAATATAATTAGATTTGATTTGCTGTACAGGGAAATGGGGGGTGGGAGGGGCGAGCTATATGTGTGTGTGTGTTTGTTTACGTGTAAGACTCACAGTGAGCCAGTCACACTGCTTTCTGGATCATAAACATCTTCAGGACATCTAACGCTCAGACGATATTTGCAGATGTGGATGACAGAAGGATGATCTTTTCCATTCCCTTCGTGACTTTTTAAATCCTCAAAACATCTCCTTCTCTGAGGGAGAACACAGCGAAACAATACAGAACCGTCTCAGCGATTACATATGGGCTGAGTCTTTCTCTGGTTCTCTGCCAAACGTATTATCTTGCCTGAGGAGAGTGACCCAAAATGACCCTCCACACACGTTCGCACAAAATAGAAAACGTTTTTAAAGCACCCAGCACATGTACTGATATCAGACAACAAGCTAACTTTACAGCAGGCTCATTCCAGATATGGATCAGAGTGTTTTATGACCGGACCCCCTGGACCTCTCAGGTGGAGGTAAAGTCAAATGGATGGCTGAGTTGAGGAGGGCACATTTTCATAGAGTACTGGGAGGGTGCCAACAGGCAAGGTGTACAAAGTGTTTCACCCCCTAGAAGCGATTATCAGTGGCACTCCTTCCCTCCCTACCCAACCAGCCATCTCTAGTCCATTAGCTAACACACACTGGCTAATTTGATGGTGGTGTGTCTGGGGGGCGTGGGATACTGTTGGGATCGCCTAAGACCTGGCTAATGTAGGGCTGTAATGAGGCGAGCAAGAACAGGGTAAACGAACACACACATGCACATAAGTACAACCCACGTACACACAGTAACACAGGATCACACACACACACACACACACACACACACACACACACACACACACACACACACACACACACACACACACACACACACACACACACACACACACACACACACACACACACACACACACACACAGATAGTTAATTGATAATCCTCTAGCTAAATCCAGGAGACATGCTGTTCAGATTATGGGATTAATCCCATGATCTACAGGAATCTACCTTTAACTACACAGGAGTGTGTTTGTATATTTACCAGTATGCACGTGCGGGTCTGCCTAAGGGGGCCATTGATTTCTCATTCTCTCTGACAATAAAACATCAAACTACAGGAGCTTCCATGCGATTACTAGATGACAGAGAAACAAAACAGAGTTGTTTACAGAGGTGAACTGTCAGAAGACACAAATGAACCTGTGCGTTAGAGAGAGAGAGAGAGAGAGAGAGCTCTCATCATAATGAAACAAAGTTATTTTCCAGGATAGCAACGGAGCAGTTAGCAGACAGTGCGGCACGCACCAATTGAATTGTAATGCAGTAAACAGCACAGCACAGTGCACAGATAAATGCTCTGCCTACTGTATGTGCTTGACCTCACGGGATGTCAATCAGCAGTTAACACATTGCACATTGATTTTGATTCGATTTTGATTTTGACTTACACCTTCCCGAACATCAAGTTCGATAGTAGGGTTCTTCTTGAGGTCGAAGGCTAGCTAACTGCTATGCTTCAAGCGCAACGTGAGTGGCAACCTCTTAATGTTGTTCGACCTAACGCAGTACAAATAGCTCTTTTTAAACGTTCCATACATACGGCTGTGTTTCAGGAGTGCGTACGTGTCACGTAGGGAAGCCCTGGCGTGTCGTTCAGAACACAGAGTCAGGTGGTTCATTTGTCTTCCTTTCATGCAGCCTCACCTTTGACCCTTGACCCACCTTTGACCCTTTGTCTGTCCTTTTGTCCCCCCCCCCGGGAAATGAAGAAGCAGAAATATGCAAACGGGTTGCTCGCTGTCATCTCCGGGTCTGTTGGGAAAATTATTGCATTTAAACGTTAAACTGTGCACTCTGCCAAAGCTCACGGATAGCAATTAATATCACTATCTGGTCTCATGCATGAAATGGCTGATAGTAGAATGAGAGAGAGAGAGGGTGAAGGAAGAAAAGAGAGGGAGAAATACAGGGGATGAAAGAGAGTGATCGAGAAATAGAGAGCGAGAGATGCCGCTGCAATCAGTTCGTTCTCTTATCTTTCCACTAGAACAAGGGATCTTATTTGAATGGGTTTCTGATAGATACCATACATCTGAATGTGCAACCTTGAAGCTATACACTGAGTATACCAAACATTATGAACACCTTCCTAATATAGTGTCAAACATTAGGATCCGCCCCCACCCATTTTTGCCCTCAGAACAGCCTCAATTAGTCAGGGCATGGATTCTACAAGGTGTCGAAAGCATTCCACAGGAATGCTGGGCCATGTTGCCTCCAATGCTTCCCACAGTTGTGTCAAGTTGGCTGGATGTCCTTTGGCTGGTGGACCATTCTTGATACACATAGGAAATTGTTGAGCGTGAAAAACCCAGCAGCGGTGCAGTTCTTGACACAAACCAGTGAGCCTGGCCCCTACCACACCCTGTTCAAAGGCACCTACATTTTTTGTTTTGCCCATTTATTCTCATGAATGTCACACATACACAATTCATGTCTCAATTTGTCTCAAGGCTTAAACATTTCTTAACCGGTCTCCCTCCCTTCATCTACCCTGATTTGAAGTGGATTTAACAAGTGACCTCGATAAGGTATCATAGCTTTCACCTGGATTCACCTGGTCAGTGTATGTCATGGAAAGAGCAAGTGTTCATAATGTTTTATATACTCAAGAGTAGACACTATGTTAATGTTGGGTATGAACTGTGTGTGTGTTTGGAGGGAGAAGTACATATCCACGTAGGGGGCTTTACTTGGCTCATTGTGCTCTAGCAACTCCTTGTGGTGGGCCGGGTGCCTGCAGGCTGACTTCGGTGGTCAGTTGAATGGTGTTAAGCGGGCGGGTGTTAAGAAGCGCGGTTTGGTGGGTCATGGGTCGGAGGACGCATGACTCGACCTTCGCCTCTCCCGAGCCCATTGGGGAGTTGCAGCGATGAGACAAGATTGCAATTGGATATTACGAAATTGAGGTAATAATAATGTTTTTATATTTTTGTCTTAAGCCTATCCCAAACCTTAGGATTTTGAAGTTAATGCCTAAACTTAAACACTTAAAAAAATATGGATGAACGTCTAATTCTGACGTGAGACTGTGAGAGCTAGTTGAAAGGTTGTTTGAAATGTTCTCCTTGGAGTCAGTTTTTGTGTGGGGTAATTTTAGTGTGCCCTTGTTGCGACGCTTCTCTCACAGGCATGAGGTGCCCTCGTTTAAAAATAATTTTATTTCTCTCCTCTTTTTATTCGGTTAATTTCTTTCCCTCTCCCTAAAGTAGCGCCTAATTAATGCAACTGTCATTATCTATTTTCTATCAGACACACATGCACAGACACAGTCACACACACACACAGTCACACACACACACACACACACACACACACACACACACACACACACACACACACACACACACACACACACACACACACACACACACACACACACACACACACACACACACACACACACACACACCCCATCCTTCCCAACACACTATCCGTCTGTCTTCCTGCTCTTCTTTCCATTTCTCCCTCTGTCTCTACCTCTTTGTTCTCCTGACTCATGGCCTGTGTGGCTGAATGTGAAGGAGCAGGATGACACAACTCCCTGAAAGAGCCTGCTTGGTGTTCAGCTCCGCCGAGCACTGCCTCTTTTAAAAAAAAAGTCAGGCTGCACAGTCCCACTTTGAACATGTTCCCATTGCAAAAACTCTGAGTTTACGACTCTGCCATTCCGTCAGTGTGCGTGTGCGAGTGTGAGGGCGTGCATGGGTGTAGGTCTTAATTGGGATCCTTGAGTTGTAGCTGACGTTTTCTCTCTCAGTCTTTGGAGTGTTTGAGTTGAACAGCTTAATGAAAACAGAGTGAGGAATGCGGCTCCCTCACTAGCCATCTTACTCTCACCTGGGCTGTGTGTGTGTGTGTGTGTGTGTGTGTGTGTGTGTGTGTGTGTGTGTGTGTGTGTGTGTGTGTGTGTGTGTGTGTGTGTGTGTGTGTGTGTGTATGTGTGTGTGTGTGTGTGTGTGTGCTCAATTTATAGTAACAAAAAGAACACAATTATTAGAGGAAGAAAATTGTTTTGATAGCTAGACACTGTAGATAGGAAAATATGAACTGATGAAGGAATTAGTGGAAAGTCTGACTCTTTCAACAGTGTTGTTTTAGTTGAGTAGTGAAAGGAAACAGGTGCATGTTTGTGAGTGTCTACGCAATGTTTGTGATAGACTGCCTTGAGGACGGACACAAGTGAGCAAACACACACAGATTTACATGTACATTTAATTTAGCAGATGCACTTATCCAGAGCAATTGGGGTTAAGTGCCTTGCTCAAGGGCAACATGACAGACTTTTTTTCACGTAGTCGGCTTGGGGATTTCGAAATGCACACACACTCCCACACATACACACAACAATCTCTGGAAAAAAAGGTAATACCACCCCGGTGCCATCCGTAATTCATCGGTACCTAATTACAGGACACTTTAAGAGAGGAAAGGACTTCATTCTGCCATCGGGTTCCAGGCTAACGATTACATTTCAGTAAATGAAGATGATCTGATTACAGCGACCATATTGACCCTTCCCCTTTTGCAGACAGACATGGA
Organism: Oncorhynchus clarkii lewisi; assembly: GCF_045791955.1. NCBI lineage: Eukaryota > Metazoa > Chordata > Actinopteri > Salmoniformes > Salmonidae > Oncorhynchus > Oncorhynchus clarkii. The sequence continues at coordinate 31,887,861 of NC_092177.1, read as the reverse complement.
GAAAGAAAGAGAGAGACTGGAGATGGTCTGACTCATAGGTTGTGGATGGAGTCCTTTACCCTGGCATCTTCTCTATGCCTCTTTCCCTCTCCCCCTTCTCTCTCCCCCTCCCTCTGTCGGAGTGGCGGTAGCCACCTAATTATTTGTTGGCTACAGGACAGGTAATTATTTTATTAAGGCATGCCGACAAACCCAGCCAGCGTCAGAGCCGGAGCCCGAGCTAGGCTAGCCTCTGAGAAACGCTCTCTCTGACGTAATCTCTGGCACCTTAATATATGGTAACATAAAAATAAATTTATCTGCATATTTTTACATGAAAGTAGCCATCTGTCTTGGGTTTTAATAATTTTCTCCTGAAATCGTGACAGAAAGTCATAACTTACCTGTTACGCGGAATAGCATTTGCACTCTTATCTTTTCTCTAGTGATCTATTTAAAAAGTGATTCATTTGAGAGTGGGCAGAGGAGAGTTGGGGAGGAGGAGTGCTCGATGGTTGAGCCTGTGAAAAGATTAGCTTTATGTCCAGAGTCGGGACCTTCATGCGTCCACTGGAGAGTTTGGTCTGGTGTTTTGCTGAAATATCAGCAGGTTAACATTTATTGTCATGAGTCTTGACCTGGAGGCAGAACTGAGCAGTTTCTGCTAGATGGGCTAGCTGCAAAGTCATAGTTGGCTATATCGTTAAAATTCATGAAAACAAAAGAATAGATTTTGGACTTAATTTAAGGTTAGACATTTGGGTTAGCAGTGTGGTTAGGGTTACGTTTAAAATCTGATTTGAATTCTTTGTGGCTCTGCCAGCTAGTGATTACTCTGCAGTGCTGCCTCCAGTACATGAGTCATCACAATAAATGCCAACCTGCGAAGTATCATGTGTTGTTGGAATGTCAAATGTAAATGTGTCTAGAGCCACAGAGTTGCTAACAATAAACTCAACAATAATACCGACTGTTAGCTACGCTGCAATCTTTGGGAGGAGGTGCAAAACAGAGTGTTAGAGGTTGTCAGACTGACATTTTCACAAAGTATGGAGAAGTCAAATATAGCCCATTTTTGGGGGGATTGCTTACGTAGAGATCTGAAATGATCAAGGTCTAGGATGAGGGTCTTGGATGTAAGTTTGTCCATGTACCTTTTGTGAATGATAGACTGAACGAGAAAAGAGAGAGTCATCTTTCTGTACCTCTCAGTTCTTCCAAGGTACTAGAAACAAAGGCCAAGCTAAGAACGCAACTACCAAGAATGTAACAATTTGTTCTACTTTCTGGAAGACTCGAGAAGAATTGGACTTGAACAAAAATGTCTCTCTTTCTTGTTAAACGCACTGCACTGCATGTTGGGTCGAAAGGAGTTTTGTGATACAGTTGTAATTGCAAAATCTCTCCCTGGTGGTTTGAAGGCTGTAGTGGGGTGTACAGTATTTTCTAACATTCCCACAGACCCGCTTCAAAGAGCATAAATCACAAAAAGACTCCAGTTAAAATCACTCATTTCCATAAAACGCGTAATGCGTGTGACAAATCTCTGAGTGGGAGCTTTCATTCACCAAAGAACACTCAACCTTCCAGGTGCACCACTCATTATTTTGTTGCAGAGAGGGAGAGATGGAGGTTTAAAAAACATTATTCAAATAGGGTTTTGACCTCAGGTCCTTTACCATGAAGTTGCTACACCCACAGAGAGTGATGGCCTCTGTTGTATTGGGCCGTGACCGGTGCTTGAGAGAGAACTGCTTTTGTTTGACATGACGAATGCTGCGAGCTCCAAGGCCAAATGAGTCAACGAGGTGACGAGCTGCTGTGATACATCCCCGACGACATCCCTGATAGAGTCGCCATGGAAACACTCATTGACCAGGTCACTGAAAATATTTCTAAAATAGTGGATGATACACACATGAGCGCATACACACAAGCACACGGTGAGAGAAGGCTTCATGGTAATTGAAGTGTGGGCGTTTTGGTAAAAGTTTTAGATGATACTCCAGCCGTTACAAGTGTTCTGTGCTCTCTCCCCGCTGTTATCAAACAGAAATGAAAGAGAAAAAAGAAAGAGAGATATTTCTGGCTTCCCGATACGATACAGTCTAATCAGCCTTCAGCACCTTCGTGTTATGGTCCACTTCATTCTGGTGAGGAGTGCTTGTGATCTGGTTTGTGTGTATGTGCGTGCAGGGGCGTCATGCACCCATAAACAACTGAGGGGGCAAAGTACGTGAGGATGGCTGGGGGCATAGCCCCTGTCCGGAAGTTGCTTTTACATGCAATCTAGAGCCAAAATCATTATGCTTAATTCTATGTCAATAACATGTCTGTTTTTCTCTAAGGGACAGACCAAAATGTACTGTTTTATTTTGGGGAGGGTTGTGTGTTTTTTTTATTGGGAAGGGAAAAGCTAGTTAGTTGCACAACTGAATGCATTCAACCGAAATGTGTCTTCCACATTTAACCCAACCCTCTCTGAATAAGAGAGGTGCAGGCTGCCTTAATCAACATCTACCGCGCCCGAGGAGCAGTTGTTGTTGGGGGTTAACTGCATTGCTCAAAGGCAGAACAGCAGATTTTCCCACCTTGCTGGCTCAGGGATTCGAACCTAACGTTCTTAACAGCTAGACTACCTGCCAACCCGGCACAGGGGAAGGTAGTGAATTTTTCTCCTGGTTAACTTTTGCTCTTTTGCAGGTTTTGCTATATAATGTCTTCCATTCTAGCCAAATTTCCTCATCCGCTTGCATGCACCTCCCCTATATCAAGGTGTTTTGGTACTTCCCTTATTATGCACTACGCTTTCCATGTGCTACTGTACCACAGGTCAATATAGTCTACCAGTCTAACGGTCTATCCTGCCCTCTATCCACCATTTATGGTGGCATTAGTCCAGCTCTGCAACAGGCTAACTAGCAATTATACCACACATAAAAGCATTCAAAGCTGCGTTGATGTTTAATATGAATCCACAAGAACACATAGGAAGAGCTGATAGACAGCGGAGAGACCAGGTGCATCATTACACATGAAAGAATAGGGAAGACATGAGACACGCATCTAAGAAAGCTCCCCTATTGATCTTGTTTAGGGACGATACAATTATCCTACCCGGACTACAACACCACAATGCAATGAAAAATGGTATTGTTATCAAGTGAGGACAGAATTCTACTCTAGTCTGCAATTAAAATGTCATTTGAATAACGACGCAAAAAAAGCCCTGTGATTTGAAAGTTTCATTTGATTTGGATCCGTTGTGGGTCTACTCTCGACAGTTTCTAAGGTCTAGAAAGGCACAGTAGCAGTAGCTTCGATACAGCTTCATTATTTGTCATTGAAATATTCAAATGTGTTGCCCTTTATATGCGGCATAAAAACAACCAGTCACAATGTTTTAATCTGATTAGGCTGCTTCAAAAGTCTCCTGTAGGAATGCGCACATTTGTCTGAAATATAATTCCAGCATCCTCAAAATGGCTTAATATTAACCAGGTTTTCCATCAAACCTTTTAATGCGGGTAAAGTACACGTTGGATAAAACAATGGCGGCATCATGGGAAAGCATGCAGTTTAGTAGGCGACAGATGAAGTAAGTTACGATGAACTTTACAGGGTGGTGAAACTGCACGTTGGTAAGCTTGATGCTCCTTTCAGTATACACGGAGGTCTGATTCTGGTGACATGATGATCGATGCTTGGCTGCCGTTTGACAGATAAAGATAATCTTGCACTTTTGTGCATAATAATCTCATCATGTAGGCCATACTGCACTGTAACTGCAAGCTGTTGGCTAGAGTACACGTGCCAAAACCAGAGTGAGCACATTCGCTGTACCTTATCAACATTTTTTTGGTGACAAAACCATCAGTAGGCCTTGAGTTGAAAATGCCAAGGAAAGTTGTACTTGTTTTTGTTTGGTTTTGTATTCGGTACATGGGAATTTAACCGCAAACCTAATTTTATGTGCACTATGTAACAAGTCAATTTGATGGAAACACAACTCTGACGGGAAAAACGGTTTCCTGCTGATTTTAGAATAAGTCTCTCGCCAATTGGATGAAAAGCTAACTATAGACGCCCTAAAGACTGCCAAGTGCAATCGTCCAGTGTTACTGTGATCATGCCTGCACATCATGGCTCACCAGCACACCCAAGCATCTAAACAATAAGCTAAAGAAACAAGCTTGTACTTAGACTCCCCCCCCCCCCATACTCATCTGGAGGTTGAGCATCTGTGGAAGAAAAGAGTAGTGTTAATTCAACTTGGTCTGGTCCATAGAATTATCAGACTCAAACCCCAGGTACCTACAGTGGGGCAAAAAAATATTTAGTCAGCCACCAATTGTGCAAGTTCTCCCACTTAAATAGATGACAGAGGCCTGTTTTCATCATAGGTACACTTCAACTATGACAGACAAAATGAGCAAAGAAAATCCAGAAAATCACATTGTACGATTTTTTATGAATTTATTTGCAAATTATGATGGAAAATAAGTAGTTGGTCAATAACAAAAGTTTATCTCAATACTTTGTTATATACCCTTTGTTGGCAATGACAGAGGTCAAATGTTTTCTGTAAGTCTTCACAAGGTTTTCACACACTGTTGCTGGTATTTTGGCCCATTCCTCCATGCAGATCTCCTCTAGAGCAGTGATGTTTTGGGGCTGTTGCTGGGCCACACGGACTTTCAACTCCCTCCAAAGATTTTCTATGGGGTTGAGATCTGGAGACTGGCTAGGCCACTCCAGGACCTTGAAATGCTTCTTACAAAGCCACTCCTTCATTGCCCGGGCGGTGTGTTTGGGATCATTGTCATGCTGAAAGACCCAGCCACATTTCATCTTCAATGCCCTTGCTGATGGATGGAGGTTTTCACTCAAAATCTCACGATACATGGCCCCATTCATTCTTTCCTTTACACGGATCAGTCGTCCTGGTCCCTTTGCAGAAAAACAGCCCCAAAGCATGATGTTTCCACCCCCATACTTCACAGTAGGAATGGTGTTCTTTGGATGCAACTCAGCATTCTTTGTCCTCCAAACACAACGAGTTGAGTTTTTACCAAAAAGTTATATTTTGGTTTCATCTGACCATATGACATTCTCCCAATCTTCTTCTGGATCATCCAAATGCTCTCTAGCAAACTTCAGACGGGCCTGGACATGTACTGGCTTAAGCAGGGGGACATGTCTGGCACTGCAGGATTTGAGTCCCTGGCGGCGTAGTGTGTTACTGATGGTAGGCTTTGTTACTTTGGTCCCAGCTCTCTGCAGGTCATTCACTAGGTCCCCCTGTGTGGTTCTGGGATTTTTGCTCACCGTTCTTGTGATCATTTTGACCACACAGGGTGAGATCTTGCATGGAGCCCCAGATCAAGGAAAGATTATCAGTGGTCTTGTATGTCTTCCATTTCCTAATAATTGCTCCCAGTTGATTTCTTCAAACCAAGCTGCTTACCTATTGCAGATTCAGTCTTCCCAGCCTGGTGCAGGTCTACAATTTTGTTTCTGGTGTCCTTTGACAGCTCTTTGGTCTTGGCCATAGTGGAGTTTGGAGTGTGACTGTTTGAGGTTGTGGACAGGTGTCTTTTATACGGATAACAAGTTCAAACAGGTGCCATTAATACAGGTAACGAGTGGAGGACAGATGAGCCTCTTAAAGAATAAGTTACAGGTCAGTGAGAGCCAGAAATCTTGCTTGTTTGTAGGTGACCAAATACTTATTTTCCACCATAATTTGCAAATAAATTCATAAAAAATCCTACAATGTTATTATCTGGATTTTTTTTTCTCATTTTGTCTGTCATAGTTGAAGTGTACCTATGATGGAAATTACAGGCCTCTCTCATCTTAAGTGGGAGAACTTGCACAATTGGTGGCTGACTAAATACTTTTTTGCCCCACTGTATCCAGCTATCTGTCATTTGTTAGAGATGTCCACCAGCATAGTACCAGAGCCAGAGACTCCAATCTCTGTATATTCTATCTGGAAAGAACACATTTTATATAGTCTACCTTGGCTGTTGAGTGGAACAAACTACCACAGCAACTCAAAGCTGTACCAACCATATCCACTTTTAAAAAGAATGTCAAAAGCTGGATAACGTGTGAACAGTATAACCTTTTTTTAGTCTGTATCTCTGTAATGTGTCTTTATCTCTGAAAGTGTGTATGTATTTTTTCTTTAGCTGACAAATAGAATCTATCGATCAATCAATCCAAATTGTGCAGCGGCCATTTCATGAAAGAGGAAAGAGAGATCTCTTACAAAACACCAAAACGTTTAATGACATTAGGAGATTGTCAAGCCAAGCCCTTGGGGGGCGCATCTTTTTTAATGACACCTTGAGTTTGACCCCCCCCCCCCCCCCGACTGGTGGTTATTTGTTTAAAGAAGCTAAATATGCTTCTCTGCATCTATGCAAAAATCTGGATAAAAGATTGAAAGGAATGTAAGTCTTATTCAGTACATTTACTTAGTGCCTTCTTTTCTAAAGTCTACCAACTTTGCCAGCAGGAATGCCAGCTAAGATAGTTGGACAAGCTAGCTACTCTAACTTCCCACTGGGCAAAAACTGGTTGAATCAGAGTTGTTTCCATGTCATTTCAACCAACAAATTTAATGTGATGACAATGAATCAACGTGGAAAACTAATTGGATTTTTTTAAATCATCAAAGTCAGGGAATTTAGCCTTTTTTTCACCCAACTTTTAACCTAAATCCAATGACATGGTCAAATGTTTTGTTGATTTCACATTGAATTCACATTAGTTGGCAACTCGACCAAATCAAAATCAAAACTATAATTTGAACTTTATTCTAGTCAAGGCGATCCCATTCAAGTATTGCTGTACATATACTATTCTATCCAATGTAGTTTTCAGATACAGTACGTTCGGAATATATTCAGACCCCTTTTAGGTGTCTTTTGGAAAACTCCAAGCGGTTTGTCATGTTCCTTTTACTGAGGAGTGGCTTCCTTCTGGCCACTCTACAATAAAGGCCTGATTGGTGGAGTGCTGCAGAGGTGGTTGTCCTTCTGGAAGGTTCTCCCATCTCCACAGAGGAACTCTGTAGCTCTTTCAGAGTGACCATCAGGATCTTGGTCACCTCCCTGACCAAGGCCCTTATTCCTCAATTGCGCAGTTTGGCCGGGTGGCCAGCTCTAAGAAGAGTCTTGGTGGTTCCAAACTACTTCCATTTAAGAATGATGGAGGCCACTGTGTTCTTGGGGGCCTTCAATGCTGCAGAAATGTTTTGGTACCCTTCCCCAGATATGTGCGTCTCATAGTAAAGGGTCTAAATACTTATGTAAATGTAATATTTCTCAATTTTTTATTTTATGCATTTGCAAACATTTCAAAAAAACTTTTTACGCTTTGTCATTATTGTGTGTAGATTGATGAGGAAACATTTGATTCAATCCCTTTAGAATAAGGCTGTAACGTAACAAAATGTGGAAAATGTCAAGGGGTCTGAATTCTTTCCAAATGCACTGTAAATACTACCAACGTACTGTCCAATAATGTCTATACATCTTATCATATACAGTGCCTTGCGAAAGTATTCGGCCCCCTTGAACTTTGCGACCTTTTGCCACATTTCAGGCTTCAAACATAAAGATATAAAACTGTATTTTTTTGTGAAGAATCAACAACAAGTGGGACACAATCATGAAGTGGAACGACATTTATTGGATATTTCAAACTTTTTTAACAAATCAAAAACTGAAAAATTGGGCGTGCAAAATTATTCAGCCCCCTTAAGTTAATACTTTGTAGTGCCACCTTTTGCTGCGATTACAGCTGTAAGTCGCTTGGGGTATGTCTCTATCAGTTTTGCACATCGAGAGACTGAAATTTTTTCCCATTCCTCCTTGCAAAACAGCTTGAGCTCAGTGAGGTTGGATGGAGAGCATTTGTGAACAGCAGTTTTCAGTTCTTTCCACAGATTCTCGATTGGATTCAGGTCTGGACTTTGACTTGGCCAACACCTGGATATGTTTATTTTTGAACCATTCCATTGTAGATTTTGCTTTATGTTTTGGATCATTGTCTTGTTGGAAGACAAATCTCCGTCCCAGTCTCAGGTCTTTTGCAGACTCCATCAGGTTTTCTTCCAGAATCCATCTTCCCATCAATTTTAACCATCTTCCCTGTCCCTGCTGAAGAAAAGCAGGCCCAAACCATGATGCTGCCACCACCATGTTTGACAGTGGGGATGGTGTGTTCAGGGTGATGAGCTGTGTTGCTTTTACGCCAAACATAACGTTTTGCATTGTTGCCAAAAAGTTCAATTTTGGTTTAATCTGACCAGAGCACCTTCTTCCACATGTTTGGTGTGTCTCCCAGGTGGCTTGTGGCAAACTTTAAACAACACTTTTTATGGATATCTTTAAGAAATGGCTTTCTTCTTGCCACCTCAATAAAGGCCAGATTTGTGCAATATACGACTGATTGTTGTCCTATGGACAGAGTCTCCCACCTCAGCTGTAGATCTCTGCAGTTCATCCAGAGTGATCATGGGCCTCTTGGCTGCATCTCTGATCAGTCTTCTCCTTGTATGAGCTGAAAGTTTAGAGGGACGGCCAGGTCTTGGTAGATTTGCAGTGGTCTGATACTCCTTCCATTTCAATATTATCGCTTGCACAGTGCTCGTTGGGATGTTTAAAGCTTGGGAAATCTTTTTGTATCCAAATCCGGCTTTAAACTTCTTCACAACAGTATCTCGGACCTGCCTGGTGTGTTCCTTGTTCTTCATGATGCTCTCTGCGCTTTTAACGGACCTCTGAGACTATCACAGTGCAGGTGCATTTATACGGAGACTTGATTACACACAGGTGGATTGTATTTATCATCATTAGTCATTTAGGTCAACATTGGATCATTCAGAGATCCTCACTGAACTTCTGGAGAGAGTTTGCTGCACTGAAAGTAAAGGGGCTGAATAATTTTGCACGCCCAATTTTTCAGTTTTTGATTTGTTAAAAAAGTTTGAAATATCCAATAAATGTCGTTCCACTTCATGATTGTGTCCCACTTGTTGTTGATTCTTCACAAAAAAATACAGTTTTATATCTTTATGTTTGAAGCCTGAAATGTGGCAAAAGATCGCAAAGTTCAAGGGGGCCGAATACTTTCGCAAGGCACTGTAAATATGTGTATGCGACCAATGCGATTTTATTTGATTTAAGGGCTATTCGACCAAGAAGGAGAATGGCTTCTTGGTTGCTAGTTGTGATGTTGGGAGATTGGGAACCTATCTGGGCTAGCTAAAGCCAACTTCATTCAATTTCTAGATGGCTAAGAGTACTACAGAGAAACAACAACAATTTTGTATTTATTTATTTTTGTAAACTGGACAAATCTGAGGCGGCATGTGCCCTTTACCCCTTATGGGCATGAAGCCTTTGTGTGCATGTGTTCTGAATGGCGGAAATTAGCATATTAAAAACTCTTACTTTCATCACTTTAAATCATGCTGACTCAGTGTGTTTATCGTTTTAACCATCAACAGTGCCATAGGTGTACTCTAGACCTAGACTACAACATATGTACACTTCATGCAACTAATGAGCCCCTATCCACGCAGTGCCAGCACAACTGTGGTGCCAAAAACACAAAACAGACAGAAAAAAATCCCCCCTTAAAGTAAATCAAAGCCCTTTTTCTTAAATGTGGAGAGATGAGAAGGAAAGATGAAAGGAGGAGATGAGGAACGACAGAGGGAGAGACTCCTCCCTTTGTGCCTGTTCATCCACAAGAGGAGACGAAATGGCCGTGTTTAAATATGTTATTTACATGTCCTGTTGTTACTGTTACTCTTCCTCCCCCTGGACGCTCACTAATGAAGCGAGCTTAGGGAAGATGGACTTAACTAGGCAGTTGGGGGGCTAGGGGGCTGAAGCAGGAAACACAGGGGCTGAGGGACAGTGAGGGGCATTTGGGTGGGTGGGAGGGGGGCCCAAAGGGGCTGAAGCAGGAACCCCAGGGGGGGATAGAATATTGTGATTTTCCTTCCTTCATGTTTCTATGCTCTTTCTTTCTCTAACTATCTTTCTCTCAAGGAGCAGGAGAGAAGGGGAGGAGAGAAGACACAATCTGATGAAAACAAAAGAGGAAGAGGGGGAGGAGAGGAGCAGAGAGGGAGAAGAGGAATGAAGAAAGCAAGGGACGAGGACTGAGGAAAGGAGAGAGGGAAAGAGAGGGACCACTGCCATTTATTTATGTGTGTGTTGGCATGCATGCTTATGTGTGTCCTCCGTTAAACGTCGGAGCTGCTAAATTAAATGTCTCTGCCAAATGCGTCAGCCCTCCACTCTCTAGGAGTGGAATTTAGTCAAAGCCATCTCAATCTGTAGCAAATCATCAGCCCTCCACTCTCTAGGAGTGGAATTTAGTCAAAGCCATCTCAATCTGTAGCAAATCATCAGCCCTCCACTCTCTAGGAGTGGAATTTAGTCAAAGCCATCTCAATCAGTAGCAAATCATCAGCCCTCCACTCTCTAGGAGTGGAATTTAGTCAAAGCCATCTCAATCTGTAGCAAATCATCAGCCCTCCACTCTCTAGGAGTGGAATTTAGTCAAAGCCATCTCAATCAGTTGCAAATCATCAGCCCTCCACTCTCTAGGAGTGGAATTTAGTCAAAGCCATCTCAATCTGTAGCAAATCATCAGCCCTCCACTCTCTAGGAGTGGAATTTAGTCAAAGCCATCTCAATCTGTAGCAAATCATCAGCCCTCCACTCTCTAGGAGTGGAATTTAGTCAAAGCCATCTCAATCAGTAGCAAATCATCAGCCCTCCACTCTCTAGGAGTGGAATTTAGTCAAAGCCATCTCAATCTGTAGCAAATCATCAGCCCTCCACTCTCTAGGAGTGGAATTTAGTCAAAGCCATCTCAATCAGTTGCAAATCATCAGCCCTCCACTCTCTAGGAGTGGAATTTAGTCAAAGCCATCTCAATCTGTAGCAAATCATCAGCCCTCCACTCTCTAGGAGTGGAATTTAGTCAAAGCCATCTCAATCTGTAGCAAATCACCAGCCCTCCACTCTCTAGGAGTGGAATGTAGTCAAAGCCATCTCAATCTGTAGAAAATCATCAGCCCTCCACTCTCTAGGAGTGGAATTTAGTCAAAGCCATCTCAATCTGTAGCAAATCATCAGCCCTCCACTCTCTAGGAGTGGAATTTAGTCAAAGCCATCTCAATCTGTTGCAAATCGTCAGCACACAGCAACAAATTAAGTTAAAGGCAAGACCCTTCACAGACATAACACAGAACAGAACACACTAGTAGCATGAACTAACACCTACATAGTCCAGTCTAACTGATCTGATTAGGACTCTTCAGCCTTATGGGGACACTAGACCATTGAAGCTAATTGTGTACAGTATAATTCTCAGTGATTTTGTCTGGATGTTGAACCGGTTGTGAGTGAAATGTCTTCACATCTCGGTGGACAGAGTCCAAGCTGAAGTGCACGGCTTTACACGCCCTTGGATAACATGTCTTTGTCATAGTCCAATTATTGGGATCCAATGTTACTTCTCAACATAGTCTGATTACTGTAGTCGGTGTGTTTATGAGTCCCTTTAAACACGCGCTAACAGCACAATCTACACAAGGTGCCGTTTCCCGGAAGATGCATCGCTAACAGGATTTGACCTCAGCCGTCTGACTTCATATCCTTCACTCTGGGAAATCACTATGTCTGCGTCATGGAGAACGGGATGGTTGGATGAAACATATGCATCGTAATAGGCAGAGCATTATTAAACAGCCTCAAACAGCAAAACCTAAGTACAGGAGTGACTGCCTTTATGTTCCCATTATGTTATTGAGGTGAAGGAGCACATTGATTATGACACTGCATGTCAAATGAGATCTGAAAAGGCCTCGAGGTGGGAAAAGTCTCATTGCTTCTCTTCTTTCTGTTTGGTCAAATCTTAGGAAGCAATGGTCGATGGTTGTGTGTCCTGCGGCATTTTGTGTGATGATGTGGGGCGGCACACTTTGCTACTGTAGTCACTGATCTTAGTGACACTGATCACAGCTTGGCAGCCGGGGAGGGAAACGAGACCCTTACAGAGAGAACGCGTTCACAGAGCGTGAACATTCATCTCCACGGTCACCACACTCGGGCGACGGCTCACCCATCTGCACGGTCAGTAGCCACACCAGTGTGTGAGAGTATCAACAACATGTGTTCCACGGATCAACGGTCCACCTTATGTTTCCAGAGCCACAGCCTGAATTAATGCCCACATTATTTATTTATATATATATCTCTCTCTCCTCTCTGTCTCTGTCTCTCTCTCTCTCTCTCTCTCTCTCTCTCTCTCTCTCTCTCTCTCTCTCTGTCTCTCTCTCTCTCTCTGTCTCTCTCTCTCTCTCTGTCTCTGTCTCTGTCTCTCTCTCTCTCTCTCTCTCTGTCTCTCTCTCTCTGTCTCTGTCTCTCTCTCTCTCTCTCTCTCTCTCTCTCTCTCTGTCTCTCTCTGTCTCTCTCTGTCTCTCTCTCTCTCTCTCTCTCTGTCTCTGTCTCTCTCTGTCTGTCTCTGTCTCTGTCTCTGTCTCTGTCTCTCTCTCTCTGTCTCTGTCTCTCTGAACTGTTCTTTCAGTGTTAACCGCTTGTAGCTATGGGTGTCAGTAGGCATGTCTGTGGGTGATGTGGTGCCCGCTTCAGTTTCGTCACTATCACAATATGGCCTTATCAGCCGCTCCATCATAAGAGGGAAGGGGCAGTTGTGGGGGGTGCAGATGATCCCTGGGAGATAAAGATGATGGGTAATGGACCTGTAGCAGGACTGAGGCACCATGGGTACAGGGTCCACCTCACTTATCAGTCAGGGAGTTAAATACAAGGCACTCTCTGTCTCTCTCCCTATCACTCTCTCCTATTCTGTCATTGTCTATCATTCTCTGTGCCCCTCCCTGTTCATCTGTCTTTTTAGGTTCTCTCTCTCTGTTTTCAGTGGGTTGTTATGTACATTATTACTGCCCTACTCAGTTTCTGTAAGTTTAGTATCAAACAAGGATCGTTCCAAAAGCACTGGCATTTCAGTGGGACATAGATAATGGGATATATAGAGAGAGATATAGAGTGAGCGAGAGAGATATAGAGATATATACAGTTGAAGTCATTAAAACTCGTTTTTCAACCACCTTTCTTGTTAACAAACTATAGTTTTGTCAAGTCCGTTAGGACATCTACTTTGTGCATGACACAAGTCATTTTTTCAACAATAGTTTACAGACAGATTATTTAACATAATTTACTGTAACACAATTCCAGTGGGTCAGACGTTTACATACACTAAGTTGACAGTGTCTTCAAATAGCTTGGAAATTCCAGAAAATTATGTCATGGCTTTAGAAGCTTCTGATAGGCTAATTGACATCATTTGAGTCAATTGGAGGTGTACCTGTGGATGTATTTCAAGGCCTACCTTCAAACTCAGTACCTCTTTGCTTGACATTATGAGAACATCCAAAGAAATCAGCCAAGACCTCAGAAAAACAATTGTAGACCTCCACAAGTCTGGTTCATCCTTGGGAGCAATTTCCAAACGCATGAAGGGACCATGTTCATCTGTACAAACAATAGTACGCACGTATAAACACCATGGGACCATGCAGCCGTCATACCGCTGAGGAAGGAGACATGTTCAGTCACCTAGAGATGAACGTACTTTGGTGCGAAAAGTGCAAATCAATCCCAGAACACAGCAAAGGACCTTGTGAAGGTGCTTGAGGAAACAGACACAAAAGTATCTATATCCACAGTAAAACGAGTCCTATATCGACCTAACCTGAAAGGCCGCTCAGCAAGGTAGAAGCCACTGCTCCAAAACCGCCATAAAAAAGCCAGACTACGGTTTGCAACTGCACATGGAGACAAAGATCGTACTTTTTGGAGAAATGTCCTCTGGTCTGATGAAACAAAAATATAACTGTTTGGCCATTATGACCATCGTTATGTTTGGAGAAAAAAGGGGTAGGCTTGCAAGCCGAAGAACACCATCCCAACCGTGAAGCACGGGGTGGCAGCATCATGCTGTGGGGGTGCTTTGCTGCAGGAGGGACTGGTGCACTTCACAAAATAGATGTCACCATGAGAAAGGAAAATTACGTGGATATATTGAATCAGCATCTCATGACATCAGTCAGGAAGTTAAAGCTTGGTCACAAATGGGTCTTCCAAATGGACAAGACCCCAAGCAAACTTCCAAAGTTGTGGCAAAATGGCTTAAGGACAACAAAGTCAAGGTATTAGACAGAGATATATTTGTACATTGTTACAACACTGTATATATACATAATATGACATTTGTAATGTCTTTATTCTTTTGGAACTTCTGTGAGTGTAATGTTTCCAGAAAAAAAAAATCCAGAAAATCACGTTGTAGGATTTTTTATGAATTTATTTGCAAATTATGGTGGAAAATAAGTATTTGGTCACCTACAAACAAGCACGATTTCTGGCTCTCACAGACCTGTAACTTCTTCTTTAAGAGGCTCCTCTGTTCTCCACTCGTTACCTGTATTAATGGCACCTGTTTGAACTTGTTATCAGTATTAAAGACACCTGTCCACAACCTCAAACAGTCACACTCCAAACTCCACTATGGCCAAGACCAAAGAGCTGTCAAAGGACACCAGAAACAAAATTGTAGACCTGCACCAGGCTGGGAAGACTGAATCTGCAATGGTTTGAAGAAGCAGCTTGGTTTGAAGAAATCAACTGTGGGAGCAATTATTAGGAAATGGAAGACATACAAGACCACTGATAATCTCCCTCGATCTGGGGCTTCACGCAAGATCTCACCCCGTGGGGTCAAAATGATCACAAGAATGGTGAGCAAAAATCCCAGAACCACACGGGGAGACCAAAGCTCTCCTGCACAGAGCTGGGACCAAAGTAACAAAGCCTACCATCAGTAACACACTACACCGCCAGGGACTCAAATCCTGCAGTGCCAGACGTGTCCCCCTGCTTAAGCCAGTACATGTCCAGGCCCGTCTGAAGTTTGCTAGAGAGCATTTGGATGATTCAGAAGAAGATTGGGAGAATGTCATATAGTCAGATGAAACCAAAATATAACTTTTTGGTAAAAACTCAACTCGTCGTGTTTGGAGGACAAAGAATGCTGAGTTGCATCCAAAGAACACCATACCTACTGTGAAGCATGGGGGTGGAAACATCATGCTTTGGGGCTGTTTTTCTGCAAAGGGACCAGGACGACTGATCCGTGTAAAGAAAATAATGAATGGGGCCATGTATCGTGAGATTTTGAGTGAAAACTTTCTTCCATCAGCAAGGGCATTGAAGATGAAACGTGGCTGGGTCTTTCAGCATGACAATGATCCCAAACACACCGCCTGGGCAACGAAGGAGTGGCTTCATAAGAAGCATTTCAAGGTCCTGGAGTGGCCTAGCCAGTCTCCAGATCTCAACCCCATAGAAAATCTTTGGAGGGAGTTGAAAGTCTGTGTTGCCCAGCAACAGCCCCAAAACATCACTGCTCTAGAGGAGATCTGCATGGAGGAATGGGCCAAAATACCAGCAACAGTGTGTGAAAACCTTGTGAAGACTTACAGAAAACGTTTGACCTCTGTCATTGCCAACAAAGGGTATATAACAAAGTATTGAGATAAACTTTTGTTATTGACTTATTTTATTTAAATACTTATTTTCCACCATAATTTGCAAATAAATTCATAAAAAATCCTACAATGTGATTTTTTGGATTTTTTTCTCATTTTGTCTGTCATAGTTGAAGTGTACCTATGATGAAAATTACAGGCCTCTCTCATCTTTTTAAGTGGTAGAACTTGCACAATTGGTGGCTGACTAAATACTTTTTTGCCCCACTGTATGTAGTAATCAAAACAGTGTTAAACAAATCAAAATCATGTTATATTTTAGATTCTTCAAAGTACCACCCTTTGCCTTGATGACAGCTTTGCACAGTCTTGGCATCCTCTCAACCAGCTTCACCTGGAATTCTTTCCAACAGTATTGAAGTGTTCCCACATATGCTGAGCACTCGTTGGCTGATTTTCCTTCACTCTGTGGTCTAACTCATCCCAAACCATCTCAATTGGGTTGAGGTCGGGTGATTGTGGAGGCCTGGTCATCTGATGCAGCACGCCATCACTCTCCTTCTTGGTCAAATAGCCCTTACACAGCCTGGAGGTGTGTTGAGTCATTGTCCTGTTGATAAACAAATGATAGTCCCACTAAGGGAAAACCAGATGGGATGGCGTATCACTGCAGAATGCTGTGGTAGCCATGCTGGTTAAGTCTGCCTTGAATTCCAAATAAATCACAGACAGTGTCACCAGCAAATCCCACCTCCTCCTCCATGATTCACGGTGGGAACCACACATGCGGACATCATCCATTCACCTACTCTATGTCTCACAAAGACACAACGTTGGAACCAAAAATCTCTAATTTGGACTCATCAGACCAAAGGACAGATTTGCACCAGTCTAATGTCCACTGCTCGTGTTTCTTGGCCCAAGCAAGTCTCTTATTATTATTGATGTGGTTACTTTGCAGCAATTCGACCATGAAGGCCTGATTCACACAGTCTCCTCTGAACAGTTGATGTTGAGATGTGTCTGTTACTTGAACTCTGTGAAGCATTAACTCTGAGATGCAGTTAACTCTAATGAACTTATCCTCTGCAGCAGAGGTAACTCTGGGTCTTTCTTTCCTGTGGCAGTCCTCATGAGAGCTAGTTTCATCATAGCCCTTGATTGTTTTTTGACTGCACTTGAAGAAACGTTCAAAGTTCTTGAAATGTTCTGTATTGACTAACCTTCATGTCTTAAAGTAATGATGGACTGTCGTTTCTCTTTGCTTATTTGAGCTGTTCTTGCCATAATATGGACTGGCTACTTTGAAGAATCTCAAATATAATATATATTTTGATTTGTTTAACACTTTTTGCGTTACTACACGATTCATAGTGTTATTTTATTTTTTATTTGTTTTAAACTTTTGACTGGTACTGTACATATTTATCATAGAGTAACATTAAAACAGAATAATATGCCCTACCAACATTAGACAACTATACTGAAAACCCAAACTCAAATAAATGAAATAAGTAAATGAAATCAATGATAACTGATAAATAAAATAGCAGTGCAAAAAATATATTATAGATAATGAATTTTATTTTTTATTTTACACCATATTAGCTAGACAGCGTACCACTTATCTTAAAATCACCTTCATTACTTTACTTATAATGGTTTGGGACCATCTGACAAAAAACTCCAGGGGACCATGACACAACGTCTCAAGAACATCCCAAAAAGGTCCTGACATGGTCCTCAGTGACGTTCTGGGAACGTACAGGGAACTAGACAAAGGTCCCCCAGAGAACGTTCCCTTGGGGCCATCATGCCAAGTCACCTTGACCACCATGAAACGTTCCCCTTGTGGGTCACTGAATGTTCCACGGATAACTTCTCGCCAAAATCCTTTTAAGGGACCTAATGGGAACGTTGCGAATGTCCTTAGGACATCCCCTGTTTGGGGGGTATTACCAGCAGTAGTGGACAGTGTTGAACTCCCACCCAGCTACTCCTATCGCCTTTGATCCAGGTCCGGATTCAGGGTCGGCATTAACAAAAGTTTGTACTATCTTTAAAATGTCACCTTATCGCCCTCTCTCTACTTTCTTTTTCTCTCGCTCACTCCCTCTATCTCTATCAGTGGAGGCTGCTGAGGGGAGGATGGCTCATAGTAATGGTTGGAACGGTGCTAATGGAATGGCATCATACACATGGAAACCACGTGTTTGATGTATGTGATACCCTTCCACTGATTCCACACCAGACTTTACCACGAGCGTGTCCTCCTCAATTAAGGTGACACCAACCTCCTGTGGTCTCGATCTGTATCTTACACTCCCTCTCGCTTTCTCTCCTCACCCCTTCCCCCTCTCTCTCTCTCTCTCTCTCTATTGTCTCAACTCTAAAGCAAAGTCCCCTCTCTGATCTCAGCTCCATGGCAACCAGAGTCCCTCTGGTTATGTTAGTCACCTCTCCAGACAGACAGACGGACGGACGGACGGACAGACGAATATGAGATTCCAGGACAATACAACAGGTATGCCTAAATACATGCACCCCATCCACTAACACACACATGTAGGTATGCTATAGTATGCGGTATGATAGTGTGTGTGTGTGTGTGTGTGTGTGTGTGTGTGTGTGTGTGGACCTGCTCTTTTTTCATGAATCTTTGAGTTTTCTCTGACCTGTGCGTGTGTTCTCCTCTCACCTCGTGTGGGATTGGATGACACAACAGGTCCATTAAGAGGCTGCTTAGGGTTCCTCTCCTCTCGTTCCTTTCCTCTCCTCCTCCTAGGAGAGTGGTTATGGCTTTTGTTGTTGTTTGCTGCTGACACCTCTCCTTGACCTGTGTTGATCTCTAGGTGGCTTGGTGTAGATCAATGTGGTTTGGTGGTGTGGTGCAGAGTGGTGTGGGTGTGTCTGGTGTGGTGTGGGTTGGTATGGTGTGGTTTGGTGTGGTGTGGTATAGAGTGGGGTGGTGTAGAGTGGTGTGGGTTGGTGTGGTGTAGAATGGTGTTGGTGTGGTGTTGGTTGGTATGGTGTTGAGTGGTGTGGGTTGGTGTAGTGTAGAATGGTGTGGTGTGGGTTGGTATAGTGTAGAGTGGTGTGGGTTGGTGTAGTGTAGAAGGGTGTGGTATAGAGTGGTGTTGGTGTAGTGTAGAATGGTGTGGGTTGGTGTGATGTGGTATAGAGTGATGTGGGTTGGTGCTGTGTGGGTTGGTGTGATGTGGTATAAAGTGGTGTGGTGTGGTGTAGGGTTCTGTATAATGGTGTGGGTTGGTGTGGTGTAGAAGGGTGTGGTGTAGAGTGGTGTAGGATGGTGTGGTTTAGATTGGTGTGGTGTAGGTTGGTGTAGTGTAGAGTGGTATGGGTTGGTGTGGTATGGTGTGGTGTAGGTTGGTGTGGTGTAGAGTGGTATGGGTTGGTGTGGTGTAGGTTGGTGTGGTGTAGGTTGGAGTGGTGTGGTGTAGGTTGATGTGGTATGGTTTGGTGTGGTGTAGGTTGGAGTAGTGTGGTGTAGGCTGGTGTGGTGTAGAGTGGTGTGGTGTAGAATGGTGTGGTGTGGTGTAGGTTGGGGTTGTGTAGAGCGGTGTGGGTTGGTGTGGTGTGGTGTAGAGCAGAGTGGGAGGAACTGACAGGAGAGCACTGGGAAGTGGGGCTAACATCAGAAGAAAGGATGAAGAGGGGCTAACATCAGAAGAAAGGATGAAGAGGGGCTCACATCAGAAGAAAGGATGAAGAGGGGCTCACATCAGAAGAAAGGATGAAGAGGGGCTAACATCAGAAGAAAGGATGAAGAGGGGCTAACATCAGAAGAAAGGATGAAGAGGGGCTCACATCAGAAGAAAGGATGAAGAGGGGCTCACATCAGAAGAAAGGATGAAGAGGGGCTTACATCAGAAGAAAGGATGAAGAGGGGCTCACATCAGAAGAAAGGATGGAGAAACATGCACATTCTCAGTTTAATATTTTTTGTACTGTATTGAGAGAAAAATAGATTGTTTCAATGTAACACCAGGGTAAAATAATGAGGCAAAGCCTGATTCCTATCTCATTTAATCAGCAACTGGAAGGTGTGAATTTAACTACGCTCTATAAACAGCAGCACATACAGAGCGTTTCATTACAGTTTTGAAGCCTGAGTATGTGGGCAAAATGAGTATTTGTTCTAATATAATCCTGTTTTACTGAAGAAGGTTTAAGAACGTAGAAATTGTCAAAATAATTGAGATTCTGAAGCAAGAGAGTAAAAGAGAGGGAAAGAGGGAGAAAGGTGGAGAGAGAGATAATTATAGAGCCAAATTTATCATCTGTATTACGGTGCCACTGAGTTGTGTAGCAGGCAGTCAGGCAGAGAGACAGGCAGGCAAATAGGCGGGCGGGCAGGCAGACACACAGGCGAGTGGGCTGGGAGATGAGTTTGGAGTGACACTGGTCCAACTGATTTGCTGCTTGCCTTCAGTGCCCAGTCTGGGCAGACCAATCGCCCCCGAGTTTGCCCAACCAAGCTATCTATCCTTTTTCTCTCCTTCTCTCCCGCTCTATATATCTCTCTCTATATATATCTCTCTCCCACTCTCTATATCTCTCTATAAATATATCTCTCTATATATATATCCCATTATCTATATCTCTCACTCAATCTATATCTCTCTCTCTCTCTTTAAATATCTCTCTCATATATATATATATACAGTGGGGGCAAAAAAGTATTTAGTCAGCCACCAATTGTGCAAGTTCTCCCACTTAAAAAGATGAGAGAGGCCTGTAATTGTCATCATAGGTACACTTCAACTATGACAGACAAAAGGAGAAAATAAAATAATTTTATGAATTTATTTGCAAATTATGGTGGAAAATAAGTATTTGGTCAATAACAAAAGTTTATCTCAATACTTTGTTATATACCCTTTGTTGGCAATGACAGAGGTCAAACGTTTTCTGTAAGTCTTCACAAGGTTTTCACACACTGTTGCTGGTATTTTGTCCCATTCCTCCATGCAGATCTCCCCGAGAGCAGTGATGTTTTCGGACTGTTGCTGGGCAACAGACTTTCAACTCCCTCCAAAGATTTTCTATGGGCTTGAGATCTGGAGACTGGCTAGGCCACTCCAGGACCTTGTGTTTGGGATCATTGTCATGCTGAAAGACCCAGCCACGTTTCATATTCAATACCCTTGCTGATGGAAGGAGGTTTTCACTCAAAATCTCACGATACATGGACCCATTCATTCTTTCCTTTACACGGATCAGTCGTCCTGGTCCCTTTGCAGATAAACAGCCCCAAAGCATGATGTTTCCACTCCCATGCTTCACAGTAGGTATGGTGTTCTTTGGATGCAACTCAGCATTCTTTGTCCTCCAAACACGACGAGTTGAGTTTTTACCAAAAAGTTCTATTTTGGTTTCATCTGACCATATGACATTCTCCCAATCTTCTTCTGGATCATCCAAATGCTCTCTAGCAAACTTCAGACGGGCCTGGATATGTACTGGCTTAAGCAGGGGGACACGTCTGGCACTGCAGGATTTGAGTCCCTGGCGGCGTAGTGTGTTACTGATCGTAGGCTTTGTTACTTTGGTCCCAGCTCTCTGCAGGAGAGCTTTGGTCCCCCCGTCTGGTTCTGGGATTTTTGCTCACCGTTCTTGTGATCATTTTCACCCCACGGGGTGAGATCTTGCGTGGAGCCCCAGATCGAGGGAGATTATCAGTGGTCTTGTATGTCTTCCATTTCCTAATAATTGCTCCCACCTATTGCAGATTCAGTCTTCCCAGTCTGGTGCAGGTCTACAATTTTGTTTCTGGTGTCCTTTGACAGCTCTTTGGTCTTGGCCATAGTGGAGTTTGGAGTGTGACTGTTTGAGGTTGTGGGCAGGTGTATTTTATACTGATAACAAGTTCAAACAGGTGGAATTAATACAGGTAACGAGTGGAGGACAGAGGAGCCTCTTAAAGAAGAAGTTACAGGTCTGTGAGAGCCATAAATCTTGCTTGTTTGTAGGTGACCAAATACTTATTTTCCACCATAATTTGCAAATAAATAAATTAAAAATACAATTTCTCATTTTGTCTGTCATAGTTGAAGTGTACCTATGATGAAAATTACAGGCCTCTCACCTTTTTAAGTGGGAGACCTTTCACAATTGGTGGCTGACTAAATACTTTTTTGCCCCACTGTAATTCCATGTGTTATTTAATAGTTTTGATGTCTTCAATATTATTCTACTATGTAGAAAATAGTAAAAATAAAGAAAAACCCTTGAATGAGTAGGTGTGTCCAAACTGTTGACTGGTACTGTATATAAGAAAACAAGTTGTATTGTCATAAAAGTGTTTCGGGAGTGTATTTTTAATTAACAGAGCCGAGATTAACTTGGAAATGCAAAGTAAAGGAATAGAGGTGAAATCAGTCATTGACACAGACATGGTGGCATAGCAGGAAAATGGGAATCCCAAGTGAATAATAATTACTGGATGAATAAATATACACAATATAATCATGTACAGAATGTCACAGTGTGTCAAATGTGTATGTTGAAAACACTGTTTAAAGTACTGTTTGTGTGGGTGTCCCTGACATTGCCAAAAGACAAAGAGCTGTGAATGGATCAACGGTGCACCAATCAGGGCTCTAATGGACTTGACAACAGTAACAAGGGGGAAGTGTAATGAAATTAGTTTGCCCTGGCACTTTTCTTGCTCAGGAACAAGCTGAGTAGTAGACAAAAACCTCCAAGGGACCATGATGCAACGTCTCAAGAGCGTCTTAAAAACTTCTCTGGTACAACCCGGGGTCTAGGCAAAACCGCCCAGGGACCATAACACAACGTCCGAAGAAGGTCTTAAAAACTGCCCTGGGACAAACTGGGAACTAGACAAAAACTAGAAGGGACCATGACAGAACGACCTGACAACTCCAGGCGACCATTTTGTGACGGTCCGGGGACGTCCTAACGACAAAATGTTGTTTTCATGGTATACAGGTCAGCATGTTCCGGTGCCAGATACTCAGCAAAACCGTTGTTGTTGTTCAGTGTAATATGAACAGGAAGAGATGGGTGACAGTTCACACTGTACAGTTTGTACCAGCGCCATGCGTACAACCTCTCTATTTCCTCCATTCACATCTGACGTAGGCAATGCATGCTGCTTCAGTGATTGATTCATTCCAAAGATGTCTGGGAGTATAATAGAATGTGAGCTGCTTTATTTTTCATTCAGTCATATAACAGTTCCGGGAATCAGAAGCTATTAGTCAGCACAGTACTTGGTGTCAGTAGTAAGATTGGTGGAAAGAAACTCTATAGTTTAGGGCAATGTCTTTGTCTGGGGGTCATAGAGCTGGCACCCTCTCTCAGGTAACTACTAGCTTGTTCATTGGGTTGGGAATAGTGGTAAAGTATAACGGGGACAGGTGGAGTTAGATTATGTATGTATGTATGTATGTATGTATGTATGTATGTATGAATGTATGTGTGTATGTGTGTGTGCGTGTGTATCTGGGTGTCACCCTGTGGTCCAGCCACGCCTGTGATCTCTGAGTCCTCCTTTTGGAGAAGGTCCATGTGTGTGTGTCTGGCTGTGGGCCAAGCTGGCCCCGGATGAGAGGGCCACAGGGAACAGATGTGTGTGTGTGTAGTGACACTAGCAGATGAAAGGAGAGTAGACCTGTGTTCAGCTAGGCTGAAGAACAGAGGAACAGCGGGTGTGTTAGTGCTAGCTAGGTAAGTGTCGTGGGTGTTTGTGGTAGAGCGCAGAGATTGTTCTCTGTTAAGAGGGCTGAGTGTTCTCTGTGATTCTGACCAGGGCCTTCAGAGAGAGAGAGAGAGAGAGAGAGAGAGAGAGAGAGAGAGAGAGAGAGAGAGAGAGAGAGAGAGAGAGAGAGAGAGAGAGAGAGAGAGAGAGAGAGAGAGAGAGAGAGAGAGAGAGAGAGAGAGAGAGAGAGAGAGAGAGAGAGAGAGAGAGAGAGAGAGAGAGAGAGAGAGAGAGAGAGAGAGAGAGAGAGAGAGAGAGAGAGAGAGAGAGACCTGGTGTCTGTCACCATAGATATAGAATTTACACTGAGGTGTCTTCAGGTTAAGGTGTAGCGCACAGGAGATTTAAGAGGTCAGAGATCAGCGGAGCTGTGGAAAGCCTTAGACAGTTAGACACCCCATAAAGCCCCTAAGAGCCAGTCACAGCACGGGCTAACAAGACACCGACAGGACCCAACACACCAGACAATGACTTGCTAAATCTCTAAATCTCTCTCTCTCTCACACACACACACACACACACACACACACACCCTCCCTCCCTCCCTCCCTCCCTCCCTCTCTCCAGGGGGATGGTACCTAATCCACTGGAATAGAGCAGGATCAGGTCTGGTCACAGTCTCCCCAAAGACTTAGGAGCATCCAGGAGTAGCCCCAGAGTTATCCCCCAAGAGAGAGAGGGGACAGAGGGAAGACTTTAACAGGGTGGTACATGGACATTACCAATAATAAAAAGATAATGGTCAAACTAACAGAAGAGGGTTGGCCCACTAAAACCAATGACAACTGCATGCTGTTTTCAAGGAATGGTCAAATAAATGTTAGCTATTTGGTTGTGATATCGTCACCTCTGTAGACTATACATTTCAGATTATTCCATGCAAAACAATTGCTCACATTTAGCTCTATTATCAGAATTACACAGCAACATGCTTTTCATGATCAGTAAACATCAGTCATGTAGTTTCAGATACATGAGGGTAGCCTCACAATATCTCTCAATATTGGTATTGGCCACCATTAATTGGATTTTTGAGTGATATAAAATAAAAGTGAACTATACCTGACACGTATGAGTGGTTTAGGTTAATTTCCCATCCTTTGTGGGCTCTGCCTGTCAAACAGCAGAAGGGCATATTTGCCGATGTACAGTTAGCTGATAATGTTTCCGGTAGAAACTTTGTACAGCTAAACATGTAGTGGTAAGTAGACCTAATGTACTTGTTTCAACATTGTTTTTAAGAGTGTTTAATCACGATTGCTGCTGACAGACATTGATTGATGGACCACAGCTAGCTAGCTAATAACAGATCACGTCATTATGGCTAGCTAGCTAACAACAGATCACTTCAATATGGCTTGCTAGCTAACAACAGATCACGTCAATATGGCTTGCTAGCTAACAACAGATCACGTCAATATGGCTTGCTAGCTAACAACAGATCACGTCAATATGGCTTGCTAGCTAACAACAGATCACATCAATATGGCTTGCTAGCTAACAGATCACATCAATATGGCTAGCCAACTAATAACAGATCATGTCAATATGGCTTGCTAGCTAACAACAGATCACGTCAATATGGCTAGTTAACAAGCTAACTTTCAGGGGATAAACTAGATGGCTATATCCATATATTGTTTGATTTGCTTCTCTTTAGTGGTGATGACAGTAGTCCAGCTGACAACTTTACCAGGAAGAGGACTTGCCGATTTCAAGCTCTTTCCAAAAGCCTAATCACTGATGATTAATGACACATGTTGTTTGCTTAGCTAGCTACCTACATTCCAAGTGAATAGGCTACTCTCACATATCTGAAATGACATGATCAATTTATATTTACTGATCATGAAAAGCAAGTAGTTACTTGATGTACATTTCTGATGATAGAGCTAAATGTGGAGTAATCGTTATGTGTAGTTCTAACTATTCTATTTAAGAGATGATTATATTAAAACCAAACCATTTATTTAACAATCCTTTGAAAAACTGCACATAGCTGTCAATGATTTAGCGGAGCTGGGGGTCTCCTTGTCCCCTAGCAGCCAAATAGAACGATGTGCATCTTATTGTGACGTTTATTTGATAACGACCTATAAGTCTACCTGTAAAAGCTACAGTAGACAGAGACATTGCGTTGAGAGGTTTAGCATTATGCTAATGCGGTTCACGTGGTAGTGCAAATACTTTAGCATAGGTACATTAGCACATCCTCTGTAATGTTCAGTTTGTGACAACTCTCTCGTTTCTTTTTTCTATCCCTGGTCTTCTTCTTCTGCATTTGAAGAGGCATCTGAACCATATGGTCAGGGGTGGGGTGGGGGTGGAGATAACACTCCTCAGGTTTGCTGCAGACAGGACAAATATGCAGTGAATAAAGCTGTGATAATGTGGCTGTTAGCACAGCCATACAGTATAGAAAATAGAGAACAGGTTGGGTCAGAGTATATCTCATAATGGGAGAGTGCTGAGAGAGAACATGTGTAATCAGACACACAAGAACAGCACTTTAGATCCAGCAACACAAACACCAAGGATCATGGTCATTGTTGCAGTCTTTTATTACTTTATACTTGTTTTTGTTTGTTTTACTTCTGTGAAGCTTCTAGCACTTTCTCTCAAAAAAATCTGTTTGATACACACTCACACGCACGTGGATTTCCACACTTCTCAACAGCGACAACAGAACATCCAATCAAGATCAATTCAAATCTGACTCATGTTCTCTACCTCCCTGTTTAGGAAAGGACAATCAATAAGACACTACTTGAACACACAACAGCAGAAGTTACATTGTGGCCAACACGTGGAATCTTTATGAACAGTTATAAAGGCAGCCTGTCCATGGGGAGGATGGGCAATAGTACAATATCTACTACATGATTATAGGTCAATCATCCAAATAGATCTCCCTGAGGATTGCACCCAGGTAGTCCAGTCCCCTTCCCCATCCCTGACCTCAATGGACCCACAGCCAATCAATGCTGGACAGGACACAGCAAGGTAATCTGGAAGAAATCATTATCTACCTCACCTTGTGGCACAATGTGGCCTTGGTACAGTGGGTTGTTCTATTGGAATATAAAGGTCATTTACACTTTAGAGGGAACTGCGGTTTCCCTAGTTGTAGCCTCCAGAAAGTATTCATACCCCTTGACTTATTCCACATTGAATTATGTTACAGCCAGGGGTGAAAGTAAGGCGGTACGGTCCGGTAAAACGCCAACCTATCACAATTCATACAACATGCCCCCAGAAAACCAGAGGCTTTCACACCACTCTTTTACATTACCGCATATCAGCCACTTGACAAATTAGTCAATTGACTGGAAATTGAATTGTCGTTTGAGGAGAACACTTACATTTTGTCGTGGCGGAGACGATTGAGGACAGCGCGAGGATGAGTGGCCGAGACCGAGGCGCCCGTGGACAACAGTGGATGTGTGCATATTCACGTCTTTATCATTGGGTCAGTGCCACTTTTGTTTGTTTCTGGACAATAGTTTCCTCCTCCAGGTTAGACAGACGTCAAATTGTACTTGAGTCCCCACCTCCCAGATTATTTGGATCAGACAACATCGTTTTTATTGATCTGTTTGTCAGTCTCAGCAGAGCAGGCTACCCTATAATTTTTTGTAGAATAATAAATAAAAAAATTGCGCACTTGGGTGTCCCGTACTTGTAAGAAATTACATTTACTTTCACCCCTGGTTACAGCCTGAATTCAAAAGCATGTTTTTAGAAATGTTTGCAAATGTATTGAAAATGAAAAATGAAAAACAAAACTTATTTGAGCATTACGGCCTGCATTGTGAGCATGGCTTAAGAGCTTTACACACCTGGATTGCACAATATTATTATTTAAAAACGTATTCAAACTCTGTTCAAAACTGTTAAGTCGGTTGTTGATCACTGCTAGACAGCCATTTTCAAGTCTTGCCTTAGATTTTCATGCCGATTTAAGTCAGAACTATAACTAGGTCACTCAGGAACATTCAACGTCATCTTGGTAAGCAACTCCAGTGTATATTTGGCCTTGTGTTTTAGGTTATTGTTCTGCAGAAAGGTGAATTTGTCTCCCAGTGTCTGCACTTACCTCTATTCAGTTTATTTTTATAAAAAAAGCTATAGTCCTTGCCAATGACAAGCATACACATAACATGATGCAGCCACCACCATGCTTGAAAATAGTTGTACTCAATGATGTGTTGTGTTCGATTTGCCCCAAACAGAAAATGTGTATTCAGGACATAAAGTTAATTTGTTTACCAAGTGTTTATTTATTTTTGGGGGCCCATCCACCACCCTCCCTCTTCAGAGGACAAAAATACACTTTTTTTACAGCTTTTAAATGTGTTGTTACATGTACATTCTACACACATTTTACACACCTTCACAGCCATTAAACTCTGTAACTGTTTTAAAGTCACAATTGGCCTCATAGTGAAATCCCTGGGCGGGTTCCTTCTTCTCCAGCAACTGAGTTAGTACCTTCCTATCTTTGTAGTGAATGTTTGTATTGATACACCATCCAAAGTGTAATTAATAACTTCACCATGCTTAAAGGGATATTCAATGTTGGCGTTTTGTATTATTACCCATCTACCAATATGTGCCCTTCTTTGCGAAGCATTGGACAACCGCCCTGATCTTTATGGTTGAATCTGTGTTTGAAATTCACTGCTTGACTGAGGGAGCTTACATATAATTGTATGTGTGGGGTACAGAGATGAGGAAGTTATTCAAAAATCATGTTAAACACTATTATTGCACACAAAGTGAGTCCATGCAACTTATTATTTGAGTTGTTAAGCAAATATTTACTCCTGAACTTATTTAGGCTTGCCATAACAAAGGGGTTGAATACTTATTGACTCAATACATTTCAGCTGTTCATTTTTAATCAATTTCCCCCCAAAAATCGACTTTGACATTATGGGATATTGTGCCAGTGACACAAAATCTCAATTTAATCCATTTTAAATTCAAGCAGTAACACAATATTTTTGGAATAAGTAAATATCTCTCTCTCTCTCTCAAAAACACAAATCAATACAACATAAGACAAGAATCAGAACATAAGCCATGGATGGGCGCATGCCAAACAACTTTCTCCGAGTTGCAAATTCTGTCTAAATAATTCATATCTTTCCATTATTAATAAGTATTTGTCTTTACGATAGCTGGCAAGTTTTGTCCTTGAGGAGGTATATCATGCCTTGTGTGGCTCAAACAATGCTTCATAGGCAGCTTGTTTAGTGTCAAGGAATCTAGGCATAAAGTGATTGATTGATCTGCTGAAATGTCCACTGTAGTAACAGATAACTTTTGAACAGTGACATGCTATACAAATAGAATGCAACTGAAAGAGACAAAAACTTTCTTTGCCCGACCTTTTGTAATACTTTTCAGTAGGGATGTGCATCTTTCCCTTTCAAGACAATTCGATACGCATCTAGATACTTGTGCTCCGGAACTATACAAGAATCATACGTTTTAGTTTGAAACGATTGGGTGCGATTCAGTTCGATTAGAGAGCGAATCGATGTTATTCTGTTCAATTCGATACGATGCTCTAACATTTGTTGCATAAACATTCATATTCCAATCTAAAATAAAAAAAATCCCCGGATCTGTCTGAGGTGACGTGTGTGTGTGAGTGAGTGAGTATAAATTGTTTGTCTATGGTGTATGTACAGTACTATGTACTATATGCACCTGATCTCAGTCATAAGGGGACTAGGAATCTACCACCCCACCATCAGATTAGGGAGGGCAATGTAGCCTACGTTTTTTGGTTCTGAAATCACCAACACCCACTAATTAACTTGTAATTTTTGCCGATTAAGTGTTTTAGCTAGTAATATATCAATATGTATTGTTTACAAATTAGCTATGACATAGCCACAACTTTTTGTTTCACTCCATCTCAAAATCAAATGGTTTTGACTGTTTGGAAGTTAAGGAATGATCTAATCATTTCCTCTCACTTTGGCCATGCAGTGTGCCTCGCAAAAGTGATTGCTGTCCTCGTTATGAAATTATCAACTTTACCATATACACTGATTGTTTAAAGCAAAACTACCAAAACTATTACTGATGGGAAACCTGAACAATCAAAATAAAACTGTAAGCCCCGTTCAGCAGGTATTGCCGAAGCTGGGCACAAGTGCGCAGTTTTACTAGGCTACTGATTTTACCTGGGGTTGTTCGGCAAGCAAAATGACTTGTAGATCAATGACTGTCAACACGGTAACATGCAGTTTGACACTGAAGGAAAGGATGCATCAGTTGTCACAAAAGATGAGGTATTTTCTGAAGGTAGATAGAATGTAATATGAGCACAACATTTTAGTGAACCAGACGATTCATAACATTTGAACGATTTTCTGACTGAGGCATGCTACATTTGGATCAGACTGATGCACTTGCATCTTAAACTATTTAAATCGGGAACCGATGCCTATTGGTGATTGTTACATCCCTACTTTTCTGCCAAAAGTTCTGAAAGTAGCGCCCACGAGCCAAACGAAATATGGCCCCCGAAAATTGCGTACTACGATATATGTGCACAACATCATCGCTTTCTCTTTTTCTCTCTCGCTCCGCTGTGTGTGATTCTTTGTAGCTGTAGTTCAAATGGCGAGGGGCTGAATCTCATTGGCCTGAACTCAAATTGCTTGGGGGCTGACCCACGTGGGGGGAAATGTAGGGAAAATGCGCAGCACAACTTCCAGAAAACAATCACTTTCAAACTAGGGATTTCGTGGCTAATTTAGGTGAGACAGTAATTCTGCTCATAGATTCTGCATGTATGAACTACACATTGACACATCCAGCCCAAAGCAAAAATACATTTAGTCACCAAAGTACCAAAGCATGTCTTTATTAAGGTAGGACCAAAGTCCATCCCAGGGGTGCTTCTGTCTGAGAACAAACAATGTCAGTCAACCACCTCTCCAGGGGCCTCATTTATCAACTGTGCGTATATCTCTTACAAAATTATGGCGTATGTGGAGATTTTAGGATTTGCACGCACAACAAATTGTTGGTCGCACGCAATATACACATTTTCATTGATAATTCAGAGGCATACTATATTTGTGGGTTTGTGAACGGCTGGAAAAAACCCTCCATTGACTTATGTTATTAAAAATGTTCTTAAAAAAATAGCACATTTGAGCACATTTCCATAGTGGTGTGGACACAATGTTTTAATATTTTGTAGTGACCAACTTATTCTACATGTTGTTGTTACACCCTGAATTCAAAATGGATCAAATACATTTTTTCCTCAACCATCTACTCACAATACCCCATAATGACAAAGTGAAAATGTGTTTTGAGAAATACTTGAACATTTATTGAAAATGAAATACAGAAATATCTCATTTCCATATCCCTGAGTCAATACTTTGTAGAAGCACCTTGATTACAACTTTGAGTCATCTTGGGTATGTCTGTATCAGCTTTGCACATCTGGATTTTGGGATTTTCTCCCATTCATCCATGCAGATTTTCACAAGTTCTGTTAAGTTGGATGGGGAGCAGTGGTGAACAGCAATCTTCAAGTCTTTTCACAGATTTTCAATGGGATTCAAGTCTGGGCTTTGGCTGGGCCACTCAATGATTTTCACGTTTTTGTTCTGAAGCCATTCCAGTGTTGCTTTGGCTGTATGCTTGAGGTCATTGTCCTGTTGGAATGTAAATCTTAAAATCAAATCGTTATTTGCCGCATACACGTGCTTAGCAGATGTTATTGCGGGTGTAGCGAAATGCTTGTAAAAGGTGAACAAAAGGACTTGAGTTCCTGTATTTTATCACAATCACACCATGAGTCATTAATCATACATACCCGGGCCCTTTGTCCCAGAAAAATATTTATTCATGTATGAGCGATGAACTGAGAACCCAACTGGCTGGACGGTCACTGACAGTACATCCCGAGAGAGCCGTGTTTCCGTGAAACAGAGTATGTTACAATCCCTGATGTCTTTCTGGAAAGAAATCCTTGCCCTGAGCATGTCAACTTTATTATCCAGAGACTGAACATTAGCAAGTAATATACTCGAAAGCAGTGGGTGGTGTGCGCGCCTCCTAAGTCGGACTAGAAGACCACTCCTAGTACCTGTACGTAACATTTATTGGCTAATAATGTAAGAAATAACATAGAAAACAACAAAAATACTGCAAAGTTTCCTTAGAGCTAGAAGCACGGCAGCCCTATCTGTCGATGCCATTTTCCTACTTCTACCACCGTCTGAGGTTGTTTGCACTCTGAAGCAGGTTCTCATCAAGGATTTGCCTGTATTTGACTTCATTCATTTTCCCCCATCTACCCTTACCAGTCTTCCAGTCCCTGCCGATGAAAAGCATCCCCATAGCATGATACTGCCACCACTTTGCTTCACAGTGGGGACGGGTGATGAGCTGTGCCTGATTTTCTCCAGACATAGCGCTTTGCATTCAGGCCAAAGAGTACAATTTTTGTCTCATCAGACCACAGAATATTTTGCCCTATGCTTTCAGTCTTTCAAGTGACGTTTTGCAAACTCCAGGTGTGCTGTGATGTGGCTTTTCCTCAGGAGTGGCTTCCATCTGGCGACTCTCCCATAAAGCCCAGAATGGTGAAGTGCTGTGGAGACGGTTGTCCTTCTGGAAGGTTCTCCCATCTCAGCTAAGGAAATCTGTAGTACTGTCAGTGTGGTCATTAGGTTCTTGGTCCCCTCCCTCACCAAGGTCCTTCTTGCCCGGTTGCTCAGTTTGGTTGGATGGCCAGCTCTAGGCAGAGTCTGGGCAGTTCCATATTTTTTTCAATTTCCCAGTGATGGAGACCAGTGTGATCTTGAAAACCTTCAACACTCTATAAATGGTTGTGAAATGCTTGTAAAAAAAATCTCCCTACACAGGCTATTATGTTTCGGTCCTATCTTTCAGCAATACTGTAGCCTACCCATACTGACATAGGCTTACGGTCTATTTACTTTTGAGCATAGTTGACTATTAGATGAGCGATGGACAAATGGTAGCCGGACATTTGTTATATAGTGGGAATAAACCAGTCATGTCAGAAAAGGACATGCCCTGCAAAATGATTATGATTTAGGCCCACTACATGGCCAAAAGGATGTGGATACCCCTTCAAATTAGTGCATTTGGCTATTTCAGCTACATCCGTTGCTGACATGTGTCAGGTGTCGAGAACAGATGAATCTGGGTTTGGCGGATGCCAGGAGAACACTACCTACCCGAAGGCATAGTGCCAACTGTAAAGTTTGGTGGAGGAGGACTAATGGTCTGGGGCTGTTTTTCATGGTTTGGCATAGGCCCTTTAATTCAAATGAAGGGAAATTGAGAAGCTACAGTATGCAATTACATTCTAGATGATTCTGTGCTTCCAACTTTGTTTGGGGAAGGCCCTTTGCAGTTTCAGCATGACAATGCCCCCATACACAAAGCAAGGTCCATACAGAAATGGTTTGTTGAGATCTGTGTGGAAGAACTTGACTGGCCTGCACAGAGCCCCGACCTCAACCCCTTCGAACACCTTTGGGATGAATTGCAACACCGACTGCGAGCCAGGCCTAATCGTCCAACATCAGCCCCCAAACTCACTAATCCTCCTGTGGCTGAATGGAAGAGAGTCCCCACAGCAATGTTCCAACATCTAGTGGAAAGCCTTCCTAGATGAGTGGAGACTGTTATTGCAGCAAAGGGGTGACAAACTCCATATACGATATTCTTACCAAAGGCAAATGCATCCGTTTTATCATTTTAACGTTTTAATGTCACTTCCCATGTCCCCCCAAAATATTTTTTTTGCGTGCAATT
This sequence comes from Oncorhynchus clarkii lewisi, assembly GCF_045791955.1. Lineage (NCBI taxonomy): Eukaryota > Metazoa > Chordata > Actinopteri > Salmoniformes > Salmonidae > Oncorhynchus > Oncorhynchus clarkii. The sequence goes on along the minus strand of NC_092177.1, from coordinate 31,854,691 downwards.
CCATCATGTTCAAAATGGATAAATACCAACCTTTGTGGGAAAACTGGCTTATGCAAGGTTCACTGTGTTTTTTTTGTGCGCAAGCACCCTTGATAAATGAGGCCCCAGGAGTCTGACGATAGAACTTCCATCAGTCTACGCTGTTGGGAGGAGCTAACGTAAGGAATTGTTCTAAGATGTTAATTCCAGGGATCATTTAGCTCTGATTTTCAATTTCGGGACGCTTTAGCTATAAAAATAAATCATAAGGAATAAGGTTTTGAAGTGTCTGTCCTATATCTAGGAGATATAAGAAAGTTCAGTAAATATCTTTGTTTTTTTGGACACACATTTAACCCTTTATTTTTGTTGACACAAAACTACCTCTATTCATTTGTATGGGTTACCCTCTGACGAGTCTTGTTGTGACAGTTGTGAGGGTTGTAGTTCAAAAACGGAGAACACCATCGAGCTCGTGAGAGTCTCATCTCTCCAGAGTTGTTCAGACACTACAGACGTTTTCGTAAGAAGATACATTTTTTGTGGTGTTTCATGGTCTGACAAACACGGCTCTAGCTTGGCCAACCTCCACTGCAGATGGGATATCTCCTGGTCTGACAAACACGGCTCTAGCTTGGCCAACCTCCACTGCAGATGGGATGTCTCCTGGTCTGACAAACACGGCTCTAGCTTGGCCAAACTCCACTGCAGATGGGATGTCTCCTGGTCTGACAAACACGGCTCTAGCTTGGCCAACCTCCACTGCAGATGGGATGTCTCCTGGTCCGACAAACACGGCTCTAGCTTGGCCAACCTCCACTGCAGATGGGATGTCTCCTGGTCTGACAAACACGGCTCTAGCTTGGCCAATCTCCACTGCAGATGGGATGTCTCCTGGTCTGGCAAACACAGCTCTAGCTTGGCCAACCTCCACTGCAGATGGGATGTCTCCTGGTCTGACAAACACGGCTCTAGCTTGGCCAACCTCCACTGCAGATGGGATGTCTCCTGGTCTGACAAACACGGCTCTAGCTTGGCCAACCTCCACTGCAGATGGGATGTTTAATGGTCTGACAAACACGGCTCTAGCTTGGCCAACCTCCACTGCAGATGGGATGTCTCCTGGTCTGACAAACACGGCTCTAGCTTGGCCAACCTCCACTGCAGATGGGATGTCTCCTGGTCTGACAAACACGGCTCTAGCTTTGCCAACCTCCACTGCAGATGGGATGTTTCATGGTCTGACAAACACGGCTCTAGCTTGGCCAACCTCCACTGCAGATGGGATGTCTCCTGGTCTGACAAACACGGCTCTAGCTTGGCCAACCTCCACTGCAGATGTGGAAGGCCGACATAGGCGGATGCAGTGAATATCTCTTACTGAGATTGACACACAGGTGCGTCAATAGACTCCTATTAAATGAATAACTTCTCTGAGCATTACTACGCCACATGCTACAGAGTTTACACATGATAATTACCTTGGTAATCCTGATAGAGCTCAAAACAAACAGCTCTGCTTCAGCCCGGGACCTGTGAGGTAGTAATGTTCTGCTTGACATGTTGTGGGATTAACACAGCAAGCGAAGACAAGAAGCCGTCTCTAACATCTTCACGTCTCCGCTACAGTCGTCGCTATAGGGATGATTTGTCATTATTATTGACGGTCAGGAATAAACCCAGAACCATAACGTCGCCTGGTTCTGAAATGTATTATTGTGAGCAATAAAGTGAATGCATTGCAATATCTTGTTAACATAATTCATGAATTTTTGGAAAGGTATAGAAAAAGGAATGTTTAATGCGTGATGGACTGTGTCATTGAGCATTTGTGTCACTGAACGTTTGGATTGGTGTGAAAACGATTTGTCCAATTTCTGGCCTTAAAAATGTGTATGTTTGTGTGAGAATCAGATAGCAGACGGAAAGCTGTCATGTTAGGGCCTCTGCCAAAACTGACAGGTGGGGCTCAGAGTCACCATGACGATAAAACTGCTATAAACTGCCACAGTTGATGTCATTTCCTGCCACAACAGAGATGCAGCATGTTATTCTCCCTCCCCTAGAGAGGAACTCCCAAAGATAAGAAAACAGTGTGTGGTGAGACACGGTAACCATGGCGGGGGAGACCAAGAGACAGAACAGGACAACTAGACACGGTGGAGCTTTGCATGCAGAAACACACACATCACATAGAAAGTACTGATCTAGTTTCATAACCCTTCTGCATCAATCACACCAGAATAAACACACTTCTGGAGATAGAGAGACAGAGAGAGAGACAGAGAGGGAAGAGACGGCCAGGGGGAGACACGGCCAGGGGGAGACCAAGAGACAGAGAGGGAAGAGACAGGGGGAAGAGCCAGGGGGAGACGAGAGACATAGAGGGAAGAGACGGCCAGGGGGAGACCGAGAGGGAAGAGACGGCCAGGGGGAGGGAAGAGACGGCCAGGGGAGAGACCGAGAGGGAAGAGACGGAGAGACCGAGAGACAGGGGGAGACCGAGAGGGAAGAGACGGCCAGGGGGAGACCGAGAGGGAAGAGACGGCCAGGGGGAGAGAGGGAAGAGACGGCCAGGGGGAGACCGAGAGGGAAGAGACGGCCAGGGGGAGACGAGAGAGACAGTGAGGGAAGAGGCGGCCAGGGAAGAGACCTAGAGGGAAGAGGCCAGGGGGAGACCGAGAGGGAAGAGACGGCCAGGGGGAGACCGAGAGGGAAGAGACGGCCAGGGGAGACAGAGAGAGAGGGAAGAGACGGCCAGGGGGAGACCGAGAGACAGAGAGGGAAGAGACGGCCAGGGGGAGACCGAGAGACAGAGAGGGAAGAGACGGCCAGGGGGAGACCGAGAGGGAAGAGACGGCCAGGGGGAGACCGAGAGGGAAGAGACGGCCAGGGGGGGAGACAGAGAGGGAAGAGACGGCCAGGGGAGACAGAGAGACAGAGAGGGAAGAGACGGCCAGGGGGAGACCGAGAGGGAAGAGACGGCCAGGGGGAGACGGCCAGGGGGAGACCGAGAGGGAAGAGACGGCCAGGGGGAGGTCAGGGGGAGACCGAGAGGGAAGAGACGGCCAGGGGAGACCGAGAGACAGAGAGGGAAGAGACGGCCAGGGGGAGACCGAGAGGGAGAGAGAGGGAAGAGACGGCCAGGGGGAGACCGAGAGACAGAGAGGGAAGAGACGGCCAGGGGGAGACCAGGGGGGACCGAGAGACCAGTGAGGGAAGAGACGGGGGGAGAGAGGGAAGAGACGGCCAGGAGGGAGAGACGAGACAGAGAGGGGAGACGAGCCAGGGGGAGACGGCCAGGGGGAGAGGGAAGAGACGGCCAGGGGTAGACCGAGAGGGAAGAGACGGCCAGGGGGAGACAGAGAGACAGAGAGGGAAGAGACGGCCAGGGGGAGACCGAGAGGGAAGAGACGGCCAGGGGGAGACCGAGAGGGAAGAGACGGCCAGGGGGAGACCGAGAGGGAAGAGACGGCCAGGGGGAGACCGAGAGGGAAGAGACGGCCAGGGGGAGACAGAGAGGGAAGAGATGGCCAGGGGAGACACGGCCAGGGGGAGACCGAGAGGGAAGAGACGGCCAGGGGGAGACCGAGAGAGAAGAGACGGCCAGGGAAGAGAGAGAGGGAAGGCGGCCAGGGGGAGACGAGAGAGAGGGAAGAGACGGCCAGGGGGGGCCAGGGGGAGACAGAGAGGGAAGAGACGGCCAGGGGGAGACCGAGAGGGAAGAGACGGCCAGGGGAGACCAGGGGGAGACCGAGAGGGAAGAGACGGCCAGGGGGAGACCGAGAGGGAAGAGACGGCCAGGGAGAGACCGAGAGGGAAGAGACGGCCAGGGGGAGGCAGAGAGACAGAGAGGGAAGAGACGGCCAGGGGGAGACCGGGAGACCGAGAGGGAAGAGACGGCCAGGGGGAGACCGAGAGACAGTGAGGGAAGAGACGGCCAGGGGAGACCGAGAGAGAGAGGGAAGAGACAGCCAGGGGGAGACCGAGAGACAGAGAGGGAAGAGACGGCCAGGGGGAGACCGAGAGGGAAGAGACGGCCAGGGGGAGACACGGTCAGGGGGAGACCGAGAGGGAAGAGACGGCCAGGGGGAGACCGAGAGACAGAGAGGGAAGAGATGGCCAGGGAGAGACCGAGAGGGAAGAGACGGCCAGGGGGAGACAGAGAGACAGAGAGGGAAGAGACGGCCAGGGGGAGACCGAGAGACCGAGAGGGAAGAGACGGCCAGGGGGAGACCGAGAGACAGTGAGGGAAGAGACGGCCAGGGGGAGACAGGGAGACAGAGAGGGAAGACACGGCCAGGGGGAGACCGAGAGGGAAGAGACGGCCAGGGTGAGACCGAGAGGGAAGAGGCGGCCAGGGGGAGACCGAGAGGGAAGAGGCGGCCAGGGGGAGACAGAGAGGGAAGAGACGGCCAGGGGGAGACCGAGAGGGAAGAGACGGCCAGGGGGAGACCAGGGGGAGAGAGAGGGAAGAGACGGCCATGGGGAGACCGAGAGGGAAGAGATGGCCAGGGGGAGACCGAGAGGGAAGAGATGGCCAGGGGAGACACGTCCACGGCCAGGGGGAGACCGAGAGGGAAGAGACGGCCAGGGGAGACAGAGAGACAGAGAGGGAAGAGAAGGCCAGGGGGAGACCGAGAGACAGAGAGGGAAGAGACGGCCAGGGGGAGACCGAGAGACAGAGAGGGAAGAGACGGCCAGGGGGAGACCGAGAGGGAAGAGACGGCCAGGGGGAGACCGAGAGGGAAGAGACGGCCAGGGGAGACAGAGAGACAGAGAGGGAAGACACGGCCAGGAGGAGACCGAGAGACAGAGAGGGAAGACACGGCCAGGGGGAGACCGAGAGGGAAGAGACGGCCAGGGGGAGACCGAGAGGGAAGAGACGGCCAGGGGGAGACCGAGAGGGAAGAGACGGCCAGGGGAGACAGAGAGGGAAGAGACGGCCAGGGGAGACAGAGAGACAGAGAGGGAAGAGACGGCCAGGGGGAGACCGAGAGAGAGAGGGAAGAGACAGCCAGGGGGAGACCGAGAGACATAGAGGGAAGAGACGGCCAGGGGGAGACCGAGAGGGAAGAGACGGCCAGGGGGAGACACGGTCAGGGGGAGACCGAGAGGGAAGAGACGGCCAGGGGGAGACCGAGAGGGAAGAGACGGCCAGGGGGAGACCGAGAGGGAAGAGACGGCCAGGGGAGACAGAGAGACAGAGAGGGAAGACACGGCCAGGAGGAGACCGAGAGACAGAGAGGGAAGACACGGCCAGGGGGAGACCGAGAGGGAAGAGACGGCCAGGGGGAGACCGAGAGGGAAGAGACGGCCAGGGGGAGACCGAGAGGGAAGAGACGGCCAGGGGAGACAGAGAGGGAAGAGACGGCCAGGGGAGACAGAGAGACAGAGAGAGAGACCGAGAGAGAGGCAGAGAGACAGACCGAGAGAGAGGGAAGAGACGGCCAGGGGGAGACCGAGAGGGAAGAGACGGCCAGGGGGAGACACGGTCAGGGGGAGACCGAGAGGGAAGAGACGGCCAGGGGGAGACCGAGAGACAGAGAGGGAAGAGATGGCCAGGGAGAGACCGAGAGGGAAGAGACGGCCAGGGGGAGGCAGAGAGACAGAGAGGGAAGAGACGGCCAGGGGGAGACCGAGAGACCGAGAGGGAAGAGACGGCCAGGGGGAGACCGAGAGACAGTGAGGGAAGAGACGGCCAGGGGAGACCGAGAGACAGAGGGAAGAGACAGCCAGGGGAGACCGAGAGACAGAGAGGGAAGAGACGGCCACGGGGAGACCGAGAGGGAAGAGACGGCCAGGGGGAGACACGGTCAGGGGGAGACCGAGAGGGAAGAGACGGCCAGGGGGAGACAGAGAGACAGAGAGGGAAGAGATGGCCAGGGAGAGACCGAGAGGGAAGAGACGGCCAGGGGGAGACAGAGAGACAGAGAGGGAAGAGACGGCCAGGGGGAGACCGAGAGACCGAGAGGGAAGAGACGGCCAGGGGGAGACCGAGAGACAGTGAGGGAAGAGACGGCCAGGGGAGACCGAGAGACAGAGAGGGAAGAGACGGCCAAGGGGAGACCGAGAGGGAAGAGGTGGCCAGGAGGAGACAGAGAGGGAAGAGACGGCCAGGGGGGAACCGAGAGGGAAGAGACGGCCAGGGGGAGACCGAGAGGGAAGAGACGGCCAGGGGGAGACAGAGAGGGAAGAGACGGCCAGGGGGAGACCGAGAGGGAAGAGACGGCCAGGGGGAGACCGAGAGGGAAGAGGCGGCCAGGGGGAGACAGAGAGGGAAGTGACGGCCAGGGGGAGACCGAGAGGGAAGAGACGGCCAGGGGGAGACCGAGAGGGAAGAGGCGGCCAGGGGGAGACAGAGAGGGAAGAGACGGCCAGAGGAGACAGAGAGAAGAGATGGTGATATCTTTAGAAAAAGGATACGCAAGATATAAAGAATTGGGAAGAGGAATGTGATACTGAAAGAGAAAAAGGAAAAATGTATTAGTTAGACAACAGAGAAGGCAGAACCATAGACAAAATATACAAACAACGAAGTGAGAAAGACAGTGAGAAAGCAGCGGAGAGAGAAAGCCAGCAAAGCGCTAGCCAGCCGGAGAGGGGTGGTGGTGATCAATTCCACAGTGATGCAAAGTACTTTAAGTAAAAAATACTTTAAAGTACTACTTAAGTCATTTTTGGGGGTATCTGTACCTTACTATTTACATTTTTGACACTTTTTACTTCACTACATTCCAAAAGAAATGTATTTATTTTTACTCCATACATTTTCCATGACACCCAAAAGTACTTGTTAGCAGGACAGGAATATGGTCCAATTCACACTTATCAAGAGAACACCCCTGGTCATCCCTACTGCCTCTGATCTGACAGACTCACTAAACACAAATGCTTTGTTTGTAAAGGATGTCTGAGTGTTGGAGTGTGCCCCTGGCTATCCGTACATTTCAAAACAAGAAAACCGTGCTGTTCGGTTTGCTTAATATATAATTTTACTTTTGATACTTAAGTATATATTAGCAAGTACATTTACTTTAGTTACTGAAGTATATTTAAAATCAAATACTTCTAGACTTTTATTCAAGTAGTATTTTACTGGGTGACTCACTTTTACTTGAGTCATTTTCTATTGAGGTATCTTTACTTTTACTCAAGTATGATAATTGGGTACTATTCCCCACCACTCATCTGGGGTTCCATCTGGGGTTCCAGAGCAGTCTGTCCTTCAGTTGGAAAGCTTAGCACAAGCCTGCAGTCTCTGCCTGTGTCACTGCCCCGCGGCCCGCCGTGCGTGGAGTGATCTGGCCGCAGATGCCCCTTCCCTGAATGCCTTGCAGCACGGCCAGCTAGGCCAGCAGAGAGCCAGAGAGCCATGTGCAGGGCTTTGTCAGGACAACAACACTACTTATTAACAATACTTATCTATTAACACTGTTCACTTCCTCTCACCACCACGACACGGCAACAGTATCCCACAACAGAGGGGCATCGCTCTCTCTGTCAACAAACTACAAGCACCAGAGCTCTGAGTTTGGAGCCGTAGGGTTGGGGAGAGACAGCTGGGACTGGATTGGAATTCTAGTTATTAGGAAGTCAACGATGTGCCTCCTGTTTAAATAATGCCTACAATTTGAGCATGTTGTCTAAGCATGTTTAACTGGTTGGCGGTCCATAATGAGGGAGGACATTTGTGGTGAAAATGATTGTAATGAAAGTATACTGTGGTGCTGGCTACACAAACTCCCTCTCATGTTATTAGTTGGAGAGATACATGTGTTGCATTGAATGCCAAGTAGGTAGTAGTGGATGCAATGCCAGAGTTGAAGCAGAAGAAGTTCACAAACAAACAGAGGTTTAAAATACTGTTACTAAGATCAACTTGAGGATGGAGGCTGAGTGGTCCGGAGGGAGGCTACATTTTTCAAACACCCGAAACAATCTAGAGCAATAATCATTATGGCATTATGTAAAAAATTGTTTTTAAATGTATTTTTTTCTGCACAGGATATCTAAGCATACCTCTATTTCTGTTCAGTTGTCATTTTGACTGTTGTTAGTCACACTTCTCAATATACTGCACTAACTAGGGCTGTGGTGGTCATGACATTGGCAGCCGGTGATTGTCAAGCAAATAACTGCCAGTCTCACGGTAATTAACCGTTAATTAACATAAACATGTTTAACATCTCCTGGCTTCCACACAGCCTACAAGCCACTGATGCAGACATTTGGAACATCTACATTTTAAAAAGTCTAATAAGTCAATGTAATATAGCCTACACCTTTATTTATTTTAGACAGGTCTAAAGAAACATAATATGAAGAAAATGTAGTATATTTCAGAAAATATTATAGCATACTCGGAGTTGTCCTTATGTTCGACCGAATGATTTCTGAGGGAGTGCACACATACGGCTATTCTATGTTGAGAGGTTAACAAAGAAACAGGACCTCCTATATGCTTCATTTAGAGTAATTTATGCAACTTTAGTTGTGATACAAACATCGGGCTATATCTTTAGATTTGTAATACATTCTAAGGCTGCATGATGCGACTCTATTGATGATTTGAAAAAAAGTTTCATGAAAGGCATGAGCTCTGCTTTGTTCCTTGTGCAGGCTGCACACACTTCATCAGTCTCTCATTCACAATTTGACAAGCACTTGATAACATTGTCATTTCAACCAAGTATTCTTCTGCACATCTAAGCATACCTTTTGAGCTGTCTGTATCCTCCTGACCGGTGGTTCTTTATAAAATAAATGAAATATGCTTCTCTGCATCCCTGTTAACATCTGGATAAAAGATTGAAAGGAGTACGAGTTTTATTCAGTATATTTAGTAATTTATTGTTTTTTAAAGTTTAGAAACCTTGCCAGGAGGCTGCCATCTAAGATATTTAGACAAGCTAGCTACTCTAACTTGATTGATTGCCTGAAATGGCTCGTTAGCAAGTTATGGGGTTGGGAGTTTGGGAACTTATATCTAGCTGGCTAGCTAAAGCCAACTTCACACAATTGCAGAGAAACAACAAAGCATTTTCATTTAATTTATCAAATAAGAAGGAATCAATAGACTACATAGCTTGATCAAATTAATTTACAAACATACCTCCTGCGAGTCCATCACCGACAGCTAAAATCAAATCAAACGCTGTGTGTGTGTCACTCTGCACAGTGGTTGTGTTCAAGAGGATCAAACCGCAATTTATCATGGGTAAATGGTTCACCCAATGGGCTTGATGCATCTTACCCAGATGGCAACACTCTCCAAATACCAAAGCAGTGATGTCAACAGCGTCAGAACACACATCCACCAAGGCTGTTGTTAAGGAAGAGGAAACACAGGAGAGATACAGGTAAACAGAATGGAGCAGAGGGACCACGCAGCTTGATCTTAATCAGACAGGCCTGATTGACATGGAACACCTTATCACTCCCTCAGCGCAATGAGGTGACCTGGGAAGAGGGGGAATGAGGAAGAGGATGAAGAGGAGGTGGAAGACGGGATGAGTGTGGAGAAAGATGGGATGAGTGGACTCTAGGGGTGTCTCCACAAAGCCAAATAACACCATGGCGAGAGGCCATGGATTGTGTTTCCAGAAGGAAATTGATTTGGAGGTTTGGGACGAGTGGGGAATCGTGTGGGGGGGAATGGCAGCTCTGAGTATTTACTAATCAGCCCTGTTGGTAAACAGTGGAAAGATTGACAGCCAAATCTGGTGAAATATAATCGACTTGGCTTAAGGGCTCAAGCTTTTCACACGATACAATTTGCAGAGTGCAATGGTGTAAATCACATTTAAATCGCTCTCTCTCGCCGTCTCCCGTGTGTGTGTGTGTGACAGTATTATTCGGGGGAGGCAGACAGGAGTGTCAATCTGAATGTGTGATGTGGGTTCCAGCCTAGAGCTAACGGAGAAACACAGAGTAAAGCCAACCTCCTTAAATTGCCTGCGGCAACTTTTTAAAGTACAGGGAATTGATACAAAAAAGAATCAAACAAATGTACACTTACCACGGTATACTAGTGAAATTTGAATGTCTTCTGTTGACTGTGGCTTTGAAATTTCTACCACCTGATGGGTTCAGGTTTCCTCTGACATGGTTATCAACAGCAGAAATTGAGTTTTGATGCTTGCCAACTGGAAAAATTATTATCTGAAAGCATAAAATGAACACATTGTCATTTTATTCCCATTAAATTTGACTGAAAATAGCATTTAGAAAAACCTATTAGCACGAGATGTGCCTTTGCATAGAGCTGTAACAGTGTACACATCCACACTTAACACGTCCACACACACACACAATGCATTATCCCCCCCCCCCCCCCCCCACACACACACACACACCTCTTTCCCCTTGTTTGTTTCTGACTGATATAAAATTCCATTAGCGGTGTCTCTCTCGTTCCCTTTAGATTAGACTGGCAGCAGTAGCAGGATGAGCTGGAGCTCTGGCTGACTGACTGATCGACCACAAGTTAGTTCAGGAACACTAATAGGCAGTGGAGAAGTGGTGTGAATAATTGTGTTCCCTTTAGAACAAACAGTGTACATAATTGAATCAACCAACCTGTTTTCGGGGCTCTGAGCTTTACAAAAGAGCTGAGGTTGAAGGATGAATGACACCTTCTCATTAATGCATTAAATATAATTCACTTAAGACCTCTAGGGGTCTGGGCACTGACAGTGGAGCAGAATGATAATGGTATACCTCTGCTTGTTGATGTAATGTGCTGGAGTTTTTCAACCAATACTGTTGTGATGCTCAGATATGGCACAAACGTCACTCAAACAGACTCTGACCTGAAAAGGATTCTTCATACCCACAGGTAATATTGAATGACTTGTAATACCTGAAATGTTCATTATATAAGGAATACAATTCCATCCGGATGTACTCATCCAACCTCTCCACTAGAAATGTTTCAACGTCAGCATTGGCTTTATGACATCACCTTGAGCTTAACACCACAACAGAAGAGGGGAATACTACAATTGAAACTATATCTACTCAGGCTTCACTAAAGCGAGCTAGCTTCAGTTAGCTTCACATTCGAGCTCGGGCTTCATCCATTGATATTGATCATGCAGCTGCTGCAAACTCTAGCATGCTGTCACTGTGTGTGCATGTCGCACATGGCTAGTCAAACGCCAAACTCTTCAGTGAGACGATGCTGAACCATCAATCCGCGGGCGAGTCAGGGCCACATTTTCCTTTTGGGGCCTGAAATCAACATGAAAGAAAAGTTATCTTGCAAATTCAGCAGGCTATGCTGTGAAACAGGCTTTTAAGAAGTTATGTTATTTTTTTCCCTTTTTTTTTTAACATATCGTTATTGTCATCTTTGGTGAGCTTATCAATGCACAGAACCCCCCCCACACCTATGATTAAATCATTTTCTAAAGTCAGACAGATGTTTTACTGAGCGTACACTTTCAAATGCATCCTGACGTTACTAAATGCGCAATGTGATAGGTATTTTAATATTACTGTTTTGAAGAAGACAGACAAAGATTAATCAAATATTCAATAAGTCAAAATGAAGTACTATTTTTGCAAGAGGGAGGGAATCCGATTTCATTGGTCAATGAGAGCCTCCCCCTGAGCGTGTTAGTTCTGAATTATGTGTTGCCATAGACATTTACCTAGACATTTACCTTCGTAGTAACCCCTCTGTTTTGTAGTAACCCCTCTGTTTCGTAGTACAAGGCTTCGTTTTATTGATCACATGTAACCCACTTAAAGCTGTAATCGTTAGTTGCGACATCCATTTCTGGACTTTTCAATTAATGATACAGTGGGGCAAAAAAGTATTTAGTCAGCCACCAATTGTGCAAGTTCTCCCACTTAAAAAGATGAGAGAGGCCTGTAATTTTCATCAAAGGTACACTTCAACTATGACAGACAAAATGAGAAGAAAAAAATCCAGAAAATCACATTGTAGGATTTTTTATGAATTTATTTGCAAATTATGGTGGAAAATAAGTATTTGGTCACCTACAAACAAGCACGATTTCTGGCTCTCACAGACCTGTAACTTCTTCTTTAAGAGGCTCCTCTGTCCTCCACTCGTTACCTCATTACCTCATTCCACCTGTTTGAACTTGTTATCAGTATAAAAGACAACCTCAAACAGTCACACTCCAAACTACACTATGGCCAAGACCAAAGAGCTGTCAAAGGACACCAGAAACAAAATTGTAGACCTCTACCAGGCTGGGAAGACTGAATCTGCAATAGGTAAGCAGCATGGTTTGAAGAAATCAACTGTGGGAGCAATTATTAGGAAATGGAAGACATACAAGACCACTGACAATCTCCCTCGATCTGGGGCTCCACGCAAGATCTCACCCCGTGGGGTCAAAATGATCACAAGAACGGTGAGCAAAAATACCAAAACCACACGGGGGGACCTAGTGAATGACCTGCAGAGAGCTGGGACCAAAGTAACAAAGCCTACCATCAGTAACACACTACGCCGCCAGGGACTCAAATCCTGCAGTGCCAGACGTGTCCCCCTGCTTAAGCCAGTACATGTCCAGGCCCGTCTGAAGTTTGCTGGAGAGCATTTGGATGATCCAGAAGAAGATTGGGAGAATGTCATATGGTCAGATGAAACCAAAATATAACTTTTTGGTAAAAACTCAACTCGTCGTGTTTGGAGGACAAAGAATGCTGAGTTGCATCCAAAGTGCACCATACCTACTGTGAAGCATGGGGGTGGAAACATCATGCTTTGGGGCTGTTTTTCTGCAAAGGGACCAGGACGACTGATCCGTGTAAAGGAAAGAATGAATGGGGCCATGTATCGTGAGATTTTGAGTGAAAACCTCCTTCCATCAGCAAGGGCATTGAAGATGAAATGCGGCTGGGTCTTTCAGCATGACAATGATCCCAAACACACCGCCCGGGCAACGAAGGAGTGGCTTCGTAAGAAGCATTTCAAGGTCTTGGAGTGGCCTATCCAGTCTCCAGATCTCAACCCCATAGAAAATCTTTGGAGGGAGTTGAAAGTCCGTGTAGCCCAGCAACAGCCCCAAAACATCACTGCCCTAGAGGAGATCTGCATGGAGGAATGGGCCAAAATACCAGCAACAGTGTGTGAAAACCTTGTGAAGACTTACAAAAAACATTTGACCTCTGTCATTGCCAACAAAGGGTATATAACAAAGTATTGAGAAACTTTTGTTATTGACCAAATACTTATTTTCCACCATAATTTGCAAATAAATTCAGTAAAAATCCTACAATGTGATTTTCTGGATTTTTTTTTCTCATTTTGTCTCTCATAGTTGAAGTGTACCTATGATGAAAATTACAGGCCTCTCTCATATTTTTAAGTGGGAGAACTTGCACAATTGGTGGCCGACTAAATACTTTTTTGCCCCACTGTATATACTCATTGATTCTTGAAAAACATAACATACACATTTCTCATGAGCTTAGTTCAACTGTTGTACCCAGTCAAAACCCAAAATGTAAGTTTGTTTTATTCCCATGTTTGTAAACAATATAAATGTAAACACACTCTACAACCTCAAAACATGGTTAAATCTATCATTGTGATGTCATCAGTCCTTGCATCGATAGCGCTGTATATGAATTTGAGAGTGGTTACATTTTTTCAGGGCCATCCCTCAGCTTTTTTATACCAAAACACAGACGGGATGGCCGCTTTGTTATTGTTTCTATTAAGGAAACTAGCTTTAAGGCAAGCTGTCCAAAACCTCCTCCGTCCTTCCTTCAGACTTGTGCCTTTTGATGCTGGAGCCCCAGTCTGTTGTAGCAGTGTTGGTCCTCCCCACCCACCCACCCACACACACACACACACACACACACACACACAAAGTAATGAGTTATATGTTGAGCTCAGAGAGCAACACCCATCTGACAGCTATACAAAGAGAACAGGCGCTGATGCCATACTGACGCAAAGAGTACACATATTTATATAGTACCAGTCAAAAGTGAAGTACTTTTTATTTTTATTTTTTACTATTTTCTACATTTCAGAATAGTAGTGAAGACATCAAAACTATGAACTAACACATGGAGTCATGTAGTGATCAAAAAAAAGTGTTAAACAAATCAAAATATATTTTATATTTGAGATTCGTCAAAGTAGCCACCCTTTGAGAAAATGCCAAAAATGCGCAAAGCTGTCAAACCGCTTTTGAAGGAGTTCCCACATATGCTGAGCATTTGTTGGCTGCTTTTCCTTCACTCTGCGGTCCAACTCATTCCAAACCATCTCAACTGGGTTGAGGTTGGGTGATTGTGGAGGCCAGCTCATCTGATGCAGCACTCCATCACTCTCCTTCTTGGTCAAATAGCCCTTATACAGTCTGGAGGTGTGTTTTGCAGAATGTTTTGGTAACCATGTCGGTTAAGTTAGCCTTGAATTCTAAATAAATCAGACAGTGTCACCAGTAAAGTACCCCCACAACATCACACCTCCTCCTCCATGCTTCATGGTGGGAACCACACATGCGTACAGTAGATCATCCGTTTACCTACTTTGCGTCTCACAAAGACTCAATGGTTGGAACCAAAAATCTCACATTTGGACTCAGACCAAAGGACGGATTTCCACTGGTTTCATGTCCATTGCTCGTGTTTCTTGGCCCAAACAAGTCTCTTCTTCTTATTTGTGTCATTTAGTAGTGGTTTCTTTGCAGCAATTCAACCTTGAAGGTTTGATTCACACAGTGTCCTCTGACAGTTGAGCTTGAGATGAGTCTGTTACTTGAACTCTGTGAAGCATTTATTTGGGCTGCAATCTGAGGCTGGTAAATATGATGAACTTATCCACTGGAGCAGAGGTAACTCTGGGTCTTCATTTCCTGTGGCGGTCCTTATGAGACCCAGTTTCATCACAGCGCTTGATGGTTTTCAAAGTTCTTGAAATTATCCACATTGACTGACCTTCATGTTTTAAAGTAATGATGGACTGTAATTTCTGTTTGAACATGGTCTTTTACCAAATAGTGCTATCTTCTGTATACCACCCCTACCTTGTCACAACACAACTTATTGGCTCAAGCGCATTAACAAGGCACACCTGTTAGTTGAAACGCATTCCAGTTGTGCCAAGAGTGTTCAAAGCTGTCATCAAGGCAAAGGGTGGCTACTTTGAAGAATCTCAAATAAAAAATAGATTTTGATTTGTTTAACACTTTTTTGGTTACTACATGATTCCATATGTGTTATTTCATTGTTTTGATGTCTTCACTACTATTCTACAATGTAGAAAATAGTAAAAATAGGTGGTCCAAACTTTTGACTGGTACTGTATGTATCTGTGTATAAATGGAGAGAGAGAGAGAGACACAGAGAGTGAGAGAGATTTTGTTTGGATTTTTCTTTCTCTATTAAAATAATGTAGAAGCCCAAACCCATGTCAAGTGCATGCCAAAGTCTTGAAATGCTTTTCAAGTCTAAACAAAGTGTGTCAATGATTTATATAAAAAGAAACACGGACACTGCAATGCATGAATGACTGTCTGTAATGCTTTGTGCATACTTGATGAATGTTCAGGTCTGGATGTCGTTTTTCAGCTTCTTGTTCGTCACACCTGCTTGAATCTTTATTAACACACATTTTGTACCGTGTTTATCTATAGTGTACTGTTGCTCTCTCCACTTTTTGGCCAGTATAGTTTTTGACCTCTGCTTCTGTTGGCGAATGGGGAGCCTACTACCCAGTAGTACACTGCAGCTTTCTGCATGGATGAGCCCTGTACTTATGGAGAGGTAATGTTTTTAGTTCCGATTATGTTCTTTGGCACCTGGATAATCATACATTAGGAATCATTAAACTCAAACAGGGCCTCTTTGTACTCCAAGCAGGTGCCTGCGTCACGACTGAGTGCCTTCTGAATAAACACAGCCAGAGTGATGTGGTGGAGAGCAGAAACACAATGCCCTGCTGGACCGTTCTGTACCGCTCTGGCCCCGCACGCTGAGGTCACCTGGGGTACAGCAGAAGAGAGGGACGGAGGGTGTGTGTATGTGTAATTGTTAGGGGGAGTCTGTTCATTTGTGAGTGAGTGAGTGAGTGAGTGAGTGTGTGTGTGTGTAGGTGGGAAAGAGTTCACACAAATGTGTATGCAAATATAAATGCCATTTGTGAACAGATGAACAGATGTGTGTACTGTCTGAACATCCTGACTCCTGCCTGGCTCAGGGAGTGATATTTCATATTCTAGTGGTTCTGGAACAGAGTGGATCTCTGAAGAGGGAGCATTGTTTCCCCCTGATTGCTTAATTGATTTCTGGAATGCTGAATGCTCTGATGGATGGATGGGAGCGTTGGACTGGTTGACTGGCTCCATAGTGTCCTGCTGTAAATCATTGATTGAGACGCTATGGGCTTGAACAGCCACAAGAACATTCGCCCCCTCCCTTCGAGCAAGGTAGATCCTGCTGCTAGTCCAAAGTTATTAAAGTCTTCCAAATACACACAGGACTGTTGTTGGTGGGGATAAAGCTCTGTAAAATGCGGAAGGACACAAAATGATAGGGCATATTTTCATCCTCTTGGAAACTGAGATTCACAAACATACTTGAATGTAAAATATTTAGAAAGGCATACCCCCTCAGAAACTTAGAAATAGACATTGCACAGCACTTCAATGCCTGCCCTCATTTAATTGTATTACATCCTAATAGCATTTTTTGGACAAAACTAATAACTGGAAATAACAAAGAAAAAAAATCTTATCCTATTGGCCATTTGGAGTCATGGGAATATTCAAATTAACTGTGGAATTCTGTCCCCCACCACACGGCACGTTCCGACGTTTCCAACATCTGCCGGGGAACAGGAAATTAAATTCCCTCTGACAGGAAGCAGCTGAGCTGGAATTGTCACATCCACTTGACCTGTGACCTCTATCAATATTACAGACAGGGTACGCCAGCCACGTCAATGGGGCATCTGCTGCTGGGTATTACTTTCTCCCTGATTTGGCTTCACAAACAACACAGTCTGTTCTTGTTCTCTTCCCACCAGCCCCAGCACCAGCAGTCATGGCTTCATCCCACTGTACAGGTGGGCGCACAGAATTAAGTATTATTGTGTTATCAGTTCTATCTCCCCTCTCTCCCCCACCATTCTCTCTCTGTCTCCCCACTTTCTCGCTCTCTCCTCACTCCCTCCCTCTAGGTGGTAGAAGTAAAAACAATTCCCAATGACACATCCCTGGTGGTGTCGAGGCATAACTCTGGGAGGGAGAGAGAGAGAGTTTCACCTTTAGAGTTGTGAAAGGCACAGCCAGACACAGCCCGTGGAGCAGCCTCATTTGAATGTTGTGGACAGATGGAATTTCTCTCCTCTTTTTCTCTTTTCTCTCTCTTACCCGTTCTGTCATTTATTCATTTGCTAAGTGCACAGGAAGCAAAGTGTAGACTCGGGGACAGAAAAGGAGATAAACGCAGTCTTTTCCCCTTCAGAATTAATTTAAATAACGCCTATTTAGAACCTTAGATAAAGGTTGTTTGAAAGTATCTGGGCATAAACATCCTACAGTTACTCTGACGCTCTCCTTTACGACATTTCACTGCAAGGTCCATACTAAGATGAAGACAGCTAATCTTGATCTAAACTTTGATTTAGAGCTTCTTCGTCAAGCAGCTATTGTTTGAGGCCACGTGCCTCGGCTCGGCGCTGTACCGTGCTCGCTTCCGGAGTAAATAGTTTATCCTAATTTTCAGACTCCATTTAAAGTAGTGAGTATTTTCCATCACACTCTCAGCCTGATAATTGCTTTTAAAGGACTGAATTATTTATGGATCATTAATTACGAATCCCAGCGAAAGGTTGCCGAGTCAATTTCCCCAGACAAGGCTCTGATATGAATATTATGGGCTGCATATTTCACTCAAATAAACCAAGTGTGAGTCTACTCTATCGAGACCCTGTGGCTTTATGGGAGCATGAGTTGGTTGTCTAATTGTTGTTTTCTCTGATTAAACAGCACTTTAAAAAATTCCTATAATAATCGAACATTAATATATTCATAATGTGTATAGTCATTTATGCAGCCTGTCTGAAGAATTGTATGGGTAAAACGCTCAGGATAACCATAAAAAAGAATAGAATTTTCACCAAGTGAGTGAATATTCCCAACATACTGTACACCACATCAACCCACTGGGAAGAGATATTAATTCAACATTTGCCCCACGTTGGTTTCACGTCATTGAAATGACGTGGAAAAAACTTTGATTCAACCAGTTTGTGCCCGTGGGAAATACTGTAGGTATGCTACTGTTTGCATTACACCTGATACTCCAGCTTGTGATATCTTTCCCATGACACCTATTACATATTATGAGGTGTATTTAACATAGAGGCCCCGCAACAGCACTCAAAGCACAGGAGGCCCACCAGCACAGCATCTCTCAGACAGCAGGATGTTCTTGGTGGGTCGTGTTTTTAGGAGACGCACGGCGCAGCACAGCGAGGGGTTGTTTCAACCACAACGTAGGTTTAACGCAGGAGCTAGGCGGTTGGCGGTGGGACTCGAAGCCATAAACTGTATGGAACATGGTCTAATCCAATCAGTTATTATAGGCTGGTCCTGGATCAGAGGCTGTCACTGTCACACTCATCCCCTTAACCCCCCCCCCCCCCCCTCCCCAGTCTAATCCCACACTCCATGCAGAGCTGTCCCCAGATCAGAGGCTATGCTAATTCACCCAGGGCCCTGCTCCAGAGGGGTACATCCGACAAGGCTACATCTTTATTCTATACTCCACATGTCTGTGTGCTACACATGAAGATTCCAAAAAGTCCCATATGGATTGATGATATACCTAGGTTCCTATCAGAGGTTGGGTGTGGCTGTTACTGCGGCTGTGACTGCCACATGCTACTATTGTATATTTTTGTTCTGCTTCAGCAACAGTGCTGCTATAATACACTATAGTAACTAGTACAATACACTATTATACTGAGCTTGGCAGAGAATCTCCACACGTTGCCAATAATTGTCTCGCCTACTCCCAAACACACGTACGTACAGACAGGCCTGTGAATCTGTTGCTCAGGCGCTCGCTCCTCTCGTTCCTCTGCCCCAGCTTTCACAACCAGATAGAGAGTTCAAGCCTCCCTCCAGCAGTCTGCCTCGCCTTCCCTTCCTTACTGTCGTGATCCTGATGATAATCTCGTCCTACAGAGAATTTATTGCGCATCTGGTCGAGAAAACACCCCAATTAGGATCCCTCACGTTCCCTATCTCCACTCTGCTCCAATCAATCCTGGGGACTGAACCGCATGCCATGCCATATGGTGCGGGGCACCGCTACCGTACCGTGTTGGCGAGGCATGCCACGCTACTCAGACCTGGCGTGGGGACAGCAGTACTCGGGAACGGCGAAACGCCCGTCACCGGCCACTTCACGTCACTGCCACCGGCTCAGTCATCCAGACAGATGACAATGAAAGGCCTTTCTTAATGCTCATTTCATTGGACCTTAATTCTCAAGTGTTCTACAGATTGTAGAACAAGATCGTAATTTGACCAGTATTGTGGCAGAAAAATAATCCTGCAGCAACAGGATTTGAACTTGTAGTCCATAATGTTGCTTGATCAGCGGTTAGGCTATTAGCTGGTTAAAATGAGGCTACAAGAAAAGTGGAATACTGTCAATACAACTGTTTGTTAGTGTGGGTTTTCAGTGAATTTATGTAAAACACGAAGCTCATCTGGATTTCCTGCGGCGCAGGAAAATTCTCAGCAACAAAAGAGTGATCAAATAAAGAGCAGACATCTGTAGCAATTCAGCGACTGAGATAACTGGCACTCACGAAGTATGTATGAAATGTTTATTTGGTATACATACTGTAGATACAAATTACAAACAGGCTACACTCATTGTTGACACCACCAAAAAACTGATTTGCCATGTTTGCTTTCTATTTGTTTGATAAAAGGTTTAGGTGGGATCAGAACAAACTTACACTCTCCATGTGTTCAGTGCGAGTTCCATTAAAATAAAGGCCTTGATGGTCCCCTCCATCCCCCTCTGAAGACCAGTGATGGATGAGTCTATAGCACCAGATTCATTCAGTCCACTCAGCATTTTGCCTCAATAGGGATATATAACCTGGAGTCATCCATCAATATGTACCCTTACCTCACAATGCACTGTTGGATTATGGTGCACATACATTATGGTTTACATATCCACCACCGTTCAAAAGTTTGGGGTCACTTAGAAATGTCCTTGTTTTTGAAAGAAAAGCAAATTCTTTTGTCCATTAAAATAACATCAAATTGATCAGAAATACAGTGTAGACATTGTTAATGTTGTAAATGGATATTGTAGCTGGAAACGACAGATTTCTATGGAATATCAGATGCCTCACAAGTCCTCAACTGGCAGCTTCATTAAATAGTACCAGCAAAACACCAGTCTCAACGTCAACAGTGAAGAGGCGACTCCGAGATGCTGGCCTTCTAGGCAGAGTTGCAAAGAAAAAGCAATATCTCAGACTGGCCAATAAAAATAAAAGATTAAGATGGGCAAAAGAACAGACACTGGACAGAAGAACTCTGCCTAGAAGGCCAGCATCCCGGAGTCGTCTCTTCACTGTTGACGTTGAGACTGGTGTTTTGTGGGAACTATTTCATGAAGCTGTCAGTTGAGGACTTGTGATGCGTCTTTCTCAAACTAGACACTAATGCACTTGTCCTCTTGCTCAGTTGTGCACCGGGGCCTCCCACTCCTCTTTCTTTTCTTGTTAGAGACAGTTTACGCTGTTCTGTGAAGGCAGTAGTACACAGCGTTGTACAAGATCTTCAGTTTCTTGGCAATTTCTCACATGGAATAGCCTTCATTTCTCAGAACAAGAATAGACTGACGAGTTTCAGCAGAAAGTTATTTGTTTCTGGCCAATTTGTGCCTGTAATCAAACCCACAAATACTGATGCTCCAGATACTCAACAAGTCTAAAGAAGGCCAGTTGTATTGCTTCTTTAATCAGACAACACTTTTCAGCTGTGCAAACATAATTACATAACATAATCATTTTTTTAATGATCAATTAGCCTTTTCAAATGATGAACTTGGATTAGCTAACAACTTGCCCTTGGAACACAGGAGTGATAGATGCTGATAATTGGGCCTCTGTACGCCTATGTAGATATTCCATAAATAAAAAAGCAGTTTCCAGCTACAATAGTCCTTTACAACATTAACAATGTCTACACTGTATTTCTGATTAATTTCATTTATTTTAATGGACAAAAAAAAGTGCTTTTCTTTCAAAAACAAGGACATTTCTAAGTGACCCCAAACTTTTGAACGGTAGTGTATGTGTGTGTGTGTGCAGGCATGTGTGTGTGGTTAACAAAGGCAGACAACTAACATTTGGACAAAGGTGTAACATACAGGTACCATCACTCATTCAGTGATTGAACAGAAGTCGAGGTATGCATATAGGCAGGGTTGGGTAGGTTACTTTCTAAATGTAATGCGTTACAGTAACTAGTTACCTGTCCAAAATTGTAATCAGTTATGTAACTTTTGGATTATCCAAACCCAGTAACGTAATCCGATTACATTCCGTTACTTTTAGATTCCTTTCCCCTTAAGAGGCATTAGAAGGATACAAAAATGTATGTTACCAATTGAAGGACATCTGTTGCAGAATAAATCAATGTTAAATAGCTGGCCATATATGGATGGTAATTTTTACTTTATGGGTTGGTTATGTAGGCTTCTTCTAACCCATCGCTTTCTACTACATATAATAATATGATTAAGTATGATATAAATATAAATATGATATCTTTACATTAAAAACCAAAGCCTATCAGAATTCCAGTTATTCCAATAAATGTTATACCCCTTGATCTTCAAGAATAGGACTTGGAAATATGGAAGTATAGGTTAGCCAAATTGTTTTACTTGATCATGACCCCAAAACTAATAACTTATTAGCCAGCGCTACTCTGTTGTTTATGATTTAGTTGTCATGGAGGACTGATTGGGCTCATTAATGTGCTCATGGAATGGCATGCTTTGAGCACGACTGAAAAGTGTTATTTACATGTGATAAATGAATGCAATATGCTGCATTAGCTATGGGACCATTGTTCACCTTTTTGTTGGTGACACTTTGATATCTTGATAATTATGCAGCTGTTTAAAGGGCAAATCCACAGATGAAACAATAACAAAACGGCCGCCCAGCCTCTGTTTTGGTAAAAAGCTGAGGGATGGGCCTGGAGAAATGTAACCACTCTCAGATTAATAGACAGAGCTATGGATGCAAGGACTGACCATCCATGTTTTAACCATGTTATGAGAATATACAGTGTGTTTACATTTACAATGTTTACAAACATAGGAGTAAAAAAAACATGTATATTTTGGTTCTTATGGAGAGTGACAGTTGAATTAAACTCATGAGGCATTTATGAGTTATATTCTTCAAGAATAATTTACAGTTGAAGTCAGAAGTTTACATACACCTCAGCCAAATACATTTAAACTCAGTTTCACAATTCCTGACATTTAATCCTTGTACAAATTCCCTGTTTTAGGCCAGTTAGGATCACCACATTATTTTAAGAATGTGAAATGTCAGAATAATAGTAGAGAGAATGATTTATTTCAACTTGTATTTCTTTTATCACATTCCCAGTGGGTCAGAAGTTTACATACACTCAATTAGTATTTGGTAGCATTGCCTTTAAATTGTTTAACTTGGGTCAAATGTTTTGGGTAGCCTTCCACAAGCTTCCCACAATAAGTGGGTGAATTTTGGCCCATTACTCCTGACAGAGCTGATGTAACTGAGTCAGGTTGGTAGGCCTCCTTGCTCTTACACACGCTTTTTAGATCTGTCCACACATTTTCTATAGGATTGAGGTCAGGGCTTTGTGATGGCTTTGTTGTCCTTAAGCCATTTTGCCACAACTTTGGAAGTATGCTTGGGGTCATTGTCCATTTGGAAGACCCATTTGCGACCAAACTTTAACTTCCTGACTGATGTCTTGAGATGTTGCTTCAATATATCCACATAATTGTTCTTCCTCGTGGTGCCATCTATTTTGTGAAGTGCACCAGTCCCTCCTGCAGCAAAGCACCCCCACAACATGACGCTGCCACCCGAGGAACTTCACGGTTGGGATGGTGTTCTTCGACTTGCAAGCCTCCCCCTTTTCCTCCAAACATAATGATGGTCATTATGGCCAAACAGTTCTAATTTTGTTTCATCAGACCAGAGGACATTTCTCCAAAAAGTACCATCTTTGTCCCCATGTGCAGTTGCAAACTGTAGTCTGGCTTTTTTTATGGCGGTTTTGGAGCAGTGGCTTCTTCCTTGCTGAGAGGCCTTTCAGATTATGTCGATATAGGACTCGTTTTACTGTGGATATAGATACTTTTGCACCGGTTTCCTCCAGCATCTTCACAAAGGTCCTTTGCTGTTGTTCTGGGATTGATTTGCACTTTTCGCACCAAAGTACGTTCATCTCTAGGAGACAGAAGGTGTCTCCTTCCTTAGCGGTATGACGGCTGCATGGTCCCATGGTGTTTATACTTGCGTACTATTGTTTGAACAGATGAACGTGGTACCTTCAGGCATTTGGAAATTGCTCCCGACGATGAACCAGACTTGTGGAGGTCAACAATTATTTTTCTGAGGTCTTGGCTGATTTCTTTTGATTTTCCCATGATGTCAAGCAAAGAGGCACTGAGTTTGAAGGTAAGCCTTGAAATATATCCAGAGGTACACCTCCAATTGACTCAAATGATGTAAATTAGCCTATCAGAAGCTTCTAAAGCCATCATCATTTTCTGGAATTTTCAAAGTTGTTTAAAGGCACAGTCAATTCAGTGTAAGTTAACTTCTGACCCATTGAAGTTGTGATACAGTGAATTATAAATGAAAAAAATCTGCCTGTAAACAATTGTTGGAAAAATTATTTGTTTCATGCACAAAGTAGATGTCCTAACCGACTTGACAAAAATGTAGTTTGTTAACAAGAAATTTGTGGAGTGGTTGAAAAACGACGAAATGACTCCGACCTAAGTGTATGTAAACTTACGACTTCAACTGACACACACACACACACACACACACACACACACACACACACACACACACACACTTTATAAGTCTAAAAAGTGATGTAGCAACTACAGATTGCCTCTTTATTCTATCAAAAGTGTGCACGTGCACGTTATTTTTTTTATCAGAATGAATTAGATTGAGCAATAAAAGCCCTACTTTCATTCCATAGGCTTCAATCCGTGCTTTGCAGCTTTTGCAAGAGTGCATTTTTCACTGGCTGTCCACTGGTTTCAACAACAATGATTGATAGGCATCTTAAACTTCTTGAATTCAACCCTTATTGGGTTCAAATACACATTTATGTTTGTGAACAGCCATCCACAACATCCACAATCCGTGAGGCGGAAATAGCTAAATGAGTGAGCAGCAGTGTGATTCACATCAATGCGCTAAGTAGATATCAATGATAACTGATATCCATCTCGCCGTCATCCTTACCTCCAAGCGTCTATTCAAGTTGGATCATCTTTGAATACCGACAGCAGTCACACTATTGGAAGACATAGCTTGGACTGGATCCTACAAAACCCTATTCCTGCTCTTTTCCCGCAATCCATTAAACACATTTCTTGTGTCATCATTGTGGCCTCTGATTTGTGGTCAGACTCGCTCAGGTGGAGCAAACTCAAATTTGTGCTTTTTTCAATACTGATTTGAATGTCATTGAGAAAACAGAAGTGCCAAATAGTTCTCGCAAACATCATTTCTGAATTTAAAAGTAATCTTTCAAAAGTATCTGTAATCTGATTAAAATATTTTTGCTGGTAACCCTTATGTTATGTTCTGTTAATTACTGATGTCCCCTTTAAGGATGGAGCACCTTTGGTCATGCGCAGTGTTGTTCTATGTTATTCCGGTACTAACTTGTTTGAGTAAATGTGAAGCTCCAGTTCAATTGCTTGTCTTCAGAGTCTTTCTTATTACATAAATAAGTACTAAGTGTTAAGACACTACACCTTACATGTAATCCGTTACTCCCCAACCCTGTAAATAGGCTAGTGGCCAATCACTAGAAAGTGCTTCAGTTTTTTTAGATACCTCTACCCCAGAGTTGGAACAAAACACAACCATGTTTTCTCTTAGTCCTACCATTTATGAAGTTAAATTCAAAATACAATCAACTTCTTGTTAATCCATCCGCTTTGTCAGATTTGAAAAAGGCTTTATTGCGAAAGCATACCATGTGATTATCTGAGGACAGCGCCCCGTGTACAAAAGCATTACAAACATTTTCCAAACAAGCAGAGGCGTTACGAAAGTCAGAAATAGCGATAAAATAAATTACATACCTTTGAAGATCTTGCTCTGTTTGCAATCCCAAGGGTCCCAGCTACACATCAAATGGTAGTTTTGTTCAGTAAAGTCATTTATATCCCCAAAAGTCAGTTTAGTTTGCGCTTGATTCAGTAATCCACCTGTTTCCCACATTCAAAATACATACAAAGGAATCCCAAAAGTTACCAATAAACTTTGTCCAAACAATGTTTCTAATCAATCCTCAGGTATCGTACTATGTAAATTATAAAATTTAAGACGGAGAATAGTATGTTCATTACTGGAGATAAATAACGAAGTGCGCGCCCTCATCCACGCTCGCCACAATACTACAGTCAAAATGGGAGCCACCTAGAAAAACTACATATTCTAGCTAATATTTAAAAAAAAGACTGTTGACATCTAGTGGAAGCCATAGGAACTGCAATTTGGGAGGTATTCCTTTGATTTCCCCAACAACAAGGATTTGAATGGGCAAACCCCCCCCAAAAAATGGATGGATTCTCCTCGGGTTTTTGCCTGCCATATCAGTTCTGTTATACTCACAGACATTATGTTAACAGTTTTAGAAACTTCAGAGTGTTTTCTTCCCATACTACCATTTATATCCTAGCTTCTGGGCCTGAGTAACAGGCAGTTTACTTTGGGCACGTCAGTCATCCAAATTTCCGAATACTGCCCCCGGCCCTCAAGAAGTTAATGGCTGACAAAATTATTTACTGCAAAAGTGGTTGAATTCAGGAGCGCAACTTCGGTTTTAAAAGTGGGTGGACATATTATTATTATTTTTTAATCAAGTCCGATAAACCCAGCCTACCAGACCGCTTGGAGGCGTCCGCATGGTCCTAAAGCACAACGTTAGCACGTTTTGGATCACATTCCAATGCAAAAAAAAGCAATTTCAGAATGTGATAGATATTGCAACTCAAAAAGTGCAGAACAGTGCCTGGCTGGACAGGGGATGGGCCGCACAAGCAAATTTAACCCAATGTTGCAAGCTCTGATATTGCTAATATTTGGAAGAAAATAAGTCAGCTGTCTGCCCTACATATACAAACAGAATTAGGATATCTTAATGCATCTTGGAATTATAGACCTGTAAACAGAGATACAATGGGTTGAAATATCAATTATGAATATTTATGATGAACATACTTTTTGGTAGCTAATTAATTAACTTTCCAAGTCAAATTTGACTTATTCAGTGCTGTATGTAGTCTTGCTAACATCAACCTCTCTACGTTCCTGACTTGAATTTCTGGAACTGCTGCTTTGATGTTGCAGGCACAAAGCGTATTCCGACCTTTTGAATCTTTCCACATTTTGTTACGTTACAGCCTTATTCTTAAATGGATTCATTTTTTTCCAGCAATCTACACAAAACCCCACAATGAAAAGCAAAAAACAATAAAATATATATATTTTTTGCAAATGTATTTAAAATACAAAAAATAAATACCTTATTTCAATAAGTATTCAGACCCTTTGCTATGAGACTCGAAATTGAGCTCAGGTGCATCCTGTTTCTATTGATCATCCTTGAGATCAATATTTACCTTTGGTAAATAGAATTGATTGGACATGATTTGGAAAGACACACCAGTCTATAAGGTCCCACAGTTGGCAGTGCATGTCAGAGCAAAAACTAAGCCATGAAGTCAAAGGAATTGTTCGTACATCTCCGAGACAAGATTATGTTGAGGCACAGATTTGAGGAAGAGTGCCAAAAATGTTCTGCAGCATTGAAGGTCCCCAAGAACACAGTGGCCTCCATCATTCTTAAATGGAAGAAGTTTGGAACCACCAAGACTCCAGCCGAGGCAAAGTAAGGGAGATCCTTGATTGAAACCTGCTCCATAGCGCTCAGGACCTCAGCCTGGGGTCTCAGCCTCAGCTATTCCCTTCCAACAGGACAACCACCCTAAGCACACAGTCAAGACAACCCAGGAGTGGCAACCCAGGAGTGTCTCTGAATGTCCTTGAGTGGTCCAGACAGAGCCCGGACTTGAACCCGATCGAACATCTCGGCAGAGACCTGAAAATAGCTGTGTAGCAACGCTCCCCATCCAAACTGACAGATCTTGAGAGGATCTGCAGAGAAGAATGGGAGAAACTCCCCAAATACAGGCGTGCCAAGCTTGTAGTGTCATACCCATACTCGATGCTGTAATTGCTGTCAAAGATGCTTCACCAAAGTACTGAGTACAGGGTCTGAATACTTATGTAAAATGTAATATTTAATTTGGTTATTTTTAATAAATTCGCAATAATTTCCCAAAAAACAGTTTTTGCTCTGTCATTATGGGTTATTGTGTGTAGATTGATCAGGGATAAGAAAACAAACATTTTAGAATAAGGCTGTAACGTAACAAAATGTGGAAAAAGTCGAGTGGTCTGAATATTTTCCGATGGCACTGTATGTGCAGTATATCAGTGGAGGTCAGTGCTGTTTAAGATGAGGGAGGATGTTTTTTTCATGAGCATGGCCTTGTTGTACAGCATATTGGATGACTCTCATTCATTTTCCATTCACCCAGTTCAATGTAACAGCAATAGGTTTAGGCTACTATATGATACACTCATTTTCCCTATACCCATCACGAGGATGCTGCAACCTAGAATATGAACGAACGTTTACAACGTAGGTGCACACAGACAAATGAGGTGACAGTCAGTGACATTCAATACCGCACACTCTTGCCTGCATCCAGCTGGTATAGTCCATCAGCTGCAAATGAGTGTTTCTATTCGACAACTGCAAGTATGTTTATCCCTGTTTTGTTCCGTTTGCTTCCATTTAAGAAATTATTTAACAGATTCGGTGGAATGAATACACCCCTGATCACGTGTAAACAGAGTTCAATCTCATAACAGCCACGTTGTATTCCTTCTCTTCCCTTTGCTTGTCGACTTCAATGCACAACAAACCAGTTGTATGTGACCAGGCAAAACTATTTTACAAGCCAAACCTCTACAAACAGCCTACATCGTTAGCTGTCACCATATTAGCTAAAGTAACGTGACAGTGAGCATAGCTAATAGAACTAACGCATTAGATAAACTGCTAGAATCATGCAGTAATGTTACAGTTAGCGGGTACCTAGTCAGTTGGATACCTAGTCAGTTGTACAGCTACATGCATTCAACTGAAATGTGTCTTCCGAATTAACCCAACCCTTTTGAATCAGAGAGGTGCCGGGGGCTGCCTTAATTGATGGCACCCGGGGAACAGTGGGTTACCTGCCTTGCTCAGGGGAAGAACAACATATTTTTTACCTTGTTCGCTCAGGGATTCAATCCAGCAACCTTTTGGTTACTGGCCCAACATTCTAACCACTAGGCTACCTGCCGCCCCAGTAAGGAGTTACACCGGTGGGTCCCGGGGACAATAAATTAGGAACATCAAAAGCTTGACTTGGAAGAGTTCCAGTTTTGTGCTGGAAAGTCATAGCCAGCTAACTAACATACTGTAGCTTCTCTCTGTTTGAGCAGGGCATTTCAGTAGGCTAAACTAGCTAGCTGCATTTAATAAGCAAAACTTATTAAACTGAGAGTACAAAAAAAATGACAATCTCTCTCTATATTTCTCTCTTGCTTCTCCTTCATTTTGGAATAAATTAATTTGTTCAAAACTGTTCAACTATTGACTTTCCTCCCTTTGAGTCAACTACTTACCACATGTTATACACTACATTACTAGCTAGTTGAAGATAATGCTTTCAGTACTAGATGAATTATCTGATCCTTTGATTGGGTGGACAACATGTCAGTTCATGCTTGCAAGAGCTCTGATAGGCTGGAAGACGTCCTCCGGAAGTTGTCGTAATTACTGTGTAAGTCTATGGCGGTGGGTGAGAACCATGACCCTTCTAAGTTTTGTATTGAAGTCAATGTACCCAGTGTCACACCCTGATCTCTTTCACTTGTCCTTGTGTTTGTCTCCACCCCCTCCAGGTGTCGCCCATCATCCCCACTTATCCCCTGGGTATTTATACCTGTATTTTCTGTCTGCCTGTCTTTCTGTCTGTCTGTGCCAGTTCGTCTTGTTTGTCAAGCTTACCAGCGTTTGTCCTGTCAGCTCATCTTTTCCCAGCCTCTCTTTTCTCGTCCTCCTGGCTTTTGACCCTCGCCTGCCCTGACCCCGTACCTGCCCACCTGGCCACTCTGCCTGTCCCTGACCCTGAGCCTCCCTGCCATCCTCTACCTTTGCTCCACCTCTGGATTACTGAATTCTGCCTGTCCCTGAGCCTGCCTGTCGTCCTGTACCTTTGCTCCTACTCTGGATTATCGACCCTTGCCTGCCTTGACCTGTCGTTTGCCTGCCCCTGTTGATACAATGAACATTGCTACTTCACACAGTCTGCACTTGGGTCTTACCTTGATACCTGATACCCAGAGGATGACGGAAGTTAGTTGGCCTCTGGCTGCACAATGGTGCTACCCTACAGAGTGCAGTTGAGACAACTGTAGACCTTCATTGCAAAATAGTGTTTTAATCAGTTATTTTGTGACATGTGATTATATGTAGTATAGTTTATCTAAAAAGGGTCACTATTTAAATGTTTCATATTTTTATTTTTATGAAATTCACTGAATAGGATGGTCTTCCCCTTCCTCCTGAGGAGCCTCCACTGAAGGAGCCTCCACTATGTATATATATATACATGCATACATACATACATACATACATACATACATACATACATACGGTACCGGTCAAAAGTTTTAGAACACCTACTCATTCAAGGGTTTTTCTTTATTTTTACTATTTTCTACATTGTAGAATAATAGTTAAGACATCAAAGCTTGGAAATAACACATGGAATCATGTAGAAAACGTAAAAGTGTTAAACAAATATATTTTAGATTTCAGATTCTTCAAATAGCCCCCCTTTGCCTTGATGACAGCTTTGCACAGGAGTTCCCACATAGCACTTGTTGGCTCCATTTCCTTTACTCTGCGGTCAGACTCATCCCAAACTGTCTCAATTTGGTTGAGGTTCAAGGGATTGTGGTATATTGGTGTGGTATATGGCCAATATACTGTACCACGGCTAAGGGCTGTTCTTATGCACAATGCAGCATGGAGTGCCTGGATACAGCCATTAGCCGTAATATATTGGCAGTATACCACAAACCCTGAGGTGCCTTATTGCTATTATAAACCCGTTAACAACGTAATTAGAACAGACAAAAGTATTTTTTTTGTCATAACAACGTAATTAGAACAGACAAAAGTATTTTTTTATCATACCCATGGCATGCAGTCTTAAATACCACAGCTTTCAGCCAATCAGCGTTTAGGGCTCAAACCACCCAGTTTATAAATATATACAGTTGAAGTCGGAAGTTTCCATACACTTACAGTGGGTAGAACAAGTATTTGATACACTGCCGATTTTGCAGGTTTTCCTACTTACAAAGCATGTAGAGGTCTGTAATTTTTATCATAGGTACACATCAACTGTGAGAGACGGAATCTAAAACAAAAATCCAGAAAATCACATTGTATGATTTTGCATCATTTGAGTCAATTGGCGGTGTACCTGTAGATGCATTTCAAGGCCTAGCTTCAAAGTCAGTGCCTCTTTGCTTGACATCATGGGAAAAAAAAGAAATCAGCCAAGACCTCAGAAAAAAAATTGTAGATCTCTTCAAGTCTGGTTCATCCAGTATAAACACTTTGGGACCACGCAGCCGTCATACCGCTCAGGAGAAATATGGGTTCTGTCTCCCAGAGAAGAACATACTTTGGGGCAAAAAGTGCAAATCAATCCCAGAACAACAGCAAAGGACCTTGTGAAGATGCTGGAGGAAGCAGGTACAAAAGTATCTATATCCACAGTTAAACGATTCCTATATCGACATAACCTGAAAGGCCGCTCAGCAAGGAAGAAGCCACTGCTCCAAAACCGGCATAAAAAAGCCAGACTACGGTTTGCAACTGCACATGGGGACAAAGATCATACTTTTTGGAGAAATGTCCTCTGGTCTGATGAAACAAAAATAAACTGTTTGGCTATAATGACCATCGTTATGTTTTGTGGGAAAAGCTGTCATCAAGCTGCCTTGATGACAGCTTTGCACACTCTTGGCATTCCCAACCAGCTTCACCTGGAATGCTTATCCAACAGTCTTGAAGGAGTTCCCACATATGCTGAGCACTTTTTGGCTGCTTTTCCTTCACTCTGCGTTCCAACTCATCCCAAATCATCTCAATTAGGTTGAGGTCAAGTGATTGTGTAGGCCAGGTCATCTGATGCAGCACTCCATCACTCTCCTTTTTTTTCAAACAGCCCTTACACAGCCTGGAGTTGTATTTTTGTCATTGTCCTGTTCAAAAACAAATGATAGTCCCACTAAGGGCTAACCAGATTGGATGGCGTATCGCTGCAGAATGCTGTGGTAGCCATTCTGGCCAAGTGCATCTTCAATTCTAAATATGTCACAGACAGTGTCACCAGCAAAGCACCCCCACACCATCACACCTCTTCCTCCATGCTTCACGGTGGGAACTACACATGTGGAGATCATCCGTTCACCTACTCTACGTCTCACAACAGGGTGGTTTAAATAAAACATCTACAATTTGGACTCATAAGACCAAAGGACAGATTTTCAATGGTCTAATGTATATTGCTCATGTGTCTTTGCGCAAGCAGATCTCTTCTTCTTATTGGTGTCCTTTAGTAGGGGTTTATTTGCAGCAGTGGTGGTCCTCATGAGAGCCAGTTTCATCATAGCGCTTCACGGTTTTTGCGACTGCACTTGAAGAAACTTTCAACGTTTTTGAAATTGTCCTCACTGACTGACCTTCATGTCTTAAAATAATGATGGATTGTCGTTTCTCTTTGCTTTTTTGAGCTGCTCTTGCCATAATATTGACTTGGTCTTTAACCAAAAAGGGCTATCTTCTGTACACCACCCCTACGCTGTCACAACACAACTGATTGACTCAAACGCATTAAGAAGGAAAGAAATTCCACAAATACAATTTTTCAAGGCATACCTGTTATGGCTAGGCGTGCCTCAAGCGACCCACCTCGATAACATCCGAGGAAATTGCAGAGCCCCAAATTCAAATGACAGAAATTGTAATATTGAACTTTCATGAAAATACCAGTGTCATACATCATTTTAAAGATAAACTTATTTTTAATCCAGCCGCGTTGTCAGATTCCAAAAATGCTTTACGGTGAAAGCACACCATGCGACTATCTTAGGACAGCGCCCCGCATACATAAGCCTGAAAAACATTATCCAGCCAAGAAGATGCACAACAAAAGTCAGAAATAGCGATAAAATAAATCCCTTACCTTTGAAGATCTTCATCTGGTTGCAATCACAGGGGTCCCTGTTTCATAACAAATGGTCCTTTTGTTCGATAAAGTCCTTCTTTACATCTCAAAAAAAGTATGTTTATTTGGTGTGCTTGATTCAATAATCCACCGGCTTCCCCTCGTTCAAAATGCATATAAAATGAATCCGAAATGTTACCAATAAACTTGATCCAAACATGTCAAACAACGTTCCTAATTAATCCTCAGGTACCCTAATACGTAAATAAACAATACAATTTAAGACGGAAAATAGTATATTCAATACCGGAGATAAATAACCAAGTGCGTGCACTCACCGGAGCGCGTCACAATCATTTTCTAACCAAGCAGATGCATCACGAAAGACAGAAATAGCTATAAAATAAATCGCCTACCTTTGAAGATCTTCCTCTTTTTGCAATCCCAAATGTCCCAGTTACACAATGAATGGTCGTTTTGTTCGATAAAGTCCTTCTTTATATCCCAAATATTTCTGTTTATTTGGAGCGTTTGATTCAGAAATACACCTGTTCCAACTCGCCCAACATTCCTACAAAGGAATGTAAAAAGTAACCTGTAAACTTGGTCCAAACATATCAAACAACATTTGTAATCCAACCTCAGGTATCCTAATATGTAAATAATCGATCAAATTTAAGACGGAATAAACGGTTTCCAATACCGGAGAAAAACAACACGGAGAGCGCTCTCATTCACGCTCACCAAAAGACTAGAGTCCACCTGAGTGACACTTATAAAGACTACGACATCGAACAATTTCTAAAGACTGTTGACATCTAGTAGAAGCCATTGGAACTGCAATCTGGTTCCTAAAAAAAAAATTATCCCCTGGATGGATTGTCCTTGGGGTTTCGCCTGCCAAATCAGTTCTGTTATACTCACAAACATTAGTTTTAGAAACGTTTCTATCCAATACTACCATGCATATGCATATCCTAGCTTCTGGGCCTGAGTAACAGGCAGTTTACTTTGGGCACCTCAGTCATCCAAACTTCCGAATACTGCCCCCTATCCCTAAAAAGTTTTAATTGAAGTGAATTCCAGGTTACCTCATGAAGCTGGTTTAGAGATGTCATGAGTGCTCCCTCTCCGGCCTCTCGGTCACCAGGCTGCTCGTTATGGCTCACACCTGTCACCATCGTTACTGGCACCTGCGTGTCGTCAGACTCACCTGGACTCCATCACTTCCTTGTTTACCTGCCCTATATATGTCGCTCCCTTTGGTTCCTTCCCCAGGCGTCATTGTTTCTATTTCATGTCTCTGCGTTGTTCGAGGTTCTTGGTTTGTATTATGTTCTATTTATTTTATTAAAACACTCACTCCCTCAACTAGCTTCCCGACTCTCATTGTACGTCGTTACAAGAGAATGCCAAGAGTACGCAAAGCTGTCATCAAGGCCAAGGGTGGATTCTTTGAAGAATCTCAAATATAAATATATTTTGATTTCTTTAACACTTTGTCAGTTATTACTTGATTCCATATGTGTTATTTCAAAGTTTTGATGTCTTCACAATTTTTCTACAATAAAGAAATACCCTTGAATGTGTGTGTCCAAACTTTTGCCTGGTACTGTCTATATAAACTAAAAATAAATGTCTTCTCACTGTTTATTTTCAGCAAACTTAACATATGTAAAAATGTGTATGAACATAACAAGATTCAACAACTGAGACATAAACTGAACAAGTTCCACAGACATGTGACGAACATAAATAATGTGCCCCTGAACAAAGGGGGGGGGGGGGGGGGTCAAAATCAAAAGTAACAGTTATGCACTGCATTAAGTACTGCAGTGCATCTCCTCCTCATGGACTGCACCAGATTTGCCAGTTCTTGCTGTGAGATGTTACCCCACTCTTCCACCAAGGCACCTGCAAGTTCCCAGACATTTCTGGGGGGAATGGCCCAAGGCCTCACCCTCCGATCCAATAGGTCCAAGACGTGCTCAATGGGATTGAGATCCGGGCTCTTCGCTGGCCATGGCAGAACACTGACACTGACACTGAAATCACGCACAGAACAAGCAGTGTGGTAGGTGGCATTGTCATGCTGGAGGGTCATGTCAGGATGATCCTGCAGGAAGGACACCACATGAGAGAGGAGGATGTCTTCCCTGTTACGCACAGCATTGAGATTGCCTGCAATGACAACTAGCTCAGTCAACCCTCCACCTGCAAATCGAAACTGCTCCAGTGTACAGGCCTCTGACAATCACCCCTGGTGAGACAAAACAGCAACTCGTCAGTGAACAAAACTTTTTTCAGTCCTGTCTGATCCAGCGACGGTGGGTCTGTGCCCATAGGCGACGTTGCCGGTGATGTCTGGTGAGAACCTGCCTTACAACAGGCCTACAAGCCCTCAGTCTAGCCTCTCTCAGCCTATTGAGGACAGTCTGACTACTGATGGAGGGATTGTGCATTTCTGGAGTAACTCGGGCAGTTGTTGTTGCCATCCTGTACCTGTCCCGCAGGTGTGATGTTTGGATGTACCAATCCTGTGCAGGTGTTGTTACACGTGGCCTGCCAGTGCGAGGATGATCAGCTGTCCATCCTGTCTCCCTGTAGCTCTGTCTAAGGCGTCTCACAGTACGGACATTGCAATTTATTGCCGTGGCCACATCTGCAGTCCTCATGCCTCCTTGCAGCATGCCTAAGGCACGTTCACGCAGATGAGCAGGGACCCTGGGAGGGCATCTTCCTTTTGGTGTTTTTCAGAGTCAGTAGAAAGGCCTCTTTAGTGTCCTAAGTTTTCATAACTGTGACCTTAATTGCCTACCGTCTGTAAGCTGTTAGTGTCTTAACGACCATTCCACAGGTGCATGTTCATTAATTGTTTATGGTTCATTGAACAAGCATGGGAAACAGTGTATAAACCCTTTACAAGGAAGATCTGTGAAGTTATTTGGAATTTTACGAATTATCTTTGAAAGACGGGGACCTGAAAAAGGGGATGTTTCTTTTTTTGCTGAGTTCATATACTCTCAGTATACAAAACATTAAGAACATCTTCTCTTTCCAAGACAGACTGACCAGGTGAATCAAGGTGAAATCGCCAAAGTCAGTTTTACAAGGTTTTTTTTGGCAGCATGTGTGAAGGATGCTTTGTTGCAAAATAGGAATAGGAAGCCGATTCTAGATTTCTAGATTTAATTTTGGATTGGAGATGCTTAATGTGAGTCCGGAAGAAGAGTCTACAGTCTAACCAGACACTTAGGTATTTGTAATTGTCCACATATTCTAAGTCAGAACCGTCCAGAGTAGTGATGCTGGACGGGTGGTCAGGTAGCGGGAAGCGATCGGTTGAAGAGCATGCATTTAGTTTTACTTGCATTTAAGAGCAGTTGGAGGCCACGGAATGAGAGTTGTATGACATTGAAGCTCGTCTGGAGGTTAGTTAACACAGAGTCCAATGAAGGGCCAGAAGTATTCAGAATGGTGTTGTCTGCGTAGAGGTGGATCAGAGAACCACCAGCAGCAAGAGCGACATCGTTGATGTATACAGAGAAAGAGTCAACCTCTGTGGCACTCCCATTGATCTCTGTGGCACTCCCTTTGGAAGACCTTGAAAGGCAGGGTAGGATAGGTATAGGTCTGTAACAGTTTGGGTCTAGAGTGTCTCCCTCTTTGAAGAGGGGGATTTCTGCTACAGCTTTCCAATCTTTGGGGATCTCAGATGGTACGAAAGAGAGGTTGAACAGGCTAGTAATAGGGGTTGCAACAATTGCGGCGGATCATTTTAGAAAGAGAGGGTCCAGATTGTCTAGCCCAGCTGATTTGTAGGGGTCCAGAATTTGCAACTAATTCAGATCATCAGCTATCTGGATTTGGGTCAAGGAGAAATGGGGTAGGTTTGGACAAGTTGCTGTGGGGGGTGCAGGGCTGTTGACCGGGGTAGGGGTAGCCAGGTGGAAAGCATGGCCAGCTGTAGAAAAATGCTTATTGAAATTCTCAATTATCGTGGATTTACTGGTGGTGACAGTGTTTCCTAGCCTCAGTGCAGTGGGCAGCTGGGAGGAGGTGCTCTTATTCTCCATGGACTTTACAGTGTCCCAGAACCATTTGGAGTTTGTGCTACAGGATGCAAATTTCTGTTTGAAAAAGCTAGCCTTTGCACTAACTGCCTGTGTATGTTGGTTCTTAACTTCCATGAAAAGTTGCATATCCCGGGGGCTATTCGATGCTAATGCAGTTCGCCAGGATGTTTTTGTGCTGGTCAAGGGCAGTCAAGTCTGGAGTGAACCAAGGGCTATATCTGTCCCTGGTTCTACATTTTTTGAACGGGGCATGCTTATTTAAGATGGTGAGGAAAGCACTTTTAAAGAATAACCAGGCATCCTCTACTGACAGAATGAGGTCAAAATCCTTCAGGGATAACCGGGCAAGGTCGAGTAGAAAGCCCTGCTCGCTGAAGTGTTTTAGGGAGCGTTTGACAGTGATGAGGGGTGGTCGTTTGACCTCAGAACAATTACGGACGCAAGCAATGAGGCAGTGAACACCGAGATCCTGGTTGGGGACAGCAGAGGTGTATTTGGAGGGCAGATTGGTCAGGATCATATCTATGAGGGTGCCCGTGTTTATGGATTTGGGGTTGTACCTGGTAGGTTCATTGATCATTTGTGTGAGATTGAGAGCATCTAGCTTAGATTGTAGGACGGCTGGGGTGTTAAGCATGTCCCAGTTTAGGTCACCTAACAGTACGAGCTCTGAAGATAGATGGGGGGGCAATCAATTGACATGTGGTGTCCAGGGCACAGCTGGGGGCAGAAGGTGGTCTATAACAAGTGGTAACGATGAGAGACTTGTTTCTGGAAAGGTGGATTTTTAGAAGTAGAAGCTCGAATTGGTTGGGCACAGACCTGGATAGTATGACAGAAGTCTGCAGGCTAACTCCGCCCCCTTTGGCAGTTCTATCTTGTTGGAAAATGTTATAGTTAGGGAAGGAAATTTCAGGATTTTTGGTGGCCTTCCAAAGCCAGGATTCAGACACAGCTAGGATATCCGGGTTAACGGAGTGTGCTAAAGCAGTGAGTAAAACAAACTTAGCGAGGAGGCTTCTAATGTTAACATGCATGAAACCAAGGCTTTTACGGTTACAGAAGTAAAAAAAAATGAGAGTGCCTGGGGATTGGGAGTGGAGCTAGGCGCTACAGGTCCTGGATTAACCTCTACATCACCAGAGGAACAGAGAAGGAGTAGGATAAGGGCTAAAGGCTATAAGAACTGGTCGTCTAGTACGTTCGGAACAGAGAGTAAAGGGAGCAGGTCTCTGGGAGCGGTAGAATATATTCAAAGCATAATGTACAGACAAAGGTATGGTAGGATGTGAATACAGTGGAGGTAAACCTAGGCATTGAGTGATGATGAGAGACATCATTTAGACATAATTTAGACCAGGTGAGGTCACCGCATGTGTGTGAGGTGAAACAAAATGGCTAGCTAAGGCATATTGAGCAGGACTGGAGGATCTACAGTGAAATAAGACAATAATCACTAACCAAAACAGCAATGGGCAAGACATATTGACATTAGGGAGAGGCATGTGTAGTCGAGTGATCATAGGGACCAGTGGGAAGCTAGGCGAGCAGGAGACACGGCAATTCGGACAGCTAGCAGGCCCGGGCTAGCAGGCTAGCAGAAGTGCCTTAGGGGGACATCGCGACAGAAGAAGTCTGTTGTAGCCCCCTCGGACAGTTACGTCGGCAGTCCAGTCATGTTGGATCGGCAGGGCTCCGTGTAGGCAGTAAAAGGGTCCAGGCCAAATTGACTGATGGTCCTCTTCAGATAACAGTCCGATATGCTCTAGACAGCTAGCGGGCCGTGGCTAGCAGGGTAGCGGACGGGCCTTCAGGGGATGTTGCGACGGAGGAGCCTGTTAAAACCCCTCGGGCCGATTACGTCGGTAGACCAGTCGTGATGGAATCGGCGGGGCTCCGTGTCGTCAGTCAAAGGGGTCAAGGCCAATTGGCAAAACATGTATTGTAGCCCAAGGAGTGGATGATAGACCTCTTCTGCTAGCCGGGAGATGGGCCTAGCATGAGGCTAGTTCCAGGATCACTGGTGCTTGCTTCGAGACAGAGACGTTAACCAGGGGGTAGCCACTCGGATAGCAGCTAGCTAGCTGCGATGATCCAGGTGAAAAGGTTCAGAGCTTGCGGTAGGAATCCGGAGATGTAGAGAAAAAGCAGTCCGGTATGCTCTGGGTGGGATCGCGCTGTGCAGACTGGCAGGAGTTGACCGGGCTAAGGTTAGCTGATGACCGCTAGCAGTGGCTAACTGACTACTAGCTAGCAGCTAGTTAGCTGGATAGCTTCTGTTGGGGGTTGGGGTTCTAAAGTATAGAAAATATCAGATCCATACCACGTTTTGTGAGGCGGGTTGCTGGAGAGTATATTGACACCGAGGTTACAAATATAAAAAATACATCCAAAATATATACAAAGGATAAAAATATATACACGGGACACGACAAGACTAAGACATAGACGTCTGAACTGCTACACCATCTTGGATCTTGGATATTCCCATATTCATCATACCCATAACATGATGCAGCTACCACCATGCTTGACAATATGAAGTACTCAGTGATGTGTCGTGCTGGATTTGCCCCAAACATAACACTTCGTTTTCAGGACATAATGTTATTTGCTTTGCCACATTTTTTGCAGTTTTACTTTAGTGCCTTGTTGCAAACAGGATGCATAAGTTAGGTTAATATTGTGGAGTGACTAGAATTTTGTTGATACATCCTCAGTTTTCTCCTATAATAGCCATTAAACTCCGTAACTGTTTTAAAGTCACCATTGGCTTTATGTTGAAATCTGTGAGTGGTTTCCTTCCTCTCTGGCAACTGAGTCAGAAAGGACACCTGTATCTTTGCAGTGACTGGGTGTATTGATACACCATCATAAGTGTAATTAGATATTCAACATCTGCTTTATTTTAATTTAAAAAAAAATCACCTACCAATATAGGTGTGAGGCATTGGAAAACCTCCCTTGTCATAGTGGTTAAATCTGTGTTTGAAAATCACTTATCCACCACTTTTGATCTAATGGATAGGTTGGGAAGGGATGACATAGCTAAAGCATTGACAATTGCGGTTTCCGACAAGAAGTTGGAACACCATCTAAAAAAGTATTCTGAAGTATTCTGCATGTAGAATGTAAGGAACTGTGTGCACAGAGAAACCCGTTTTACCTTTCAAATTTAAAAATCATCATTATCACCACCACCAACATACAGCATAGATTTTGACAATCTGGACCTCTATGTACATACACATCAATACATTGCTGTCAAGGACCGTGTTTCTGTAGTTCATTTTCCGAATACCCACCCAGTAAAGCCAGTCAAGGAGTTTTCCCTAGCAGTTACCCTACCTGGTCTACAGACTCAGGCAATTCTCAGGAGGGACAATATTGTCCTAGCAAGCCGCATTCTGACCCAACACCTCCCAGCTTTCCGTCATTTTGCCCCTGCGGTGGTTTACCATGTTCCTCAGATCTACTCAGAGGTTATGAAGGACCCATCTGAGGAGGACCCATCTGAGAAGGACCCATCTGAAGTGGACCCATCTGAGAAGGACCCATCTGAGGTAGACCCATCTGAGGAGGACCCATCTGAGGTGGACCCATCTGAGAAGGTCCCATCTGAGGAGGACCGATCGATCCAACACTAATTAAAAACAAAGCATATTTTTCCTAATAACAATAGTTTAGGTTCCTAAGTGAATGTAATGATTAATGAAATTATGAACATTATTGTTATAGTCGAGTGTGTGAGCGATGCCTTTCAGTCGTGTAACCAGGAAAATCTAAGGAAGGAGATGGATCAGCTGGTCCTGCATGACGAGGAGACAGCAGACAGGGAGAGGGAGCTACAGGAGTATGAGGTGGTGGCGGACACAGAGAACAGAGATGTGATGAAGAGATATAGAAGATATGCTAAAGTAGGAGGAGGCATTAGAGAAGCTCCCAGGTACAATGATTGATGTACTGTAGGTCATTTAGCAGACCTTTTAATCCAAAGTGATTTACAATGGTAAGTGCATACATCTTGTTCAAGAAGGATCCTGAGTGTCAAGATGTTGTTGAAAGACAGACACTTTTGTAGGGAAGGGGTATCTCTGTACTCTATAAATTAGTAGTCTACAAAGCCTATCGTGTTGAAATAAATTGACTCAATTGAGTGTTGTTGGTGCTCTTTACTCCCCATGCCAGGCTAATGGCCCCTCGGTCAATTTGAGCATAGTTGCATTCTGACACTGATAATGATCTCGAAGCAAACACGATCAGTTACTGACATCTTTTAGCTTGTGTGACAACACTGCACCGATTCTGTAAGGTGAAGCATCATACGTTAACTTGATGGGTAGGGAAGGGTCAAAGTGAGTGAGCACTTTTGTCTGACGTGATCCCTTTCTTAGTCTCTTGAACCATGCGTGTTCACAGCTCTCAGACCACTTCCAGTGTGACCCTGTCTGTAGCAGCACGTTCAGCAGTTGTAGCACTGTGGAGAGTTTTGGTAGGAATTTAGCACGGCTTCGATCATCTTCACCAGTGACTTGTGTAAGCCATCTTTGTTGATCACATGTCCACAGTATGAGATTTCCTCCTTTCCTCCTTGTGCTGAGTCCATACTCACTCTGTAGGTTGTTCAGTTGATCTTCATCGTCTGTTCCTGTAACTGTTGTGTTGGTGAGGTTGTATTTGGTACCCGGTATCCCTTGAAGCACTTGCTCCTTTGCTCTTTGTCAGATGGCTGGAGCCGAGGCGATCCCAAAAACAAAACAAGTGTACTGGAAAAAATCTGTGTGTGTTATTTGTCAAAAACTTATTTGACGATTCCTCAATTTCCATTTGTCAGCTAGCGCTAGGTCTATCTTTGTGAAGCGTCCCCCTCCTGACAGGGAAGCAAATATGTCCTCAATGCGAGACAGTGGATACTGAACAGCGTGGAGTATGTGACTGTCACTTTAAAGTCCCGTACGTGCTTACCCTTTATTCAAAACTGGAACAATGGCCGTGGCTCACTCACTCCACTCCACCTTGGACAGGATCCCTGAATCCTCTAAATTCTGCAACTTCGTGTCCACTTCAGGTTGGATTACATATGGCCTTGTGGAATTTTGGATTAGCCTTTTCACCTGTCTCAATACTGCCCTTCATTCCTTTGTGTTCTGATTCCCTTTTTGAAAATTTGCCACACGATTCTGTGGGCAGTTGTGACTGTCTCTTAGCAGTGGCATTGCTGCTGCTGCTAATGCCTGGGTATGGCATATTCAGTGAATTGATAGTGTGCCAGTCTAGTTGAATTCTCCTCAACCATTCACGTCCAACGCTGTTCTGATCCTCCATGTTGTAGTACATACAGGTCTAGCTGCTGTGTTTTGCCTTTGTACATTCACATTTATTCGACCCAAATGAGAAACCTTTTCCCCAGTGTATGTTTTGAGCATCAGTGTTGTCTTCTGTAATGGTATTGTCAGTAATCTGTCACTGAGGTTACTGAGAACGCTGACCCGGTGTCTAACTCCATTTTCAAATTGACTCCTGACACCTCTGGAGTAATCCATATTATTCTGTGGTCTGTTTCCTTAATGCTATGCCCTTCTAGGCATGACAGATCATCTTTCTGTGAGTCTGCGTCATTTCCAGTTGAGTCGGACTCACTCTCAGTCACTTTGTGTACATTTTTAGTTGTGCGCTTCTCTCTGTACGATTTCTGTTTGCTATGTGTGTGCTTTTTAATCTGCTTTACACTCTTTCAATGTGACTCTGCTTATGGCATTTTTCTACAGTTTTTCTCTTTAAGTCATTTGCATCATGTGATGTCTTGCCACAGCGGAAACATGTTTGTCTCTTTGTATTTTCAAATGACATTTTATTTGTTTCACAATTCGATGCCTTTTTGTTGCCATTCAGATGCATCGTTTGCTGTAGTCTCCATTGAAAATGCAATGTTCAGTGCACGTTCTAACGTCAAAACCTTTTCTGTTAGCAACCACTTTTGTGTGCTTTCACTATGCATGCCACATACAAGCCTGTCCCTCAATGCATCTGACAGTCCTGCACCAAATTGGCAGTGTTCTGATATTTTCCTCAGCTCTGCAATGTATTTTGATATGGCCACACTTGTTGACTGGTTCCGTTTGTGAAATCACAATCTCTCAGCTATTACCAACAGCTTTGGGTTTAAATAGTGTCAACAATGTCTTGAAAGATTTGTTGACGGGCTTTTCTGGTGTTAAAAAGCGAGGTAGCAAGCTGTATGTTGTTGCACCCATAGCATTATAAGCAGAACGGAAACGTTCTTCCTACATTGTTAACGTCCCAATAAGGTTCCACTCTTTCGATGTAGGTTGCCCATTCCTCAATACCGCTACCAAAAGTGGCAATAGTTCCAATATATCCCAGCATTTTTAGTCACATTCATTCGCTAACTTTCATTCTGTGATTTTCCCCTCGACTCACAACATCTCCCTCGCTAGCATAGAAGGCACAGTCTGACGGTGAGCGCATCCTTTCGCTTCTCTCAACTTTTCTCTCCCTCTCCTCCGAGTTTTGCTGTCATCTCAAACCGGGGTGGCACATCGGTAAGATGCAGGTTCAATCTCGTCCCCAATTTGTTGTGCTTGTTCCCTTATAAACACAACTACACAAAACGAATAAGACTCTTGAGTCGGAGCTGTATTTTGATGAAGTCATGGAATCCTTGCTTCAGTGACACACACAACAAAACATCAATACGCACACTACAATAGGCACAACCTGAGGGGTCTACATGCACTATAGGGGAAGTAGCTTTGTAAACCTACAGGCGTTGCACTTTGTACTTGTTCAAGGTGTTGGCATGGAACATCCCAATCAAAAGGTTTTTGGCTATATTTTGAGGGTCTCGATCAACCAAGGCATTCTCCGACAGCTTTGCTTTTACTTGGCCGAACACCTTTCCCACTTCCCTAATGGACGTGCAGTATGTTATCGTCTTTACTGCCATGTCCCCTTTTTCCTTGACCTCTTTTACAACCCAATCCAAACATGTAAAGCTTTTGTAGAGGGGATCTTTACCAGTCCAAGTCAAATGTTTGGTCGGTTGGGACTCAATTCTGAGAGCTCTGCGCATGTTATGGATCTTTTTCACACTTGTCTGGGACTTTAAATCTGCTGACTCTGTTAGAGCCAAGATGGGTGTGCCTGAAAAAGAATTAGAAGTCTTAGACGTTAAAATCCGTTCTTATATTAGTTGTTGCCGCCTTGAGTGTCAGAGG
Organism: Oncorhynchus clarkii lewisi; assembly: GCF_045791955.1. NCBI lineage: Eukaryota > Metazoa > Chordata > Actinopteri > Salmoniformes > Salmonidae > Oncorhynchus > Oncorhynchus clarkii. The sequence continues at coordinate 31,810,722 of NC_092177.1, read as the reverse complement.
ACGACAACCCAGAGGTCCTATCCTCACATATCTTAAAAAATAATGAAATAATAATGGATCCAACTCTTCTGAGGACACACTTTTTTGTTCCATATTTTACATTTCACATATATATTTCACATATACATTTCACATATACATTTCACATATACATTGCAAATATACATTTCAAATACTACATACACAGTACTTTTATATACAGCAATCACATGACTAACATATTGGTTTTTATGTGTGTATACACTGTATACACAGTATATATACAGTATATACATTCACACATAAATACATACCTTAGATTTTACATAAAAGTATTCAGACATTTCTGGTATACATTATATGTAGTGTTTTCAGTAATAGCATTACTGACCATGAGCTCTTTAATCCTCACATATCTCTGTTCACAATCATATCCCAAGGAGAACGCTTAGTAGCTCCCATGTATACAAGTGTTTCCCATCAGTGTCTGTGTCTCTTATCACACAGGGCACAGAATTCTCAGAGGCCTCAAATTGAGACAATCCAACCTTGAACTAGCTCAAGCTGCTGAACATCACTGTCTGCACCCAAATTAGCATATATCTCACTGTTCTATTATTCAATTGAAAGTTGTATCAGTTTCATGTCAACCAATATTTGTAATGATGCACATAGCTTATACCTGACTACAGTCTTGAGACTCTCGCTCTTCCTCTCTCTCAATGTCACTAGGTCATGCTGGCCCTACGAAAACATCGTTTCCCAACAGAATCACATGTTAGCATTGGGAAATGATACACAATGAACACCTTATTATCAACCACAGCTTTTCTATTTTCCTCTATGTTTCACACTGAAGACTATCTATGAGTGGTGACGCGGGCAGAAATGCGGGTTTTCATTTTGTTCCCTGACCCTTGCCAAAAGACTGCTGTTAGAGGGCTGACTGTGATAAAACAGTAGGCTACTACCCACACTTATTGACGATACAAGTTGTTGTTAATAAAAAGTGCTATTGATAACAATATAAAGATATTGAAGCACATTTGATTACTTGGTGTTGTTATAATGCGTGTAGTTATTGCATAAGCAACTGTTATGTGTGGGATTCCCATAGTTTAGGATAATCCAATAGAAATACTTCCTGTAGTGTCTTTCAGCCATTGTGCTGCTTGTCACACAGTCATTTATGGTCACAGTTATATCACTATTCCATTATGTTACAGGCCTACTATGCACAACTAGCTCTCACTGTCTCATGTCAGAATTAGATGTTCATCCATGTTGCGCAAACGTCAAACGTAGAAGTTGTTCCAAACGTCAAATTGAGTTACTTCTCTGTATTGTTCCAAGGTTAAGTTTAGGCATTAACTCCGAATTCTTAAGGTTAGGTATTAACTCCAAATGGAAAAGGTAAGGGTTAAGGTTTGGGAAAGGCATAAAACTAAAATATCAGAAACAACTTTCTATCATTGGATTTGAACATTGAACTTTTGAAAGTAGATGCAGATCCATGTGCCCATCCGCCACAACACCCGAGCAAGACCAAAGCCTACCTGAATGTAGCAGTGCTCACTGCTGCCCCTAGTGGCACTTTCCATGTCATCTCCCGGCGTCCTCAGACATGGATGGACGTCAAATACTGACTTGTATCATGTGGGACCTGCCTGATTATGCCAACACCTCATGCAAACAAACATTCTTGCTCATTACATTTGTACAAATACACAACTTTCAATCAACCATTCACTGGAGTGTCACTGGAGTCTCATAATTTCTGCCGGATTTCTCGAACCAACTCTCCGGACTTCCGAAGATGAGCTCGCATGCACCCTCCCTAGGGTGTTCTTGTCTTCCTCCTTCCCCAACTGCACTCAGACCCAGGGGTGTTGCCTCGTGGAATTTGGTCATCCACTAAAGCCTTCAGCGAGGACACAACTACCAAAATTGGAGGCTGTTTACCTAGTTTCTTAAAGATGAGACGTACTAGCTGGTAAAGGAGGCTTTAACCAAAGCCTGTTGGCAAGATGGCCAACACAACACATGTAAAGAATGAGCTCTCATGTTGGGATGACTCATGCAGTGGTCTGGGAAACTGTCCAGTAATCCCAACATCCCTTTAAGGACATAATGCCATCTATGGCAAACAAGAGATCACTTAGGATCGTCAAATTTAAACAAATATGATGTAAGTCATTGTGTATGGTGGCTGGGGATTGATTGGGAAAGTATTCACCCCATTGCCATTTCTCCTATTTCGTTGCATTACAACCTGTAATTTAAATTGATATTAATTTGGATTTCATATAATGGACATACATAAAATAGTCCAAATTGGTGAAATGAAATGAACAAAAATTACTTAAAAAAAAATAATAAAACTGGAAAAGTGGTGCGTGCATATGTATTCACTCCCTTTGCTATGAAGCCCTAAATAAGATCTGGTGCAACCAATTACCTCCAGAAGTCACATAATTAGTTAAATAAAGTCCACCTGTGTGCAATCTAAGTGTCACATGATCTATCACATGATCTCAGTATATATACACCTGTTCTGAATGGCCCCAGAGTCTGCAACGCCACTAAGCAAGGGGCACCACCAAGAAAACAGCACCATGAAGATCAAGGAGCTCTCCAAACAGGTCAGGGACAAAGTTGTGGAGAAGTACAGATCAGGGTTGGGTTATAAAATAATCAGAAACTTTGAACATCCCACAGAGCACCGTTAAATCCATTATTAAAAAATGGAAAGAACATGGCACCACAACAAACCTGCCAAGAGAGTGCCGCCCACCAACACTCACGGACCAGGCAAGGAGGGAATTAATCAGACAGGCAACAAAGAGACCAAAGATAACCCTGAAGGAACTGCAAAGCTCCACAGCAGAGATTGTATTATCTGTCCATAGGACCACTTTAAGCCGTAGACTCCACAGAGCTGGGTTTTACGGAAGAGTGGCCAGAAAAAGCCATTACTTAAAAGAAAAAAATAAGCAAGCACGTTTGATGTTCGCCAGAAGGCATGTGGGAGACTCCCCAAACATATGGAAGAAGGTAATCTGGTCAGATGAGACTCATCTGGCGCAAACCCAAAACCTCTCATCACCCAGAGAACACCATCCCCACAGTGAAGCATGGTGGTGGCAGCAGCATGCTGTGGGTGTGTTTTTCATCGGCAGGGACTGGGAAACTAGTCTGAATTGAAGGAATGATGGATGGTGCTAAATACAGGGAAATTCTTGAGGGAAACCTGTTTCAGACTGTAAGAGATTTGAGACTGGGACGAAGGTTCACCTTCCAGCAGGACAATGACCCTAAGCAAACTGCTAAGGCAACACTCGAGTGGTTTAAGGGGAAACATTTACATGTCTTGGAATGGCCTAGTCAAAGCCCAGACCTGAATCCAGTTGAGAATCTGTGGTATGACTTAAAGATTGCTGTACACCAGCGGAACCCATCCAACTTGAAGGAGCTGGAACAGTTTTACATTGAAGAATGGATAAAAATCCCAGTGGCTAGATGTGCCAAGCTTATAGAGACATACCCCAAGAGACTTTCAGCTGTAATTGCTGCAAAAGTGGTTCTACAGAGTATTGACTTTAGGGGAAGTTTTTTGGTCTTATTTCTTGTTTGTTTCACAAGAAAACATATTTTGCATCTTCAACGTTGTAGGCATGTTGTGTAAATTAAACGATACAAACCCCCAATAAATCTATTTTATTTCCAGGTTGAAAGTCAACAAAATAGGAAAAATGCCAAGGGCGTGATTACTTTCGCATGCCACTGTATATGTGTGTGGAGCTGTGCTACATCCCTCATAACGCCTCTTGGTAATAGTCTATGACCTCTAAGTAACCTCTAGTTAACCTGAGGTAGTCTCATCCTTCCCGACTTCCAAATGAATATGAGGGAATATGTACATGACCCGCATGATCTGCCACATTCAACAGAGAAAACTCCACCCACAAGTCAATTAGGCATTGAAAAGATTGAAGGGCAGGTCTGTTTGTGACAGTCCTTTCACTGACTTTTCATTCCAAGTATCATTCAGACTGAGATAATGTTCCAATTAAAATCAAATCTAATCAAATTATATTGATCACATACACATATTTAGCAGATGTTATTGTGTGTGTGTTCTTAGCTCCAACGGTGGAGTAGTTTCTAACAGTTCATAACAATACACACACATCTAAAAGTAAAATAATGGAATTAAGAAATATAGAAATATAAAGACAGGCCATGTCGGAGTGGTATTGACTAAAATACAGTAGAATAGGATACAGTAGAATATATGAGATGAGTAAAGCAGTATGTATACATTATTCAAGTGACTAGTGTTCCATTATTAAAGCGGTCAGTGATTTCAACCGGGTGGTAGCCGGCTAGTGATGGCTATTTAACAGTCTGGTGGCCTTGAGATCGAAGCTGTCAATGAGTCTCGCTGGCATGTAAGCTGCATCTCCTGAGTGTCTGTACCCAACTGTTGGAGAATTGGAAACAGATCACCACACAGCCTCAATACCAGTCATACAGGAAGACACTGGCCTTGTCACTGCAGTTTACCCAGAATGACCAGTTAGATGTGCGAGCTGGTCAGGCCCCAGAACTGCAACCACTACTGGCTTTCTGGCCTGGTCACCTCAAAGGCTTTGAATCAACCTTGCGCAATTAGTTTCAGTGGGGAAAATAGTGAAAAAGCTAGAGTTGTACATATATAGTACCTTCAGAAAGTATTCACACCCATTGACTTATTCCACATTTTGTTGTGTTGCAGCCTGAATTGAAAATTGGATACAAAAATTATAATAATTCTCACCCGTCTAAACACAATACCCCATAATGACTAAGTGAAAATAGGTTTTTAGAAATGTTCGCAAATTCATAGAAAATTAAATACAAAAATATCAAATTTGCATAAGTATTCACTCCCCTGTGTTGATGCTTTGTAGAAGCACCTTTGGCAGCAATAACAGCTGTGAGTCGTTCTGGGTAAGTCTCTAAGAGCTTTCCACACATGGATTGTGTAACATTTTCTCATTATTCTTAAAAAAATCTTCAAACTCTGTCAAATTGGTTGCTAAAGAAACATTTCCAGGTCTTGCCATAGATTTTAAAGCCGATTGAAGTCTGAACTTCTTGGTAAGAAACTCCAGTATAGACTTGGCCTTGTGTTTTAGGTTTTCGTTCTGCTGGATTGTGGATTTACTGTATCACTCAGTGTCTGGTGGAAAGCAGTCTGAACCAGATGTTCCTCTAGGATTTTGACTGTGCTTAGCTCCATTCCATTTATTTTTTATCCTGGAAAACTCAGACCTTAACCATTACAAGCATACCTATAACATGATGCAGCCACCACTATGCTTGAAAATATGGAGATTGGTGCTCAGTAATATCTTGTATTGGATTTTCCCCAAATGTAACACTTTGTATTCAGAACAAAAAGTGGCTTCCTTCTTTTCACTCTGTCAAATAGGTTTGTATGGTGGAGCAAAAACAATGTTGTTGCTTCATTCTCAATTTTCTTATACCCTGTAACTATTTTAAAGTCATCATTGGCTTTATGGTGTAATCCCTGAGTGGTTTCCTTCCTCTCTGGCAACTGAGTTATGAAGGACACCTGGAGCTTTGTAGTGACTGGGTGTATTGATACACCATCCAAACTGTGATTAATAACTCAATAATATTCAATGTTTTGCTTTTTTACCCATCTACCAATAGGTGTCCTTTGTGAGGCATTGGAAAACCTCCCTGGTCTTTGAGGTTGAATCTGTGTTTGAAATTCACTGCTTGACTGAGGGACCTTACATAATGAGTCCATGCAACTTATTAAGTGACTTGTTAAAGACATGGTTACTGCTCAACTTATTTAGGCTTGACATAACAAAGGAGTTGAATACTTATTGACACAAGACATTTGAGCTTTTCATTTTTTATTCATTGGTAAAAATCTAATCAAAATCAAAAACATATTTCCACTTTGACATTATGGGGTATTGTGTGTAGGCCAGTGACAAAACATGTAAATTTAATCCATTTTAAATTCAGGCTGTAACACAATAAAATGTGGGAAAAAATCAAGAGGTATGAATCCTTTCTGAAGGCACTGTGCACTACTAGCGGACTGTTTGATCACAGGTTACTTTCCTCTAACTTGGTTACGCTACTATGTGAAAGGCTTGCTATTATATTTAGCAGAATTTCCCACATGGTTGATATGCTGTAAATGTGAATGAGATGTATACATGAACACACATTGAAAAGCTATTTGGCTTATGGTATTCAAACACAGCAGAGGCATGGCAGTGCCACTCATAGTCCTAGAAATACCAAGAGCCTTATGAAACCCTTTTAAAGACAGAATAACTCATTCAATACAAAACAAACAAGGGCAACATATGCAGGGGAAGGTGTCTGAGTTCATGTTGGCCATATTAGATTCAGAATAAAAATGGATTTACACCTAAACATGCCTCTCATCTGCGAAGTTCACATTTACATGTTATTCACAGGAAGGGAGAACGGCTCATAATAATGGCCGGAACAGAGCAAACGGAATGGCTCCAGTCATTACCACAAGCCCGTTCTCCCCAATTAAGGTGCCACCAACCTCTTGTGATGCAATTTAACATGCATCAAATGGTATTATGGTAGCCACATTGGATTTGGACGCCATATTGGATTGAGGCAAAATCCATGGTTGCCCAAAAAGATAATCCCATGTCCCATGTCTATAAAATAGACTTAATGACTAAATATCCAAAATCCTTCAAATGAAAAATCTAATTTTGATGTCTGAGCCCACTTGTAGATTACATAACACCAAAAAACATTTGTAACTGTATGCATTTTTGCCAGGCAGGTCCATACAGCACTGAACGAGAGCAAAGATGTTGAATAATCAGCTACCATAAAGTAAAGTTTACGTTCATCATAAATATTCATAGTTGACCTTTCTGCCTATTGTATCTCTGTGTTTACAGGTCTATACTTCCAAGATTCATTATGATATCCAAATTATATTTGTTTGTGTATGTAGGGCAGGCAACCAACGACGTGTGTTCCACATTTGAACAATACCAGAGCTTGCAATATCTAACTACAACCATTTTTACACAACCATCCATTTCTTAAATGGGAGACATTAGGGATCTGGAAAAACATGGTTGTGTTTTTTTTCTACCTCGAGTAGGGGTATTTAAAACATGTGGGGGCCTTTCCACTAGCCTAATACGGTACTATGTACCTGATTCGTTTTAAAGAGAACACAACATGATACGTTTTAACACTCTCGTCTGGCAGCTAAACATACACATTAGCAGCAACTTAACATGATCATCTAACGTATTCACCCGTAGTTCAGCGATGGATCTTGTGTTACAATAATGACATCCCTTATCATCCCCCATCTAACAAGGTGTTAATGACACGTCTCGCATATTACATAAGTCAGGGTTACACCATTCCCGCTAGGAAGCTAACAGCTATTGTTAAAACAGATGATGGAAGATGTATCACTAGCAAACGTGAACTCATCACCCTCCACCCACACCCTCTCCCTTAGATCATAACACAGTGAGCGGTCTCTGTTTCTAGATAGACAGCAGTAACATAATGACCTGGTCTACCAGTAATTGATGGGTAAAAATAGGCTTAAATTGCTCTCTATGAACTCTTTGCGTTGCCTGACAGCTTACTAAAAGATAGGCCGTCAAACTCCATTTAACTCAATTTTACATTCTGTTAAAAAAAACCTGCTGAAGCATTGTAGGGTTTGTGTGATTTGCATGGACACTCTCACACGTTCTCTCCATCATCCGCTTCTTTACTTTTGCTTCTGTCAATCTCTCTTGATTATATTTGCACCTCTGTCACAATCAGAAGACTCTTCTGTGTTGGTTGATTTTCTCACCGCCAGCTTCCTCAAGTATGGAGTGTTTTATCCATGAATGCCTCCAATCAAACATAAAGAGAACGAAAAAGCTGAAAGCAGAGAGACAAAACCAGAAAGTGAGAGAAAGAAAGAGCATGACAACAATGTCACCATTAACTTCTTGATTCTACTTGAGACGCATATGTCTCAAGTAGGCACCTGGAAATGCAAATGCGCTACGCTAAATGCTAAATGTACTCGTTTAAACTCAAACCTTGATCAAAATTCACAAGCAGGGTATTGAATTAAAGCTACACTCGTTGTGAACCTAGCCAACAAGTCAGATTTTTAAAATGCTTTTCGGCGAAAGCATGAGAAGGTATTATCTGATAGCATGCACCACCTGAAAATGCCTGAATGCGACGTAAACAAAGACTCTGCTTATCCGACGCAGCACAAAACGCAGAAATAAAATATAAAACATTCATTACCTTTGACGAGCTTCTTTCTTGGCACTCCTATATGCCCCATAAACATCACTATTGGGTCTTTTTTTCGTTTAAATCGGACAATATATACCCAAAATAGCTTTCTATGGAAGCTGTGTCATTCAGAAAAAAACATCGTTTTTTAACGCTGCATCATTTTTTTAAATTAAAAAAGTTGACGATAAACTTTCACAAAACACTTCGAAATCCTTTTGTAATCCAACTTTAGGTATTAGTAAACGTTTATAATCTATCAAAATGATTACAGGGCGATGTATATTCAATAGCTCCTCGCCTGCAAATCAATGGCTGCCATTGTCCACATTTACAGCGTCCTGGTGGAGACTGGAAGAAACGGATGCCAGATACTTGGATTTTCCAACAAAAAATTCAATTGAAAATGACGACAATGGCGACATTGTGTGGAATTTGTATGAATTGCATGCAGGTCGATATTACATTTTGTCCTCTTTTAACAACCCATGAAAGTGACTTATGGAAATTATTTTTAGCTTTCAGAGAGCAGTTTTTCTTGCGTTTTTCAATGAAACACACGATCTGTTATAGTCACAGCCGTGATTTAACCAGTTTTAGAAACTTCAGAGTGTTTTCTATCCACACATACTAATCATATGCATATACTATATTCCTGGCATGAGTAGCAGGACGCTGAAAAGTTGCGCGATTTTTAACAGAATGTTCGAAAAAGGAGGGGGTAGAAGTAAGAGGTTTTAAAGTGTCATTTCTAACTTGAAAGATAAAAGCTTACCATTTTGCTGCTCATCCTTTTATGTAATTTATGTCTCAGGTGTTATTTTATGGAGTGGCTGTGGTTCCGGATGATCTGGAACGCTAGTTGCCGTGGCTATTGATACAGAGATTTCTGCGCCTGTGCTGGATTTGTTTTATGTACAGTGGGGCAAAAAAGTATTTAGTCGGCCACCAATTGTGCAAGTTCTCCCACTTAAAAAGACGAGAGAGGCCTGTAATTTGCTGCCCACCCTGCTGCCTACTTAGCTTCTGCTCATAGCTCCCACTGCTCCGCTGCCGCTTCCCCCTCCATGTCAAAGAAAGTTGTACACTAAACATGAACTATGTTCTCTTTTCATGTTGTAGCCTACATCGAGATGTTCGTACAAGCCTTGTTGTCAGTCGTAGCGGTAGGCCGATATTTAGACAATCATATCAAACACAAGCAAGACACATACAGGCAGTCAAAAATAACGATTATTTCCGCATTATCATTGCACATATTGGCTAGTTCTTTAATCAGCAACGCTCGCTCAATATGGCTGCTTAACTATGAAGAGTATCATTGCAAATAGTTGGCAGTCTAAAGCAGTAGCTGACAAACGAAGTAAGGAATAATACCGCACGAGGCACCATGCGATTGAAAATGAGCTCCACTTTTGCAAGACTCTGGTTACCGGTCTGGATACATATGCTAGGACTGACTAGAACGCTTGGCTTCCCAGATGTGGAGCAGCTAGGTAGCCTACTCAAATAAAATAAAATAGAATTATATTCGTTGCATACACATATTTTGCAGATGTTATCACAGGTGCAGCAAAATGCTTAAGTTTCTAGCTCCAACAGTGCGGTAATATCTAACAATACAAATCAATAAACACAAATCAAAAAATGTAAAGAAAGAAAAGAAGAATTTGTTCTTAGGGATAGCCCCCCTTTTTTTTAAATGTTTGCCTAAATGACATACCCAAATCTAACTGCCTGTAGCTCAGGCCATGAAACAAGGATATGCATATTCTTGGTACCATTTGAAAGGAAACTTTGAAGTTTGTGGACATGTGAATTGAATTTAGGAAAATATAACAGATCTGGTGGAAGAAAAAAGAAAGGTTGGAATTCTGATAGTATCCTCAAGAGTGTCCACAAGATGGCAGCAGTGTATGTGCAACGTTTCAGGTGGATAACTTGAAGTATGAGTGAACAACAATACTTTTAGTGTGAAGTACATTTGGGCAAATCGTGGAGACATTCACATTCATACAACAGTTTTATAAATCTGTATACTTGGACTTTGATTTAGCTTTCCAAGTATTAGTAGCCATATTATAAGTTCAACATTTGCAAAACAACCAATTTTCATAACTTCATAGCTCTGAATATCCTTATAATTTTTGTCCAAAATGAAAAGGCATGCTGTCGTACAAGGTTAGTAGCTCCATTTTACGACAAATACATGGATACTCCCGTAAAGCCCAGCTCATTGGCTATCTAGCTAGCTTTGTTTGACCCCGATTGGTGCTCATTTGACAAAGATACAGTCTTTCAAGTGCTGACCGCCCACATCATCGGCGTGCCATGAAGGCATCACTCTCTGACCAAATATGGTGTCCTATAGGATATACTACACCCCTAATAATATAGTGAAGTATTGTTACCTTCTAGGATCTCTGAGGAATACATACATACAAATGTGATTTGACTCATTGAGACTTTCACAGATTCCTTTCTTTGCAAATTGAACGAGTGGAAATGCAAAATCGATCGTTCATGCTATATGGACCTTTTTAGGCTATGAAAAAGGATTTTATCAAACAAAACAACACTTCATGTTATCTCTGGGACCCTTTGGATGATAAATTAGAGCACGATTTCAGAATGCAAGTACACATTTCACCTTCAGAGGTGGATTTATCACACCTATCATGGTGAAAAAAGTGTTTTGTTGTTAGGAGCTCTCTTCAAACAATAGCATGGCATTTTTTCACAGTAATAGCTACTGTAAATTGGACAGCGCAGTTATATTAACAAGAATTTAAGCTTTCAGCCGATAAAAGACACTTATATGTACCGACATTTGTTGTTTCTCTAAAATCTGTGATCTTGACATAACGCGCTGCATGATTTACTACTGTCGATCAATAAGCTTACTTGCCTAGTTACAATAGTGTATAATACATGATGCATTATGCATTATTATATTATTATAAAATGAGTGTATAATACATTGCATTCCTAATATTGAGTTGCCTTCAGAACAGCCTTAATTTGTCTGGGCATGGACTCTACAAGGGGTTGAGAGAGTTCCACAGGGATGCTGGCCCATTGCTTCCCAAAGTTGTGTCAAGTTGGATGGATGTCCTTGGGTGGTGGACCATTCTTGATACACACCGAAATCTGTTGAGCGTGAAAAACCCTGCAGCGTTGCAGTTCTTGACACATATCCATGTTTCAATTGTCTCAAGGCTTAACAATCGTTCTTTAAACTGTCTCCTCCCCTTCATCTACACTGATTGAAGTGTGTTCAACAGGTGACATCAATAAGGGATCCTAGCTTTCATCTGGATTCACCTGGTTAGTCTATGTTCTTAATATTTTGTGTATTCAGTTTATATGTATATATCGTGGTGTGAAATAGACAGCATGGACAGTATATGAATAGAAAAGGTGTGTACAGCAGTAATTATATAACATGAGCCTTGACTAGAATATGAAATGGGTAAAACAGTATGTAAACATTGTTGTGACCAGTGTTCAATGGCTATGTACATAGGGCAGCAGTCTCTCAGGTGCAGGACAGGGTACTGGGCAGAGGCCGGCTAGTGGTGACTGTTTTACAGTCCAATGACCTGGTGATATAATCTGTTTTTTAGTCTCTTGGTCCCAGCTATGATGCACCTGTACTATCTCCACCTTCTAGATGGTAATGGGGTGAAGAGGCCTTTGCTCAGGTGGCTGAGGTTCTTGATGATCGTCTTGGCCTTCCTGTGACACAGAGTGCTGTAGATGTCCTGGAGGGCAGGCAGTTTGCCCCCAGTGATGCATTGGGCTGACCTCACCACCCTCTGGAGAGCCCTGCGGTTGCGGATGGTACAATTGCCTGACCAGGCGGTGATGCAGCCCGACAGGATTGCCCTCAATAGTGCATCTGTAGAAATTTGTAATTGTCTTAGGGGCCAAGCCAAATTCTTCAGCCTTCTGAGGTTGAAGAGGCACTGTTGCACCATTTCAGGTTGGTGGACCATTTCACCACCACCATTTCAGGTTTTCAGTGATATGCATGCCAAAGAAGTTGAAGCTTTTCACCTTCTCCACTGCTGTCCTGTCAATGGGGGCGTGCACTCTCTGCTGTCTCCTGAAGTCCACAATCAGCTCCTTTGTTTTGCTGACCTTGAGGGAAAGGTTATTTTCCTGGCAACACTGTGCTAAGGCTCTCACCTCCTCCTTGTATGCTGTATCGTTGTTGTTGGTAATCTGTCCTACAACTGTTGTGTCATCAGCAAATTTGACGATTGAGTTGGAGACGTGCATGGCCACGCAGTCATGGGTAAACAGGGAGTACAGGAGGGGACTGAGTACGCACCCCTTTGGGGCCCCAGTGTTGAGGATCAGCAAAGAGGAGGTGTTGTTTCCTACCTTCACCACCTGGGGGCGACCCGTCAGGAAGTTCAGGAACCAGTTGCACAAGGCGGGGTTTAGACCAAGGGCTTCGAGCTTGATGATGAGCTTGGAGGGTATTATGCTGTTGAATGCTGAGCCATAGTCAATGAATAGCATTCTTACATAGGTATGCCTCTTGTCCAGATAGGACAGGGCAGTGTGCAGTGTGGTGGCGATTGCATCGTCTGTGGATCTTTTGGGGAGGTAAGCAAATTGAAGTGGGTCTAGGGTGGCAGGTAAGGTGGAGGTGATATGATCCTTGACTAGCCTCTCAAATAATTGAATGATGACAGAAGTGAGTGCTACAGGGCGATAGTAATTTAGGTGAGTTACCTTCGCTTTCTTGGGTACAGGAGCAATGGTGGACATCTTGAAGCAAGCGGTCACAACAGAGACTGGAATAGGGAGAGATTGAATATGTCCATAAACACTCCAGCCAGTTGGTCTGCACATGCTCTGATGACGAGGTTTGGGATGTCGTCTGGTCAGGCACCCATACAAGGGTTAACACGCTTAAATGTCTTACTTACGTCAGCCTCGGAGAACGAGAGCTCACAGTACTTGTGAGTGGCAGTGGCCAGCATCCGCGGCTCTGTGTTTTCCTCGGAGCAGGCGAAGGTGTTTAGCTCGTCCAGGAGCGAGGCATCGGTGTCCACGACGTGGCTGGCTTTCCCTTTATAATCCATGATTGTCTGCAGTCCCTGCCACACATGTCTCGTGTCTGAGCCATTGAATTGTGACTCCACTTTGTCCCTGTGCTGTCGTTTTACTTCTTTGATTGCCTGACTCGGGCATAGCTTGTCTGCTTATACACATCCATGATCCCAGTCACCTTGCGGTGGTTAAATGCAGTTGGTCGTGCTTTCTGTTTTGCGGGATTGCTGCCATCTATCCACGGTTTTTCGTTTGGATAAGTTCTAATCGTCACAGTGGGAACTAAGATATAGCAGCAGCTACAAAGATTAGCCTACATCATCACACAAAATGCTGATTGCTTTTGCTCCAATGCAAAGTGTTGAGACTGGGTCCTGCTTGTGCAACTGCAACATGTGTTACAACAGACAGAGAAGGTTGTGTAGCCTTCAAAAAATATTTTGGAAATGTTCAATCAAATCGCTGTCAGGTTTTTTTATTTCAGAAATTCCGAAATATGAGGCAGAGATAGGCTACATCATCTTGGTTCAGAAGACGGTGAGTAAAGAGAGAAACGTAAAGGGAGGTGGAGTGCGAGCAGTAGCTACGTAGACTGCTTAAAATAACAAATGCGCAGAACGTGATCCGGATCCTTAGCGTTGAGAAAGAGGTCTCCGTATGGGTGGGGAGGGGGCGGGGCTAGGGCGGAAACTCTATATTCGTAGCCATGGACATTATTCTACTCAAGACGCTTTTAATTCTGCCCTCCTCTCGCCTCCCTCCCCTCCCATCCTCTCATTTATTTAAGTGTTGTAATTAAGTTTAAATTGGCTTGGAGATGAGCTGCCACATCACAGTAGTTAGTGACTGTGTTTAGCGTGTGTAAGACAGCTGTAGATGTTTCCTCTAGGAGTTACAGCCTCCAAGTGTTCTAATAAAGAGTCTCTGACCAATTACAGTAAATGATACAAGTCTGGTGGACGGAACAATGAAAACACTGCCTTCCCATTTTCCCAAACCTTTCCACACATTCTGAAAGCAACTGGAGAAAAGAGGTGGCTTGTGGGAATTACTCCATCTCGTACACAAATGAAATAGTGAAATAAGGTACAGCAACATCATTCTGCACCCACTCACACCCAAATAAGCATCCTCTCCTGTATATGCATACTAGCTGTTATAAGTCATACATACTTGTATATTGAAATACTTTAGATAACTACTTTAGACACACACACCACCTGCCAGCAACATGCTCATTATAACTCACCAAGGCCAAAAACATCCTCCATTTCTACCTCGATAATTCAAAGGCACTTTCTATGAAAACGTCTATTTTTTAAACAGCTGCAATTTACATGCATAATACGACATCATGTTTAATTTAGGATAATTAGACTTGATAAATTATTCAACTAGTCTGACAGAAGTGCTTTAATGAACTGTAATTGATTCAGATGAATCTTAAAAGAATTCAAAGACCGTCCTTTTTAAACACATTCCCTGCCCTGGCATAATAATGTTACTGTTCACTCCAGAGGAATATGTATTCTGTGATCTTGTCAAGGTGCTGTTGTAGTGCTAGTTTAGTGTTAAGTGGGTTCATGAAAGCTACATAGACGTGCAATGTCTGGCTTTCACCCACAGGGAGTTTTTCACCCTCAGAGAGGATGGACCCTTTGGCTGTATATGGAGAAATTAAAAGGGGATCCCTGAACTGGTTTAAACCCATATTGGTTATATGAAGAGCCCCTGAGCAAAGACAGTTAAAAGCATATTGCTTTGATGAATGTAGCCTAGAGCGATGTTGATGAAAAGAGAAGTGTAGATACCGACTAGAACGTCCTGGAGAAATAGCAACATTTAGTGTTCCTCAGATTACTTCTAAATATTCCAGAGCTCCAGGAATCCTCTGTGTTCCAGAATGAGCTCTGTCTGTAGTTCTAAACTCAGCAAAATAAGAAACTTCCCTTTTTCAGGACCCTGTCGTTCAAAGATAATTCGTAAAAATCCAAATAACTTGTTTCCCATTTCCCATTTTTACATTTTTAATTTCACATTTATTTAACCAGGTAGGCTAGTTGAGAACAAGTTCTCATTCGCAACTCCGACCTGGACAAGATAAAGCATAGTAATTCGACACATACAACAACACAGAGTTACACATGGAATAAACATAACATACAGTCAATACTACAGTAGAAAAAAGAAAACAAAGTGTCACGTTCTGACCTTTATTTCTGTTGTTTTTGTCAATATTTAGTATGGTCAGGGCGTCAGTTGGGGTGGGCAGTCTATGTTTGTTTTTCTATGATTTTGGGATTTCTATGTTTCGGCCTAGTATGGTTCTCAATCAGAGGCAGGTGTCATTAGTTGTCTCTGATTGAGAATCATACTTAGGTAGCCTGGGTTTCACTGTTTGTTTGTGGGTGATTGTCTATGTTAGTTGCTTGTGTCAGCACAGTCCTTATGATAGCGTCACGGTCGTTATTTGTTTATTATTTTTGTACAGTTTATTTCTTGTTTTTTGTCATCTATTAAATGATGCATTCACACCACGCTGCGCTTTGGTCCGCTTCTTACGGCGATCGTGACATATATATATACAGTGAGTGCAAATGAGTTAAGGCAATAAATAGGCCATGGTGGCGAAGTAATTACAATATAGCAATTAAACACTGGAATGGTAGATGTGCAGAAGATGACTGTGCAAGTAGAGATACTGTGGTGCAAAGGAGCAAGATAAATAAATAAATAAATACAGTATGGGGATGAGATAGATGGGCTGTTTACAGATGGGCTATGTACAGTTGCAGTGACCTGTGAGCTGCTCCGACAGCTGGTGCTTAAAGCTAGTGAGGGAGATATGAGTCTCCAGCTTCAGTGATTTGTGCATGCTTGTTCAATGAACCATAAACATTTAATGAACATGCACCTGTGGAACGGTCATTAAGACTCTATCAGCATACAGATGGTAGGCAATTAAGGTCACAGTTATGAAAATTTAGGACACAGAAGAGGCCTTTCTACTGACTCTGAAAACACCAAAAGAATGATGCCCAGGGTCCCTGTTCATTTGCGTGAATGTGCCTTAGACATGCTGCAAGGAGGCATGAGGACTGCAGATGTGGCAAGGGCAATAAATGTCCATGTCCGTACTGTGAGACGCCTAGGACAGTGCTACAGGGAGACAGGACGGACAGCTGATTGTCCTCGCAGTGGCAGACCATGTGTAACAACACCTGTACAGGATGGGTACATCCGAACATCACACCTGTGGGACAGATAAGGGACGGCAACAACAACTGCCCAAGTTACACAAGGAACGCACAATCCCTCCATCAGTGCTCAGACTGTCCGCAATAGGCTGAGAGAGGCTGAACTGAGGGCGAGTAAGGCCTGTTGTAAGGCAGGTCCTCACGAGACATCACCGACAACAATGTCGCCTATGGGCACAAACCCACCATTGCTGGACCAGACAGGACGGGCAAAAAGTGCTCTTCACTGACGAGTCACGGTTTTGTCTCACCAGGGGTGATGGTCGGATTCGGGTTTATCGTCGAAGGAATGTGCGTTACACCGAGGCCTGTACTCTGGAGCGGGATCAATTTGGAGGCGTAGGGTCCGTCATGGTCTGTGTTTTACAGCATCCTCAGACTGAGCTTGTTGTCATTGCAGGCAATCTCAATGCTGTGCATTACAGGGAAGATATCCTCCTCCCTCATGTGGTATCCTTCCTGCAGGATCATCCTGACATGACCCTCCAGCTTGATAATGCCACCAGCCATACTGATCGTTCTGTGCGTGATTTCCTGCAAGACAGGAATGTCAGTGTTCTGCCATGGCCAGTGAAGAGCCCGGATCTCAATCCCATTGAGCACGTCTGGGACCTGTTGAATCGGAGGGTGAGGGCTTGGGCCATTCCCCCCAGAAATGTCAGGGACCTTGTAGGTGCCTTGGTGGAAGAGTGGGTTAACATCTCACAGCAAGAACTGGCAATTCTGGTGCAGTCCACGAGGAGGAGATGCACTGCAGTGCTTAATGCAGCTGGTGGCCACACCAGATTCTGACTGTTACTTTTGATTTTGACCCCCCTTTGTTCACTATTCCATTTCTGTTAGTCACATGTCTGTGGAACTTGTTCAGTTTATGTCTCAGTTGTTAAATCTTGTTATGTCCATACACATTTTTACACAGTTTGCTGAAAAGAAAACGCTGTTGACAGTGAGAGGACTTTTCTTTTTTGTCTGAGTGTATGATGAATGACATGTGGTCCTGTGGAGAGCTTATTAGCCCGTAGAATACTGTCAGTTACTGTGAAGACCCTCTGCTTTGCGTCCCCATCTCTGAAACTCCACAAATGTGTATTGTTCATTTAAAAGTCTTTGTCTGAGTGTCTGTCACAGAATACTAAAGATGTCTCCCACAGCCGTCGAACACAGGAGTTTGTGTTTACTCAGATATACCCAGCTCTCACATTTCTGCCCTTGCTTGGGTTGATGGGTCATGTCAGCTTTGTATATTGAGTACAAAACTAGTTATAAACTTAACATATTGATATCAATCTGTTTGTTCAATGGTTTTCCATTCTCTGACAGATCTGTGAGTAATTAACAAACATCTATTTCAACATTTACAGCTTTTGCGTTTGTTGTCTATTTCTGTGTTTCATGAATGGGTTTTTTAAGCTTTATGTTCATCAAACTTGTTCTGTCTGCGAGGCATAAAGAATTAATTAAAAATGAGAAAATAAGATGGAAAACAGATGGGAGATCAACCATATGCAGCCTCCTTGTGCAGAATTAGTCAGACAGAAACAATCTCCTACTAATTGACAGACATCTTCATTATCAGTCTGATGCGATTTTATTCAGGTCAATGCTAATTAGATTCCGGTAACACTTTACTGGACACCCAGTGTCACAACACGTTATGACACAGTCATAACCATGTCATAATACATCACAACAGCTGACTTAACTTGTTGTTGTTATAATATGGTCATAACCCTGTCATGACACATATTTACACCTGTTCTGATATTTATTGCATAATTTTATGGCTGGTTGTGTCACCTACATAAGAGTGTCAAACCCAACAAAACCTACCACACAAGGCAAAACACTCCATTACACCATAGCCTACTTGTCAACAGTATGTTTATGTTATATTTATATATATATATATATATATATATATATATTTTTTTTAATTGACCATGTTAAATTGTCATTGTAATTGCGCACACATTGATGTCAGACATGCACCTTATATCACGTTTTAGGGAAGACCCAGATGCAGACAATATCAAAGTGACAGAAGTTTATTACTCAAACACGGGCAGTCAAAACGACAGGTCAAGGGCAGGCCGAGGTCAGTAGTCCAGATCAGAGTCAAAAGGTATAGAACGGCAGGCGGGGTCTCGGGGTCATGGCAGGCAGAAATCAATAATCCAGGGCGGTGTGACAAGGTACAGAACGGCAGGCAGGCTCAGGGTTAGGGTAGGCAGAATGGTCAAAACCGGAAAACTAGAAAACACGAACTATAGAAAAAGTCAGGAGAAATGGGAAGAACGCTGGTAGGCTTGACGGACAAAACAAACTGGCAACAGACAAACAGAGAACACAGGTATAAATACACTGGGGATAATGGGGAAGATGAGCGACACCTGGAGGGGGTTGGAGACAAGTACAAAGACAGGTGAAACAGATCAGGGTGTGACACCTTGTTGCTGATGACTGGGATGAATGCAGGAGCAGATTTCAGGAGCAGGACAAGACATTCTCTTTTTGACTGATGACGGACATATGGGCATGTATGTGATAGGCCTATCTGGCTTATATGCCCCTTTTTTATCCACTTCCTGTCTGAATGACATGCCCCAGGTAAGGATAAGCATATAATTGGTATCATTGGAAAGAAAACACCTTGACGTTTGTAGGAATGTTAAAATATTGTACGAGAATATAACACAATAGATATGGTAGGAGAACATCCAAAGAAAAACCAACTGGAAATGTTTTTGTTTTTGAGAGACCATCTTCTTAGAAAGGCAAGAGTAAGGTCATATTGAAAATTAGCTCCATGGATGAAATTCCTATGGCTTCCGCAGGGTGTCAGCAGTCTATGTTCAAGGTTTCAGGCTGGTAACTTCAAAAACATATGATTATTTATTTGAATTGTGCTCTCTCCAGTTTCACCGGGAGTTGTTCCGCTAGCGGGACGCCGATCCATAAGAAGATTTATATGATTATGATTATCATAATGCTTTTTGACAGTGTCATAAATTGTACTTTCTTAGTCCAAGTAAAGTGACAGAGGATGGTCATAATGCTTCATGACAGTGTCATAAAGTGTATTTTCTTCAAGTTATTTAAAATATGATATTATTCATGGAAACAACAACAAAGGATTTAAGAAACAAACTTTCAAATGAAAGGAAACTTCTTGGCAGTGAAAAAAAAAACGAATTTGAATAAATGTGGGTTTGACACTCTGATGTAGGTGTCATAACCAGCCACAACACAACGCAATATATGTCACAACAGATGTAGATGTATGGGTCATGACAGTGTAATGGCCATAATATGACAGGTCATAACATAACACATTGACAATGGATGTCAAGTAAAGTGTTACCAAGATGTATCCTTTGAAAATTAGAGAGAGTGAGAAACAGAGGAAAATATAAATAAGGAGAGAGAAATGGAGAGGGATAGGGAGACAGAAAGAGAGTGAGTGGGAGGGAGAGAAAGAGAGAAAGTGTGAGGGAGAGAAAGAGATAAAGAATGAGAGAGAGAGCAAAGCGATTGTGATAGGGAAAGAGGGAGAGACAGCGATAGAGAGAGAAAGAAAGAGAGAAAAGGAGTGAGGGAGAGAGGAGGGGGAAGGGAAGAGAGCGAGAATGGTCAAATAGTTTTAATTGCTGCTCCTAGTTAAGTGTGTAAAAAAGTGAGAGCCTCTTGGGATTTTAGTCAAGGACACTGAGACTCCTTTGATCAACAGAGGAACGATGACTGGATGTCTGAATGTACCACCACACCTCATGTCTTGAGCTCCTGAGCCAGGAGCCAGAGAGAAAGAGAGAAAAAGAGAGAAAGAGAGAGAGACAAACGAGACAGGGAGAAAACATTTTAAAAATTTACTTTTTTTTCTTTTTTTTAATGAATTTATTTGCAAATTATGGTGGAAAATAAGTATTTGGTCAATAACAAAAGTTTATCTCAATACTTTGTTATACACCCTTTGTTGGCAATGACAGAGGTCAAATGTCTTCACAAGGTTTTCACACACTGTTGCTGGTATTTTGGCCCATTCCTCCATGCAGATCTCCTCTAGAGCAGTGGTGTTTTGGGGCTGTTGCTGGGCAACACAGACTTTCAACTCCCTCCAAAGATTTTATATGGGGTTGAGATCTGGAGACTGGCTAGGCCACTCCAGGACCTTGATATTCTTCTTACGAAGCAACTCCTTCATTGCCCGGGCGGTGTGTTTGGGATCATTGTCATGCTGTAGGACCCAGCCACGTTTCATCTTCAATGCCCTTGCTGATGGAATGAGGTTTTCACTCAAAATCTCACGATACATAGACCCATTCATTCTTTCCTTTACATGGATCAGTCGTCCTGGTCCCTTTGCAGAAAAAGCATGATGTTTCCACCCCCATGCTTCACAGTAGGTATGGTGTTCTTTGGATGCAACTCAGCATTCTTTGTAATCCAAACACGATGAGTTGAGTTTTTACCAAAAAGTTATATTTTGGTTTCATCTGACCAAATGACATTCTCCCAATCTTCTTCTGGATCATCCAAATGCTCTCTAGCAAACTTCAGACGGGCCTGGACATGTACTGGCTTAAGCAGGGGGACACGTCTGGCACTGCAGGATTTGAGTCCCTGGCGGCGTTGTGTGTTACTGGTGGTAGGCTTTGTTACTTTGGTCCCAGCTCTCTGCAGGTCATTCACTGGGTCCCCCCGTGTGGTTCTGGGATTTTTGCTCACAGTTCTTGTGATCATTTTGACCCCAAAGGGTGAGATCTTGCGTGGAGCCCCAGATCGAGGGAGATTATCAGTGGTCTTGTATGTCTTCCATTTCCTAATAATTGCTCCCACATTTGATTTCTTCAAACCAAGCTGCTTACCTATTGCAGATTCAGTCTTCCCAGTCTGGTGCAGATCTACAATTTTGTTTCTGGTGTCCTTTGACAGCTCTTTGGTCTTGGCCATAGTGGAGTTTGGAGTGTGACTGTTTGAGGTTGTGGACAGGTGTCTTTTATACTGATAACAAGTTCAAACAGGTGCCATTAATACAGGTAACGAGTGGAGGACAGAGGAGCCTCTTAAAGAAGAAGTTACAGGTCTGTGAGAGCCAAAAATCTTGCTTGTTTGTAGGTGACAAAATACTTATTTTCCACCATAATTTGCAAATAAATTCATAAAAAATCCTACAATGTGATTTTCTGGATTTTTTTCTCTCATTTTGTCTGTCATAGTTGAATTGTACCTATGATGAAAATTACAGGCCCCTCATATTTTTAAGTGGGAGAACTTAAACAATTGGGGGCTGACTAAATACTTTTTTGCCCCACTGTATACACCTGTTCTGAATGGCCCCAGAGACTGAAACACCACTAATCAAGGGGCACCACCAAGCAAATGGCACCATGAAGACCAAGGAGCTCTCCAAACAGGTCAGGGACAAAGTTGTGGAGAAGTACAGATCAGGGTTATGTTATACAACAATGTCAGAAACTTTGAACATCCCACAGAGTACCGTTAAATCCATTATTAAAAAATGGAAAGAACATGGCACCACAACAAACCTGCCAAGACAGGGCCGCCCACCAACACTCATGGACCAGGCAAGGAGGGCATTAATCAGAGAGGCAACAAAGAGACCAAAGATAACCCTGAAGGAGCTTCAAAGCTCCACAGCGGAGATTGGATTATCTGTCCATAGGACCACTTTAAGCCAAACACTCCACAGAGCTGGGCTTTACAGAAGAGTGGCCAGAAAAAAAGCCATTGCTTAAAGAAAAGATATAAGCAAACATGTTTGGTGTTCGCCAAAAGGCATGAGGGAGACTCCCCAAACATATGGAAGATGGTACTCTGATTAGATGAGACTAAAATTGAACTTTTTGGCCATCAAGGAAAACGCTATGTCTGGCGCAAACCCGACACCTCTCATCCCCACAGTGAAGCATGGTGGTGGCAGCACCATGGTATGTTTTTAAATCGGCAGGGACTGGGAAACTGGTCAGAATTAAAGGAATGATGGATGGTGCTAAATACAGAGAAATTATTGAGGGAAACCTGTTTCAGTCTTCAAGAGATTTGAGACTGGGACGGAGGTTCACCTTCCAGCAGGACAATGATCCTAAGCATACTGCTAAAGCAACACTCGAGTGGTTTAAGAGGAAACATTGAAATGTATTGGAATGGCCTAGTTAAAGCCCAGACCTCAATCCAATTGAGAATCTGTGGTATGACTTAAAGATTGCTGTACACCAGCAGAACCAATCCAACTTGAAGGAGCTGGAGCAGTTTTGCATTGAAGAATGGGCAAACATCCCAGTGGCCAGATGTGTCAAGCTTATAGAGACATACCCCAAGAGACTTGCAGCTGTAATTGCTGCAAAAGGTGGTTCTACAAAGTATTGACTTTGGGCGGGGTGAACATTTATGCACGCTCAAGTTTTCAGTTTTTTTGTTTGCTTCACAAGAAAAACTATTTTGCATCTTCAAAGTTGTAGGCATGTTGTGTAAATCAAATGATACCATATTTTAATTCCAGGTTATACGGCAACAAAATAGGAAAAATACCAAGGGGGTGAATACTTTCGTCTCAAGCCACTGTAGACACATGTGATGAGATCTTCTGATGACCCCTCTGTTTGGCACCCCCTGATTGGTTTCACCTGTCTTTGTGTTTGTCTCCACCCCCCTTCACGTGTCACCTATCTTCCGCCTTATCCCCTGTGCATTTATACCTGTGTTCTCTGTTTGTCTGTTGCCAGTTCGTCTTGTCAGATCTTACCAGCGTGCTTTCCCATCTTCCTGTTTTCTCAAGTTTCTGTTCCCTAGTTTCCCTGGTTCTGACCATACTGCCTGCTCTGACCCCGAGCCTGCCTGCCATTCTGTACCTGCCTGACTCTGACCTGATTACGAACCTCTGCCTGCCCTGACCCCGAGCCTGCCTGCCGTTCTGTCCCTTACTGACTCTGCCCTGGATTACAGACCTTTGCCTGCCTTGACCTGTCTTTTGCCTGCCCCAATAAACATCTGTGATTCTAGCTGTCTGCATCTGGGTCTTATCCTGAGTTCTGGTACTGTTACTATCTCTAACAGTGATGATGACTCAACATTGAACTGAATATGAACCACAGTCACTGTCGCTGTCAATGATATCTAAAATGAGTGTGTGCACAAAATATGGTGTGGTGTTTGTGTGTTTGTCATCCACAAAGATCTTTAATTTGGCTTTCATTTTCATCTCTATTTGCATATAAATTAACCCGACTCATTTAGCAGTCGCTGCCTCTCTCCATCACACGATAAGGTTATTTTAATTAGGAATATTTTAACAAATAAATAAACACATATATAATTATAGCGATCAATAAAGACATTGGGACGTTTGGACTGCTCTGTAAAAATATAGTATTTAATGAACACCAAATAATACATCTAACTACAGTTGCTAAACCAGGTGTGCCCAACTCCAGTGCTGCTATAGGCTCTCTCTGTGGGTCTCTTAGCATAGGAGAACCTGCAAATCAACAGCAGGAGAAATAGGATTGACTCCATCTAAATCTTTACAGCCATCTGCTGCAACTAATGGAGGTATATGGTACACTCTATATGGGCATGTGTTTGTTAGAGAGTGTGTTGGCTGAACGGGTTGGTGACAACAGTTAGATGCCTTTGTGTGTGTATAATTGTGTGCGTGTGTTTGTGTATGTTTGTGTGTGTATATATATATATATATATATGTGTGAGTGAATATACAGAACGCCTGCCTGGCCAAGACAGGCTAATTAAGACAGTTACCCAGAATCCCGTGCAGCTTGGGTACGCTGGCGTTGCCAACTGTTCCTGTGATTGTGAGTCATGGAGCTGGGAGTCTCTGGAGCCACACAGTAGACACACACACACACGCACACACGCACGCACACACAAGTAGTTCCAGTGATTATGTGGCATGTGGCTGGGAGTCTCTGGAGCCAGAGGGCCATGCGGAGCGGGATGCAGATGCACTACAGACAGCTCCCAGAGGAGAGACAGAGATGTCAGGCAGGACAGGAGGATGAACATAGCCCTCAACTGGAGAATGACTATCATGACTCAGTGGCAGCGTACTACTTACAGTACACACACAGAAGCATGCATGACCTTAGACATGTACACTCACCTTCATATACACACATTACCTCTTTTTCTGAGTGGTTCTGGAGAATTTGATTACAAAGTGAAAGTATGTATATCAGAAATTCTCACGTTATCATCACCTAAAGTAATGACTGTCTATGTCTAATGATTCACCACAGCAGCTTCATGCAGCATGTCTGACCTGCAAAACTAATTACGCCAAGAAGACGGACAAAGCCTGCGGAACAGCTCTATCTGACCTTCACGTAGCCAACCTCTCTCATCCTCCTTTTATCCTCTCTGTTTGGCCAAGCAAGAGGTCTGAGTCTTCACACACACACAAGTATACACGCACCTACACATGAGGTGAACTATGGACTCATTCATGTTTAATGGTCTTAACGTCAGACAGTCAGGCCATGTGGATGTCTGCTGCTTACAGAGCTGAAAGACTGGAGGGTTGTTTTCATTGCCTTTTAGTGTTGATGTGTTTCTCCAGCAGCTGCAAAGGTCTTTTTTTTCCCCCCCAAGAACTGAGCCTGAGGGCTGAAGAACATTGCGATATAGTATAAATACTGTGCTTATTGAGCTGAGAAGAGTTCGCTAAACACAACCTTGTTAATTACAAACTAACAAGTGGATCTTGTGTCCAGTCGTTTTCTTTTAAATACTTTGGGTCAAAGAGAATGAGTTGACGAAGTTAATAGAGATTCGTACACACACTCACTCACACGCACGCACGCCCGCACGCCCGTACGTGCACGCACACACACACACACACACACACACACACACACACACACACACACACACACACACACACACACACATATACACACACAGCCCTCAGTGTGCAGTCCACTTTGAGCTCTTCATTAAGGAACTTGTTTTCAATCTCCTCGCCAGAACATTCATTGTGTTTGATAGATGCCTTCCCCAGGTCCACTCCCTTCTCATATTCCCGTAATGCCAGGGTGGAGAAAACCTCTCTGTGCCGTTGTTTCCCAAATAGCTTCCTGGTATAAAATAGCAATAACACAGCTCATAATTTAAACCTCCCATACTTGACTAGTGCAGCAATTGTTATGGATGGGAACTCAATCACCGCAATACACTTTCACTCCCATTGAGTTACAGGTCTATACATTATATGTGAAAAAAAGAGAGCAGGGGATAATTGCATACTCCATTACAAAGGAGCCAGAGAGGCCTAATTGCGTATTCCATCAGGGTAAAACCCTGGGCAGGTAGCAGGAGCTTGTGCAGCTCTGCTCTCTCCCTCTGTGTGTCGGTCGGGCCAGGAGTTTGAGAGCTTATGGGGATGTAAATCCTACAGTAATGTGACTGCTGCTCTATATTATGATTCAATAGAAGGTGTTACTGTAACTAACACAGGGATGTTGGTTCTTCTCGCAAAGTGTGTTTGAAGAAGAAGCATTAGCGTTTTTTCAGTGGCAATTGGCGAGACTATAACTGACTTAATAGACCCAGAAAAAAACTATAACTTAACAAAACATTTTTTTCAGTTGACTTAAAACGAGACGAGACTAAATGATCTCTGAGACTAAAATCGGACAACTAAGTGGACGACAAGAGTTTTTGGAGAGATTGGGAGCTTTTCAGTGATAAATACAATTAATAATAGCAACATAGATACGCTGCGCAGTTCTGGTCTGCAGTGGTAACTACACACCACACACAGCCTATCAGCCTCCGATTATCACGAAGGAGGCTCTCTTGCTTCCCTGTAGCTATCCAGTCACCACCAGCCTTCTAGTTAGCTAACCTTTGTCTGGTTACAAAACAATAGCTGTTTTCCATAATTCAAACCAATAGCAGCATTGAGTTCCATAGTAAAACAACACGCTAGCTATGTTTTTCACTCCCTGGAGTATAGAAAAGTAGTCTTTCTTTGAATTTGTAGTCTCACTCAACCCACCCACTTTCCCCACTGCGTTTCATAGCCAAGGTAGCGATGTCTCTCTCTTTTCCTCAGAGAAATTTGCTTGATTCTAGCCCATATTCAGAAGATATGACCCATAATACAGGTGCTATGTTTTTTTCTTTCTATCATGCATTGGCGGGTCAAAAACGAGGTTACTTGTGAACCAGACCGTTAACCATTTGTTTAGGCTACACCTTGTTCAGTCAAGTTACACTACCGTTCAAAAGTTTGGGGTCACCTAGAAATGTCCTTGGTCTTGAAAGAAAATAACACTTTCGGTCCATTAAAATCAAATTGATCAAAAATACAGTGTAGACATTGTTAATGTTGTGAATTACTATTGTAGCTGGAAATGGCTGATTTTTAATGGAATATCTACATAGGTGTACAGAGGCCCATTATCAGCAACCATCACTCCTGTGTTCCAATGGCAGGCTGTTAGCTAATCCAAGTTTATCATTTAAAAAAAGGCTAATTGATCATTAGAAAACCCTTTGTAATTATGTTAGCACAGCTGAAAACTGTTGTGATGATTAAAGAAGCAATATAGCTGGCCTTCTTTAGACTAGTTGAGTAGCTGGAGCATCAATATTTGTGGGTTCGATTACATCCACAAAATGGTCAGAAACAAATACATTTCTTCTGAAACTCTTCAGTCTATTCTTGTTGTGAAAATGAAGGCTATTCCATGAGAGAAATTGCCAAGAAACTGAAGATCTCATACAAAACTGTGTACTACTCCATTCACAGAACAGCGCAAACTGGCTCTAACCAGAATAGAAAAAGAACTGGGAGGCACCGGTGCACAACTGAGCAAGAGGACAAGTACATTAGAGTGTCTAGTTTGAGAAACAGATGCCTCACAAGTCCTCATCTGACAGCTTCATTAAATAGTACACGCAAAACACCAGTCTCAACGTCAACAGTGAAGAGGTGACTCTGGGATGCTGGCCTTCTAGGCAGAGTTGCAAAGAAAAAGCCATATCTCAGATTGGCCAATAAAAATAAAATATTAAGATTGGCAAAATAACACAGACACTGGACAGAGGAAGATTGGAAAAAAGTGTTATGGACAGACGAATCAAAGTTTGTGAGTAAGGAGAGCCCATCAAGCCAATCCAACTCATGGGAGGTGCTTCAGGAAGCATGGGATGAAATCTCTTCAGATTACCTCAACAAATTGACAACTAGAATGCCACAGGTCTGCAAGGCTGTAATTGCTGAAGATGGAGGAATTTTTGACGAAAGAAAAGTTTGAAGGACACAATTATTATTTCAATTAAAAATCATTATTTATAACCTTGTCAGCGTCTTGACTATATTTCCTATTCATTTTGCAACTAATTTCATGTGTGTTTTCATGGAAAACCTGAAACTATCAAAATAAAGAAAGTCGCACACTCATGTATAATCTCCCAGCAATTTAATGGTTATTTACCAACGTTTCGGCATTTTATAAGACTTCATAAAGGAAAATGTGTTCATAAGAAGGGCCTGAGATCGAAGTCAATATTCAGACCACTACGGGTCAATGTATTTAGATAGGATATCCAGTAAGCCTCCCTTTGTAGTAGTAGGATATCGATGTTACCTCCTCTCCTTGGTAGAGCAACATGCTCAATGCCTGTGTATTTGAGGGAGGAGATGGGATGGTTAGCTTCAACAAAGTGAGCTGCTACAGGATAGTCAATGTTCTTACACCTGATTGAGCTGCGGTGTTCAGCTATGCATTTGTTTTAATTGTCTTTCCTTTGTCTACATACGCTTTTCCACATGAACAGGTGATGAGATAGATTTCTCTCTTGGTCTTGCATGAGATGATACCCCTAACAGGGATCTTTCAACCTGTATGTGGGTGTCTGAAGAAAGACGTTTTTGTAGTGCTATTGTAGTGCGCATGAGCCACATTTGTAGTTCCCATTTGGGATAGGTGTCAAGAGTGTCTGAGTGGGCTCAGGGGGCAGGTCAGATCTCACCTAACCATCTCCAATATTGCGACCATGCTTATAGACCACCAGTGGGGGTTCTTTGAAGAGGTGTGTGATTTGTTTGTCTGATTGCAGAATATACCCGTGCTTTTTCAGGATTGCTTTCATTTTCTCCGAACCCTTGGTGTTCTTAGTGCAAAAGACTGTTACGTTGTTTTTCTTCTTTGGTTGAGTTTTTAGTAATTCCTCTCTTGGTTTTTGAGATATTTTCATCATTGCAGCCTCAAGAGTTTTTTCCTTGTAGCCTCTCATTTTGAATTTATGTGTCATTTTTTTAGCGTTGCTGTCAAAATCTGTCTGGTGGCCACAGATTCATTTAACCCTACACAACTGGCTATATGGTAGACCATTCTTGAGAGGAAGGGGATGCATACTATCCGCACATAGCAAGGTCATGGAAAACAAGGACATTTCTAAGTGACCCCAAACTTTTGAACGGTAGTGTACCTCATTAGCTAGCTATAGCTAACAACCCGAGGCGCATTCAGCAGGACACAACGTTTTGGAATGTTCAGATAGAAATATGCTAAGTAGAACAAACATGGCTCTCTGACATGTTGAATAAGGATAAATGTAGGCTCTATTCTCAGAATTTCTATCAGAAACATTGAAGAACGTTGTGCAACTGTAGTACCTCTGGTAACATTAACAGTAGCCCATATGCAAACATTTGGTGGCACAGAAAGAAAAGAAAAGTGATAGCAAACAATTTTTTGACTAAAATCATCTTGCCACTGTGCTATATCTGACTGGGTAAATAATTTTATTTTGAGTTAATGCAGACCCTGTGTCTCAGAGTGTAGCACTTGGACCAGGACTTGAGCACTGGGATTCAGACTTTAGCCATAGGGACTGGTGACTCGACTCATGACTCGACCACTGGTGACTCGGACGGACTCCGACTCGAGCACAGGGGACTCGATTCGAACTCGAGGTTTAGTGACTCGACTACATCACTGGGCGAAACAGTCAGTGGCTCCCGTTCTACATTTGGACACCAATGTGGCATCTGTGGAACGTTGATAACAATGTAAATGACGTGACTGAGGGACGGAGGTGCAACATATACTACTTTGCCAATACCTTGCGACACCATCTGGTGATTGTGTTACTCACTCTTTCTCTCTGCTTGTGTGTTTCTGTTAGTTTTGAATTTGATGTGTAAAATGTATGGAAGCTGAATTAGCAATGTGCTTGGCCAGATAATTCTTATATATTCACTAAATGACCAATCGTAATGTGGACACCTGTTTGTCAAACATCTCATTCCAAAATCATGGATATGGAGTTGGTCCACCCTTAGCTGCTTTAACATCCTCCACTCTTCTGGGAAGGCTTTCCACTAGATGTTGGAACGTTGCACCACATCACACAACATCACATCCTACCATACCCTTGTCTATACATTATATTTCAAATATATTCTTCTGTGTCCAGAAACCTGTTCCTTTTACTCTCTGTTCTGAATGCACTAGACAACCAGTTCTTATAACCTTTAGCCGTACCATTATCCTACTCCTCCTCTGTTCCTCTGATGATGTAGAGGTTAATCGAGGCCCTGCAGCACCTAGCTCCACTCTGATTCCCCAGGGGCTCTCATTTGTTGACTTCTGTAACCGTAAAAGCCTTGGTTTCATGCATGTTAACATTAGAAGCCTCCTCCCTAAGTTTGTTTTACTCACTGCTTTAGCACACTCTGCCAACCCGGATGTACTAGCCGTGTCTGAATCCTGGTTTAGGAAGGCCACCAAAAATCCTGAAATTTCCATCCCTAATTATAACATTTTCCAACAAGAGTTGCAATCTACTGCGGAGACAGCCTGCAGAGTTCTGTCATACTATCCAGGTCTGTGCCCAAACAATTAGAGCTTCTACTTCTAAAAATCCACCTTTCCAGAAACAAGTCTCTCATCGTAACCGCTTGTTATAGACCACCTTCTGCCCCCAGCTGTGCCCTGGAAACCACATGTGAATTGATTGCCCCCCATCTATCTTCAGAGCTCGAACTGTTAGGTGACCTAAACTGGGACACACCAGCCTTTCTACATTCTAAACTAGACACCCTCAATCTCACACAAATTATCAATGAACCTACCAGGTACAACCCCAAATTTATAAACACCAGCACCCTCATAGATATCATCCTGACCAACTTTCCCTCTAAATATACCTCTGCTGTCTTCAACCAGGATCTCAGCGATCACTGCCTCATTTCCTGTGTCGGTAATGGGTCTGTGGTCAAACGACCACCCCTCATCACTATCAAACGCTCCCTAAAACACATCAGAGAGCAGGCCTTTCTAATCGACCTGGCCCGGGTATCCTGGAAGGATATTGACCTCATCCCGTCAGTAGAGGATGCCTGTTTGTTCTTTAAAAGTGCTTTCCTCACCATCTTAAATAAGCATGCCCCATTCAAAAAAGGTAGAACCAGGAACAGATATAGCCCTTGGTTCACTCCAGACTTGACTTCCCTTGACCAGCCCAAAAACATCCTGTGGCGTACTGCATTAGCATCGAATATCCCCCGCAATATGCAACTTTCAGGGAAGTTAGGAACCAATATACACAGGCAGTTAGGAAAGCAAAAGCTAGCTTTTTCAAACAGAAATTTGCATCCTGTAGCACAAATTCCAAAATGTTCTGGGACACAGTAAAGTCCATGGAGAATAAGAGCAACTCCTCCCAGCTGCTCACTGCACTGAGGCTAGGAATCACTGTCACCACGATAAATCCACGATAATTGAGAATTTAAATAAGCATTTTTCTACAGCTGGCCATGCTTTCCACCTGGCTACCCCTACCCCAGTCAACAGCCATGCACCCCACAGCAACTTGCCCAAACCTCCCCATTTCTCCTTCACCCAATCCAGATAGCTGATGTTGTGAAAGAGTTGCAAAATCTGGACCCCTCTTTCTAAAATTGAGGTCAGGGCTCTGTGCAGGCCAGTCAAGTTCTTCCACACCGATCTCTACAAACCATTTCTGTATGGATCTAATTTTGTGCACGGGGGCATTGTCATGCTGAAACAGGAAAGGCCTTCCCCAAACTGTTACCACAAGGTTGGAAGCACAGAATTGGCCAGAATGTCATTGTTACTTTCCCCAGTTTCTGTGTTATTGTGGGTTTGTATGTGTGCGTATTTCAGGAAATGGCTTCCTGGAATCCTAAAGCAGCTGACTGGTCAGCCCCATCGCTGATTGACGCTCTGACCCTCCCTCTCATCAGGAGAAACAGCTGTCACTTCAATTACCAACTCCTTCTCCAGTTTGATTAAAGCCAATGTTCCTTTATCAGACTATAACTTATTTTTATGTCCTGTGTTGGTTGTTGGTCAGTGAAAGTTTTGTTGATATTGTTTTGTAGCTGCTCCTTCAGAGGTATGTGTATGCCAATAGGACTTAGTTTATTGGGGTATTGAAATTGTCCACTAAGTATTAGTAATTATTCTGTTTCATTTATTCCCGCAGGGGAGGGGAACGCACTTTGGGAGGGTTTAGGCAAGAGGCCTGCGGGCATACATAACCCGTAGTTGTTAATCTTTCTATGCACACTAAGCGGACCAACCCCTGTATTTTGGTTATCGCGCCAGGTGGTGCTAAAGGTTAGGTAAGAAGTGGGAAGGCAAGTAAGGTAGGGGAGGGGCCTCTTAAATTTGTACTTTCTATGCTTTGGTTCCGTCCAGCCCCTTTTCCCCACATTACCGTGTAAAATGTATTTTTCTCTGCCTCTGTTGTCCTTCCCTGCACCTACGATCACATACTTTTTCACTCCACAGGGAGTTGAGATGTGGCAGGGTGTTACGTTCCCTCCTCCAAAAGGCCTACGTAACAGTCATTGTGTGCTGTAGCGTTACGATTTCCCTTCACAGGAACTAAGGGGCCTAGCCCAAACCATGAAAAACAGCCCCAGAACATTATTCCTCCTCCACCAAACTTTAGTTAGCACTATGCATTGGGGCTGGTAGCATTCTCCTGGCATCCACCAAACAGATTCATCCGTCAGGACTGACAGATGGTGAAGCTTGATTCATCACTCCAGAGAATGCGTTTCCACTGCTCCAGAATCCAGTGGGGGCGAATCCATGGTGATCTTAGGCTTGTCTGCGGTTGGAAACACATTTCATGAAGCTCCTTGCGAACAGTTATTGTGCTGACTTTGCTTTCAGAACTCGGCAGTGAGTGTTGCAACTGAGGACAGACGATTTTTATGCGCTATACGCCTCAGCATTTGGCGGTCCAGTTCTGAGAGCTTGTGGCCTACCACTTCGTGGCTGAGCTGTTGTTGCTCGTAGACATTTCCTCTTCACAATAAGATCACTTACAGTTGACCTGGGCAGCTCTAGCAGGGCAGAAATTTGACTAACTGACTTGTTGGAAAGGTGGCATCCTATGACGGTGCCATGTTGAAAGTCACTGAGCTTTTCAGTAAAGGCCACTCTACTGCCGATGTTTGTCTATGGAGATTGCATGGCTGTGTGCTTGATTTTACACACCTGTCTACAACGGGTGTGGCTGAAAGCCAAATCCACTCATTTGAAGGGGTGTCCACATACGTTTGTATATATAGTGTATGTTTGTCATATATCTGCTGTTGCAGAAGTGATGCAACACCTGTTTATTCTGTAGGAAAAAAATATTGTTTTAGAATTGTAGACCCTGCATCAATAAATATCCATAATTCCACACACCACATCATCCTTATCGTCAACCCTATCATCATCGTGATCAGTGCTATCTACCACTCCCCCTCATCACAATGATCACGTGTCTCCAGAAAGATAGGTATGTACTGTACAGTGTACAATTTAGTGGTGGTTGCTGCATCTGTTCTGCCCTCCAGGGCCTAATAATGGGGTTCAAGGCTTGCTGTCTCTGGCCTGAGGGGCTGAGCCGCCTGAACTTTGCAGAGAAATCTGCCTGCTCTATGTGAGTAAGGAATCCACAGGGGGATCAATTAGGGAGATAACTACCTGCTTAGACAAACACTGCTAGTCACTTAACTCAACTGAAGCTAACTCTATTACACACTGTGTATAATAAAGCAGGAGAAGCAGGAGACGAAAGGTAAATATCTGCTCATACAAACACAGCGGCTAACGCTACCGACGCGAACGCTACCGAAGCTAACACTACCTTTACTCGTAGAGGGAGAGAGAATGAAGATAAGCAATGGTGAGAGAAGGGAGAGAGAATGGAGGTTGTGGAATGGCTTCATATGAGCCAGTTCCGTGACAGGGGTCTGTATGCGTGGCTAGGTCACATATTACATTACAGTATGTAATCCATTATGTCATAGAAACCACAGTGGAATAAGCAATTACCTATCAAATCATGTCTAATTTTATTGGTCACATACACGTTATTATTGTGGGTGTAGCGAAATGCTTGTGTTTCTAGCTCCAAAACTGCAGTAATATCTAACAGTTTCACAACAATACACACAATACACACAAATCCAAAGTAAATTAATGGAATTATAACATATAAACATTTGGACGAGCAATGTCGGAGCGGCATAGACTAAATACAGTAGAATAGTATAGAATACAGTATATACATATGAGATTAGTAATGCAAAATATGTAAACATTATTAAAGCGACCAGTGTTCCATTATTAAAGTGGCCAGTGATTTCAAGTCTGAGATGCTACTGATGGCTGTTTAACAGTCTGAAGGCTGTGAGATAGCTGTTTGTCAGTCTCTAAGTCCCAGCTTTGATGCACCTGTACTGACCTCGCCTTCTGGATGATAGCGGGGTGAACAGGCAGTGGTTCGGGTGGTTGATGTCCTTGATGAACCTTTTGGCCTTCCTGTGACATCGGGTGCTGTAGGTGTCCTGGAGGGCAGGTAGTTTGCCCCCCGTTTATATGTTGTGCAGACCGCACCACACTCTGGAGAGACCTGCGGTTGTGGGCGGTTCAGTTGCCGTGCCAGGCAGTGATACAGCCCGACAGCATGCTCTCAATTGTCCATCTGTAAAAGTTTGAGCGTTTTAGGTGACAAGCCAAATTTCTTCAGCCTCCTGAAGTTGAAGAGGCACTGTTACGCCTTCTTCACCACACTGTCTGTGTGGGTGGACCATTTCAGTTTGTCAGTGATGTGTGCACCGACGATCATTCTATGTAATAAGCTAGTAAGTGCCCCCTCTTTTGCCTATAATTGTGTGCTTTGAATAGTGAAATGACCTTAATGTAAGAAATCCAATGAAAGCATTGGTTTGAGAAACTTAATAGGGTATATATGGTTTAAATACATTTTCTTTTCTCTCCGGCAGAAATCAATGGCACAAATGCAGTGTGACATATTTACAAGTATTTCACTACACACACAATAACATCTGCTAAACACAAGTATTTAAATTTGATTTGATATATTTAAATATGGTGTGTGTGTGTGTTTGTGTGTGGTTAGGACTGTTGATTTGACTTTAATACTACCACACCAACAGTCAGGAGTCATGACCGAAGTCAAATTCCACGTGATCGTTAAGCCGCTGTAACTAGGCTTCTCCAAAGCTGCTCTCGGATGCCGCTGCCGGCCATTTGTAGCTTCCCAAACTTGCTAACAGCCAGTCACTAATGGTTTTGATGGCCTCTAGAAAAATAACTGGAATCCCATCAGCTTTCTATAGGTTAGGCCGACTATATCTATGTCTCAACTTTCCATATATTAAGCACATTGCTTCGTTTTACAACCACAGTAGCCTACCTGACTGTAGTTGAAAATGAACCGTGGGAAAAGCGTCCTCCATTCGCTGTTCTAGTGCATGAGGATGACGTCTTTTTATACCCTGACCCCTGTTCCGACAGATGTATGATATGGGCCCATTCTAAATCAAAACTCATTTCACACAGATATGATTTAGTATACAGTATGTAAAGACAAGGTTACATTGAGAATAGTCTGAATGGTGAGAATATTATCACTTGTAAGTAATGCCCAGTGTGTGCAGTCTAAGGCAAGAAACAGTTATACATTTCTTTTTTGAAAAATCATAGTCACGTGCATCATGTGGCCTAACCCATAGGCTATATGTTTTAATAAGGTTTGTATTACAACTAAAGTGGCCAAATAACTCTAAAAGTAGCCTACGGGCCCAAGACCCCTGGAACACGTTTGCAGAGCCCATGGCCTACAGAGCCTAGTGAAACGTGCTCTTATATCCTACTATTTAAACGCGGATCCCAGATTTCTTGTGCTGCTACATTTATTGGTCAATTCTTAAAAGTTAAGCACATTGATCCGCTTTACAAACGGCGTAGCTCACCTGGCATATTAAACACATAACCTTCATTCCCGATTTGAGTGCAGGCTACGGATGAGATGTTTTTTTTATGTTGTGGGCCATTCTAAATAAAAAAAGGATTCCACACATACATTAGTAGACTATAAAGAATTGACAATATTCTGAGTGAGGATATCATCAAGTGCTTGTTAAAATGAGACACTGATGAAGCGTGTGTAGCCTGAGCAAGAAACGGAGCTTTCAAATCATCATTAGTCTCATCATGCAGCCTTAGAATAATTCCAAATCAAAACATATAGCCTAACGTTTGTATCACAACTAATGTTGCATAAATTACTCTAAATGAAGCATATAGGAGGACCTGTTTCTTTGTTAACCTCTCAACACAGAATAGCTGCACGTGCACTCCCTCGGTAATCATTTAGGAACAAAATATCCTGTATATTATATTCAGCTATGTTCAATTGTATTGTTCTTACTATAAAATAATATGAAATAATGCAATGGCAATTATAAGCAAATCTTGTCTGCCTCCAGACAAGCTTCAATGCCATACAACTCTCCTTCTGTGGCCTCCAATTGCTCTTAAATACAAGTAAAACTAAATGCATGCTCTTCAACCGATTAATGCCAGCACCTGCCCGCCTGTCCAACATCACTACACTGGACGGTTCTGACTTAGAATATGTGGACAACTACAAATACCAAGGTGTCTGGTTAGACTGTAAACTCTCATTCCAGACTCACATCAAACATCTTCCACTGCATTCTTCCACTGCAAATCTACCATTCCAGTGTTTTACTTGCTATATTGTAATTACTTCGCCACCATGGCCTATTTATTTCCATAACTTACCTCATTTGCACTCACTGTATATGGACTTCTTGTTTTATTTTGTTCTACTGTATTATTGACTGTATGTTTTGTTTATTCCATGTGTAACTCTGTGTTGTTGTATATATCGAACTGCTATGCTTTATCTTGTCCAGGTCGCAGTTGCAAATGAGAACTTGTTCTCAACTAGCCTACCTGGTTAAATAAAGGTTCAATAAATAAAGAAATAAATAAAATCTCCAATCCAAAGTTAAATCTAGAATTGGCTTCCTATTTCGCAACAAAGCATCCTTCACTCATGCTGCCAAACATACCCTTGTAAAACTGACCATCCTACTGATCCTCGACTTCGGCGATGTCATTTACAAAATAGCCTCCAATACCCTACTCAATAAATTGGATGCAGTCTATCACAGTGCCATCCGATTTGTCACCAAAGCCCCATATACTACCCACCACAGCGACCTGTATGCTCTCGTTGGCTGGCCCTCGCATCATACTCGTTGCCAAACCCACTGGCTCCGGGTCATCTACAAGACCCTGCTAGGTAAAGTCCCCCTTATCTCAGCTCGCTGGTCACCATAGCAGCACCCACCGGTAGCACGCGCGCCAGCAGGTATACAGTGCCTTGCGAAAGTATTCGGCCCCCTTGAACTTTGCGACCTTTTGCCACATTTCAGGCTTCAAACATAAAGATATAAAACTGTATTTTTTTGTGAAGAATCAACAACAAGTGGGACACAATCATGAAGTGGAACGACATTTATTGGATATTTCAAACTTTTTTAACAAATCAAAAACTGAAAAATTGGGCGTGCAAAATTATTCAGCCCCTTTACTTTCAGTGCAGCAAACTCTCTCCCGAAGTTCAGTGAGGATCTCTGAATGATCCAATGTTGACCTAAATGACTAATGATGATAAATACAATCCAAATATCAGAAAGTTTCTTTAGACCTGCCTAAAATAAATAATGGATTTATTGTGAATGTGTAGGCTACATTTAATGGATTTATTACACTTTTTAAAATGTAGATGTTCCAAAGGTCTGCACCAGTGGCTTGTAGGCTGTGTGGAAGCCGAAGACGCTAAATGTGTTTCTGTTACTCGACAGTCAATTACTGTGGGACCAGCAGTTATTTGCATGACAATCCCAGGTTGACAAAATGTCATGACTGCTACAGCCCTATGTATGGTTGAGTGTTTACTCTTCCCATCTACAGGAACTGCTGCTTTACCATTCACTTACGTCACCATCCACCTACAGTGCCTTCGGAAAGTATTCACGCCTAGGGCTGTTATTGTATTACCGCCACCATGTCGGTCACGAGTCATGACCGCAGTCATATTCCATATGACCGTCTAGTCACGGTAACAAGACTTCTCCAAAACTGCACCCTGATGCTGCTGCTGGTCCTTAGTAGCCTACCAAACTTGCTAACTGCCTGGTACTCAGGACTCTATTGTCCCTCGAAACACTCTGACATCAATGCAAATGTAATCGAAAATCTAATCAAACACTTCATGAGAGCTCATGTGGCTCAACATTGATATAGGCTATGCAATTGCGTCAGAAAACAGAGTGATGGCCTCTACTAAAAAGAGAAGTATCCCATCAGCTTTATATAGGCTAGGCCTACTATATTTATTTCTCAACTTTCCATATATTAAGCACATTGCTTTGCTTTACAACAGTAGCACACCTCATGTAGCCTAGCCCATAAGCCTGCATATGTTTTGATAAGATTTCTAGCACAACTAAAGTGGCCAAATAACTTTTTTAAATGAAGCGCATTAATCCGCTTTACAACGGGTGTAGAGCATACCACTTCAGTTTCAAGTTTGGGGAATATAATTCTGAGCATAGAAATGCACCTTTATAATAAAAGCATTACATGCATACACATGCATTTGTGGTCACTTTTAAAGAAACACCGCTAAATCATTGCATTTTGGAACATTTGCGCATATAGCCTTCTGCCGTGTGTGCATTGCTGTGCTTATAATGTGAAGAAATAGCCCAACAGTTTATCAACATTTTAAGCTAAATGTTGTGATCTTTTGCAAGTTGTTATTTTGGGATCAATCGCATCCAACAACTGTCCCAGAATATGTTTGGAATATTTATTTCTGGCACAGAAGGACAAGTTGACTAATAGAATAGGTCAACTTTTGTGCTATGGGGGATAGTAGATTGACATAGGCTAGCGCTTTTGCTGTTCGTTAGGCCTACTCATCTTGTTGGCTGACGAAAAGTAAAATGTGGACTGTTCTTGTAACATCTTCAATATGCGCCTCGGAATTAGGACACGCACAGTTGTGTCCCCAATGTGTCTGTCTTCACTTGTAGCCTACTTCGGAGCTGAGAGGCCTTTGAGAAGGACCCGATCACGTGAGCGGCATTGGCTAATAAGAATTACAATATCTGAGAGAGCCATGTGAGTGAGAGGTGCTTCAGAGCACAACGGTTGTTCATATGTACTGTATTCTATCCTATTCTCCTGTATCTTAGTCTATGCCGCTCTGACATTTCTCATCCAAATGCCTGGAAATCCGAGACCTGCACAAGAAACAAAGCAGAGCTCATGGCTTTAAGAAACATTATTGCATGCAGCCTTGGATTGTATTACAAATCTAAAGACATAGCCCAATGTTTGTATCTCAACTAAAGTTGCATAAATAACTCTAAATGAAGCATATAGGAGGACCTGTTTCTTTGTAAACCTCTCAAAACAGCATAGCCACACGTGTGCACAAGTCGTTTGGTCTAACATAAGGACAACTCAGTATGCTATATTGTTCTTCTGAAATAGACAAAATTTTCTTCATATCATGTTTCTTTAGACCTGTCTAAAATAAATAATGGTGTAGGCTATATTACATTGATTTATTAGACTTTTTAAAATGTAGATGTTCCAAATGTCTGCATCAGTGGCTTGTAGGCTGTGTGGAAGCCAGGAGATGTTAAACATGTTTATGTTAATTAACGGTTAATTACCGTGAGACTGGCAGTTATTTGCTTGCAATCACTGGCTGTCACGTTCTGACCTTAGTTCTTTTATTTATGTCTTTGTTTTAGTATGGTCAGGGCGTGAGTTGGGTGGGTTGTCTATGTTCCGTTTTCTACGTTGTTTTTGCGTTTGGGCTGGTATGGTTCTCAATCAGAGGCAGGTGTCGTTAGTTGTCTCTGATTGAGAATCATACTTAGGTAGCCTTTTCCCACTTGTGTTTCGTGGGTGTTTATTTGCTGTTCTTTGTTTTATGTATGCATCGTACAGGACTGTTTCGGTTTCATTTCGTTCTCTTTGTTGTTTTATTATTTTGTGTTCTGAGTTATAAATCAATATAATGAACACTTACCATGCTGTGCATTGGTCCTCCGATCCTTCCTCCTACTCCTCCTCGTCAGAGGAGGAAGACGAAAACCCTTACACTGGCTAACAAAATGTCATGACCGCCACAGCCCTATTATTACACCCAATTACCTTTTCCACATTTTGTTGTGTTACAGCCTGAATTTAAAATAGATTAAATTGGTCTACACACAATATCCCATAATGTCAAAGTGGAATTATGTACTTAGAAGTTAATAAAAAATGAAAAGCTGACATGTCTTGAGTCAATAAGTATTCAACTCCTTTGAAATGGCAAGCTTAAAGATGTTCAGGAGTAATAAATCACGTAACAAGTTCAATCTGAGTGCAATAATAGCGTTGATCATGATTTTTAAATGACTACCTCACCTCAGTAACCCACACATACAGATAATACAGATAAAGGTTCCTCAGTCAAGCAGTGAATTTCAAACACAGATTCAACCATAAAGATCAGGGAGGTTTTCCAATGCCTCGCAAAGAAGGGCACCTATTGGTAGATGGATATAAACTATAAAAACCAGACATTGAATATCCCATTGAGCATGATGAAGTTATTAATTCATATTTTGATGGTGTGTCCAAGTCACTACAAAGATACAGGTGTCGTGTACACCAAGTCACTACAAAGATACAGGTGTCGTTCCTAACTTAGTTGCCGGAGAGGAAGGAAACCACTCAGGGATTTCACCATGAGGCCAATGATGACTTTAAAACAGTTACAGAATTTAATGGCTGTGATAGGAGAAAACTGAGGATGGATTAACAACATTGTAGATACTCCACAATACTAATCTAATTGACAGAGTGAAAAGAAGGAAGTTTGTACATAATAAAAAATATTCTAAAACATGCATTCTGTTTGCAATAACGCATTTAAGTAAAACTGCAAAAAATGTGGCAAAATGTTTTACTTTATGTCCTGAATACAAAGTGTTATATTTGGGTCAAATCTAACACGACACATCAACGAATACCACTCTTCATATTTTCAAGCATGATGTTGGCATGGTTATTTTTCATTAATGTTTTACAAATGTTACAATTTTTCATTCACTTTCACAATACAGAGTACTTTGTGTAGAACTTTGACCAAAAAATGACAATTAAATCAAATGTATCCCACATTATAACACAACAAAATGTAGAAAAAGTCAAGGGGTGTGAATACTTTCTGAAGGCACTGTAGTCATTAATTTCTCAGTAATGTGAAGAAAAATTGCTACAATTCCCAACCTGACTCGTGAGACAGACAGTTTGATTAAACTCTCAAGCAGACATGTTCATTTCGATTTCATAGTTTTCCCGAGAATGTATTGCATGCTTGACAAACCCTGATGCTTTTTCTCCCAGTTTTTCTTTGGTATAATTTGATTGTGTGAAATGACCATGAAAAACTATTAAACAGGTCCTAAGCTGTGACGAATTCAAACCATCCCATTGGCTTGTTTACAATCAAGGCAGGCTGATAATAGCTTTTCGCTAAGGTGCTAAACTAGAGGAAATTGGGTGGAGGTGATTGGTGGTGAATTTCAAAGTATAAAATATTAGTCCCCAGTAGGCCTCCACCTAACAGACACACTCGTACACACACGCACACACACACACACACACACACACACACACACACGAACACACACACGCACTGCTGAGTTACAGTGACAGACAGCAGGGTCGTGGCAAAAGTAGATAAGAGCAAATCTGCCTGTATGAAATTGTTTTGTGCTTGATTCACCATACATTTAGTCACGGATGATGCCACACAAAGAACACATGTTGGGATAAGCTTTATATTCTAAACAGCAATTCACAGCCGTATTATTAAAATATCTTATTCTGTGTTCTCCCCCACTGAGTTATGCTAAGCCACAGAACCATTCTGCAATAATTGACAAACAGAATCTTACACATGAATACATATTTTTCTACTTACATCTTAGTCACGTACGATAAGAAACCAGAGTGAATTTCCAACCACCTATGAATCAGTAATACGTCGAGAAGGAAGCTCATCTGTGAATGTACTAACATAAACATATGCAGTCCTCCACCGGGGGCCTTGCCTTGTCTATTAGTCTCCTACCAAGTACCCAGCGGTAGGAGCAGACTTTAGGTTGCGGGAGAGTCTTAAAGAAATTTGCACAGAATAAAGTCTGTCTGAGATTAAATGAGGAACAGGCCCCTGTGTTTATTCTCCGGGCCTTTCTGGCCTCTCTCTCTTCTTTCTTTCACTTCTCACTCTTGCTCTCTCTCTTATCTTTGTCGTGCTCAGGTCATCTGTGAGTGGCTCCTTGTCGCTCCTGCGGCTTGCCCAGCTCTGCCGTAGCTGCCGCCATGCTCAACAACTTCATCAAAGAGCGACGGGGCTTAAAATGTAACAAAGTTGATCAAAAACAGACGGTTAAATCTCAGCGCCTCGCCTCTGAAGAGCCTGGCTTCAAAGCACAGCTAGTCCTCTGGTAGGTCACACTTACGACAAGATGTGATGGCTGTAATTTCTCTAATAATTCTGGCTTTGCGAAGTGAGAGAGAAAGAGAAAAGAGAAGGAGGAGGATGGGGAAAGGAAAAGAAAAGTGAAAATATGCATCTCATTAAGATACAGAGTTTGTATACTATCTCTTCTAAGTGGCATTCAATAACAACTCATTTAATTGGTCATGTCACTATTTGACTTCATCTCACCTTTTACTGAGGTAATCTGAGTATGAGTGAGAGCGAGAGAGAAAGAGAGTCGAGAGAGCGAGAGAGAGAGAGGGATAAAGGGAGACAGAGAAAGAAAGACAGAGAGAGTTAGAAAGAAAGAGAGAGATTGAGAGATAGATAAATAAAGAAAGAAAGAGAGAGATAAGAAAGAAAGAAAGAGATGAGAGAGAGAAATAAAGAAAGAGATGTGAGATTAACAACGGTAACACAGATACTGTAGGTGTAGGTGGTTAAAGGTTCTAGTTCTTGTCAAAGGGATGAAAATAAAGAGACAAGGCTATTCAGAGAATCAGAAGCCAGGCAGAGCCGAGGCAGAGAAAGTCCCTGGAGTTCAGGCTCAGATATTATGACTTACAGGAGAAGTGTTGAACAATGAACATTGAGAAGAAGAAACTTAGTCTTCAGGTTCCTACTGTAGCTGCTTGACCCACTGCTATAACAATGACCCATCATGAATGGATAACACTGACACAAACACTTGTCAAATTGAGGCAAGTACACCCTCTGCCCAGACCACCCACTGACTAGAGCACCCACTGATTAGAGCACGCTCTGAATAGAGCCCCCACCGACCAGACCACCCTCTGTCCAGACCGCCCTCTGACCAGACCACCCTCTGAGCAGAACATCATCTGACCAGAGCACCCACTGACCAGAGCACCCACTGACCAGAGCACCGTCTGACCAGAGCACCCACTGACCAGAGCACCGTCTGACCAGAGCACCCACTGACCAGAGCACCGTCTGACCAGAGCACCGTCTGACCAGAGCACCCACTGACTCTCTGGGGGTTCGGATGGTTCTAGCCTTGAGATGCAATTTTTTTACAACATATCTATACTATTTCATTTTTGAATGTGTATATAGTATTGCTTAGTAGATGTTGTACAATTAATCAGGGTTGATTGGAAATAGATGTTCAAAAGAGGACATTGTGTTATCATATCTTTGTACTCCCTGACGAAGGCCATGCAGACAAAACGCGTCTGAGTTTTGAAACTTTGTTTCCATTGAACATGCCATACAAATAAAGCATTTTAATTAATTATTTGAAGAGTGCCTTGGTCCTCCTTTCTTTTTGAGGAACATGGAGAGTTGGTGTACATGAACATCATACAAAGAACAGATTACCAGAGAATTCAAAAGGGTAACTACAGCACAGTAGCACAATAGCATCTCGCATCAAATCAAATCAAATATGATTGATCACATACACATGGTTAGTTAATGCGAGTGTAGCGAAATGCTTGTGCTTCCGGTTCCAAAAGTGCAGAAATATCTAACAAGTCATCTAACAATTCCCCAACAACGACCTAATTCACACAAAACTAAAGGGAGGAATAAGAATATGTACAAAAAATATATGGATGTGCGGCATAGGCATGGTACAATAGATGGTATTCTAAAGTCGGAGGTTTACATAAACTTAGGTTGGAGTCATTAAAACTGAGTTTTCAACCACTCCACAATTTTCTTGTTAACAAAGTTTTGGCAAGTCGGTTAGGACATCTACTTTGTGCATGACACAAGTCATTTTTCCAACAATTGTTTGTATCACAACTCCAATGGGTCAGAAGTTAACGTACACTAAGTTGACT
Source organism: Oncorhynchus clarkii lewisi (assembly GCF_045791955.1). Taxonomy (NCBI): domain Eukaryota; kingdom Metazoa; phylum Chordata; class Actinopteri; order Salmoniformes; family Salmonidae; genus Oncorhynchus; species Oncorhynchus clarkii. The sequence goes on along the minus strand of NC_092177.1, from coordinate 31,766,282 downwards.
GTGCCTTTAAACAACTTTCAGAAAATTATGTCATGACTTTAGAAGCTTCCGATAGGCTAATTGACATCATTTGAGTCAATTGGAGGTGTACCTGTGGATGTATTTCAAGGCCTACCTTCAAACTCAGTGCCTCTTTAATTGACAGCTTGGGAAAATCAAAAGAAATCAGCCAAGACCTCAGAATTTGTTTTTGTCTGGTTCATACTTGGGAGCAATTTACAAAAGATCGAAGATACCACGATCATCTGTACAAACAATAGCAAGCAAGTATAAACACCATGGGACCACGCAGCCGTCATACCGCTCGGGAATGAGACACGTTCTGTCTCCTAGAGATTTGGTACTTTGGTGCGAAAAGTGCAAATCAATCCCAGAACATCAGCAAAGGACCTTGTGAAGATGTTGGAGGAAACAGGTACAAAAGTATCTATATCCACAGTAAAACTCCTATATCGTCCTATATCGACATAACCTGAAAGGTCGCTCAGCAAGGAAGAAGCCACTGCTCCAAAATCGCCACAAAAAAGCCAGACTACGGTTTGCAACTGAACAAGGGGACGAAGATCGTACTTTTTGGAGATCTGTCCTCTGGTCTGATGAAACAACAATAAAACTGTTTGGCCATAATGACCATCATTATGTTTAGAGGAAAAAGGGGGAGGCTTGCAAGCCGAAGAACACCATCCCAATCGTGAAGCACGGGGAGGCAGCATCATGTTGTGGGGGTGCTTTGCTGCAAGAGGGACTGGTGCACTTCACAAAATAGATGGATTCATGAGGAAGAACAATTATGTGGATATATTGAAGCAACTTCTCAAGACATCAGTCAGGAAGTTAAAGCTTGGTCGCAAATGGGTCTTCCAAATGGACAATGACCCCAAGCATACTTCCAAAGTTGTGGCAAAATGGCTTAAGGACAACAAAGTCAAGGTATTGAAGTGGCCATCACAAAGCCCTGACCTCAATCATATAGAACATTTGTGGGCAGAAGTGAAAAAGTGTGTGCGAGGAGGCCTACAAATCTGATCCAGTTACACCAGCTCATCAGGAGGAATGGGCCAAAATTCACCCAACATTTTGTGGGAAGCTTGTGGAAGGCTACCCGAAATGTTTGACCCAAGTTTAAAAAACGGCAATGCTACCAAATACTAATTGAGTGTATGTAAACTTGACCCACTGGGAATGTGATGAAAGAAATAAAAAGGTGAAATAAATCATTCTCTCTACTATTATTCTGACATTTTACATTCTTAAAATAAAGTTTGTGATCCTAACTGACCTAAGACAGGGAATTTTTACTAGGATTAAATGTAAGCAATTGTAGAAAACTGAGTTTAAATGTATTTTTCTAAGGTGCATGTAAACTTCCGACTTCAACTGTACATATGAGATGAGTAATGTAAGATATGTCAACATTATTAAAGTGCATCGTTTAAAGTGACTAGTGATCCATTTATTAAAGTTGCCTCTATCTAGGCAGCAGCCTCTCTGAGTTAGTGATTGCTGTTTAGCAGTCTGATGGCCTTGAGATGGAAGCTGTTTTTCCGTCTCTCGGACCCATCTTTGATGCACCTGTACTTATCGCGCCTTCTGAATGGTAGCGGGGTGAACAGGCAGTGGCACTGGTGGTTGTTGTCCTCGATGATCTTTTTGGCCTTCCTGTGACATCAGGTTCTGTAGGTGTCTTAAAGGGCAGGTAGTTTACCCCCGGTGATGTGTTGTGCAGACTGCACAACCCTCTGGAGAGCATTGCGGTTGATTGAGGTGCAGTTGCCGTACCAGGCGGTGATACAGTCCGACAGGATGCTCTCGATTGTGCATCTGTAAAAGTTCGTCAGGGTTTTAGGTGACAAGCCAAGGTTGAAGAGGCGCAGTTGCGCCTTCTTCACCACACTGTCTGTGTTGGTGGACCATCTCAGTTTGTCTGTGATATGTACGCCGAGTAACTTAAAACTTAGTACCTTCTCCGCTAATTTCCCTTCGATGTAAGTAGGGGGGTGCTCCCTATGCTGTTTCCTGAAGTCCACGATCATCTCCTTTGTTTTGTTGATCTTGAGTGAGAGGTTGTTTTCCTGACACCACACTCCGAGTGCCCTCACCTCCTCCCTGTAGGCTGTCTCGTTGTAGTTTGTAATCAAGCCTACCACTGTTGTGTCGTCTGCAAACTTGATGATTGCATTGGAGGCTTGCATGGCCACGCAGTCATGGGTGAACAGGGAGTACAGGAGGGGGCTGAGCATGCACCCTTGTGGGGCCCCAGTGTTGAGGGTCAGCGAAGTGAAGATGTTGTTTCCTACCTTTACCACCTAGGGGTGAGCTGTCAGAATGTCCAGGACCCAATTGCACAGGGTGGGGTTGAGACCCAGGGACTCCAATATCCTCTTTCCGACATCAGCAGACTGGCACATATTATCTGGGTTCTTGATATTCAGAGACGGAAATTGATACGCCGCCTGCCGACACCTGTCTCGTTTCACCTTCCTTATTTGTTTCCGTCTCTGCTAATGTCTTCTTTGTCTGCCTCAATCACAAAAGTAAGAAACCAGTCAGTCTTGCCGAAGGAGACCCCCAGCGTATAATTCCATTATCACCTCATTCCATACAAAACAATCAGGGTGATCACAACATTTTTAATTTAGGTTCCTGGATGGAAAAAGGGACTTCTGCTAATGTGAGAGGTATTTTGGTGAGTGTGAGTGAGATTGTTTCTCAGGCCCATTGGGAGCATCTCTAATTGTTTACGATGCTATGTTGGGTGGTTATAACATCTCACAGGGGAGGTATCTCACAGTAGAGTAATTAAAACATAATGGAGGTATGATGAGTTGTGGTATATTTTATTTACATGTAATGAATCACTTTGATTTGGTGCTTTCAGGAGCCAGGCCTGGGTAATTGAATTTTAGGAATAAGGTGTGTTTTCTTATAGGCCCTCCTGCTGGACCAGACCTGAATCTAGTTGATTTCCTCTGCGTCTTAGTTTGTTGTTTTGGAGTAAATACTTGATCCTTTGGAACAGTTGTTCCCAAACATTTTATAGTCCCGTACCCCTTCAAACATTCAACCTCCTGCTGCGTTTTCCCTCTAGCACCAGGTTCAGCACACTCTCAAATGTTATTTTTTGCCATCCTTGTAAGCCTGCCACACACACTAAACAATAAATTTATTAAACATAAGAACGAGTGTGAGTCTTTGTCCCATCCCGGCTCGTGACAAAGAGCTCTTATAGGACAAGACACAAATAATAATAGAATAATAATCGATAATTGTTCTCGTTATTTATCCATCTTACTTATAAAACCTTTTTTGTTCATCAAAAATGTGAATAACTTACCACAGGTAAATGAGAAGGGTGTGCTTGAAAGGATGCACGTAACTCTGCAGTGTTGGGTTGTATTGGAGAGAGTCTCAGTCTTAAATCATTTTCCACACACAGTCTGTGCCTGTATTTAGTTTTCATGCTAGTGAGGGCCGAGAATCTACTCTCACATAGGTACGTGGTTGCAAAGGGCATCAGTGTCTTAACAGCGCGATTTGCCAAGGCAGGATACTCTGAGCGCAGCCCTATCCAGAAATCTGTCAGTGGCTTCTGATTAAATTACATTTTCACAGAACCGCTTGTTGCAATTTCGTTGATGCTCTCTTGTTCAGATATCGGTAAGTAGACTGGAGGCAGGGAATGAAAGGGATAATGAATCCAGTTGTTTGTGTCGTCTGTTTTGGGAAAGTACCTGCGTAATTGCGCACCCAGCTCACTCAGGTGCTTCGCTATATCACATTTGACATTAAAATCAAATCAAATGTTATTGGTCACATACACATGGTTAGCAGATGTTAATGCGAGTGTAGCAAAATGCTTGTGCTTCTAGTTCCGACCGTGCAGTAATATCTAACAAGTAATCTAACAACGGACATTGTCCGTAAGTTTAAGTTCATTTGCACTCAATAAATCATACAATGATGGAAAGACCTGTGTGTTGTCCTTGTTAATGCAGACTGAGAAGAGCTCCAACTTCTTAATCATAGCCTCAATTTTGTCCCACACATTGAATATAGTTGCGGAGAGTCCCTGTAATCCTAGATTCAGATCATTCAGGCGAGAAAAAACATCACCCAGATAGGCCAGTCGTGTGAGAAACTCGTCATCATGCAAGCGGTCAGACAAGTGCAAATTATGGTCAGTAAAGAAATCTTTAAGCTCGTCTCTCAATTATTATTTTTTTGTCAATACTTTGCCCCTCGATAACCACTGCACTTCTGTATGTTGTAAAAGCGGTACATGGTCGCTGCCCATATCAGTGCATAATGCAGAAAATACAAGTGTCCTCTCCTGTTGTCCTTGTTTCCAGTGGCTTGCAGAAGAGGATGTCCTCCTTAAATTTACCCCCCATAAATGTAACGGACATATACCAGGAGCTGTGCCAGGCCCACCACGTCTGTTGACTCATCCAGCTATAACGCATAGAATTCACTGGCTTGTATGCGAAGCAGTAATTGTTTCAAAACATCTTCTGCCATGTCACTGATGCGTCATGAAACAGTGTTGTTTGATGAAGGCATTGTCTGTATAGTTTTTTTTGCCTTTTCCCCCAGCATTTTCCCAGCCATATACGCGGCAGCAGGAAGAATGAAGTCCTCCACAATAGCATGGGGCTTGTCTGTCCTAGCCACGCGGTAGCTCACCATATAATACACTTCTAGCCCCTTCTTATTAATGGTATCTGTTGCTTTTATACATGTCTTACTACTCGAAAGTCATCGCGCAAAAAACTCCTGTGGCTTATTTTTCAAATTGGCATGTTTAGTTTCTAAACGTCTGCGCAAGAGTGAAGGTTTCACTAGATGGTTACATTTTTTGGGGGGCAGTGAAACGAGGCTACTCAGGCAAGAAAAAAAACTCACCCAAATGTATAGCCTCGTTGGAAAATCTAAATTGACTATTTGGCGTACCCCAGGGGAGCGGAGAGAGAGCTGTGTAGATTTCTATCACCTAGGGCTACTGGAATTGAGAACTATCGACTCATTGAGAGAATCTTTTGTTATTTGGCTGGATTTCTCAAGTTAAGATTCAGCAACTCACAACTCACAAGTAGGAATTCACCAGTGTGAAACCAGAAACTTCAGTTGTACTTTTTCACTTTGTGTACTATATGCATTTCCTGTATGTGTGTGTGTTTGTGCACACACGTGTGTGTATGTGTACGTGCGTGTATGTATACCTGTGCACATGTATGTGCGTGTGTACGTGTTTCTCAGCAGTCCTGTTTAAAGACCCTTACCACCAGACTGATGGAGTGAGAAGTTACCCAGAGAAGATTAGCTCTGTATGGTTTTGCCGTTTAGCCATCCCTCCTTTCTTCCATGGACTGGTGTTGTCATTCAGCCATCCCTTTATTCTACAGACGTGTCCTCTTCACCCCTGACTGACCCTGGCTCCCTGTCTCTGGATAAAAGACTCCATTACCACTGACACAAGCCTTAATGATGTGGACACACAAGCCAGCTGTCAATCACCGAGTCCATCAAAAACTCATTTTCCCAAGGAGCACAGGGGTCAGGACAAGTCTGAAGCTGCAGAGTCCCTCGCGTTCTCTGTCTCAATAGTTTTCCCCCCTCGTTTTTGGGGGGTGACAGACGTTTTTTTTTTTAAAAGCTGCCTCTCCAAATGTAAGTAAGAAGCTAAGTCATGCTAAGCTGAGCACAACCTAGATATTCAGATCAAAGCACAGAGTTGTCTTGTTAATTTTAAAACTGTTTGCATGTTTTTCTCACACAAAAGTTGACAGAAATGTAATAGACCTTAACATTCTATTTCCAACGAGATGAATATCAAATTGAAATGTACTTCAATTCTGTTCAAGTACAAAAAAAAACATACTATAACTGTCAATGCCTCCGAATTGACATCTTTGTCAAATCATAATCTTTTTTTTGTTCACACAAAAGTTTAAATAGAAATATAATTTACCTTAACCTTCAATTCTGTTTGAGTAAAAAAAACACATTCATTCTGAGTTTGTTGTGACAAGGGAACACAGAACACAACGAGCTGAACATGAAGATGAATCTATCTCTATGGAGCTGAACATGTAAAATGTGAGTTTTAGTTTTACTGAGGGAGCTGAGGGCCCTCAGTCTCCTGCACCGCTTCTCATGGCAAAGCCTCTTCTGCCCCATCCTCACACCCCACTCCAATCCTCACCTGTCCTTCCCCATCACACACACACACACACACACACAAAGGCGGGGAGAGAAAGAGAGAGAAAGGAGAGAGATGACGGGAGAGAGAGAGGAGAGAGAGAGGAGAGAGATGACGGGAGAGAGAGAGGAGAGAAATGACGGGAGAGAGAGAGGACGGGAGAGAAAGGAGAGAGAGGACGGGAGAGAGAGAGGACGGGAGAGAGAGAGGAGAGAGATGACGGGAGAGAGAGAGGAGAGAGAGGACGGGAGAGAGAGAGGAGAGAGAGGACGGGAGCGAGAGGAGAGAGAGGACGGGAGAGAGAGGAGAGAGAGGACGGGAGAGAGGACGGGAGAGAGAGAGGAGAGAGAGGACGGGAGAGAGAGGAGAGAGAGGACGGGAGAGAGAGAGGACGGGAAAGAGAGGAGAGAGAGGACAGGAGAGAGAGAGGACGGGAGAGAGAGGAGAGAGAGGACGGGAGAGAGAGAGGAGAGAGGATGGAAGAGAGGAGAGAGGACGGGAGAGAGAGAGGAGAGAGGACGGGAGAGAGAGGAGAGAGAGGACGGGAGAGAGAGGAGAGAGAGGACGGGAGAGAGAGAGGAGAGAGGACGGGAGAGGGGGAAACAGTGTGTTTGATGGATGGTTACCGGGAGCGATGCCAGCGCCCCGTCAGAGCCATCCCCACTATGTTTAATTATGATATTGATTGCTGTTGAGGGTAATTATGAGTGGTGTGTGAGAGAGCGCCGGGGCCACGGACCCCTGGGTTCAGTCAGAACAGAGAGGAGAAGTCCACTAACTACAGCTCAAGTCCCACAGAGGACCACAGAAGAGAAGGCCTTCTAACTGCAACAATGGAGCAATATACTGTAATGACGTACCGATGAATCACCAAACCAAAAATTGACAAGGGATGAGAAGTGAGGGTCCTGTATGTTGCAATAGACATTCACATTTACAACGTCAAACTGATCATTCCTTTCATCAGGTGAAGGACTGAGTGATTGCTAACATGGTTAACATGTTGACGTGTCCTTGCGATCTGTGGGTTGTTCGACGTAGCTGCAAAATATGTGACAATTCCACATTTGATCATATTAACCGTGCCAACACCTCTGTACTGAGTTGCTGTACGCTCATGAGAACACAGCAGTCTATGATCGTAATGAGCGTTTGTCGTGTTTTGAAACGTGTCAACAACACCCTGGGGTGTTTTGGGGTTCTTTTCCAAACGCATGCTGTCGTGACTGACACACACTGCACTTTTGCCAAGGCGTTGTTTATCTCTAATCTATTAATTTACCTTGTACTTAGGTGCTTTAATGGAATGATTCGGAATGAAGTTTTGGCACATCCAAACCTTATCTAGGAAAAGTTCAAATCACAAATGCAGTGAGGAAGTGAATGGGTTTCGGGTTATCTTTCTATACCCGGAATAAAAAGCAGAAAAAAAAGTTAGTCACATAAAAAAAAGGAAATGTTGCTTGGCAACTGCTCGGCATCCGACCGTAAGCCGCTACAGAGGGTAATGCGTACGGCCCAGTACATCACTGGGGCCAAGCTTCCTGCCATCCAGGACCTACGTATATACTAGGTGGTAAAAGAGGAAGGCCCAAAAAATTGTGAAAGACTCCAGTCATAGACTGCTGTCTCTGCTACCGCACGGCAAGCGGTACCGGAGCGCCAAGTCTAGGTCCAAAAGTCTCCTTAAAAGCTTCTAACCCCAAGCAATAAGACTGCTGAACAATTCCTCAAATGGCCACCTGGACTAATTACATTGACCCCCCCACCCTCATTTGCTTTGGCTTTACACTGCTGCTACTCGCTGTTTATTATGTACAAATTACCTAGACTAACCTGTACTTTTCATTTTTTACATTAGTTTATTTAGTAAATATTTTCTTAACTCTAATTCTTGAACTGCGTTGTTGGTTAAGGGCTTGTAAGTAAGCGTTTCACGGTAAGGTCTACACCTGGCGCACTTGACAAATACAATTTGATTTGATTTGAATTGCTCTGATCACAAATCAAAGTTCTACGCACTAAATCTGTTCGCAAACACATGCGCCATGCCGTGTCTAGCATTGCGGTAGAGCAGTGTTTCCCAACTCCTCCAGTACCCCCAACAGCATACATTTTTATTGTAGCCCTGGACAAGCACACCAGATTCAATTTGTCAGCTAATCATGGAGCCCTTAATGATTTGAATCTGGTGAGTTTGTCCGGAGCGACAACAAAAATGTGTTCTGATGGGTAGTACTGGAGGACTGGAGTTGGAAAACACTGCTATAGATGCCAGGACACACCGGGAGGTGGGACTGGGGGGCCCTGTGTAGCGCCGCCTAGCCTAGCCGGACACGAAGCTCTTCATCTGAATTCCAGGAAGGCTTCAAGGAGGAACACATTATGAAACTGTGATAGACTCTAAACCCTTATTCATACATAATAAATTATTCATAGCTCTGATCGAGTCGCCATCTCGCTCATCCACACTTCATTAAGCCCAGGCTGTGTGCGGAGGAGACTAAAATAACAACAGAGAGAGAGGGAGGGAGAGAGGGGGGAAAGAGGGAAAGCGATAGGGGGGGAAGGGAGGCAGAGAGCGAGTGAGAGAGCGAGAGAGAGAGCATGATGGAGAGGGGGAGAGAGAGAGACGAGAGGGACAACTAGACTGTGGGATTAATAAAAGTATAACACGAACTCCAATAACAAGGATATTTGAAAACTTGACACTCCCACTGATAATGCCTCTGGCAACCAACCCCTGCTCATGCCTGTGCTTCAGTGGTCAGATAACCTTTTACAAGGTATGCCACTCTGTCCAAACCAACAGTAATCTGAAAAGTGTTTTTGTCATGATTAAGGTAAAATGTTCCGCTATAATAGCCCTGCTATTTTTGTCACTCCTGAGCCACCATAACACTGTCCTCTCAAAAAAGCACTATCAATTCACAAAAAATGTGATCACAGTTATTAAACTTGCATGGCCTGTGGATGCAACCTGGACTCACGGGTAGACGTAACACAGTAAACGTAATTCTGTCTCTCTCCATGTAGTATGATATGTTACGTTTCATATGGTATGTACCCATCAGATTTGCCACCAATGCTCCTTATAGGACACATCACTGCACTCTCTCCTCTTCTGTAAACTGGTCATCTCTGTTTACCCTTCGCAAGACCCACTGGTTGATGCTTATTTATAAAACCCTCTTAGTCCTCACTCCCCCCTATCTGAGATATCTACTGCAGCCTTCATTCTCCACATACAACACCAGTTCTGCCAGTCACATTCTGTTAACCTCTTTCAGCTAGGGGGCACTATTTTTATGTTTGGGAAAAATAACGTTCCCAAAGTAAACGGCCTATTTCTCAGGCCCATATGCTAGAATATGCATATAATTCAATGATTAGGATAGAAAACACTCTAAAGTTTCCAAAACTGTCAAAATATTGTCTGTGAGTGTAACATAACTGATATTGCAGGCAAAAACTTGAGGAAAATCAAACCAGGAAGTGGGTTCTATTTTGAAAGCATAGCCTGCCTTCGCTCCATTTAAAGGGATATCAACCAGATTCCTTTTCCTATCGCTTCCTCAAGGTGTCTGTAACGGAATTCTTCCTGGGAAGGAGAGGCGGACCAAAACGCAGCGTGGTTATTTTATACATCTTTAGTAAAGATGATAACTTGAACAATGTATAATACAAAATAAGAAACGTGAAAAACCGAAACAGCCCTATCTGGTGCAACAAACACAAAGACAGGAACAATCACCCACAAAACCCAACACCAAACAGGCTACCTAAATATGGTTCCCAATCAGAGACAATGACTAACACCTGCCTCTGATTGAGAACCATATCAGGCCAAACACAGAAACAGAGAAACTAGACACACAACATAGAATGCCCACTCAGATCACACCCTGACCAAACAAAACCTAGAAACATAGAAAGCAAACTATGGTCAGGGTGTGACAGTGTCAACAGTCTTTAGACATAGTTTTAGGCTTTTGTTTTGAAAAAGGAGCGAGAAAGATAACATCGCGTCAGGTGTTCACATGAGTTTTGCTTGCGCAACAGAGCTTGGGCAGCCATTGTCTCTCCCTCTCCTACTGAAAAAGACAAGTCGCGGTTGATAAATTATTGATTATATATTTTAAAAACAACCTGAGGATTGATTATAAAAAACGTTTGACATGTTTCTGTGGACATTACGGATACTATTTGGAATTTTCGTCTGCGTTGTCGTGACCGCTCGAGCCTGTGGATTTCTGAACATAACGCGCCAAACAAACGGAGGTATTTTGAATATAAAAATAATCTTTATGGAACAAAAGGAACATTTGTTGTGTAACTGGGAGTCTCGTGAGTGAAAACATCCAGAGATCAACAAAGGTAAGCGATTCATTTTATTGCTTTTCTGATTTTCGTGACCAAGCTACTTTGATGCTAGGTGTACATAATGTTTTGTCTAGTGATCAATAAACTTACACAAACGCTTGGATTGCTTTCACTGTAAAGCATATTTTCAAAATCTGACATGACAGGTGGATTAACAAAGAGCTAAACTGTGTTTTGCTATATTGCACTTGTGATTTCATGAATATAAATATTTGTTATAATATTATTTGAATGTGGCGCTCTGAAATTCAGCAGTTGTTGATGACAATTATCCCGCTAACGGGATGGGTAGCGTTTAAAGGTCCCCAAAGCACACACATCCCTGGGTCGCTACTCTTTTCAGTTCACTGCAGCTAGCGACTGGAAAGAGCTGCAACAAACAGTCAAACTGGACAGTTTTATCGAAATCTCTTCATTCAAAGACTCAATCATGGACACTTACTGACAGTTGCCGTAACTGTCAGTAAGAGTGTCCATGATTGAGTCTTTGAATGAAGAGATTTCGATAAAACTGTCCAGTTTGAGTGCTTAGTATGATGTATTGTTGTCTCTACCTTCTTGACCTTTATGCTGTTGACTTTGCCCATTAATGTTTGTACCATGTTTTTGTGCTGCTACCATGTTGTGTTGCTACCATGTTGTTGTCATGTTGTGTTGCTACCATGCTGTGTTCTCATGTTTTGCTGTTATGTTGTTGTCTTAGGTCTCTCTTTATGTAGTGTTGTGTCTCTCTTGTTGTGATGTGTGTTTTGTCCTATATTTACATTGTATTTTTATTTTAATCTCAGGCCCCCGTCCCCGCAGGAGGCCTTTTGCCTTTTGGTAGGCCGTCATTATAAATAAGACTTTGTTCTTAACCGACTTGCCTAGTTAAATAAAGGTTAAATTAAAAATAATAATATGTGGCTGTCCATCATCCATTTCGTATGATATGTTAAAAATTACAATTCAGACAATATCTTATGAATTTGCAATATGTATGATATGTTACAAATTCAAATCTGTTGTGGCTAAAGTTAGCTAGGTGGCTAGGTGGCTAACAGTAACGTTAGCTAGGTGGCTAACTTTAGCTAGGCTAGGGGTTAAGGGGTTCATGTAAGGGTTTGAAGTTAAAGGGTTAGGGTTAGAGTTAAGGTTATGGGAAAGGTTAGCTAACATGCTTAATAGTTGCAAAGTAGCTAAAAAGTAGTAAGTAGTTGCAAAATTCTAAAGTTGTCCGTGAGATTTGAACACGTAGAAATGTAGAAATTTGCATTATACGTCCTCCCATGATGTTGCAATATAAAAATAATACCTATGAGTAGCATTGATCTAGCAACCACTTCTTGTAAACACTCAATTCCTGTTACCATGGCAACATGTGCCATTGATGGGACAGGGATCAGGGATGGGAGCAGGTGTCCCTAGAATGTTCAGAATGCAGAGTTCTGACATCATCGGGTCAGCTATCTATCTATATGCTATATGCTATAGCAATATGATTGTGCCTCAAAGAGATGTATGATGTATTACCCTGATACACTTGTGTCTGTGTATGACGTGTCCTATGTGGGATTTGTCTACATGCCCTATTATGAGTCCCAGACAGTTAAGAGGAGGTTAATTATCCAATCACGCTAGTAGGCTGTGGTGTGTGACAGTCTGTCCAGCCAGACTCCACTGCCTCGTCTCAACACATTTCCCAGCAACCCCTCTGAGCAAAATATCAGGATTCAAAAAGCTCAAAAATACTAGGTGGTTGTTCTACCAAGCTGACGTATGGAATTGTTTTAAGATGGTCATACCATGGCTCATTTAACCATTTGATTTTGAATTTTATGACCCCTTTATATAACGACACAAGGCGAGACCCAGATGCAGACACAGGAGGCAGATGGTTTGAGCTCTGATATTTATTACAGTCCAAGGGGTAGGCAAAAGGTAGGTGGGGGACAGGCAAGAGTTCATAACCAGGTCGGAGTCCAAAACGGTACAGGGCGGCAGGCTCAGAGTCAGGACAGGCAAGGTTCAGAACAGAGGACGAGAAAAACAGAGACTGGGAAAAACAGGAGCCAGGAGAAAAACGCTAGTTGACTTGGCAAACAAGACGAACTGGCACAGACAGACAGAAAACACAGGTATCAATACCCAGGGGATACTGGGGAAGGTGACAAGCACAAGGACAGATGAAACAGATCAGGGTGTGACACTTTAGGTATATAAAAAATTATAGAATTTGGCCTTTACAACTAAAGCCCAAAGAAACACATTGAATAACACATACATAAATGGCAAAAAATAAATAATTGAAGTATCTGTGCTGTATCTAGTTGTCATATTTGTGGGCCAAACCGCTTGGACGCTACAGACCGCTGTAGCTCGGCCACTGCAGCACTTCCACTGCAGATGCGGAAGGCCGACATAGGCAGATGCTGTGGACTAAATTGACGGATTTCAATGGGTATTTTTTTATTATGTTACTTAGATTAACGTACGGGTGCGTCAATAGACTCTTAAGGATGAATATGTTGTTGAGGGTGCCAGTTTTAGCATTATATCTGTCTGTCTGTCTCCCAGAAAGCCTCTTTCTCTCCCTGTAAATTGGATACAGTTAGAGGATTGCTCTAGCTAATGAGACATTTAGTGTACTGTGTGATGACGTGTAGCCTTTTGAGATGTTTTGCTGAATGTGGTGTAATTTGGTTCTGCCTATTTCTGTTACGGCGTGGTTATTTTTTAATCTTGTCTTTACCCAACTGAGCTTTCACTGCTATGTCTTGAATGTCATAGTCAGACATTGTACAACATTATCGTAAGACAATATGGTTGTAACAAACTTGCATAAACCACACAATTGCCAGAAATAAGAGTCCTGACCTCTGGTTGAATCTTTAAAAGAAAGTCCAAAGTAACATTTGTACAAAATGTAATAAAAAAAAGGTCCAATACAATCACAGCTAGAAAGTCAATACTAATAATACTAATAATAATGTGAAGGTCCAATGAAAGGCGATGGCTCTGATCTATACCATGTCTATTTTTCCATTAAAGCAATGTGAAAATCTGGAGAAAAGAGTCCTGAAAACTCTGCTATAGGCTCAAGTCAAATGACATGTTCTTGGTCGCACACACATATTTAGCCAAAGTTATTTTGGATGAAGTGAAATGCTTATGTTCCTCTCTCCAACAGTGTAATAATACCTGACAAAACAATGCACGCAAATTTAAAAAAGAATACAGAAATATTAGAATGGGCAATGTCAGAGTCTATAAATATACACTAAGTACAAAACATTAGGAACATCTGCTCTTTCCATGACCTAGGTGAATCCAGGTGAAAGCTTTGATCCCTTATTGATGTCACTTGTGAAATCCACTTCAATCAGTGTAGATGAAGGGGAGGAGACCAGTTAAAGGAGGATTTTTAAAACATGGATTGTGTATGTGTGCCATTCAGAGGTTCAATGGGCAAGACAAAAGATTTAACCGCACCGGTTTGAGTGTGTCAAGAACCACATTGCTGCTGAGTTTTTGACCCTCAACAGTTTCCTGTGTGTATCAAGAATGGTCCACCACCCAAAGGACATCTAGTCAACTTGACACAACTGTGGAAAGCTTTGGAGTCAACATGGGCCAGCATCCCCGTGGAACGCTTTCGACACCTTGTAGAGTCCATGCCCCGACGAATTGAGACTGTTCTGAGGGCAAAGGGGGGTGCATCTCAATAATGTTTGTGCACTCAGTGATGTATATGATAGTGTGTATCATATACTCTGGAGAGCCCTGCGTTTGCGGATGGTGCAGTTGCCGTACCAGGCGGTGATACAGTCTGACAGGATTCTCTCAATTGTGCATCTGTAAAAGTTTGTGAGGGTTTTAGGTGACAAGCAACATTTCTTCAGCTTTTTGAGTTTGATGAGGCGCTGTTGCGCCTTCTTCACCACACTGTCTGTCTGGGTGGACCATTTCAGCTTGTCCTTGATGTATACGCAGAGGAACTTAAAACTTTCCCCCTTCTACACTTGCTGTCCCGTCGATGTGGATAGGAGGGGCTCGCTCTGCTGTTTCCTGAAGTCCACGATCATCTCCTTTCTTGACGTTGAGTGAGAGGTTGTTTTCCTGACACAACACTCCGAGTGCCCTCATCTTCTCCCTGTAGGCTGTCGCGTCGTTTTTGGTAATCAAGGCTACTACTGTTGTGTCGTCTGCAAACTTGATAATTGAGATGGAGGTGTGCATGGCCACGCAATCATGGGTGAACAGGTAGTACAGCAGGGCTGAGCACGCACCCTTGTGGGGCCCCAGTGTTGATGATCAGAGAAGAGGAGATGTTGTTTCCTTCCTTCACCATCTGGTGGCAGCCTATCAGGAAGTCCAGGGCCCAATCGCACAGGGCGGGTTTGAGACCCAGGGCCCCAAGCTTAATGATGAGGTTGGAGGGTCCTATGGTGTTTAACCTCTTGGTGATGTCATTCGGAAACATAATGTTAACTTTCCCTGCTATGCGGACGATACACAGCTTACATTTCAATGAAACATTTTCAATGAGCAAATGTTTTACTTTTAAACTCGGACAAAGCAGAAATGCTAGTTCTAGGTCCTAAGGAACAAAGAGATCTTCTATGAAGCTATGAAGGACCTCGGCATTACTCTGGACAGTGATCTCTCTTTTGACGAACATATCAAGACTGTTTCAAGGACAGCTTTTTCCCATCTATGTAACACTGCAAAAAAATCTGACACTTTCTGTCCAAAAATGCAGAAAAATGTATCTATGTTTTTGTCACTTCTAGATTAGAGTACTGCAATGCTCTACTTTCCAGCTACCCAGATAAAGCACTAAATAAACTTCAGTTAGTGCTAAACACGGCTGCGAAAATCTTGACTATTACCAACATTTTTTATCATATTACTCCAATGCTAGCCTCCCTACACTGACTTCCTGTTAAGGCAAGGGCTGATTTCAAGGTTTTACAGCTAACCTACAAAGCATTACATGGGCTTGCTCCTACCTATCTTTTTAATTTGGTCTTGCTGTACATACCTACACGTACGCTACTGTCACAAGACACAGGCCTCCTTATTGTCCCTAGAATTTCTAAGCAAACAGCTGGAGGCAGGGCTTTCTAATATAGGGCTCCATTTTTATGGAATGGTCTGCCTACCCATGTGAGAGACGTAGACTCGGTCTTGATCTTTAAGTCTTTATTCAGTGGGTCCTATGATTGAGTGTATTCTGGCCCAGGGGTGTGAAGGTGAACAGAAAGGAACTGGAGCGATGAACCACCCTTGCTGTCTCTGCCTGGCCGGTTCCCCTCTCTCTACTGGGATTCTCTGTCTCTATCCCTATTACGGGGGCTGAGTCACTGGCTTACTGGTGCTCTTCCATGCTGTCCCTAGGAGGGGTGCGTCACTTGAGTGGGTTGAGTCTCTGACATGATCTTCCTGTCCGGGTTGGCGCCCTCCTCGGGTTAGTGCTGTGGGGGAAATCTTCATGGGCTATACTTGGCCTTGTCTCAGGGTAGTAAATTGGTGGATGAAGATATCCCTCTTGTGGTGTTGGGGCTGTGCTTTGGCAAAATGTGTGGGTTTATTTCCTGTCTATTTGGCTCTGTCTGGGGGTATATTTGGATGGGGCCACAGTGTCTCCCGACCCCTCCTGTCTCAACCTCCAGTAATTATGCTGCAAGAGATTGTGTCGGGGGCTAGAGTCAGTCTGTTATATCTGGAGTATTTATTCTGTCTTATCCGGTGTCCTGTGTGAATTTAAGTATGCTCCCTCTAATTCTCTCTATCTCTTTCACTTTCTCTTTCTGTTCTCTCGGAGGATCTGAGCCCTAGGACCATGTCTTAGGACTACCTGGCCTGATGACTCCTTGCTGTCCTCCGTCCACCTGGTTGTGCTGCTGCTCCAGTTTCAACTGTTCTGCCTGCAGCTATCGAACCCTGACCTGTTCACCGGATGTGCTATCTGTCCCGGACCTGTTTTTTCCGACTCTCCCTCTCTACCGCACCTGCTGTCTCTAACTCTGAATGATCAGCTATGAAAAGTCAAAACTGACATTTACTCCTGAGGTGCTGATCTGTTGCACCCTCTACAACCACTGTGATTATTATTTGACCCTGCTGGTCATCTATGAACGTTTAAACGTCTTGGCCATGTTCTGTTATAATCTCCACCCGGCACAGCCAGAAGAGGACTGGCCACCCCTCATAGCCTGGTTCCTATCTAGGTTTCTTCCTAGGTTCTGGCCTTTCTAGGGAGATTTACCTAGCCACCGTGCTTCTACATCTGCATTGCTTGCTGTTTGGGGTTTTAGTCTGGGGCTCTGTACAGCACTTTGTGACATCGGCTAATGTAAAAACGGCTTTATAAGCACATTTGATACCTTTATTTAACTAGGCAAGTCAGTTCTTATTTTAAATTCTTTTTTTCAATGATGGTCTAGGAATAGTGGGTTAACTGCCTTGTTCAGAACGACAGATTTTTACCTTCTCTGCTCAGGGATTCAATCTTGCAATCTTTTGATTACTAGTCCAATGCTCTAACCACTAGGCTACCTGCCGCCCCAGGGTGAGATTGAATATGCCCGTAAACACACTTGCCAGCTGGTCTGCGCATGCTCTGAGGGTGCAGCTAGGGATGCCGTCTGGGCTGGCAGCCTTGCGCGGGTTAACCCTTTCACACGTACCATCACACAGGTGTGACCGTTCTACAGTGGTCCCTGAAGCATACGATCACACCCGTACGATCACACCCGTGTGATGGCTCATTTAGAACGCTTATTTAGAACGGCCAGTTTCGATTGACGCAACAATCAGCATTTGAGCTGGCCACACATTCTTTTAGAAACTATTTACACAAACACAGTCCAGAATGTGAGCAGTTTATTTTTGGATGCAATGTTCAGATATTCACAGAAGTATCTACAGCATAACACAATCATCCTAACTGGAAAAATGTAGGCTACATTTGTCCTAGCGCTAACTGAGGAAAGATTGATGAAACACAAGCGGTCATATTTTCTAACTCTCAGCTGACATAAACCACAATATGAATGAGCTAATAGCAATCACTATGTATAATTAATCACATCACGAGTGAGCTCACCGTTGATCAAAGAAATTGAGTTAAGACTTTAGACTTTCTAGTTAAGACTTTCAGCCTCCTGAGGTTGAAAAGGCATTGTTGCACCTTCTTCACTACACTGTCTATGAGGGTGGACCATTTCAGAGGCATTCCAGAACATATCCCAGTCCTCGTGATCAAAGCAATCTTGAAGCATAGATTCCGATTGGTCACAATAACTTTGAACAGTCCTTAACACGGGAACATCCTGTTTAAGTTTTGGCCTATAGGAAGGGAGGAGCAGAATGGAGGCGTGATTTGGTTTGCCCGAAGGGAGGGTGGGGGAGAGCCTTGTAGCCATCCCTGAAAGGGGAGTAGCAATGGTGAAGAGTTCTCTAATGATCGAGTAGCACAGGTGATGTGTTGATCAAACGTTTGGTAGCGTTTTCCCTAAATTTGCTTTATTAAAGTTCCTCAGGATATGCAGTTTCCAGTTTGCACAAAGTCCAGTGTAGTTCCTTGAGAGCCATTGCGGTGTCGGCTTGAGGGGCAATCTACACTACCGTGACATGACCGAAGATAATTCTTTCCTGAGGTAATGCGGTCAGCATTTGATAGTAACGTATTCCAAATCGGGAGTACAAAAGGACTTTAGTTCCTGTATATTACCACAATCACACCATGAGTAGTTTATCATGAAACATAAACCTCTGCCTTTCTTTTTCCCCAGAGAGTTTTTTCTTCCTGTCCGAGTTATATACGAAGAACACCGCTGGCTATATGGACGGAATAAGTATATCCGGAGAGAGCCATTATTCCTTGAAACAAGAGTATGTTACTGTCCCTGATGTCTCTCTGGAAGGAGGTCCTCGCTTCTTTATTGTCAAGGAAATTAACATTTTCTACTAATATACTCGGAAGTGGTGGATGGTATGCACGCCTCCTGAGTTTGACTTGAAGTCCACTCTGTAGTCCACTTGTCCACCGGCGGCGTCCTGGAGCAGCCCCTGGGATGAGTGGAAATGCCTCGTCAGGTACGAACAAAGAATCCAATTCAGGAGAGTCGCATTTCTGGTCAAAATGCTGGTGAGGGACTGCCAAACGAATATTCTATACTTATTTTTGTCTGTGGGTAATAATGCAAGATAGTTCTGAGCAAACAATGAAAGAAATAACACACCCCAAAAAATATATACTGAAAAGTTAGCTGTCGGCGCCATCATAGTTTCCTCAAACTGTCGACGGGTGGGGTGTTCACCAACAAAACCAATGGGCGTGTAACCACGATGTGAAAACAAACGAGGTTGGCTTACAATCAAAGGATTATGTGTGACCAAAAAACATATATATATATATTTTTTAACGTAATTACACATTCCCAATAACATGTTTGTCTTTCAAATGAATTGTCATAATGCTGAGTGTTTCCTTTTGCGAGGGTGGAGACTTCGCAAACCGGAACTCCCAAATTGGAACACAGATGGTCCCAGAACTTAGTCACTCAGCTGACCAAATTCCTTTTAGTTCTGGGTTAACCTAGATTAGACTGCTCTAAGCATTTTTTTTTTACTCAGCATAGAGTGTGTCTGAAGTTACACATCACACTTTTAGAGTATATTTTCTTAAACATCCTTTGTATTGTGTACTTATTGTTAAGCCATTGATATGATCCTGGAGCCATTTTGAGACCTTACAGAGAATCAGGTACTGCTGGTAGTCCATCTTTTTGTGAGAAATTACACTTTTCACTCAAAACATTTCTAAAGTATTTCTAAAGTATAAATAGCCTAAACTTTAGATGAGGCCAGACAAAAAATACTTTCGGGAATAATGAGTCAATGGTTTATAAGAACGTATCTTAAACTTCTTATACATTTTCTAATGAATTATCAGTATTAAATAAATGCTTGAAAAGTTGTTGTAGTAATGAAAAATACATGAATAAACTATTCACTAATCCATTAAAACTGCTTTATTTCGTGGAGTTATTGCAAAGTGCTACAAATATACTGTATCTTCAAACCTCATCCTCTTTTTAAATCTCTCTCCGTATGCACCCTCTCTCATTCTTTCTTTTTCAATCCTCTTTCTGTCCCCTCTCTCTTCCCCTCTTCTTCATTTTTTTCTCCCATTTTCATCTTCTCTCCTGCCATTTTTTTTATGTGGATTCCAGTAAAATTGCTGTCTCGTAGCATAACAAGAAATGGAGCAATTTACGCTGTGAGAGTCTGATGATATTGCGCATAAATATGTCCGGCCGAGAGGGTAATGACTGTCTGAAAATGTCCCCTCATTCCTCTCCTCTCCTCTGTTTTGCTCTGCTCTGCTCTCTCCTTGGCTGAAGAGCATTTCTCAGGCGCTACTGGGTCTATTTTCATTCCCTCTCTTCCTCTATCTCTCTCTCTCTCTCTCTCTCTGAGTGCTGGAAATGGCCCTCCTAGAGAAAATAAATGACCCAAATCACCCCTTCAGTCCATCTCCCTCTCTCCCCTACTCTGTGACTTGCTCTGAAGCACAACCACAACACAAGCAACGCTCAGAGCTAAAAATGACCTCAAAATGCACCAATGTAGCAGGGTGAGTATCTGGTTTCAACGCTTGTTGTTGGGTGTGAATGTTCTAAGAAAATCACTCTTGTTCAACCAAACCTTGATACGGTTTGATGGAGTATATGCTTTTGGAGGTGGATTAAATCTCTCTCTCTCTCTCTCTCTCTCTCTCTCTCTCTCTCTCTCTCTCTCTCTCTATATATATATATATATATATATATATATATATATATATATAGTTGAAGTCAGAGGTTTATATACACCTTAGCCAAATACATTTAAACTCAGTTTTTCACAATTCCTGACATTTAATCCTAATCTTCGGTCAGTTAGGATCACCGCTTTATTTTAAGAAATTAAATGTGAAAGTGAAATGTCAGAATAATAGTAGAGGGAATAATTTATTTCAGCTTGTATTTATTTCATCACATTCCCAGTGTGTCAGAAGTTTACATACACTCAACTAGTATTTGGTAGCATTGCCTTTAAATTGTTTAACTTGGGTTAAACGTTTTTGGTAGCCTTCCACAAGCTTCCCACAATAAGTTGGGTGAATTTTGGCCCATTCCTCCTGACATAGCTGGTGTAACTGAGTCAGGTTTGTAGGTCTCCTTGCTCGCACACACTTTTTTAGTTCTGCCCACACAATTTCTATGGGATTGAGGTCAGGGCTTTGTGATGGCCACTCCAATACCTTGACTTTGTTGTCCTTAAGCCATTTTGCCACAACTTTGGAAGAATGCTTTGGGTCATTGTCCATTTGGAAGACCCATTTCCGGCCAAGCTTTAACTTCATCTGATGTCTGATGTCTTGAGATGTGGCTTCAATATATCCACATAATTGTTCTTCCTCATGATTTCATCTATTTTGTGAAGTGCACCAGTCCCTCTTGCAGCAAAGCACCCCCACAACATGATGCTGCCACCCCCGCACTTCACGGTTGGGATGGTGTTCTTTGGCTTGCAAGTCTCGCCATTTTTCCTCCAAACATAACGATGGTCATTATGGCCAAACAGTTATATTTTTGTTTCATCAGACCAGAGGACATTTCTCCAAAAAGTTTGGAAATTGCTCCCAAGGATGAACCAGACAATTTTTTCTGAGGTCTTGGCAGATTTCTTTTGATTTTCCCATGATGTCAAGCAAAGAGGCACCGAGTTTGAAGGTAGGCCTTGAAATACACCCACAGGTACACCCCCAATTGACTCAAAGGATGTCAATCAGCCTATCAGAAGCTTCTAAAGCCATGACATTATTTTCTGGAATTTTCCAAGCTGTTTAAATGCACAGTCAACTTAGTGTATGTAAGCTTCTGACCCACTGGAATTGTGATACAGTGAATTATAAGTGAAATAATCTGTAAACAATTGTTATAAAAATGACTTGTGTCATGCACAAAGTAGATGTCCTAACCAACTTGCAAAAACTATAGTTTGTTAACAAGAAATGTGTGGAGTGGTTGATAAACGAGTTTCATTGACTCCAACCTAAATGTATGTACATTTCCGACTTCAAATGTATATATCTATATATATATATATATATATGGTGGTTGATGTATATATATATATATATATTTATGTATATATATATATACATAAAGAAAAATAAATAACGGTGCTAGAATATCCCACTGTATATAGTCAACAGATGATTGGCCAGAAATAATGGTACCACTTTCCTCCAGCTGATTAGCAAATCAATTGAATATAATTCAGTGAAGGATAGAGGGAGAGGGATTCTGCCAAGACAGGGGTGGTGTTTAGCACTTTCTTAGAGGGGTTTGGAGGGTTTGCTGGCCTTGATTCAGACCGTGTGTGTGTGTGTGTGTGTGTGTGTGTGTGTGTGTGTGTGTGTGTGTGTGTGTGTGTGTGTGTGTGTGTGTGTGTGCACGTTGATATGTGTGCTCACATCGGTGTATGTGCTTACATCAGTGTGCGCGTGTTTGTGTGTGTTTGAGCGTCCTCAATGTGTGTGTGTGTACGTGCATGTAGATGTGTGTAGTGAGCAGTAGGTCTGGTCATTAACAGTGTCCTCATTGGCTGCGTCCCCTAATGACTCTGGCCTGATAGCTTTTATTTCCTCATCTCCACTTCCTGTAATGACTTTACAACGTGCTCAAGGTCAACATGTGGATTTTGATAAATGAAACTGTTTCGCTCCTCCGTTCTCGAGCTCCAAACTAAAGTTTCTCATAATGGGTACGAATGCCCTGTAGGATTGCTTGATTAAATCCATTCATTTTGGACATGGGACGTGAAATTTCCATTCAAATTGATTTAATGCTAATGTCTGTGGTGTGGCTGTGCAGAGTGTAATATGGGAAATGGAGCCTCACCCAGTCCTGGTTTAAACATGGAGGACAAAGAGAATACATGCAGCAGCCAGCCAGTCATTATGAGACCGACTGGGAACAGAAATACAATGGATTCTCATCACCCAATTAAATGGACCTATTTAGTCAAACATGCACCCAGTCAGACTAGTCAACCGTATCCAGGTCAGGGGTGATCGCTCTGGCAGCACACAGAGCAGTTCATTGTCTTGTTATTGTATTATGGCTGATGCCATGTCTCTGGGTTATGGAGGACAACTGCTGGAAAGACATTCCAAGATGTCACGGAGTTTTTTGGTGAGGAGAGACAGCGAGTAAAAGTACGGGTATTTGATTTGTGATAATAATGATGATGAGTATTTTGATAGTTTGATTTACGGTGGTGATACATCCAAAGTCAACACACACTAACACACAACTTGTGTGTCTAAGACTCAAGTTCTGCTCAGCAGCATGACTGACAAACAGGCAGGGAGGTAGAACTGTGAAGTGGTAGAGAGGTAGAGCGGGTGGTGTTTTGCCACTCCTCCCATCCCCCTCTCCCTTCCCTTCTCCTCCCTCCCCCCATCCTGTCTTCCCCTGGGGGAGACACACTCCATTAGGCTTAAATATTCAGCTTTCTCCCTTTTTTTTGTTATTCCCCCTCTCTCTCTGACCTCTCACGGTCAAGACAGCCAATTATTTTCACTTTACACCCGTAAAGACCATCGGGGTGCGGCTGTGGTCAGACGAGGGCAAGACGGACAGAGGCAGGGGGCGTGGTTGTGTGTGTGCGTTTACAGTGTACACTTCTCTCCTAGCATGGTGGCTGCAGTACTTTACACTGTATCTCAAGATAAGCAGCAAACATATTATCCCATGGGCTTTGTTGTTTTAAGCTGTCTTTGAGAAACCATTGAATGTCTCTGCGCTATAGACTCGGCTGATTTGAGCCAATCAAGCCGCTGAATAAGACCAGCATGCATTGGAATGATCCACACTGTAAATTCATTACTCTGTAACTACTCACAGTCTCCAGCATTGTCTGCCGTACGTCTGTGTTCATAATTGTATACAGTGCAGCAAATTAGAGCAGATTCCTTTTACGCCCATGCAGCAATCAAAGAGAATGGTTAATGTTCCTCTCTGATATTCTCAGAGCATAACCCATAATTAAACAGAGGACACAGACACATTGAGTTCCTCGGTTGTTGGTCTCCAAAACCCCATTGAACAATGCCTTCAAAATAGAGAAGAAATGTGGGTTTTTTTTATATAGCAATGAACCTGCATTTGGATCAAACACATGAGCCATTGAGCTAATCAAAGCCTTCCATGAGAACAGTGGCTCTGCACAGAATCAGAATGAAAGAGAGAGAAACTCAAAGCCCTCAATTTATTTCTCTCTCGTCCAGCTCATTCATGTAGTGTACATTCTGCAATGATTCAAACCAGTCTTTTTCTCTTTGATTAAAACTTTTCTTGTTTTGTGTGTGTTTGTGTGTGTGTTTATGTTTGTGGCCGATCAGATGCAGAGGGCTATAGGTTCAGGTTCTTAAATCTGTTGTGGAGATAGTGTGTGTGTGAGTGTGAGTGTGTGGTGTGCTTGTGTATTTATGTGTGTGTCTGAGCATCCGTGTGTGTGTATGAATGTTGTAGTGTGTGTATGTGCGTCGGAGCTTGTGTGTGTGTGTGTGTGTGTGTGTGTGTCTGTGTCCCTGAGCATCCATGTCTGTGTGTGGGTGTAGGAAATATGCTGACAGCAGCATTTCTCCTCTCAGCTGACTAGATGTGGGGTCCCTCTCTCCTCTTCGCTAGATCCCAACCTGTGTACAGAACGGCTGCTCCAATACGCCCTGGACCCAGTCTAAGTGCTGAGATGTAATAACACAGAGACATAATTCAAGACTCACCGGTGGAGAGGGGAACACCAATCACCATGGAGACGCCTCAGACGACGAGTGGATGGAGAGAAGGGCAGTGGAGAGACAAATCACAGAGAGGTAGGGAGGAGAGAGAGGAAAAGGGTAGAGAATGACAGGCATGCAGGGCTTCAGTGTGCAGGGGAGGTAATTCCCCTCACCCAACACTGTGTGTGTCTGATGCTGTAACTCAGAGGAAGGGAAGCCAATCTACACAGCCACAGGTGTCATCCCGTGTGTCCCTCTTTCCCTGAGAGGCATGATGTTAGCAGCTCTTTCCGCTCTCTGCCTTGTCTCTCGACACTAGTCATAGTTCACTCAAACATTATTTTTTTTTTATCAGACTTTTGATGTCTAGTCGTGTCAACAGGGTGTCCTTGGGAGTGTTTTGTGATATGTTTGGGTAAACATTGGTCAAAAACGAACAGTACCCTGTCCCTGTGTGCCGGGGCCTGTGTGAGCCTATCGGTTTGGACGGTGTTTGATCAGCTGTCCAGGGGGTAAATAGTCATGATCCTCGACAGCGCTGCCAACGACCGTTTGTTTGGCCAACCTTATCTTGTTTACTGTCCTCCACCAAGAGAATGCAGATAAGAGTGTTTTAACATACGCTACTGAACAGGACAGGACACCAACAGTCATCTGAGGAAAGTGAGAGAGGGAGAGAGAGAGTAATGAAGTAATTAAAACACTGCAACTCATTTGGAAAAGTCATCTATTTAAAGGTGTCAAACCCAGAGATGGTGCGGTTAAGTGATGATCCTGAAGGAAACCCAATTATGTAAGAATTGACTAGGAAATTCCATACATTCTAAAAGATATTCCCCTAGACAGTCCATTTTATTAATTCATGAAAGGAGAGACCATTCAAATGGAATAAAATTCCATTTGAGCGCGTCAGATTAGGCGTAAGAAAGGGCACTAGGATAATATTCAAATGAGTAGTGTGTTCGTGGAAGCATAAATGTAATTGTACAAGGAGGGGAGATGAGAAGAGGGGAGGGGGAGTGGAGAGGAGAGAACAGGACAGGACAGGACAGGAGAGGAGAGGAGAGGAGAGGACAGGACAGGACAGGACAGGAGAGGAGAGGAGAGGAGAGGAGAGGAGAGGAGAGGAGAGGAGAGGAGAGGAGAGGAGAGGACAGGACAGGACAGGACAGGACAGGACAGGAGAGGAGAGGAGAGGAGAGGAGAGGAGAGGAGAGGAGAGGAGAGGACAGGACAGGACAGGACAGGACAGGAGAGGAGAGGAGAGGAGAGGAGAGGAGAGGGGAGGGGAGGGGAGGGGAGAGAACAGGACAGGACAGGACAGGACAGGACAGGACAGGAGAGGAGAGGAGAGGAGAGGAGAGGAGAGGAGAGGAGAGGAGAGGAGAGGAGAGAACAGGAGAGGAGAGGAGAGGAGAGGAGAGGAGAGGAGAGGAGAGGAGAGGAGAGGAGAGGAGAGGAGAGGAGAGGAGAGGAGAGGGAGGGAGGGGAGTGGAGAGGAGAGGAGAGGAAGCGAGAGGAGTGGAGGGGAGTGGAGGGGAGGGGAGGGGAGTGGAGGAGAGGGGCGAGGAGAGGAGGGGAGGGGAGTGGCGAGGAGGGGAGAGGACAGGAGTAGGTAACTGTGAGATCCCACCCAAGCTCATAAATCACAATAACCCAATAGCAGTTTCCCCCCTCAATGTAATATACTGGCCTGCGCCTAAATAGCCACAGAAAACTGTTTCAATTTATAACTTTTAACTCCTCGCACTGAGAGCGGTCCGGACAAATAGAGAAAGAATCAATTAAAGCTGCTAGTTGATGTTCAGAAACGAGGGTTACTGGAAAGTTAGTGGCTAAGTCCTGCTACATGGTGGTAATGTGCTGTGCTGTTGTATTTCAGTCCAGGTTCCATTCCATTCTATTCCTGTTCTTGTTCTGTTCCATTGTGGGACATCGTTTTAGCATCTTGAGTTGTGTTCTGAATTCTACTTCACAGTTTTGTGTTGCTTCTTTTTGCCTGTTTTTTTTGTCGGTTCCAGCAAAGCACCTTCACAACATCCTCTGCATTCAAGCAAATTACACCCTATACATTACAACAACAGAATGCCCACAGCTCCACTTCACATTCTGCTACTGTGTGTCACAATAACTGTTCTTTCTCTATATTCGTCGTCACTATTGTGGAGGTAGCCTACAGTAAGTGCAGAGAGTTGAATGTGAGTGCAGGGTTGAGGGGTGGAGGGATAGGGTTGAGTGCAGGCTAAGTTGATGTTCAGGCCAGATGGCGGTCGTGGCGTGGAACATATGCCCCGTGCCACGCGGCTGCCGTCACATCTGCCACATGGTCGTCTAGTGGACATGTCTCTGGGGTCACGTGTGTCACATGAGCCAGGACACGGGTGATCATGACTCCTCATGTCCGTCAAACGAGAGGCCATTAGACCAGCACCAGGGGGGAGAGAGAGAGAGAGAGAGAGAGAGAGAGAGAGAGAGAGAGAGAGAGAGAGAGAGAGAGAGAGAGAGAGAGAGAGAGAGAGAGAGAGAGAGAGAGAGAGGGAGGAGACTAGGAAAAGAGAGAGAGAAGAGAGAGGAGACTAGGAAAAGAGAGGGAGAAGAGGGAGGAGACTAGAAAAAGAGAGGGAGAAGAGGCAGGAGACCGTTGGAAAAGAGAGGGAGAAGAGAGAGGAGAAGAGAGAGGAGACCATTGGAAAAGAGAGGGAGAAGAGAGAGGAGACCAGGAAAAGAGAGGGAGAAGAGAGAGGAGACTAGGAAAAGATAGGGAGAAGAGAGAGGAGACTAGAAAAAGAGAGGGGGAAGAGGGATGAGACTAGAAAAAGAGAGGGGGAAGAGGGAGGAGACTAGAAAAAGAGAGGGGGAAGAGGGAGGAGAACGTTGGAAAAGAGAGGCGGAAGAGGGAGGAGACCGTTGGAAAAGAGAGGGAGAAGAGGGAGGAGACCGTTGGAAAAGAGAGGGAGAAGAGAGAGGAGACTAGGAAAAGAGAGGGAGAAGAGAGAGGAGACTAGGAAAAGAGAGGGAGAAGAGAGAGGAGACTAGGAAAAGAGAGGGAGAAGAGAGAGGAGACTAGGAAAAGAGAGGGAGAAGAGAGAGGAGACTAGGAAAAGAGAGGGAGAAGAGAGAGGAGTGCTGGAGAAGACAGAGTAGACTAGGAAAAGAGAGGCAGAAGAGAGAGGAGACTGTTGGAAAAGAGAGGGAGAAGAGAGAGGAGACTAGGAAAAGAGAGGGAGAAGAGAGAGGAGACCAGGAAAAGAGAGGGAGAAGAGAGAGGAGACTAGGAAAACAGAGGGAGAAGAGAGAGGAGTGCTGGAGAAGAGAGAGTAGACTAGGAAAAGAGAGGCAGAAGAGAGAGGAGACTGTTGGAAAAGAGAGGGAGAAGAGAGAGGAGACTGTTGGAAAAGAGAGGGAGAAGAGAGAGGAGACTAGGAAAAGAGAGGGAGAAGAGAGAGGAGACTAGGAAAAGAGAGGGAGAAGAGAGAGGAGACTAGGAAAAGAGAGGGAGAAGAGAGAGGAGACTAGGAAAAGAGAGGGAGAAGAGAGAGGAGACTAGGAAAAGAGAGGGAGAAGAGAGAGGAGACTAGGAAAAGAGAGGGAGAAGAGAGAGTAGACTAGGAAAAGAGAGGCAGAAGAGAGAGGAGACTGTTGGAAAAGAGAGGGAGAAGAGAGAGGAGACTAGGAAAACAGAGGCAGAAGAGAGAGGAGACTAGAAAAAGAGAGGGAGAAGAGAGAGGAGACTAGAAAAGGAGAGGGAGAAGAGGGAGGAGACTAGAAAAAGAGAGGCGGAAGAGAGAGGAGACTTGGAAAAGAGAGGCGGAAGAGAGAGGAGACCGTTGGAAAAGAGAGGCGGAAGAGAGAGGAGACTGTTGGAAAAGAGAGGGAGAAGAGAGAGAAGACCGTTGGAAAAGAGTGGGAGAAGAGAGAGTAGACTAGGAAAAGAGAGGCAGAAGAGAAAGAATACTTGGAATAGAGAGGGAGAAGAGAGAGGAGTGCTGGAGAAGAGAGAGGAGACTGTTGGAAAAGAGAGGGAGAAGAGAGAGACTGTTGGAAAAGAGATGCAGAAGAGAAAGAAGACTTGGAATAGAGAGGGAGAAGAGAGAGGAGTGCTGGAGAAGAGAGAGGAGACTGTTGGAAAAGAGAGGGAGAAGAGAGACTGTTGGAAAAGAGAGGGAGGAGAGAGAGGAGACTGTAGGAAAAGACACACAAAGTATCCATATCTCTATAATTATAACAACAATGGAAACTGTTCTAGTGTGGTGTGTGATGATTGTGAAGCTATGAAAATGAAATAAAAACAGAATTACTCAATGTGTGGCCACATCTCATAGCACTTCCTTACAGCAGTCTGTCATATGACAGATCTGAATGGTAGAGTGTCGTAGGTGCTAAAAAAGTTTCCGAACGAGACCGCAATGCACTTCAGCGTCGTCGATCGGAGCTCATTTCCGAAAGCAGGAGTGATTTGAGTCCAAGGAAGGTCACATTGGCGTGCTGTTCTACTTTCATGACACAATTAAACATGTTATGGAGGCTGAGCTAAAAAACCTGCCACATTTCCCGAGATACACTTCTCTTTCTTTCCCTTTATCAAATGGGCCGAACTGCATTACAAAGTCATTAAAAAAGAAAATGTCTCTGAACAAACTGATAACATCTCTCTCTCTCTGAATTGAGAGAGTGGAAGGGGAAGAGAGAGTGAGTGCAAGGAAGAGAGAGCAATAAAGAGGGGGGGGGGGGGGGGGGGGGGAAAGACAAAAAACATCTAGTTTCTTCTCTTTTCCTCATGAAGTCCTATTAAAACCCAAATAATCTATCAGTTTTGTTAGGGGGGAGGGGTGTTGAAGTTCAACAGAAGCAATAACGTGATAAGGGAGAGTGGACTTTCACAGAATTTAAAAGTCAACACAAGGTAATGGGTACTGTTAAACACGGCTGCCATTAGCACTCTATCACACACACCCCCCACACCCACCCACACACACACACACACACACACACACACACACACACACACACACACACACACACACACACACACACACACACACACACACACACACACACACAGGTCGGTTCATCCCTGTCATGACGGACCCGGTATTCGAATCTAGGAATCTTGATTGAATATAATTAAATTTTACTCATGTATGCACCAAAGGTTTGTAGATTCCACTGTCCCTGCAGTAGCTGTCTTGTAGGGTACAAGTTGGATCCAACAGTAAAGATACAGTATTGGCTGGAATTAGATGTTCCAGTCAATTCCACCATTATCGCGAGTGAGGGTCCTTACTGCAGTGTTTTGTCGCTGTGAAGATAGAGTTGTATTGTCCTCTCTGTCCCTCTCTTTCTTTCTGATTTCCTCTCTGCTTCTCTCTTTCTACTTCTCTCTCTCCCAGCCTCTGTTCAGAGGCTCAACTCCAGTCGACTGAAACTGAGGACCACAGATCTTCCTTCCGTAACTCCCTCTCTTGAATGCCTGTTTGTCTTCATCCATAAAAGCCCAGCAACTTCTTTGTTGTCTCCGAAAAAATGGGACGGGCTCCTCCTCCCCCTGTTCCTTCCCTCTCTTCTCTCACTTTGTGTAACTAATGGTTTAATTTTTGCCCTGTGTATCCTCTGCTATCTGGTCCTTACACAAACTTTAGAGAACAGGGAAGCCTTCCACTGATAAGGCCGCCATTGATTTATCTCTCCGCTAGATAGTTAGATCGCTATCGGCGCGGGTCATGATGTTAATTAGCCTATCGATTGAGCAGGATGCCTGTATGTTAATCAGCTGGTACGCCGCGTGTCACAGGCCATGCCACTCTCTCTCTGTAGAGATCCACAATGCCACTGTATCGTCCAGGACAGACACACAGCGGGAACAGGGAGAGTCAAGAGGACAAGAGCACGCCAGGGACACACTGATAAGAGAAGAGATTCCAATCACACACACAGACACACACATGTACATCACACACACACACGCACGTGCATGCACGCAGTCACACACACACACACACACACACACACACACACACACACACACACACACACACACACACTACTGTACCTATCAGAGTACGTGAGTATGTGGGCTGTAACTATGCCCTTTACAAAATGGATAAGCATCTTTACAAACTCTTAGGGGAGAGAGGACAATGAAACGTCTGAGCAGAGTATTTTTACTGTAGATTGTATACGTCAAGGATACAAACAACAAACAATCAACATGACAACTACATGTTAGTTTTAACAAACACACACACAGGCCCGCCACACAGGCTCACACACATGTAGGATCTTATATCATTTGAGCCAGTTTGCCACAGCAATAAAATAATCCTGCAGCAACAGGAAATGTGAATTATTATTTGGATTATAACTAATAGACATTTTTGTAAGAGTTGATACATTTTTCATTAGTGCAAATCAAGTCAGACATTTCAAAGTGGAAATTACAAACTATAGAAGCCTTTTTAAAACTAAATACTATACAAGTTTGTATTTCCTGCTCAGCAGGAACGTTTTATGCAGTTAAATAGTGACCAAATTAAGATCCTACATCTGTACACACTGTCTCTTTGCCTAATTTGTCTTGTGGTCTGTTGTATAAAGATATAACGATATAAAGATCATTTGCATAAATGTATTAGAGCGGTCTTAACCTGGTTTTATACTGCAAGACTCTGAGGAATCTGCCTAATTTAGCCTACTGGCAAACAGCATTAATGGAATGATGTTATTCAATCGCTACAGAATACTGTGTGTTTGATAACAGAGATGCAACACATGCTGTAGAATAACCAGCACTAATTATCAGTCAGTTATGGTATTGAGAGAGCCTTTTACAGAAGGGTCAAATCAAAATATCCACAATTCTGAACTGTACAACGCAATATAAACACGAGTTAACCACATATTTCATGACATTGTGCTTTCCCCACATATATCAATAGAACGGAGGCTCAGGGAGGCAGCGGGGTGAGTGGTGGGATGAGGGGTGGGAGGGTGTGTACAGTGAGAGGAACAAGGAGCGGGTGCATGGGGAGCCATCAGTTACTTCCTGAAGGTCAGAGCAGGGAGAATTACAGACATGCTGTTCAGACATCACGGTGCTCAGTGGAAAACTCCAAGGTCTCTTTTCCTTCCCCCCATCCTCCCCTCTCCTCCCCTCCCCTCCCATCTCCTCCCCCTCCCGCCCTCCATACCTCGGCCCCGACCACCCTGAACATGAAATACATGACAGGCTCGTCGTGACATATCGCAGGGTGGCGTGCCATCTGGCCCTATGGCTCGCAACGGCCCTCTGGGATACCGATTCTGAATTTATCGGCCCCACATCACCACATAACACCCACCCCCCCCCCCCCCCCCCCCCCCCCCGCCACCACTCCACTCCACCCCCCTCCCCTACCTCTGCTACACCCCACTGACTTTTACCCCCATGTTCAATACTCCACTAGCTTTTCCCCTTTATAATGTAGAGATTTTTCTTCTTTTTTTAAGTTTCAGTTGTCTCCTTTTTCATCATTCATGGACCTTGCCAAGGTCGTAAGAAAGAGACAAGAGAGAGTCTGTTCTCACTTTCCTGACTGGGTGGATAAAGGTTAACATCGACTAACACAAGTTAATGATTATACCGTGGAACGGAAACATAAGTCAAAATAATTTCCTTCGCTATTAGACCGGGACTGAAGAGCGGGGTTCTGGTTGAGACAAATGGAGTCATGAATCCTGCCATTATGATACAGTGTCCTGGAACGGAACAGTACGAAGCAGACCTATACATTCCAGTCCAATAACAACTTTTCCCACGAGCCTCATTGATACCCCCTTGAATATCTTGAAGAAGTGGGCAGATCTAAGCAATATAGGAATACCTTTACCCAGCCTACAGGTGGTCTAGGTAAAGATATTACTACTGTACCTCTACCCAGCCTACCGGTGGTCTAGGTAAAGGTATTACTACTGTACCCTTTACCCAGCCTACCGGTGGTCTAGGTAAAGGTATTACTGCTGTACCTTTACCCAGCCTACCGGTGGTCTAGGTAAAGGTATTGCTGCTGTACCTTTACCCAGCCTACCAGTGGTCTAGGTAAAGGTATTGCTGCTGTACCTTTACCCAGCCTACCAGTGGTCTAGGTAAAGGTATTGCTGCTGTACCTTTACCCAGCCTACCGGTGGTCTAGGTAAAGGTATTACTATATTTCTTAGTTAAACCTATCCTGCCATTTCACAGTTCCTACCTGCAGTGAGAGGACAACATAAGGAGAGGGCTGTCTACCCATCAGTATTCCAGAGATAGTGAACAGGAGTAGCATGTAGCTAGTGGAGTGGCTTTAAACATATCTCAGCAGCTCCTTTAAAAATAGATGATTTCATCATGGTATTCCTTCTGGTAGTTACTGTGGCATGTTCCTGAGTAGCATTGATACCATGAATGTATTCAGCCGTCCCAGACGACTTCTATCGTGAGCAAGATCTCAGCCGGAGACTGTAATGATGTGGTTATAATGTGGAACACTGACAGAGAGCAGGCAGTCAGAGTTCGGCTCCCAATAATTGGCTTGTCCGTCGATAACCTTTCGCGTGACATTTCTGACACCGTGCTTGGAGGTTTTTCTAGTTAGTGGAGACTTTAGCGGCGGTTCATGTCTGAGAGGTTGAATCCTATCAGATCTATGGAGTGCAAATATGAGCGTGTGTGTACGGGCACACACACTCACTTGAACGAGCACACACAGACACGCACGCACAAACGCACGGCTGTAAGTAATCCGGGTCGTGATCCTAAAATCGGAGTATGAAAGGAAATGTCTGACATGTGGTATTACCCTTCCATTGTGAGTCAGAACTGGGTTAAGAAGGATGTATTAAAATCACTTTAGGAGGGGGGTAGATTGATATTCTGTTCAGTGTAACACAATGGACCGTCTCCTTCCCTCCCCCTCTCCCTCCCTCTCTCCGTCACCCTTATCAGCAGTCTCTCTCTCTCCCTTCAAGCACTTCTTTCCTCTTTTTATAATCCTTTTCACTTTGACTTACTCTTAATTCCTCACATCCGTGCGTTCCATCGTCAAGTCCCAACGGCCTCTGCCCAGCTGCTTTGCTCACAGTGGGAGCTAGCTAGCGTCCTCCTAGTGAGAATGTTGGTGTTTTGAATGAGTGTGTGCGCCTCGTGTAGAAAAATAAATCATTCTTGACTGACTTTCTCACACATTACATCATGTAATGCCACAAGGACAGTCAAAGGCATCCAGTTTTTCCAGTGAGCAGTGTGATCGACAGTGCAGTCCGCTCTCTCCCTCGCTCCCTTTTTAATCCCCTCCAGCTCTCTCTCCGTCTGGCTAACTTTATGGTCAAATAAAAATGCTTAATTCTCTGTTTTTCAGATGAACTTACATTTCTGATGTCATTCCCATGAATATTTGGTAATATTAGGGTCTTTGAACCGGTTTGCTTTCTAACTGTTGGGCCTGTCGCTGTTTACCTGTAAGGTTAAAACAGGTGTCTATCTCTCAACAGCAGGTTTCTATAAAAATCCAATCCAGTTTTATTGTTCACATGTGCCGAATACAACAGGTGTAGACCTTTCCGTGAAATGCTGACTTACAAGTCCTTAACCAACAATGCAGTTCAAGAAATAGAGTTAGGAAAATATTTACTAAATAAACTAAAGTAAAAAAATATACAAAATCCAAAAGTATGACAAGAAAATTGCATAACAAAAACGAGGCTTTAAACAGGGGTTACCAGTACCAAGTCAATGTGTGGGGGTGCAGGTTAGTCGAGGTAATTTGTAAAGGGACTATACATAGATAATAAACAGTGAGTAGCAGCAGTGTAAAAACAAAATGGGGGGGTCAATGTAAATAGTCCGGGTGGCCATATGTAAATAGTCCGGGTGGCCAGCAGTCATATGGCTTGGAGGTTGAGGCTGTTAACCTGTTGCGACGAGCAAACCCGGATCCGGGATCCTATTTATAGCCTCATGCTCATTACCATAACGCAACGTTAACTATTCATGAAAATCGCAAATTAAATGAAATAAATATATTAGCTCTCAAGCTTAGCCTTTTGTTAACAACACTGTCATCTCAGATTTTCAAAATATGCTTTTGAACCATAGCTAAACAAGCATTTGTGTAACAGTATTGATAGCCTAGCATAGCATTAAGCCTAGCATTCAGCAGGCAACATTTCAACAAAAACAAGAAAAGCATTCAAATAAAATCATTTACCTTTGAAGAACTTCTGATGTTTTCAATGAGGAGACTCTCAGTTAGATAGCAAATGTTCAGTTTTTCCAAAAAGATTATTTGTGTAGGGCAAATCGCTTCGTTTTGTTCATCACGTTTGGGTAAGAAAAAAAAAGAAAATTAAGTCATTACAACGCAAACTTTTTTCCAAATTAACTCCAGAATATCGACAGAAACATGGCAAACGTTGTTTAGAATCAATCCTCAAGGTGTTTTTAACATATCTATCGATGATAAATCATTTGTGGCAGTTGACTTTCTCCTCTGAACCAAATGGTAAAATGCACGCACCTGGAGATTACGCAATAGTTTTGACGGAGGACACCGGGCGGACACCTGGTAAATGTAGTCTCTTATGGTCAATTTTCCAATGATATGCCTACAAATACGTCACAATGCTGCAAACACCTTGGGGAAACGACAGAAAGTGCAGGCTCATTCCTGGCGCATTCACAGCCATATAAGGAGACATTGGAACACAGGGCATTCAAAATCTGGACCATTTCCTGTTTGAAATGTCATCTTGGTTTCGCCTGTAGCATTAGTTCTGGGGCACTCACAGATAATATCTTTGCAGTTTTGGAAACGTCAGAGTTTTTTCTTTCCAAAGCTGTCAATTACATGCATAGTCGAGCATCTTTTCGTGACAAAATAGCTTGTTTAAAACAGGAACGTTTTTTATCCAAAAATTAAAAGAGCGCCCCCTATCTCGAAGAAGTTAAGGAGCCTTTTGGTCCTAGACTTGGCACTCCGGTACCGCTTGACATGCTGTAGCAGAGAAAACAGTCTATGACTTGGGTGACTGGAGTCTTTTACAATTTTTTGAGCCTTCCTCTCACACCCCCTAGTATATACGTCCTGGATGTCAGGAATCTTGGCCCCCGTGATGTGCTGGGCCATACGCACTACCCTCTGTAGTGCCTTAAACTTCTTTGGGATAGGGGGCAGCATTTTCACTTTTGGATGAATAGCGTGCCCAGAAAACTGCCTCCTACTCAGACCCAGATGCTAATATATGCATAGTATAAGTAGTATTGGATAGAAAACACTCTGAAGTTTCTAAAACTGTTTGAATGATGCCTGTGAGTATAACATAACTCATATGGCAGGCAAAAACCTGAGAAAAAATCCAAACAGGAAGTGGGAAATCTGAGGTTTGTAGTTTTTGAACTCAGCCCCTATCGGACACACAGTGGGATATGGGTTATGTTGCACTTCCTAAGGCTTCCACTAGATGTCAACCGTCTTTAGAACGTTGTTTCAGGCTTCTCCTGTGAAGGGGGACCGGATGGGAGCTGTTTGACAAAGGGGTCTGCCAGCAGCCTTGTTCTCAGTCACGCGCATTTCACATGAGAGGTATCTCTCGTTCCATTGCTTTTCTACAGACTACGGAATTATCCGGTTTGAACATTATTGAACATTTATGATAAAAACATCCTAAAGATTGATTCTATACTTAGTTTGAGAAGTTTATTCGACCTGTAATATAATATGATATAACTTTTTAAACTTTTCATCCGCCTGACCTGAAAGCGCTTTTGGATTTGTTTACCAAACGCCCTAACAAAAGAAGATATTTGGACATGAATGGACATAGATTATGAACATTAACGAACAAAACAAACATTTATTGTGGAACTGCGATTCCTGAGAGTGCATTCTGATGAAGATCATCAAAGGTAAGTGAACATTTATAATGCTATTTATGACTAATGTTGACTGCGCAACATGGTGGATATTTATTTTGCCTGGTTTGGGCTCTGAGTGCCGTACTCAGATTATGCTTTTTCCGTAAAGTTTAAAAAAAATCTGACACAGCGGTTGCATTAAGGAGAAGTGTGTCTAAAGTTTCATGCATAACACTTGAATTTTCATCAACATTTATAATGAGTATTTCTGTGAATTCTTGTGGCTCTCTGCAATATCACTGCATGTTTTGGAACTACTGAACATAACACGCCAATGTAAAATACGATTTTTGGATATAAATATGAACTTTACCGAACAAAACATGCATGTATTGTGTAACATGAAGTCCTAGGAGTGTCATCTGATGAAGATCATCAAAGGTTAGTGATTAATTCTATCTTCATTTGTGCTTTTTGTGACTCCTTGCTTTGGCTGGAAAAATGGCTGGGTTTTTCTGTGAGTTGGTGGTGACCTGACATAATTGTTTGTGGAGCTTTCGCTGTAAAGCATTTTTGAAATCAGACACTGTGGCTGGATTAATGTGATTTATGAGATTTCTGTTGATTTGTATTTGGCTCCCTGCAATTGAATTGGCTGTTGGCGAGGGGTTCCGCTAGGGGAACAGGGTCCCCCAGTCCTAGACAGGTTAAGGTCAGAGGCGAGCAGTTGCCATACCAGGCGGTGATGCAACAGGTCAGGATGCTCTCGATGATGCAGTTGTATAACTTTTTGAGGATCTGGGGACACATGCCAAATCTTTTCAGTATCCTTAGGGAGAAAAGGTGTTGTCGTGCCCTCTTCATGTCCTCTTCATGTCTTGGTGTGTTACTGTACCGTGTTCTAATTCTTTAGAGTCATTTTCTGAATCACAGACTGACTGGCCTGCCATTTAGATGAGTCTGTGATTAGGTCGTGCAATAACTGTGTGCAACTTTTAAAAGTTCATTTCAATGCCAAACATAATTTGAATTCACCCCTCCACGGCCATCGTTTGACCCCCACTGAGTCCCCAAGCGAAAATGCTATCAAGTATGCAAAATATCCAATTAAATAACAAACGAGTTGTTTTTTAATAGAAAACGGAGTACAAAGAAAAACATGTCGTCCCTCCTCCTGGGTCTGTGACACCTGGCCACCTGTGTGTGTCTGAAACACACTTTTTTCTTCTTCTCTAATTTGGCTTCATGAGCTGCATATGTAAAAATACAAATAAAATAAAAAGTGACGGTAGGGTCTCTACCTTTGACACACACGCAGATGCACACCTGCACACGCATGTGTAACAGAAGTTTGAGTACCACTTCCTCCTGATTCGGTCTCACACCGAGCTCGAACACAGGATCTCTGCTTTGCTAGCACATGTGACCGCCCTCTCGAAGCACCTTGCAAGTAAAGTCACGCAAAAAGCTATTCACCGGCGCAAGTGGGGACTTCAGGCTGAGGAGTATGTTTCACACATCTCCATGTGCTACACATGTTGATGTCAGAATCATCTCTTGCATGTATCTCAACTCACACATTATTTCCCCTTGCTTTCAGCCTAGTTTGGTACAGTGAGGGTTAATATCAGCCTAGCATTTAGTTTGGTACATCGAGGGTTAATATCAGCCTAGCATTTAGTTTGGTACAGCGAGGGTTAATATCAGCCTAGCATTTAGTTTGGTACAGCGAGGGTTAATATCAGCCTAGCATTTAGTTTGGTACAGCGAGGGTTAATATAAGCCCAGCATTTAGCTTGGTACAGCTGGGGTTAATATAAGCCTAGCATTTAGCTTGGTACACGGGGGTTAATATCAGCCTAGCATTTAGTTTGGTACAGCGAGGGTTAATATAAGCCCAGCATTTAGCTTGGTACAGCTGGAGTTAATATAAGCCTAGCATTTAGTTTAGTACACCGCATACAAGTACTTGGGAGTGTAGCTAGATGGCACGCTGTCCTTATCTCAGCACAAATCAAAGCTAAAGACTTTCAGATGAACATCCTACCCATGCTAGATTACGGAGACATAATTTTTTGATTGGCAGGTAAGGGTGCTCTCGAGTGGCTGGATGTTCTTTACCATTTACCAAATCAGATTTGCCACCGATGCTCCGTAAAGGACACATCACTGCACTCTATACTATACTGTAAAATGGTCATCGCTGTATACCCGTCGCAAGACCCTCATTCCCCCCTATCTGAGATATCTACTGCAGCGCTCATCCTACACATACAACACCCATTCTGCCAGTGACATTCTGTTAAAGGTCCCCAAAGCACACACATCCTTGGGTCGCTCCACTTTTCAGTTCGCTGCAGCTAGTGACTGGAACGAGCTGCAACAAACACTCAAACTGGACAGTTTTATCTCAATCTCTTCATTCAAAGACTCAATCATGGACACTTACTGACAGTTGTGGCTGATTTGCATGATGTATTGTTGTCTCTACCTTCTTGCCCTTTGTGCTGTTGTCTGTGCTCAGCAATATCTGTACCCTGTTTTGTGCTGCTATCATGTTATGCTGCTGCCATGTAGTGTTGCTACCATGCTGTCATGTTGTGTTGCTACCATGCTGTGTTGTCATGTGTTGCTGCCATGCTATGTTGTTGTCTTAGGCCTCTCTTTATGTAGTGTTATGTCTCTCTTGTCGCAATGTGTGTTTTGTCCTATATTTGTATTCATTTTATTTTTCCTTTTAATCCCAGCCCCTGCCCCCACAGGAGGTGTTTTCCCTTTTGGTAGGCTGTCATTGTAAATAAGAATTTGTTCTTAACTGACTTGCCTAGTTAAATAAAGGTTCAATAAAATAAATAATAAAACAGCGGGGGTTCAAATAAGCCTAGCATTTCATTTGGTAAAGTGGGGGTTATATAAGCCTAGCGTTTAGTTTGGTACAGCTGGGGTTAATATAAGCCTAGCATTTAGTTTGGTACAGCGAATGCTAAAATAAGCCTAGCATTTAGTTTGGTACAGCGGGGGTTAATATAAGCCTAGCATTTAGTTTGGTACAGTGGGGGTTAATATATGCCTAGCATTTTGTATTGTACAGCTGGGCTTAATATAAGCCTCGCATTTAGTTTGGTACTGTGGGGGTTAATATAAGCCTCGCATTTAGTTTGGTACAGTGGGGGTTAATATAAGCCTCGCATTTAGTTTGGTACAGTGGGGGTTAATATAAGCCTAGCATTTAGTTTGGTACAGTGGGGGTTAATATATGCCTAGCATTTTGTTTTGTACAGCTGGGCTTAATATAAGCCTCGCATTTAGTTTGGTACAGTGGGGGTTAATATAAGCCTCGCATTTAGTTTGGTACAGTGGGGGTTAATATAAGCCTCGCATTTAGTTTGGTACAGTGGGGGTTAATATAAGCCTCTCTGTCTGCCTGTCCTACCTTGGCAACAATGTTTCACTTTTACATTTTGATCTCTCCCTTACACTGAGTTAACTGAAGATGGCGAGCTAGCTAGGAAGTGACAAGAACGTTGTCCAGCCTACAACTGACACAAAATGATTAAAGACTGAGTCACAACTGACACAAAATGATTAAAGACTGAGTCACGTCTGCAGCAACACGACCAAAATAACTAAACACCTGATCAGGTGGAAGAAGGAAATTGTATGAATTGACTTACCAGAATAATGTTTTGAATGAAAATATGTAATTCATTGTTCTTTGATTACGTTGGTAATAGTTTTATAAAAGCAATAAGGCACATCGGGCAGAACAACACCATGTACCTGTGATTGCATTCATGATACAGTACTGTCTTGCGTGCCTTACTGCTTAACTGAGTAAGACATAATCTTTGTAGTGGAGAAGAACAATAATCAGAATCTACCCTAAAATGTTTTGTCTCTATGATCATGAGCTCAGATAACGTCTTCGGCAGCACAATGCATGTGTTTGCATGTGCCTATATGCGCAAGCATTTGCATACCAGAGACCAGCATGCGTGTGTGTCTGTGCAGTATTGACAGAAGCCCTTCTCCAAGCAGTGGAGATGTCAGTGCTTAAACTAATCATTTATTGTAAGCCATGTCTCAGTTTGGGGAAGTCAGTAACTCTGGCCTTACAACACTGTGTTGCTTCAGTGGTAATTAGCCGTCTGCTCGCTTCACCACCTCTCTCTTATTTAGTGAATGAAAAGGTCCTCAATGTCAAATTATCCACAAACTAGCGGTCACATTTACATTTGTTTAGGTACTCCACGAAAAGAGAGAATTTGATTGTCCACTCTCTACAGAGCAGTAATTTTCAAAGCTACTTTACTCAAACAAGAGCAGACACTGCCATTTAATAACTTGAGTGGGTGCGCTTGAATCGAGTGTATAACTTTGAGGAAGTTTTGCCATTATTTAGCTGTTTCTTTCGGTCTCCCTCCCCGCCTGCTTCATGACTGTCTGTCAGAGGGAGCAAATACAGTATGGTTCCTCTACTACCATTCTAGCCACACCTGGGCCCGTCAATCCTGCTGCCGACGCTCTTTCACTTTCACTGGACCTGTTACCTCAAATGGGGCGGCAGGGTAGCCTAGTGGTTAGAGCGTTGAACTAGCAATCGGAAGGTTCAAACCGCAAGTTGACAAATCTGTGGTTCTGCCCCTGAACAGGCAGTTAACCCACTGTTCCTAGGCCGTCATTGAAAATAAGAATTTGTTCTTAACTGACTTGCCTAGTTAAATAAAGGTAAAAAAAATAAAATAAAAATGGCTGTACCCACCACCACTTCGCTCTCTTCTCGTTATCCTAGCCACAGGCCCTAACAGCTAATACAGTCTGGGGTGGATGGGTTTAGACCAAGCTTTTGTTTAAGGTCACCTGATGAGCTGGATTTCAGGTAAAGTAATGTTCCAAAGTAGATTGTGTCTAGACTTTTACGAAAAGTCTGCTCTTATCAAACAGGAGTGCGTGTCCTTACCTTAAGAAAAAGCTGCCCTTTTAAAAAGCTGCCCTTTTAAACCAATAAAAACAAACCTGAACCTATTCTGCGGTTTCACCTGAGGAGAACTAACCGTCCCGATTCTGTCACTGTAAGTGACGAAGAGAAAGCGAGAGAGATAGAGAGAGAGTGTTAAAAACTCCTTCTCCAGAAGCTGATAAACTTGCTCCCTCCTCCCCCTCCATTTATCCCTTCCTTCCAACCCCACAAAAAGAAAAACATCTAAGTCCTCTCCAGAGACTTTGCTAGCGAGTGAAACCTGGAGACAGAGACTGAAGTTTGGTAGCAGTCCATTGCACCCCCAGGGCTGGGTCCTTTCTCATTTAGCCAAAACCCAGGGTGCTGCATCAACACCATGCGTTCCACTCCACTGTATTGCTGACTATGTGGATGAATGAGTCCGGTAGCTTTCAATTTATTTCCCGACTTCAAGGGCTGTGAGAGTACGGCTTCAATATTCTCTGGGCTAAAATAATTTGAAATCTCAATGATACATTATTCATATCTTTATACTGTGATTCTTCGCTGGGAGTGTCATAAAAGACAATAAAAAGGATGTGGCCATTCCACACTCCATCGAGCAGCCCAATGAATCCGACGTCTCTTTCCACTTTCTATTTGTTTGCTCTGTTACGGATGTATCGGCCCACCTGTGGATGGGGTTTCATTTTCTATTGATGGCATCTGACAATAGTTGATTCCCTACTTGATTCACTATTTGCGGTAAAATGCCAGAG
Organism: Oncorhynchus clarkii lewisi; assembly: GCF_045791955.1. Classification (NCBI taxonomy): domain Eukaryota; kingdom Metazoa; phylum Chordata; class Actinopteri; order Salmoniformes; family Salmonidae; genus Oncorhynchus; species Oncorhynchus clarkii. The sequence continues at coordinate 31,724,294 of NC_092177.1, read as the reverse complement.
ACTTATTAACCTCGACACCAGAGGCTGACTGATACAGATATGCCAGAGCCTTGGGAAACAACTGTTTTGTCATTTCAAACATGCTCGATACTGCCCTTTGATTGGGACTGAAATGAGCTAAATAAACAGAAGGCAAACACACTATTCATAATTGTTTATTGAGAGGCGAGTGCGATCATGTCTATTACCGCTAGCTCCCAATGTGTTTGATTACATTTGTTAAAGCATGACGATACAGTTTGGAGGGAAAGTTAAACTGTGATTACCTTGGGTCTGCGTGACTGGTTCTGAAATGAACATGGCCCGATCCCATTGGCTCTTATTTACCTCCAATAATGACATGCTTAAATCCGCTTTAAACAGAAAATTTGATGTCTCAGTAGTATTGCTACATCAGATACGGGACGGCCTTCTCTGTGCCCCTAAGAGGGGGTATTGTACAGGATAAACGGGATAAATAGATGGTGACCCCTCTTTAAGGTCAGAGAGTCTTTCACTCACGGTTCTATTCAAATCCGCATTGTGGAAGTTCAGCTTTGCAGAGTGATTGGAATGTGAAGGCAACGCTACCCATGTTACCCATGTTAGCTTAGACCGCATTCACGGTAAACGCTGCTGCTCAATCGGAAATCACCTTCACATTTCTATCAAGCATTCTGTAACGCTTCAGTGATAAAGACGAAATAGGGCCCTAGCTCTTGTCCCTTAATGTGACAGTCATAACCTCAAGCACACAACAAGTTCCCAAGGACATCAAAACAACGGCTTTCATTCCCATGTTGCTAATAGTTTATATTCCTTCCTTTAACACGTGTTTGGTGTTTTCACCCTCCCAGCGTTAGTGCCCTTAGTTGTCTCAGATTTCGAGGTTTAGTAATCACTTACACACAGTTTACAGGAGGATGACTACGGTGTGTCCGGTTGAATGATAAATAGTCCCAAACATCTTTGTCATGCTTTCCAATGACCAGTTAATGTCATGAGTGCTCAGGGGCCTGATTTGTTTTCTATCACAGATCCACAAAGTAATCATATGTACTGTACAAATGAATCTTCTGTATAAGAACCTTCATGTAGGTGCACAGTCATATTCAATGAATGTGAGGACCTGCTAGCATATGTACACACATGTTACATTAATTTCACGTGTTCATCGCCACTGTTTTACCCATAACTAGATATATTATTATTATTAGATATATTTTTTTATAATTCGACATATGCACTCAAAAAAATACATATTATGACCTTCAATGCAGAGTATAATGTAGTATAATTTATTTGCAAATTAAACTATACATAAAGATTTTAATATATCACAGTTATTTTGTCTCAAAGGCAATACCTCATGTCTACCTCACACTATAGAAATACAGGTAACACTTTCTTTGTATAGTCCATCTTACCCTAACCCTTCTTCTAACCCTAACCTTAACCCTTCTTCTAACCCTAACCTTAACCCTTCTTCTAACCCTAACCCTTCTTCTAACCCTAACCCTTCTTCTAACCCTAACCTTAACCCTTCTTCTAACCCTAACCCTTCTTCTAACCCCCTAACCCTAACCCTAACCTTAACCCTTCTTCTAACCCTAACCCTTCCTAACCCTAACCCTTCTTCTAACCCCCTAACCCTTCTTCTAACCCTAACCCTTCTTCTAACCCTAACCCTAACCCTTCTTTTAACCCTAACCTTAACCCTTCTTCTAACCCTAACCCTTCTTCTAACCCTAACCTTAACCCTTAAGCTAAACCTAACCTTTACCCTCACCCTAACCCTTATTCTAACCCTAACCCTAACTCTTCTTCCAACCCTAACCTTTACCCTTACCCTAACTCTTCTTCTAACCCTAACCTTAACACTTCTTCTAACCCTAACCTTAACACTTCTTATAACCCTAACCTTTACCCTTACCCTAACCCTTCTTCTAACCCTAACCTTAACCCTTAAGCTAAACCTAACCTTTACCCTTACCCTAACCCTTATTCTAACCCTAACCCTAACTCTTCTTCCAACCCTAACCTTTACCCTTACCCTAACTCTTCTTCTAACCCTAACCTTAACCCTTCTCCTAACCCTAACCTTAACCCTTACCCTTAGCCTAAACCTAACATTAACCCTAACCCTAACCCTAACCTTAACCCTTAACTTAACCCTAACCCTTAACCTAACCCTAACCCTAACCTTAACCTTAACCTCTACCCTAACCCTAACCTTAACCCTAACCCTTATTCTAACCCTAACCCTAACCTTTACCCTTACCCTAACCCTTCTTCTAACCCTAACCTTAACCATTAACCGTTAAGCTAAACTTAACATTTACCCTTACCCTATCTCCTCTTCTAACCCTAACCTTAACCCTTCTTCTAACCCTAACCTTAACCCTTACACTTAAGCCTAAACCTAACATTAACCCTAACCCTAACCTTAACTCTTAACCCTTAACCCTTAACCTAACCCTAACCCTAACCCTTAACCTAACCTTAACCTTAACCCCTACCCGATCCCTAACCTTAACCCTAACCCTTATTCTAACCCTAACCCTAACCTTTACCCTTACCCTAACCCTTCTTCTAACCCTAACCTTAACCATTAACCGTTAAGCTAAACTTAACATTTACCCTTACCCTATCTCCTCTTCTAACCCTAACCTTAACCCTTCTTCTAACCCTAACCTTAACCCTTACACTTAAGCCTAAACCTAACATTAACCCTAACCCTAACCTTAACTCTTAACCCTTAACCCTTAACCTAACCCTAACCCTAACCCTTAACCTAACCTTAACCTTAACCCCTACCCGATCCCTAACCTTAACCCTAACCCTTATTCTAACCCTAACCCTAACCTTTACCCTTACCCTAACCCTTCTTCTAACCCTAACCTTAACCATTAACCGTTAAGCTAAACTTAACATTTACCCATACCCTATCTCCTCTTCTAACCCTAACCTTAACCCTTACACTTAAGCCTAAACCTAACATTAACCCTAACCCTAACCTTAACTCTTAACCCTTAACCCTTAACCTAACCCTAACCCTAACCCTTAACCTAACCTTAACCTTAACCCCTACCCGATCCCTAACCTTAACCCTAACCCTTATTCTAACCCTTACCCTAACCCTTCTTCTAACCCTAACCTTAACCATTAACCGTTAAGCGAAACTTAACATTTACCCTTACCCTATCTCCTCTTCTAACCCTAACCTTAACCCTTCTTCTAACCCTAACCTTAACCCTTACACTTATTCTAAACCTAACCCTAATCCTAACCTTATCCAGCAGTTGCTTATCAACAGATAGTTTGTTGTTAGTATGATAACCTGTAGAGAATCTACAGAGGGACTATCCAGACTCTCCAAATAAAGTGTGATGTAAATACATAATTGTGTGCACCAGAACATGAGGTTACACTAGATGGATTTGATTCCTTTCTTTGCTCAAGATGACACTCACATACAGTCCTGTATATTTACATTCTATAAATGTCCCTCTGTTGTCTGTACAAAGGAATAAGATTAGTTTTCTGTCCCTCTTCTTTCACTTGTACAGTGCACAGAGTAAAGCATATACCTTTTCATCCATACCTGTGTCAGTTTCAGGGTTAATACACTTACTCGACTTGATAAATTCAATAATAAAGAAGGAGGTGAAAATTACTGTGGAAAAAATACATTCTTAGCTCTCAGTGCCAATAATATATGCTACATGCCAGGTGAGTGAGGCTGAGTTGTAAATCAGAATAATAATCATCTTGTATTTATATGATGGAGACAGATACAATTAAAGACGCACTATGCAGAATTTTTTTTTGAATAGTTCACCTAATTTCAGTTTGTGACCAAACGTCTGGGGTCATACATAGGGCTCCTAAGTGGCACAGCGGTCTAAGACACTGCATCTCAGCGCTAGAGGTGTAACTACAGACACCCTGGTTCGAATCCAGGCTGTATCGCAACTGGCTGTGATTGGGAATCCTATAGGATGGGGCACAATTGGCCCGGTTTTGGCCTGTGTAGGCCGTCATTGTAAATATTGATTTGCTTAATAAAATAATTATTGTACCATCTAAACCACTCTGAAATATATTTTACATAAACCAAAATATTGTGTTTTCAGCTGTTTGAAGCTGGTGTACAAAACCGGAAGTACAAGACACAAAAACTACACTTGAACGGAAACATAGAAATAATGCACAAAGAACATATTTACCGCTTCTTAGACTTGCTTTCAATGAGAATGACATATATAGAACTCACATTTCTATGTGAATTTGGTTGGGTTGCCCAAAAAAGTTACATATTGTAGCTTTGAACATTAACAGATTAAATTACCAACAATTATAAATATATAGTACCATCATGCTTATTCCCAGCATCTGTCCCCGGATGGACTAAATAAAGGTTAAATCAAATAAATCCAATAAAATGGACTGAGGGAGTAGTCAGGTCCAATAGGGATTGATTTGATTAGGGATTCCATTAGATGGCAGTGTGGCTTTGCTCTTCTACCTGAACAGGTGGAGCCACACAGGAACTCCACTTCCACCAGACCAAAACATCCCATAATACTGTTGAATGTCCACGGCATGGCAACACGCACTGTGGCCCTAAGCTACCATGGCATCCCTGTCCGGGGAGGAGAGGGGGGTGTCATTCTTCAGCGACTGGGGAATCTTGACCTCTAGCTTCAAAGGCGAAGAGGAAGAGCAGCAGGAGGAGGAGGAGGTCGTAAACATCGGAGGCATGCTAAACTGAGCTAGGTAATCTGTTCTCGTGCCGGATTCTGTGGAGAAAAAGAAACAACAACTGCTGTTTTTGCTGCCTTTTTCACCCTGAATAACCTACCATATTTGGCTCATGATCAATGAGTTTTAGCCAATGCTTGACTGGAGAGTCAACTCACCAGTTTTTTTTATTTTATTTTTATAACTTTTTTTATTCCAAGGAATGAATCAGTTTCTTGGTATTGTCAAGAATGAGTACCACTGAAGCCCACGGGACTTAGAGTTGTGTACCGCTACCTCTGTTTACAGACCCTCAGAAATGCAATACAATGTCCAGCATCAGTTTTGGGACCAAAGCTTGCTACTACTGTGGACCTCTCTGGGCACTATCAGACAGTATGAGTGGTGTGCCCTTTCTCCCTCTCCTCTCCTCTGCTCCCCTCTGGCCTGGAAGTCAGTTACAGTGTGACAGGTACACCTCTCCCAGGATATAGACTGTTTGGCATCTGCTTAGTGAAGACTCACACACCCCAAAGGGAGCTGCAATGACAGAGCCAAAGAGCAAATGATGACACTAAGGTATAATAAGGATTGGAGGAATAGGGGAGGAAGGATAGAAAAAGAGGAGAGAGATGGAGAGATGGGGTGTGAAATAGAGATGAGGAGAGAGAGAGAGAGAGAGAGAGAGAGAGAGAGAGAGAGAGAGAGAGAGAGAGAGAGAGAGAGAGAGAGAGAGAGAGAGAGAAATGACAACAGATCAGAAAGGAGAGAAGTGGATTCCTAGAAAAGAGGATAAAAAGATGAAGCTGTTTTGTGGGATGGCAAGTCAGCATTAAGGAACAATCCACAGACATGACCATGTTTCGCTGCCGACTCCAGCTCTCTTCAGCTTACACAAGCACTATTAGGCCTATTTGTAATGTTTGTACCCTTCTCTGGGGCTTTGCTAGTGAGGGCAGGGGTGAGAAGAGTATGGTTTTAATGGTTTATTGTTGGGACTCAGGACCTGTGTGTGTGAGTGTGTGTTTGTGTGTGCGTGTGCGTGTGTGTGTGTGTGTATGTGTGTGTGAGTAAAACATGTGTGAGTGGGAATTACCATGAGTGACAGTGTTCCCACACACTCCAGCTGCATTAGTAGTATTCTACTGAGTGTGGGACGTCTGACTGGTTTGTACTTAGCCTTCTATGACCTAAGTGTCATGACAACCAGAACGAGCCACCTTGGTCAGACTCATTCACAACCAACGCCTTCCATCTGCCAACCCACAGAATCAGGAACAAACACAGAGCGTTGACAGTAGATGGTAAATGTACAAGTTGGTCAGACACCAAAAACAACCGATCAAAGGAATCTCCATGGCTGTCTCCATCTGGGGTCATACATCTTTGAAGATTTCATGTCATTTTGCACTTTTAAACCTTGCTGTTTAGCCTGTAAGACAGGGCTGATTGATGTTTGCATGCACCTTGTGAAAAATTACAACTTTGTCAGAACACACACACACACACACACTATAAGGCCTAGATTCAACAGCCAGGTCACCTGTGATGCAAGTCGGTATTCGACGTCCAACCATGTCTGGTGATGTCTGCAGATGACCTGGAAACCAGCCACTAGAGGCAACAGTGAGCACTGGTACCTTCAAGCAGTAGCATATGCCTCTGATTGCAAAAGTTGTAAGTTTGAATCCAGCGATAGAAAGTTGTTTTTAAGATTTTTTGCTTTAAGCCTATCCCAAACCTTAACCCATACCATAACTATTCAGAGTTCATGCCTAAACTTAACCATAAAGACCTTCGAAATTGGATGTTTGCAACAACTTTAAAATTTGAGAAACATGGATGAATGTTTCATTCTGACATGAGACTGTTAGATCTAGTTGAGAGTCAATCAGATCAAGCATATAGCTGAAGTGTTGGCGTGTCTGAGGTGTGACTGCATTGGAGTTGTGCAGCTGCTCTTTGGATCATTGTCACAAAGCCACACCCATCACACTCGCGTTAGAGGTTCAGAACGAGTAAGTGTAGGCTATATAGAAATAATGACGCCTAAATTGAAAAATCATTCAACTAAATAATGAGGATTTCGAGGTGTAGATTACATCACACATTCCAGTTTTTGAAGCTCTATTGCAGTTCTAACTCCGACACCGCCAAAACAATCGCTATGCAGATGTCGGCTGAAGCAGCTCTGTTTGAATTGAGCCCTAAGTCAATCTGTGCTATTTACCACATGCTTAGTCCTATTTAGCAGCAGTGTGTTCTTCTTCACAGAGTAAATGCTTCCCGTCTATGTGGCAGCTGCTTGTTCCCCTGCAGGGAAGAGAGAAGAGAGATGGCGCCGTGGCTGATATCTGCAGATGAAAGAGGAGACAGAGACAAAATGGCAGCTTCCTTAGCCCCACAGCTCCTCTCGCTACAGCTCCATCCCTTTCCCTCTGTCATCCTGTCACGTCCTTCCTCTCTCCCTCTCTCTACTCCCTCATTCCCTCTCTGTCTTCCTCTCTCTGCCCCCCACCTCTCCCTCTCCCTCTCCCTCTCTCTCTCTCTCTCTCTCTCTCTCTCTCTCTCTCTCTCCTTCTGTCCTACCACTCTTATCAATCAGGAACTCTGAAAACCAGCCAGATGCTCCTGATCCATTATTCAGAGAGATGGGGAATTTCTGCTCCATCGGAAATGATGCACACACACACACACACACACACACACACACACACACACACACACACACACACACACACACACACACACACACACACACACACACACACACACACACACACACACACACACACACTGTGTCTGATTGTGTTTCTACCGATTCCAGACTAACTACTGCATGTGTCCACACTATAAAATTACATCCAGGTATATTATTTCCAACATTACAATGCTTTTCTCCTTTTGATTTCACTCTCCACAGTAGTGATTGCACATTCAGTGCTGCGGAAAAATATTTTCTCCGTTTATTTTTGATTTTGTCTATTTTTGATCTTGAACCAAAACCTAATATTAGATTAAGGGAACCTGAGTGACCGAAAAACAAAAATGGAGGAGATGGGTCCCGTTATGTCTGGCGAAAACCAAACACTGCATTCCACAGTAGGAATCTTATGCCAGTGGTCAAGCATGGTGGTGGTAGTATGATGGTTTGGGGATACTTTGCTACCTCAGGACCGAGACAGAAGGAAACATGAATTCTGCTCTGTATCAGATAATTCTACAGGAGAATGCCAGGCTGTCCATCTGTGAGCTGAAGCTGAAGTACAGCTGGGTCATGCAGCAAGACAATGATCCTAAACACACAATCAAGTCTACTTGAAAATGGTTAAAAAGCGACAAAAAAAAGCAACAAGTCCAGACCTAATCCCATGAGATGCTGTGGTAGGACTTGAAACGAGCAGTTCATGCTTGAAAACCCACGTGTCGCTGAGTTAAAGTAGTTCTGCATGGAAGAGTGGGCCAGACTTCATCCACAACAACTACAGGAAGCGTTTGGTTGGAGTTGGCATAACCAGTTGTTGAGCGTATGGGGGCAATTACTTTCTTGGGTGTTGCGTAACTTTGTTTATAAAATAAATGAAATAAATATTGTTGTTATTTGTTCACTCAGGTTTTGGTTGATCTAATATTCATTTTTTTGTTGAAGATTTGATAACATTCAGTATCAAACATATGCAAAAGAACAGAAAGGGGGCAAATACTGTTTCACAGCACTGTACATGGGCAATTGCATTTTAATCTGAGCTGAAATCAACCATTGGGAGCACCTCCAAGCATACATCTTCTCTCTCAGCCCACTGTATGACCACATACAGGTTTAGTCATTCTGCATAAACTCTGAACAATACACGCTGAACAATCGACAACCATTTCTTGGCTCTGTGCATTGGCATCATCTGCGGCTATTCCATGATTTGAGAGAGGAATGGTATTGTTATTTTGCATTGCATTGATCACAATAGGGTATCAGTGCCAGCAGGACATTAACTTGCTTTTAAGCAGGATCCATTCCAGGTGAAATAGACAAACAGAATTGGTAATAGAGACATTTGTATGCTACCTCTCTCCTCCTTTCCATCAAAGGCAAACAAAGCAATTATGTCTATTTGATGGGCTTTATCTTTATGTAGATGCTTATTTTCTGCTGTTCGTAAAACCCTGCACCCCGAGTAATAACCATAGAGAACCATCGTTTTAGTGAACGGGCGTCGTTGTAGAATCACCAAGCACGGCATGGCACTAGGCTACTGTAGCTCAATGAAAGACAGATATGTAAATTAGCTTTTTAGCCATGCTACCAAACCGGGTAAGTCATCAAGACATCGTATTAGCTGTGAATTAGGAAACAAAGTGAGAATTTGATTGTTCCGGGCGTATTTTCATTAGATTACCTCCATTGACAATATATATCCATTGACAGTATTTAAATGCTTTGATGGACAGGTGTCATCTTCACAACTATCAGTGATCATATTTGCTTATGATAAAATAAATAGTCTATAGCAGAGGTCTCCAAGAGGTAGAGCACAAGCTCCCAGTAACTCAATTCTGAATCCATTGCAAAATTTCATGAACATATAACATTATCTCTCCCCTGGTTAGCCACTGTTGGCTTAAAAAGCCAAACACAGCACCATATCTGGCAATTAAATTCCAGCAATATTGCCCCTGTGTTTGGTGCGTACGCTTGTCTATCCCTTCGCATGTAGCTAGTTAGCGATGCTATTGATAACCATCTTGTAGGTACACAGAAATACTTTACCAATGGAATGTTAAATGCAAAGAATGCATACCTGACAGAACTGTAAATCGTGATTATTAACAGCAGAAACATCCCTAGACTTAAACATTCCTCTCTTGCTAGTGCACAATTAAAGGGGAACTGCACAAAAATAAAATACATTGACATGGACTCAGAACATGTATTTTCGTTGTTTCTCTATGAATAATGGTAATACTGAATCGAAAACAAAGAAAATACATTTGGGGAAAATATCAAATATAATTTTATGAAGCCTGTCATGCCAAAAACTGTTTATCAACCATTATTTTACCAGGTATATTGACACAGGTATATTGACACATCTCTTTCATGCCAAAGACCCGGGGACGAGTTGCAGGGTAGAGGAGAAGAAAGAAATGCGACATGTGTCATTTATTTAAAGACGCTCTCATGATAGAAAAGGTTGGGGACCCTGGTTTATAGGAGCACAACTGGTAGAATAGTTCACCTCATTGAAACACAAACCTAGAAAAGCATGTGTCCTTCTGTTATGTTACGAGCTGTTATTCAGATACATTTGTCGGGTGAATGTTACAAGTGTTTCAAACACTAGTGTAGCCTCAAGTCAATGGAACTTTTTGTTTTCTTTTATGTGGACGTTTTGTTTGTTTTCCCGGCTACATGTTGTGTGCAGCTTATCAAAGAATGTTGCATGAAACCCAATCCCTTTTCTAAAGCTACTTAGGGAACCCCCCCCCCCCCCCCCTCCCCCCTCTGCCCTTTGTAAAACAGGACTCAGGCTAAATGCGCTGCACTTGAGCTGCTATCCACTTAACTCCAGCCAAACAAGCCCCAGGAACTGACAACAGCCAAGAGATTAGACTGCACCCTGGCTTACACTGAGCATTTCACGGAGAGATCTTATTCAAAAACACACATATGGATTTGTTTATAAACAAAACGGGGGTTATTAAAAATGGATCAGTTTAAATCGGATCTCTTTTGTTGTGGTCATTTCCTACTCTTTTTTTTTTCATCACTCACCACTGGGCTCGTTAGTTAATGCAGTTCATCCATCGACCTTCTGTCCATCTATTATCTAAAGCGACGGTTTCTAAATCCTCACGTGGTGAATAAATTACAGTTTGAAAACATAAACACTGAAATTAGATAATGTATCCTCGCATATTTAACATGAAATATTTTCCCTCTTTGTCCCTGAGGAACGTTACAGTAGCCTCATCCTCCGTGTCCACTGACTATCTTTCACCATGGAAGACCTCCTGTAGCTACAATGCCATGCAGTCCGTCCTTGGACCCCGAGGAGGCTGGTGGGAAGAGCTATAGGAGGACGGGCTCAAGGCAATGGCTGGAATGGAATGAATGGAATGGTATCGAACACATCAAACATGGAAACCACATTTGACTCCGTTCCATTCATTCCATTCCAGCCGTTACAATGATCCCATCCTCCTATAGCTCCTGCCTCCAGCCTCCTCTGCTTTGACCTCTTCTGAAGGTTGTGCACGGCGGCTGTGTTCATCCATTCTCAGCCCAGTTGACTGCTTATTAATCAGTCTAATTATCCACATTTACACCACCTCCAAACACAGTGTAGGCCCCAGAACAAAGTAAAAAAAAATATCCCTGTTTGTCTTTCCTACATATGGACTCATTAACAGGCTTTGTGGTGGGATGAAACTGTTACAGCACGTTGTGTCTGTTTGTGTGCTGACAACCCCATGATGAACGCCTCGTTAAGGGGATTAGGACAGGGACACAGGCGCCTCCTCACCAGCCCAGGCGTGCCCATATAGTCATCTACAGTCTTGACTTGAGGTATTACACTTTGGTTCAGTGGCAGAACTTGCATAACTGAATTATCAACGTCCTACCTTGAGGGGTGTGTTTGACTGGATAGAAGGATTGGCTGGCCATTAGATGCAATATGCAAAGAGGGATGTACTTTGGTGTGCGTTGTGGTATTGTAAGATGGAATGGGAGATGGAGATGGCTGTTTGGCAGCATGAATGAATTGTAAACATTTTTTTTAAGGACGTATCTATGTGCCAAGATACAATTCACAGTCAGGGGTTTGTTAGTAACATAGTTAATTGATTGAAAACAAATTGCAGTGTCTGTATGCAATGCTTACAACACATCATGAGTTCAGTGTTCTCTTGCTTGCATGAGATAAAACCACACTAGTCAACAATTATTCCCCCAGTAAAAAGATAAACACACTGATGTGATTCTGTGAATGTGAGTGAGCTCTCGCTCTCTCTAAACATCCTTTGGTTGCTATGAGGGAAAATGTCACGTCCACTCTTATAGATAAAATATCAAAATCTGCTGCGGTATTTGCGGTATGCCAACCCAACCGTTGCGGTATGACAACCCAACCGCTAACCTAGCCAGCACCATGTCTCCCCTGCAAACAACAGCACTAATGCCTAGCAATGCATTGTGTTCAGGCATCCATCTTGAGGTGTGAAATATAAGAATGTATCAACCTTTATAGAAACAGAATAAGAGCTGCTGGGGAACAAGACAGACTAATTTGTTTGGAAAAATCTGTGAAGTGGCAGTCAAATGGAATCCCAGTGGCCATTAGATCCAGTCAGACAAGGCCTTACATCTACCCTCCTCGCCACTTTTTAGGAAGCTTCTTCTATTGAGTGGGAAACATGGAGCGGTACATTCATGTGGATACTGGCTCCTAGGTGGGTAAGTGGGTGGGTGTCTAAAACACCCAACAGTCAGTTCTCTTCCTACGCCTTTATTCTATACAGTCTTCGGAAAGTATTCCGACCCCTTGACTTGTTCCACATTTTGCTAGGTTACATCCTTATTCTAAAGTGTATAAAATTGTTTTACTTCCATCGTCAATCTACACACAATACGCCATAATGACAAAGCAAAAACAGTTTATTTTTATATTGGCAAGTGTAAAAAAACAAAACAATGAAATACCACATTCACATAAATATTCAGACCCTTTACTCTGGACTTCGTTGAAGTCACTTTGTCAGCGATTACAGCCTCGAGTCCTCTTGGGTATGACGCTGCAAGCCTGGCACACCTTTATTTGGGGAGTTTCTCAACCTCTCAAGCTCTGTCAAGTTGGATGCGGAGCGTTGTTGCACAGCTATTTTCAGTTCTCTCCAGAGATGTTCGATCGAGCTGGGCCACTCAAGGACATTTCGAGATTTGTCCCAAAGCCATCTCTGCGTTGTCTTGGCTGTGTGCTTAGGGTCGTTGTCCTGTTGGAAGGGGAACCTTCATCCCAGTCTGAGGGCCTGAGTGCTCTGAATCAGGTTTTCATTAAGGACCTACTTTGCTCCGTTCATCTTTCCCTCAATCCTGACCAGTCTTCCAGTCCCTGCTGCTGAAAAACATCCCTACCGCATGATGCTGCCACCACCATGCTTCACCGTAGGGATGGTGCCAGGTTTCCTACAGATGTGACGCTTGGCATTCAGGAAATAGAGTTCAATCTTGGTTTCATCAGACCAGATAATCTTGTTTCTCAAGGTCTAAGAGTATTTAGGTGCCTTTTTGACAAACACCAAGTGGGCTTTCATGTGTGTTTTACTGAGGAGTGGCTTTCGTTCTGCCACTCTACCATGATTGCCTGATTGGCGGAGTGCTGCAGAGATGGTTGTCCTTCTGGAAGGTTCTCCATTCTCCACAGAGGAACTCTAGAGCTCTGTCAGAGTGACCATCGGGTTCTTGGTCACCTCCCTGACCAAGGCCTTTCTCCCTCGATTTCTCAGTTTGGCTGGGTCCCAGATTTAGGATTTTGATGGATCCTAACTTCTTCCATTTAAGAATGATGGAGGCCACTGTGTTCTTGGGGACCTTCGATGCTGCACCCTTCCCCAGATCTGTGCCTTGACATCATCCAGTCTCGGAGCTCTACGGACAATTCCTTCGACCTCATGTCTTGGTTTTTGTTCTGTCATGCACTGTCAGCTGTGGGACCTTATATAGACAGGTGTGTGCCTTTCCAAATAATGTCCATTCAATTTAATTTACCACAGGTGGACTCCAATCAAGTTGTAGAAACATCTCAAGTATGATCAATGGAAACAGGATGCACCTGAGCAAAATGTTGAGTCTCATAGCAAAGGGTTTGAATTCTTCCATCTGCCCTGAATTCAAAATTGATTCAAATATTTTTTTTCTGGCCCATCTACGCACAATACCCCATAATGACAAAGTGAAAACATGTTTTTATCAATTTGAACAAATATATTGAAAATAAAGTCCAGAAATATTCAGTGTACATAAGTATTTACACCCTTGAGTCAATACATGTTAGAATCAGCTTTGGCATCGATTACAGCTGTGAGTCTTTTTGGGGTAAGTCACTAAGAGCTTTTCACACCTGGATTGTACAATATTTGCTTTTTTTATTAATGCTTCAAGCTCTGGCAAGTTGGTTGCTTGATCAGTGCTAGACAGCGATTTTCAAGTCTTGTCATAGATTTTCAAGCTGATTTAAGACAAAACTGTAACTAGGCCACTCAGGAACATTTAATGCCATCTTGGTAAGCAACCAGTGTAAATTTGGCCTTTTGTTTTAGGTTGTTGTCCTGCTGAAAGGTAAAATTGTCTCCCAGTGTCTGTTGGAAAGCAGACTGAACCACATTTTTGGGGGGGATTTTGCCTGTGCTTAGCTCCATCCTTTTCTTTTTATCCTAACATTTTCCCTAGTCCCTGCCAATGACAAGCATACCCAGAACATGATGCAGCCACCACCATGCTTAAAAATATGAAGAGTGGTACTCAGTGACGTGAGTGGTACTCAGTGATATCTTGTGTTGGATTTGCCCCAAACATAATGCTTTGTATCCAGACATGAAGTTAATTTCTTTGCCAATTTTTTTGCAGTTTTACTTCAATGCCTTATTGCAAACAGGATGCATGTTTTGGAATATTTGTATTCTCAGTTCTTCAGTTTGTATCCTCAGTTTTACCTACCACAGCCATTAAACTCTGTAAATGTTTTAAAGTCACCATTGACCTCATGGTTTCCTTCCTCTCCAGCAACCAACCGACTTAGGAAGAACGCCTGTATCTTTGTAGTGATTACCCCTTAACATTCCACAAACATGTTAAACACCATTATTGCACACAGTGAGTCCATGCAACTTATTATGTGACTAGCACATTGTTACTCCTGAACTTATTATGACTTTCCATAACAAAGGGGTTGAAAACGTTTTGACTGAAGACATTTCAGCTTTTAATTTGTATTGATTTTGTAAAACAAAATCCACTTTGACTTTATGGGGTATTGTATGTAAGCCCATAACACAAAATCTAAATTTAATAGATGTTTTATTCAGGCTGTAGCGCAACAAAATGTGGAAAAATTCAAAGGCATGAACACTTTCTGAATTACTGATCAACAACTCCAAGAAGCGTTTGGTTGAAGTCATTGCAGCTAAAGTTGGCACAACCAGTTATTGAGGGTAGGGAGGCATTGGGTGTTGATTAACTTTATTCATGAAATAAATTAAATAAATATGTAATTGTTGTGTTATTTGTTCACTCAGGTTTTGTTTATCTAATATTAGGTTTTTGTTAAAGATCTGATAACATTCAGTATCAAAAGTATGCAAATGTAGAGAAAATTAGAAAGAGGCAATACTTTTTCACAGCACTGTATATTAGTGAGAAAAACATACAAGGTGTTAAAGCTAGCTAGCATTCTGCCATTATTCACTAAGGAGGGCGTTTCCGACCCGAGTTAAGCATTCGTAAATGGAACGTAATTTCTTTTTTAAGCACCTTTCTCTCTATGTGTATTTTGACTTTGAACTTAAGCATGAGAATAGCATGCTATTCACCCGTTGTTTTTTGGGGTGGAGACCGGAAAAAATTGAGGTGTGTCGGAGGCATGTCTACAGATACTCGATATTCTGACCTTGACTTAATTCCCTCATAATTCCACCATCTTTACGCATGATGAAACGATGAAATAATGAATAGGTTCAAGCAACCTGTCGGTTCCAAGTGGAAAAACATCTTCATTTTTTGGGGATAGAAATAGCACCACTCTCCGTGCTATTTCACTTACATAAGCGCTATTGATAAGAGCTAGGTAAATGAGTAGGCTGTTTGGATAAGGGAATTGTAAACACAAATGACAATTGTTTCATAATCTATTTTACTTTATGATCGCTGGAGACAAATGTGAAACCAGTCACATGGCAGGGAACTGAAGCTATCAACATATCACCTTTTCCACAGTGAAGTTAATGAAATGCTTGCAGATTTGAAACGTGGAAAACCAAGCTATAGGCTTCTGTAGCTATGCGCAAATGACAGCACAGCGTCAAAGCTACTGAGTTGATTTATGATTTCTAGAAATGTTGAACTAAATGCCCAGACATTTCACTTAACTTTTTCCAATTTGTATCGTGTAAAAAATTAGCCACTATTGGTAGCCGCCGTCAGTTATGCCAACATACATTTAGAACTGTCACTTTAGCGTTAGTTTCCTTACATTTTGCATCATTCCATTACACTGTTAGTTTAACTTCCTTACCACAGTCACGTTAGTGTGGTTGTTCTGGAGGATTGCCAGCAATAGTGGATCATATTAGGCTAACGTATTACAAGTTGTCCAATAATTATTTGAATCATCATGGAATGCAAATCGTACATAGACGTTTAAACCTGGCGCACGGTTCACCACGACCGGACAGCTATCATCACAGTTCACAGTTCCATGATTGATGAGGATTATTAGGCTAGATTTAAAGCACCACTGGTCAACCCCTATTGTACACTTTTCTCACTTTCCAATATTTAATGGATTGAACAATTGAATAAGGCAACTCTTCACTGAATTTTTTTGATTCACCAATATATGTTGTGCGTAAAGGCTCTTTAAAATCTACAAATATTTGATTTATTTTTTATTTAATTTCACCTACATTTAACCAGGTAGGACAGTTGAGAACAAGTTCTCATTTACAACTGCGACCTGGCCAAGATAAAGCATAGCAGTGCGACAAAAACAACAACACAATGTTAGACATAAACAAAAGTACAGTCAATAACACAAAATAAAAGAAAAATAGAAAGAGTCTATGTACAGTTTGTGCAAATGTAGAAGAGTAGGTAGGTAAAGGCAATAAATAGGCCAAAGAGGCTAAAATAATTACAACTTAGCATTAATACTGGAGTGATATATGTGCAGATGATGATGTGCAAATAGAGATACTGGGGTGTAAAAGAGCAAGAGGGTAAGTAAGAATATGGGGATGAGGTAGTTGGGTGGGCTATTTACAGATTGGCTGTGTACAGGTACAGCGATCGGTAAGCTGCTCTGACAGCTTATGCTTAAAGTTAGAGCGGGAGATATGACTCCAGCTTCAGAGATTTTTGCAATTCGTTTCAGTCATTGGCAGCAGAGAACTGGAAGGAAAGGCGGCCAAAGGAAGTGTTGGCTTCGGGAATGACCAGTGCAACATACCTGCTGGAGCGCGTGCTACGGGTGGGTGTTGCTATGGTGACCAGTGAGCTGAGATAAGGCGGGGCTTTACCTAGCAAAGACTTATAGATGACCTGGAGCCAGTGGGTTTGGCGACGGATATGTAGTGAGGGCCAAACAACGAGAGCATACAGGTCGCAGTGGTGGGTAGTGTATGGGGCTTTGGTGATAAAACGAATGGCACTGTGATAGACTACATCCAGTTTGCTGAGTAAAATGTTGGGGGCTATTTTGTAAATTACATCACCGAAGTCAAGGATTGGTAGGATGGTCAGTTTTGCAAGGTTATGTTTGGCGGCATGAGTGAAGGAGGCTTTGTTGCGAAATAGGAAGCCGATTCTAGATTTAATTTTGGATTGGAGGTGCTTAATGTGAGTCTGGAAGGAGAGTTTACAGTCTAAACAGACACCTAGGTATTTGTAGTTGTCCACATATTCTTGGTCAGAACCGTCGAGAGTAGTGATGCTAGTCGGGCGGGAGGTTGCGGGCAGAAATCGGTTGAAGAGCATGCACTTAGTTTTACTTGCATTTAAAAGCAGTTGGAGGCCACGGAAGGAGAGTTGTATGGCATTGAAGCTCGTTTGGAGGTTTGATAGCACAGTGTCCAAAGAAGGGCCAGATGTATACAGAATGGTGTCATCTCCGTAGATGTGGATCAGAGAATCACCAGCAGCAAGAGCGTCATCATTGATATATACAGAGAAAAGAGTCGGCCCGAGAAGTGAGCCTTGTGGCACCCTCACAGAGACTGCCAGAGGTCCGGACAACAGGCCCTCCGATTTGACACACTGAACTCTATCTGAGAAGTAGTTGGTGAACCAGGCGAGGCAGTCATTTGAGAAAAGGAGACAAATATGAGAATCGCAATTGTAACATGTTTGGCTCTATGACGCTCCACATGCTACACCAGAGTCGTTAGAAGGTAAGAGCTTCTTCTACATAGAAGGTCATAGAAAATACCATGACATAGTGTCGATAATTCTGTAATGAAATCACATGGTTGCTGTCAAAAACTCCATACTCCACACAGTTGTCACTGATTAGTTGCATATTCATTTCCCAGTGAGCAAACCTAAATTAGTTTTTATCAGGTTTTTGTCAATGAAACTCATGAATGTAACTGTTTATGTCAAATTGAGTTTGTGCATAGCATGTCATGAATGCGCTATAGATAAGCTATGGATAGATTTGATTAACCTTTAAAAATTGTGGTTCAACCTGTTAGAACACGTCCATGAAATAAGCATAGATGTGTCATGAATCTGTTATGGAGATGAGGTCAAAGTAGATTATTACCCATTTTAATTTATTCATTCTAAAATTGGATTATTCAAGCACGGCTTAGACATTACAGGAAGCCTTCTTTTAAGTTGTTTTAATGTGGTTTGGATTGAATACTTCCAAACAGTCCGAAAGACCACTGGTTTTGAATTGGGTTTTTGGTTTAATGTTGTCTATGAAGATACAAAGCTCACCTCAAAGGTCTGACACAACACAAAGCTCTGTTCTGTTGGGCCGCATTATTGTTGTCGGGCCTCAGGGCACAGATATTCAGTGAAAACTTCACAGAGGAGAAAAGAAGGTCGGTGCTGGTTTTCTTCCTAGTGTGTGTGTGTGTGTGAGTTTTTGTGTGTGTGGGTGGGTGGAGAGGGTGAGTAAGTGAGTGAGTGAGAAAGAGAGAGGGAGAGCAAGAGCAAGAGAGAAAGCATGTTTGTCATCAATACCACACAAACAAGGAGAAGCGCTGTGAATGCCAACACTTGAGTGATATGAATACCAACTCTCTCAGTTTAAATGTTATTGAATGCAAATATTTGGGTGCATATTTGAGATGGTCGTAGAAGGGAGTTGTGAGCACATGTCAAACAACAGTAGCATTAGTACAAAACAAATGGGAGGCTGTTCACAGGGTCTGTATGACCCCGATTGCTCAGGGTGAGAGAATACACAATAACAAAATGGGCCATATTCTTACCCTCAGACTCCTCTAATATTTGCCAAGTATGGATCCAGCAAAAAGATCACATTCCCATAAAAATCCCCCAGAAATAAGTCGGCCCTAGCATGGCCCCTGTGACTGACCTGTCATGGCAGCCTGGTCTCATAAACTAGACATAAAATTGGGATACTCAAATTAGTATGATATGTTACGTTTGGTATCGTTACATAAGATAGATGGTTAATTAAGGCAAAAACAAAAGTAGGGTGGATAAGTGGGCGTATAACACGAATATCTAGCAACTACCAAAGGTTGGGAGTTCGATTCTCATCACTGATAAATTTAGCATTTTACCTGATAAGCAACTTTTCAATTACTTACTATTTTTAGCTACTTTGCAACACCTTAGCATGTTAGCTAACCCTTCCCTAACCCTAACTTACAACTTTTCAGCTACTTTTCAACTACTTAGCATGTTAGCTAACCCTTCCCTAACCCTAACTTACAACTTTTCAGCTACTTTGCAACTACTTAGCTTGTTAGCTAACCCTTCCCCTAACTGTAACCTTAACCCTTTTAGCTAACATTTACCCTAACCTTAACCCTTCACCTAACCCTTTAACCTAACTCCTAAACTTAACATGAACCCTAACCCCTAACCCTAACACCTAGCCTAGCCAACGTTAGCCAGCTAGCTAATGTTAGAGACCAAGCTAGAGTTCGTAGCATATCATACATATAGCCAATTCATAACATATTGTACATTTTGAAAATTCTTAACACATAATACAAATTGTAATTCTTAACATATCATACACATTGGATCTTGGACATCTACAAATTAATACATACCTTACGAAATATAACATATCACACAAAATGGAGTGTCTTGGCTTTACGTACAGAATAGTATTAAATGCTCTGAGACCAGGTTGGTCATGGCCCCTGTGACTGACACCTCCCTCTGCATGATAACATATTGGTGCTGCCTGATTGAGGAAGTCTGTCTGTGAGTGGTGCTATTTACACAGGGCTAGCAGGCCGAGCATCGAGTCGGGGAGTTAGTTTGTCAGGTTATGGATTCTGGGAAGTGCTGCTACTTTGAGGTTGTTTTTGTTCATCCTCTTTGTTCGAGCCTGTAGATCCAAATGAAATTGCAGATCACGTATCCATGGTGATGATATCAGCAATATGTTGCGCAACATGATGAATAATGTCCAGCAGCCACCTGTCTTTTAACTACCCCCCCCCCCCCCCCCACAACTCCTAACAACTACTCCCCCACCTCTCCTCCCTCCTTCCCCTCATCCTTGAAACAGAGGGAGGATGTCCAGGGTTGCACCTAAACTGCCTCAGTAACCAGCTTTAATGGACGACTCAGCGATTCCCTTTATAGATGCAGCTCCACAATGTGCTGTGCAGCACTTTCTCCCTCCCTCTCTCGCTCTCCATCCCGCCATCCCTCTCTCTCTCCATCCCAAAGAGTGGAGGGTTCAAATTAAGCTGGAGTCTTGTGCTTGCGTGTTAGAGAGGAGAGCGCAGCTGGGCGTGTTTAATTAAGATTGCAGACATGTACCAGAGCCGTGTCTCTTCTCCTCCCGCCTGTATCAGTTTTTCATACACACTCTACACGTTCACACTGCTTGACATGACTTATGGCCGGAGCCCTCTCCCGCTCCGTAAATCTGAGAGTGGTGAAACTTAATTAACCCAGTGAGGATTGAGGAGATGTTACATGCTGTTAGACTCTGTATGTTTTCCAGCTCAGCACGCCCATTAAGCATTGGGTGGGAGACCCCGAACATAGACCCTCTTGCTACTCTGGGATGGGTAGCTAGCTTGATCCACCTCCATCCCACCTCTTCAGGTTTGTATCAGATGCAGGTTTTAGCCGGGTTAAGATGCCAGCCACCCCTCATCATCGTACTCTGACTGGTTAACAATAGAGAGGGCTCCAGCGGTGAGTGTGTGTTCAATCACCCCCACAGACTATTCCCCAACAGTGTGTTAATAGAGATTGTGTGTATAGTTATCTAAAAACCTCAGGGGAGCTGCAGTTGAATCTTTCTGGCGTGAAACCGAAAATTACTTTTGACCCTTCTTTCTCTCAGTGCAGTCTTCTCTTCTGTCAATCCATTCTTTCCCCGTCTTCTAGGGAAACATGGTGATAACAAGCCAACGCCATTAATCAAACACTTTACCATCCAAACAAGATTTGTCAGTGTAAAACAACGGTATTCAATAGAGAAGCCTATTAAGATAAATTCAGATGTTTGAGGATTTCAGAGAAGCACTGGTCTAGAAGCTTCTCCCAGGAGGGTGCATTGCATTTATGTACAGGGCCTCTGTCCTCACTCTTTTTATAGGAGGCATTTAACAACGGATTGTTGACAGTGTATTACAGTAAATCCTCGATACAGAGAAACTGTTACATTTCTGCAGGCATCAGCATTAGTGTGGGCATCGTGACAATTTTGTCTGCTCGTCCTCGTTCCCCATCCTATCTGAGAGAGAGAGAGAGAGAGAGAGAGAGAGAGAGAGAGAGAGAGAGAGAGAGAGAGAGAGAGAGAGAGAGAGAGAGAGAGAGAGAGAGAGAGAGAGAGAGAGAGAGATAGTCACTTGGGACAGACTGTCACTCACTGACAGATCACCCCGGGGGAAAACACTAAGAGAGCTTTGAACGAACGGTACACAATGTTTGTGCATATACTTAAGAAAGTGGGCTACCGCTGTGAAATAGTGTGTCGTAAGGATATTCAATGACATGTTTGGTTGAAACTTTAGCTGCATGGACAATACTGATCTTATGATTGAATCAGCTGCCCAGCAACCCAGTAAAACAATAGAATCTATTGTCCAGTACAGTAATAACAGTACAACTAAAACAATATTATCCTACCAGGTATTCCTCCAGCCTGAGGTAGCTTGTTAATAACAACAGAGTGACATCAAGAGACATAAACCCATGGGATCCAACCATATAATCCAAAAGGGGGAGTCGAGACAGACAATGTGTGAGAGAGGGTGATGACCCAACCTGGATCCGTTGTGGAAATGACCGCGTGTCCTGTCCCACATTACGACGACACAAACTGTGACACGCACTGTGACGTCACGACTAGTCTGTTCTCCCCGGAAAAAAGTGGTGACCTGATGAGGGACTGAGCAGAGTAGAGGATGGAGGCTGGCGCCGGGCCCTTTCAAGAGGAGCAGCTGTGCTTTAGCGTTGAACTTCAAAAGGCCGACTGGTTTCTCTGCTGTGGCACAGGATCGTCTGAGGTAATAATAAAGGAGGTAATGAAATGCTGCAGGGTAGATGTGGGGGAACAGGGGTCTTTGTCTGCTTCTGTTGGGGCCCTGTCCCCTCTCTGATGCCTGGTATTTGAGATGGTGAGGCCACTGAGGAACAACTCACTTTATTATACTAAGCCTCATTGGACTAATGTACACCCAACGGAGGGAGACCGGAGAAGGACTATTGTGAAATATCCAGAGACTTCGGGAAAGTTTGGAGCACTGCAGAAAACTAACTTTTTGGTATTTGGAAGGAAAAGTGAAATGTTGGACCCAGGTGAACATATCATTGAGCAGGTAGGGAGAAGCTTTTGCAACACCTCTCTACCTAGTTTATTACACTTTATATCAAATCATAGAGTCACTTCAATTTATATATTATATTTAAATATATATTTATAGTTTCACTTCATCCCACTGGTGTGGTATTTTTGCAGAATAACCCTCATGAAACTGCACCTTGGGCGCCTATAATTTTTTTAAATGAATGCTGTTGACAGAAAGTTCAGTGATTTTTGGCCATTTGGTTTTTGGGCACAATGAGACACATGGCAGGGTGAATAATCATGATGAATCCCGGGCTGACGTTAAGGTCTGCCACTCTGAATAACACAAGGTTGTCTAGATCCCACAGGACTCATGGAGCTGTCATCTCCATCATCTATCAGACACTTTCTACTTTCACAGAGTTTGAAGTCTCTCAGGTGAGTCATCATTATGATTTAACCATCATCTTTCTTTCCCTCCCCTGATGTTTATTTTTTGCACTCTCTCTCTCTCTCTCTCTCTCTCTCTCTCTCTCTCTCTCTCTCTCTCTCTCTCTCTCTCTTTCTCTCAGGTGAGAGACCCCCATCCTACTCTTACTGCTTTTTTTAAACTTTATCAGAGGTGATAGGTTTGATACTCATCACTGCATCTTTTACCAGAAGGTCTGCTGGACCTCTCTAAATTCCCATAGATCACTTAATTTCTCACTTTTTTGTTTTTCAAAGCTCTGCTGCTTCGAACACAGGCACCGAACTCGTTCACAAGGAGTCAGAGGAGCAGAACTCTGTCAAAGACACAGACTTAACAGGGTTTATACTGTAGATGCAGGTGGAAGGACCTGTTGTTGACTGGCTAAAGTTGGGATAGGAGATGGGGGAGCCTGGGACAGGAGAGGAAGAACCTGGGACATGAGAGGGGAATCTGAGGACACTGGCTGAGGAACTTTAGATTGGAACATATTAGTTAACTGCAAGACGGACTAGGAGGCCTGTCGACCCATTGGCCAGAGAGAGAGAAATAGAGAGAGAGAGAGAGAGATTTGGAAAGAGCAAGGAATCCAACTGTGACTTTAACCATGCAAGATACCAACAGCCCTGTAAAAACTAGGTATTCAGAATATGGACAGATTTTCTCTCAAAATATGGACAGATTTTCTCTCAAAATATGGACAGATTTTCTCTCAAAATATGAACAGATTTCTTTTCTCAAAATATGGACAGATTTTCTCTCAAAATATGGCCAGATTTTCTCTCAATCTCCCATTCTGTTGTGAATCCCAGAGTGTTACCTAAACAGAACACTGCATCATTACTTCATACAGAATTATACTCCAAACAGCATCCCTTCCATGACACCACCCCCGTCTTTTCCACTAAACCTCTAAGTCCTTAAAAAAAACAAAGCTCTTAGCTGCACACGCCTTACCCGAGCCTGTCTCAAACATCACATTCCTAGAGTGGATCTCAGCTTTGCACCTGCCACAAGACACCCTCATTTTCTGGTAGAGTCTCCAAACTTTAAAGCAATTTGGTCTTCGAGGATGTGTAAAATATTCATGGACGGGTCTATTGCATATTTCACGCAGGTCGTGCTGGTAAAGTAGGACACACCTACAACGAGCGTGGGGATGGGGACGTGGTGTCTCCCTCTCTCTCTGCCTGTCCATGCCCACTTCATCAGCTTCATGCAGAGGGTGACAGAGGTAATAGGTACATGCTAGAGGTGACAACACAGGGCACTTAAGGAGATTGAGCACGACTTTGACACTCTCTCATGTCAGAGCTTTACAGAGCAGGAGGAACATCGTGAGATGAATGTGTGGCGGGGACTCATACAACCCAGGAATCAGGAAGTAACTTGCAGGATAGTTTTAGGGTCTACAATTGACTTGTGCTCTCCTGAGTGTATACTTAATGCACAACAGCTTGACAATGAGGACATTAGGGCATATAATATATAATAATAATATAATATGCAACTTTTATTCCAACAGTTGGGTGTATTTTATTCCTCAGATCTATGACAATGCACCTGGCTGTGTCTGAATGCAGCGTTGTCTCTAAATGCTTTATAAGTCATAAGAAAAAGGTGTATCTCACACCTACAACCCCCCCCCCCCCTTCACCTCACCACCTAGTAGAAAACAGAGAGGATGATGGGAATTGACTGAGCGTAAACAGAGAGGGCTCTGACGAGGACTGCTGTGACAGGGACCAGGCACTCTTGGCTCCAGTTGCTATAGACGCTGTTCACGTACAATCCATGTGTTCATAGTGTCCAAAACTCATCTGTTCAACCTGCATAGACTTTTAAGTGTTATTGTTTTATTTCCTAAGTTGTAGAGGAGGGAAGATGCTGGACAGTTCCTAGTTTGATTGATACAGTATAGTAGTCCTTGCTAAATATTCGTGGCTAGTGGCTCACATCAACACCATTATCCCAGAAACCCTAGACCCCCAGGCCAATTTGCATACCACCCCAACAGATCTACAGATGATGCAATCTCTATTGCACTCCACACTGCCCTCTCCCACCTGGAAAAAAGGAACACCTACGTGAGAATGTTGTCCATTGACTACAGCTCAGAGTTCAAAACCAAAATGTCCTCAAAGCTCACCACTATGCTAAGGACCCTGGGACTAAACACCTCTTTCTGCAACTGGATCCTGGACTTCCTGATGGGCCGCCCCCAGGTGGTGAGGGTAGGTAACAACACATCCGCTGTGCTGATCCTCAAGACAGTGGCCCCTCAGGGGTACGTGCTCAGTCCCCTCCTGTACTCCCTGTTCACTCATGACTGCATGGCTAGGCACGACTCCAACATCATCATCCAGTTTGCCGATTACACAACAGCGGTAGGCCTGATCACTAATGACGATGAGAGCCTATAGGGAGGAGGTCAAAGACCTGGCCGTGTGGTGAAAGGACAACAACCTCTCCCTCAAGGTGATCAAGACAAAGGAGATAATTTTGGACTACAGGAAAAGGAGGACCGAGCACTCCCCCATTCTTATCGATGGGGTTGCAGTGGAGCAGGTTGAGAGCTTCAAGTTCCTTGGTGTCCACATCACCAACAAACTATCATGGTCCAAACACATTAAGACAGTCAAGAAGAGGGCACGACAAAGCCTATTCCCCCTCAGGAGACTAAAGAGATTTGGCAAAAGGTTCTACAGCTGCACCATTGAGAGCATCATGACCGGTTGCATCACTGCCTGGTATGGCAACTGCTCGGCCCCCGACCGCAAGGCACTACAGAGGGTAATCAAACGGCCCAGTACATCACTGGGGCCAAGCCTCCTGCCACCCAATACCTCTATACCAGGTGGTGTCAGAGGAAGGCCCTAAAAATTGTCAAAGACTCCAGCCACCCAAGTCATAGACTGTTCTCTCTGCTACTGCATGGCAAGCGGTACCGGAGCATCGAGTCTAGGTCCAAAAGGCTTCTTAACAGCTTCTACCCCCGAGCCATAAGACTCCTGAACACCTCATCGAAGGGCTCCCCAGACCCCTCTTTTACGGTGCTGCTACTCTGTTTATTATCTATGTATAGTCACTTTAACTCTACCTACATGTAGATATTACCTCAGTTACCTCGACTAACCGGTGCCCCCGCACATTGACTCTGTACTGGTAGCCCCTGTATATAACCTCGCTACTGTTATTTTACTACTGCTGTTTAAATATTTGTTACTTTTATTTTCTATGTTTTATTTATCTATTATTTTACTTAACTTCTTAAAGCATTGTTGGTTAAGGGCTCGTAAGTAAGCATTTCACTGTAAGGTTGTATTCGGCGCATGTGACAAATACAATTGGATTTGATTTGATTTGATTTGGTGGTCAAATTAAGCTCCTCTACGGTTTACAAACGGCGCGATATCATGCCACAGCACTGTCATCAAGATGAAATATCATCACAAATGAAAACTTTTTAATTGCTAAAGCTTATTCCCCAACCCTAAAATCCAATCTATTTAACCAGGAGGTCTCAAATAGAGAAAGTTTAGCAGTCAAACATGAAGCTGTAGCAGCACTTAAATCACCTCAAATCCCTATTAAACATCCAACATTGACACAAAGGAATTAGACAGGCCTACAGTGGATCCCTGGTCGTCAAAGGGAAGGAAAGGTGGGGCTTAAAACCTTGACAGGCCTGAGAGAAGATGTCTCCGTCTTTTACCTCTTCGTGGATTTTCTGCCTGTGTTTGTTTCCCCCATGGCGGGCGGAGGACGGAAGGACGGGGCGAGGGAAGCGGACTCTGACAGGCAGGCAATTACAGTATTTAATATCACTTGGCAGATGAGTGGAGTCATTGTTTGAGTTTGAGCACGTTAAATCCCGGGGAGGATGAACTACGACAGGGTGTCTATATCTCAGCCACATGTTGTTTGACTTGGAGGAACAGAGCAATCCTCCTATGATGGATAAGGACAGTGTTTTCTTTACCCCTCGATATCTTCCTTCCTGCTCGTTTGACGAACCGTTGGCCCTATTGTAGCTTGTTATTTCCTGCATTTCCTGTCTTTTACTGCAGGTTGATTGCAGTGTAGTTTCAGTCTGTTCGTTGTGGTTCAATTCCATTACGAGCCGTCTACTAGTTCAAGCAACAGCACAGTCAGATAGGGTTTGTATTAGAGTACATGCAGATGTTTATGCAACTCTTAAGCAGTTGTATCAACAGTAGAGTTTTGATGGGTCCTCACACCACGAGGCAGATATCCCCACGAAAAAAAGACATTCCCAACTCAAATGGCATTTTAATGTTTGCAATGTAATTAGGTTAAACTCTGTCTGAATATACTGTTTTGCCTTAAGGTGGATAGTTAATGTGTACAGAATTATATTTCAGAGCAAATTACAGAGCTTCCAATTTAATCTGGAGCAGGGAGATTTGCATAATGTTCCCTTTATAAATCTGTATATTAATGAAGAGGGGAGGGCTGGATAGGAAAGCGAGGGAAGATAGGGAAGAAAGGAAAGAGGCAAGTGCATTAGCATGCTTTTAACTGTAACCCCCCCTACCACCATTCTCCCTGCCCCGTATCCCACCACCCTCCCCGACACCCCACCCTGGCCTATTCTGAGCTCCTCTCTTCTAGGGCAGCAACAGAGTAATGCATTCAAATATAGGCTAGACGCTCATTAGGCTCTGAGGCCAAGGGGAAGTTGACAGGCTTAATAATTGAATTCTAAATGGTTATGATTCTGAGCAATTTTACTTAATTTGTTCAAAAAAAAGTGAAGAAAAATCGAATTGTAGAACCCTTAAGAATGGAGTCATTCATTTCCCGAGCTGTTAAAATGTCTCCGTTTTTGATCATTGTTTTGACTCTCTGTGCGACGGTTGTTAGAACAGAAATGAAATGTAAATGATCTCAACACAGCAAGGGGGTGATACACACACACACACACAAACGTGTACATCTAACCTTGTGGGTACACACAATTTTGTCCCATTCAAAATCCTATTTTCCCAAAACCCTAACCCTAACCCTTAACCTAACCCTAACCCGTACTCTTACCCTAACCCTAACCTTAACCCAAAAACCTAACCTTAAACCTAACCCTAAACCAAAACCCAACCCTAGCTCCTAACCCTAACCCTAGCTTCTAATCCTAAACATAATTCTAACCCTAACACGAATTCTAACCTTAACCCTAAAACCCATACATATAGCATTTGACCTTGTGTTATAGTTAAACACACCCACTCACACACACACACACACACACACACACACACACACACACACACACACACACACACACACACACACACACACACACACACACACACTGGAATAAGAATAAATAAGAATATGTTTCTAAACACTTCTACATTAATGTAGATGCTACCATGCTACCATCTTTTGGCCGCCTCTCCTTCCAGTTCTCTGCTGCCAATGACTGGAAAGAACTACAAAAATCTCTGAAACTGGAAACACTTATCTCCCTCACTAGCTTTAAGCACCAGCTGTCAGAGCAGCTCACAGATTACTGCACCTGTACATAGCCCATCTATAATTTAGCCCAAACAACTACCTCTCCCCCTACTGTATTTTTTTTAAATTTAGCTCCTTTGCACCCCATTATTTCTATCTCTACTTTGCACATTCTTCCACTGCAAATCTACCATTCCAGTGTTTTACTTGCTATATTGTATTTACTTTGCCACCATGGCCTTTTTTTGCCTTTACCTACCTTATCTCACCTCATTTCCTCACATTGTATATAGACTTATTTTTCTACTGTATTATTGACTGTATGTTTGTTTTACTCCAAGTGTAACTCTGTGTTGTTGTAAGTGTCGAACTGCTTTGCTTTATCTTGGTCAGGTCGCAATTGTAAATAAGAACTTCTCAACTTCTCAACGTTCTCAACTTGCCTACCTGGTTAAATAAAGGCGGGGGGAAAAAAAATGATAGATAGTCCTGAATGAATCATTATTTACTATTCATTCAGGATTATCAACAATGGTAGCATCCACATTAATGAAGATGTGTTTAGAAACATGTTCTATTGTTATTTACAATAAATGTTACTCCAAAAATCCAAGTCTCAATTGTCTCAAGGCTTAAAAATCTTCTTTAACATGTCTCCTCCCCTTCAACTACACTAAACTTCATTGAATTTTATTTGATTTTATTTGTTACATTACATTACATTCAGTATCTGATTTGGTCAATATCAGAATTTTTATACGAGATCTTCAGTTTCTTGGTAATTTCTCGCATGGAATGGCCTTCATTTCTCAGAACAAGAATAGCCTGACGAGTTTCAGAAGAAAGTCTTTGTTTCTGGCCATTTTGAGCCTGTAATCGAGCCCACAAATGTTGATGCTCCAGATACTCAACTAGTCTAAAGAAGGCCAGTTTTATTGCTTCTTTAATCAGACCAACAGTTATCAACTGTGCAAACATAATTGCAAAAGGGTTTTCTAATGATTAATTGGATTAGCTAACACAATGTGCCATAGGAACACAGGAATGATGGTTGCTGATAATGGGCCTCTGCACTCCTATGAAGATATTTCATAAAAAATCTGCCATTTCCAGCTACAATAGTCATTTAGTCTACACTGTATTTCTGATCAATTTGATGTTATTTTAATAGACAAAAAAAGCGAGGAAATGTCTAAGTGACCCCAGACTTTCGAACGGTCGTGTATATTTCCAGATGAAACGCTGATTAAGTTTGGTGTAAAAGTGACTGCGTGATTGTGTGTTGTACTTAGCCAATTGAAAATGTGCTGAGGATTTTGAAACAACTGCCTGTTTGATGATCTGTTTTGAGTTTTGTTCTCAGAGTTCTGAAAATGCACCTCAAACTTGTGAAAATTGCATCAAAGTAAAAAAAAACAACTGTATGCACGCTTGCACCGATAACACCAACCCACACACAGAGCCATTTAACATATGCTTTTTAACCATGCACACAAAGGTGTTTGTGATCAACAAGCAGCTTGCGCTCTCTCCCGCTGTTTGACCTTATATAGAGTCTATTCACACATTTCCAACGTACCCAGTGTGTCTATCCAGGCAGCCTGTATTTGCTGTACAATTTGGTGAGACTTTTTCACTCCCAGCTCCTTCAAACATGCTTATAATTACGTGTGGGTGTCCGGGAGCTGCTGATTGTTTTACCATTGATTTAAGATATATTTGAACGCCTGCACAAATTCTTTCTCTGAAGAACAGGTGGCTTTGTGAGTCAGTGTGTGTGTGTGTGTGTGTGTGTGTGTGTGTGTGTGTGTGTGTGTGTGTGTGTGTGTGTGTGTGTGTGTGTGTGTGTGTGTGTGTGTGTGTGTGTGTGTGTGTGTGTGTGTGTGTGTGCAGAACAGCATTAGATGATTAATGACACTAAGGAGAACAAAGCCGCGAGGAAGACATTTATAGACAATGTCTCTCTCTCTCACTCTCCCTTTCTTTCCATCATTCTGTGATTTTATTGACCTGGAGCTTTAGAGAAACTAATTTCTAATTGATGGCTAATTGTTTTCTAATTGACAAATCCCAAATCTGAAAAAAAGAGACAGTAGAAAATGAACCGTAATGGACTGAATCCATATATAAATGTAAAGCAGCCATGTAAATATTACATTAATACAAATGATACAAGCATCTCAAAACCACAGCACTGTTCTCCCCAGTATGAAAAATAGATGTGGATATTGGCTCTGTCTGTCCTATAACAAATAGGTGGGTCGATAGAGAGTCGGACAGCCTGCTGGTTGACCAGTGGGTACAGCCCAGACCTCTAGTAGACAGCTCCAGCCTGCCAACTCTAACACCAGGCCTGATGCCCAGCAGCACTGTTGTCTCCCAGGTTTCCTCTACAGCCAACAGGTGGCTCCACACCTGGACGGCCAGCCGGCCAATTGACCAAATACCCACAATGCAGCTCAAACTAGTCCGGACAGGCCGAGTGTCTGACCAAATACACTGCCCAGAGGCAGCCCAAAAAAGTCTGGACAGCCTCCCTCGCCACCCTGGCTTCCCACAGACCCCTCTGACTTAGGACATTAGCCAACCCCTGGAGAGGAAAAGGTATGCAAGAGAGGAGGTTAAGTGAATTAAGGAAGAGGAGAGAAAAGAAGAGGATAAGTGAACAGAACCCAGAAGTGCTTTGGGCAGAGAGTGAAACGTTTTGGTCTGTTTAGCCAGACCTTCATGTCCATGCTGCAGTATCCTGGCCTGAGGCAGTGTCTGGTCACCCAGCTCTCAACATGTCTCCTACCTTCTAGCTCTGCAAAGCTGCCCCCCCCCCCCCCCCCCAAGCCTCCCTTAGCGGTCATCTGTGCCATGGCTCCCCTCTGGCTCTCCCCTGCCCTTCCATTACTCTCCACAGTCTGTCACATGCCATGGAACTCCAACTGGGCAATGCGGCTGGCTCCAGGAGCAGCTGGTTGAGCCAAGATGGCCGACTCTCAGAAGACAATATTTATCAGAGCCAAAATGGACACATTCCTGGCTCTGACTGGGTGGTCCTTTAGATCTCTGGGACATTGACCAGAAGAAATTAATGCTCAAATTAAAAGGCAGACACTCACTTCCCCTCCTCTCTCTTTTATTGGATTCATGGAAAGGTCAACTGGTAAATCTGTGTATGGAGGGAAAACGTGAAACCAGGCTGTGTGAGCGTCAGCCCGTCTGTCCCATGTCCTTTTCCAATTAACTGCCAGAGAACAGTTGAATTTTGAACAAAGCCTAGGAACATTTACCTAAATTCAGAAACATTATCATAATCTATGTCCTATAATTCTTCCCAAGCGCCCTTGTCACGCAATAATGCCCAGATCTTCTTGATGACGTTGCCCCAATGATGGGTAGAAGACTTGAATGGAAGTGTGAGTCTTTGTCATAATTGTTGGGGATTAGAAATGCATTGAGTCTGAAATGAGGCGTTGGCAGGGTGATTCATTTCAATCTGGAATTACATTCAGAGTCTTATCTACTGCGATGATGTCTCTCTGTGCCCCCGTCTGTCAGACCGGGAGAAGAAAGGAATCCAGGTGACTGGGTAATGACGGCGAAGGCCTCAGCCTCATCTGACAAAGGAGGCAGGAGACAGGAGAGACCTGTGGAAATACATAATAATCAAGGTTCCCAGGAGCAACTGACAGTGTGGAAGTAATTTTGTTTACAACGGAGGAAGGAAAAAGTCTCGGATTAGATTAATTAAGAAGTTAAGCAGATGTTATTCCTGATACGCTGTGTCAAAAACCCTCTGCTCCGTCTCAACGTCTAATAAATCTGACTCCAAAGGACAATCTGAACAGATAATAACAACTGTAATAAACTTGCTTATTTCTGTCTGTCTCTCAGTAGGTGTCTGGGTGCTGAATCTGACGGCTGTATTGTTTGGGAAGCCTCTTACTGGGGGTAATACACATTAAACAGTGAGTGGGGTTTTCCAAGCGTCAGCACAGCTTACAGGTGAGCTACAGTCCAGTACTTCTGGCTCAGGGACAGAGAGAGGGAGCAAACAGAGCAAGGGAGTAGACAGAGAGAGGAAACAGACAGTCTGGAGAGCAGTGGGCTAAATGTGCAGTACACTTTCTCAGTCAGGATGGTATAGCTATTGGGCTCATGTCTGGAGGGGGAAATAATATTTTAGATGTCAGCATCATTTTATTTTCATTCATTTTGGAGGAGGATATTCTTTCGAAAAGTCACCAGAACCGACCTTCTCAAAGTCCCCCCCCCCCCCCCCAAAAAAAAAATGTAGGTCCCATGCAACCTTTAGCATGCTGTGATATGTCCTTTTGTCAGTTCATATTGTTTAGGCTAGTATATTATATCAACTTCTTACCCCTGGGCATGCCCCCAAACTCGGGACCCTCCACCTCCCGAATCCCAATGTAACCACCAGAGAGGGTTATACAGTACTAGTGAACTTACCACATCACATCAAATCAAATGTTATGGGTTGTATACACATCAGTCAATGTTATTGCAGGTGTAGCATGATGCTTGTGTTCCTAGCTACAGCAGTGCAGTAATATCTAACAATTCACAACAATACACTCAGATCTACAAGCAAACTAATGGAATTAAGAAGTATAGAAATATTAGGACGAGCAATGTCAGGGTCCGGAGTATAAATACTATAAATATGTGTGATGGGATGTAATGTGTGATGGGATGTATAGATACTATAGACATTATGGACAGTAGGTGGATATAATATTTAGTATATCTGTACAATACATAGGATAAAATAGTACATACACAGCAATAGGATGGCATTGAATAGAATATATACATATGAAATTAGTAAAACAGTATGTACACTTTATTAAAGTGACCAGTGTTCCATTATTAAAGTGATCAGTGTTCCATTATTAAAGTGACCAGTGTTCCATTATTAAAGTGACCAGTGTTCCATTATTAAAGTGACCAGTGTTCCATTATTAAAGTGACCAGTGTTCCATTATTAAAGTGACCAGTGTTCCATTATTAAAGTTACCAGTGTTCCATTATTAAAGTGACCAGTGTTCCATTATTAAAGTGATCAGTGTTCCATTATTAAAGTGACCAGTGTTCCATTATTAAAGTGACCAGTGTTCCATTATTAAAGTGACCAGTGTTCCATTATTAAAGTGACCAGTGTTCCATTATTAAAGTGATCAGTGTTCCATTATTAAAGTGACCAGTGATTCCATGTCTATGTACATAGGGCAGCAGCCTCCAAGGTGCAGGGTAGAGTGATCGAGTTGTAGCCGGCTAGTGACAGTGACTAAGTTCAGGGCAGGGTACTGGGCGGAGGCCGCCTAGTGACGGCTATTTAAGAGTCTGATAGAAGTTGTTTTCCGGTCTCTCGGTCCTAGCTTTGATACAGACCGACAGGAGGCTTTCAATTGTGCATCTGTAAAAGTGTTGGGGTGTCTTAGAGGCCAAGACAAATGTCTTTAGCCTCCTGAGGTTGAAGATGCGCTGTTGCGCCTTCTCACCACACTGTCTGTGTCGGTGGACCATTTCAGATTGTCAGCGATGTGTACGCCGAGGAACTTGAAGCTTTTCACATTCTCCATTGCTGTCCCGTCAATGTGGATGAGGGCGTGCTCCCTCTGCTATCTCCTGAAGTCCATAATCAGCTCCTTTGTTTTTCTGACCTTGAGGGAGAGGTTCTTTTTCTGGCATCACTGTGCTCAGCCCCTCACCACCTCCTTCTAGGCTGTATCGTTGTTGTTGGTAATCAGACCTACTACAGTTGTGTTGTCTGCCATCTTGATGATTGAGTTGGAGGTGTGCGTGGCCACGCAGTCATGGGTGAACAGGGAGTACCGCAGGGAGCTGAGTACGCACTCTTGTGGGGCCCCTATGTTGATGATCAGCGTAGTGGAGATGTTGTTTCCTACCTTCACCACCTGGGGGCGGCCCGTCAGGAAGTCAATTGCACAGGGCGGAGTTCAGACTCAGAGCCCCGAGCTTAATGATGAGCTTGGAGGGTACTATAGTGTTGAATGCTGAGCTGTAGTCAATGAGCAGCATTCTTACCATCTTTGTCCAGAAGGGATAGGGCAGTGTGGCGTGCTATGGCGATCACATCGTCTGTGGATCTATTGGGGTGTTATGCAAATTGAAGTGGGTCTAGAGTGTCAGGTAAGGTGGAGGTGATATGATCCTTAACCGCCCATAAAGACATGTTTTACAGACAACTTGGGGGATCTACGTTGTTTCTGTGTTGCCTGTTGGTTTCCTAAGGACCAAACTGGAACATAGCTGGTCTTTTTTGGGGTTGGTTTTTATTCAGTATGTTTAATGTAATTTAATGAACAATGGGAAAAGTGGGGTCTCACAATATATATTTTCATTTTGGCATGGCTTAACCTCATCCATGTGTTCTGAGTAAATCTAGACTATAGACTGTACTATAACAAGCAGATCTGTGAAACAGGGACTAACATTCAATGAGCAGTAAAGAGAAGAAGGACCTGGTGGGTTATAGAAGAGAAGACGAGCCTGGTGGGTTAAAGAAGAGAAGAAGAGCCTGATGGGTTAGAGAAGAGAAGAAGAGCCTGATGGGTTATAGAAGAGAAGAAGAGCCTGATGCGTTAGAGAAGAGAAGAAGAAGGACGTGCTGGGTTAGAGAAGGGAAGAAGAGCCTGGTGGTTTAGAGAAGTGAAGAAGAGCCTGATGGGTTAGAGAAGAGAAGAAGAGACTGATGGGTTATAGAAGAGAAGAAGAGCCTGATGGGTTAGAGAAGAGAAGAAGAGCCTGCTGGGTTAGAGAAGAGAAGAGGAGCCTGATGGGTTAGAGAAGAGAAGAAGAGCCTGGTGGGTTAGAGAAGAGAAGAAGAGCCTGCTGGGTTAGAGAAGAGAAGAAGAGCCTGGTGGGTTAAAGAAGAGAAGAAGAGCCTGGTGGGTTAGAGAAGAGAAGAAGAGCCTGGTGGGTTAGAGAAGAGAATAAGAGCCTGGTGGGTTAAAGAAGAGAAGAAGAGCCTGGTGGGTTAGAGAAGAGAAGAAGAGCCTGCTGGGTTAGAGAAAAGAAGAAGAGCCTGCTGGGTTAGAGAAGAGAAGAAGAGCCTGATGGGTTAGAGAAGAGAAGAAGAGCCTGATGGGTTAGAGAAGAGAAGAAGAGCCTGGCGGGTTAGAGAAGAGAAGAAGAGCCTGGCGGGTTAAAGAAGAGAAGAGAAGAGAAGAGAGGAAAACAGAGGACCCAGAGTGTGAAGCGCTCCAGTTAATACGGTCAGATGTTTTCTGCCTTAAAAAAACATGAACGTTTCTGTAATCATCTCTGTTTTTTAATAGCTGCCTAAGGTACCCATCATGATCGTGCTCCAACGCTGCTGCTAGAGCATAGAACTACCACAGCCTCTTTCTCCCTCTACTCTACCCCCCATGACAACATCCCTGAGGTAACCAGACACAAATACACACTGATATAATTGAATTGAACACACACAATTTGCTCATCTCTAGTACAGTACATCGTTGTGAAATTGATGTAAATATCCAAACAAGAAAATGTAAAGTGTGTAAATTCTTGAGGGGAAGAATAGAACAGAATGTAGGTCAAATAACAGATTTGCGTTAATCCTTTTCCGTATGGTGCCACGATTTTCGGGGTGCAGATATTCACTTAAAATAGCGAAGGGTAATTGCGTGTGGAGTTAGATTGCGTCGCCTGGAAATTGAAAGCATGCAGCATAAAGTCCAAATAAATCAGAAAGGTGAAAAAGGAGGGAACATTCTTCCTCTGGTGGAGGCTCAAGCCATCCATCAATATGATACACATTTACTTTCCACCTAAATGTACCCAGCGGAGTGATGAATGTGTTTAAGCATGCACACAGTCAAGCACAGGCGCACACAGAAAACCAGGCCAGTACACGTTTGCTTCTCAGACCAGGGTTCAAGTAATATTTGCTTCCTTTGAAATACTTTCATTGAGACAGTCTGGAGTCCCAGATGGGGGATGTTTGCACTTTTGGGACTATCCCATTGGTTCCATTGAGCCACACAAGCTCAATCAAGCTGAGCAAAATGATTTGAAAGAAAACAAATACTTTTTGGACCCATGTCTGCTGCCTACGAATAACACCCTCAATATGCATATACGTCTAATGTGCTGCAGTGAGTTGATTGTAATGATGTTAATGGAAGTGAAAACAGCTGTGTGAAGTAGAACATTTAAATAAAGGCTCCTATTCTGCAGAGATAACATGGAGGACACTGTTTTAGCAGTCCAACACATTCCCCAGGCTCCACTGGGAAAAAGACAGCAGACTAACACACACACACACACACACACACACACACGATAATGTGTGTGTGTATGTGTGTGTGTGTGTGTGTGTGTGTGTGTGTGTGTGTGTGTGTGTGTGTGTGTGTGTGTGACCTGCCCTGGGCAATGTTGTGAGGCTGATAATGTTAATAGCCACAGATTGATAAGGTATTGGTGGAGAGGGAACCAACTTTCTCTGCAAGCAAAACCCTACTAATAATTAACAACTGCTTCTGAGAACACTGTTACGGTCCCTTGGTGTACCCACATATACGTATCAAGTCATATGGACAGCCGTAGTATAAACACTATACAGATAGAAAAGCCATCCAGCCACCCTAGTCATAGAGTGTTCTCTCTGCTACCGCACGGAAAGCGGTACCGGAGCGGCAATTCTAGGTCCAAGAGGCTTCTAAACAGCTTCTACCCCCCCCCCCCCCACCTCCCTCTCTTTACACCACTGCTACTCTCTGTTGTCATCTATGCATGGTCACTTTAATAACTCTACCTACATGTACATACTACCTCAACTAACTGGTGCCCCCACACATACTTAAGCAATAAGGCACGGGGAGGGGGTGTGGTATATGGCCAATATACCACGGCTTAGGGCTGTTATTATGCACGACGCAACGCTGGGTACAGACCTTAGCAGTGCTATATTGACCATATCCTACAAAGCCCCTGAGGTGCCTTGCTGCTATTAGAAGCTGTCAGCTGTCAGACAATCAGCATTCAGGGCTCGAAACACCCAGTTTATACTACTATATAAACCACTGAATAGTGGTTATTCTTTGACTTTCAACGACTGACATTGAGTACATAACTTGAAGAATAAGTTCCTCTTGGTCTATTTTAGAGCACTTGGAGATACAGTATGACGTGAACAGGCCACTTCGGAGATATGAGGTCATCACTCGTAGTAGAACACAATATGACATAAACAAACCAACCATGAAGACATTTAGGCCACAATATGAGTACTGTAAGCATACTACCCTGGTCTTTCTGTCTACCTGTCAATCAATCAATCAATCAAATGTATTTATAAAGCCCTTTTTACATCAGTAGATGTCACAAAGTGCTCACACCTTGCTCTCTCCTACACCCTCCTATCTCTCTCTCTCTCTCTCTCTCTCTCTCTCTCTCTCCTTCTCCACCCTTCTATTGCGCCCACTTCCCCTCTCCCTTTGTCCCCCCCCATCTCTCCCTCTCTCTCTCAATTCACTTTGCATTATTGGCATGGGAAACATATGTTTACATTGCCAAAGCAAGTGAAATAGAATAACAAAGTACTACAACATTTACACTAAACCTTACATTCACAAAAGTTCCTAAAGAATAAAGACATTTCAAATGTTTTTTGTAAATTATTTCCAATCTGTCAAGTAATTATCTTTTTGTTTTCTCATAATTTGGTTGGGTCTAATTGTGTTGCTGTCCTGGGGCTCTGTGGGGTGTGTTTGTGTTTGTGAACAGAGCCCCAGGACCAGCTTGCTTAGGGGACTCCTCTCCAGGTTCATCTCTCTGTAGGTGATGGCTTTGTTATGGAAGGTTTGGGAATCACTTACTTTTAGGTGGTTGTAGAATTTAACGTCTCTTTTGTGGATTTTGATAATTAGTGGATATCGGCCTAATTCTGCTCTGCATGCATTATTTGGTGTTTTACGTACACAGAGGATATGTTTGCAGAATTCTGCATGCAGAGTCTCAATTTGGTGTTCGTCCCATTTTGTTTATCATTGGTTGGTGAGCAGATCCCAGACCTCACAATTTTTAGCCAGATCCTAATTGGTATTTCAAAATGTATGTTCCTTTTGATGGCATAGAATGCCCTTCTTGCCTTGCCTCTCAGATCGTTCACAGCTTTGTGGAAGTTACCTTTGGCGCTGATGTTTAGGCCGAGTTATGTATCGTTTTGTGTGTGCTCTAGGGCAACGGTGTCTAGATGGAATAGGTATTCATGGTCCTGGCAACTAGACTTTTTTTGGAACACCATTATTTTTGTCCCTCCCTCCCTTCTTCCCTAGACTGTTTCCAGTGAGGAGCAGTGATACTGTAAGTGGCAGGAGTGTTAGCAGTGCAGAGAGACAGACAGACAGACAGACAGTGAGTGAGAAAGGGGAGGAGAGAGAGAGAGAGAGACAGACAGACAGACAGTGAGCGAGAAAGGGGAGGAGAGAGAGAGAGAGAGAGAGAGAGAGAGAGAGAGAGAGAGAGAGAGAGAGAGAGAGAGAGAGAGAAAGAGAAAGAGAGAGGGCAGGAGGGAGGGTGGAGTAGAGGGGGGGGGGGAAAGAGGCACTTCAAAGCCCGCCTTCAGCAGCTCAGATCTGGGAAGGGTTTGGCTAGGGCCATGCTGGAGCCCAGGGAACATATCAAAGCCTAATAAAAATCACACTTTCAAAGGAGCCTCTGAAATCATATACACCACACAACCATGGCAGGACAGATGCCTTCCACATCAACAGAGAGAGTATACAGAAGGCAGGGACAGTGAGAGAGAGAGAGAAAGAGAGAGAGAGAAAGAGAGAGAAAGCAGGGAGGGAAGGAAGGAGGATGGTTGAATGAGAAGTGGTGAAAAAAAAGAGAGGGATGAGGAGAGCGAGAGAGATAAATGGATCTGATAATAGAAGGGACAGAGAGAATGAGAGTTTTGTTACATACACACAAACACACAC
Organism: Oncorhynchus clarkii lewisi; assembly: GCF_045791955.1. NCBI lineage: Eukaryota > Metazoa > Chordata > Actinopteri > Salmoniformes > Salmonidae > Oncorhynchus > Oncorhynchus clarkii. The sequence continues at coordinate 31,684,926 of NC_092177.1, read as the reverse complement.
ACACACAGACACTGGGCAGGCAGACGAGAGGTCTTAGTTAATTGCTGGACTCCATGTGTGCAGTTGGCAGGCTCTGTGAGTGTCATCGGGACCGAGGCCAGATCTGGTGAAATTAATACAGGTCTCATTGTTTGATCTCTTTGTGATCCAAGACTAATTCCCCCGTCTTCCTCCCGAGCCAAACGCACTCTGCAGAAATCTGTCATAGATCTCTGTGGCAAAATGAATAAACAGCAGGTGTCAAGCACAGCAAGAAACATAGTAAAACTCAATCAGTAGAGAGGGAGCGAGAGAGAGAGAGAGAGAGAGAGAGAGCAAGAGAGAGGGGGAGAGAAAGGGTGAGAGAGAGAGCGAGTGAGGGAGAGTGAGAGAGGGAGAGTGAGAGAGAGAGAGAGAGAGAGAGAGAGAGAGTGAGGGTGAGAGAGAGGATGGGTGAGAGAGAGCGAGGGAGAGAGGGAGGGAGGGTGAGAGAGAGGGAGAGTGAGACAGAGAGAGTGATGGTGGAATGGTGAGAGAGCGGGGGGGTGAGAGAGCGAGAGAGCAAGAGTGAGAGAGCGGGAGGATGAGAGAGAGAGAGAGAGTGAGAGCGAGAGAAAGAGAGAGAAGAGAGAGAGAGAGAGAGAGAGAGAGAGAGAGAGAGAGAGAGAGAGAGAGAGAGAGAGAGAGAGAGAGTGGGGGTTGACATCACAGTGAGAACAGACTCATGCAGGCTTATCCTTTTCATTGCACATTTTCCAATTACCCCCACAGCTAACCACAATGAATATATCAAAACACATAAATATATCAAACCAACCTCATTCTGCCACTGTTAGCCACAGGTATGGAAACCCTTACTGGGAACAGACAACACACATCTATTGTACAGCTCTGTCAGCTCTGTCAAAGCTCTCTAGCTCCACACTGACTTAGCCATGAGGCTCAACAAGCTAAAACCATCCCCATCCACCCAATCCCAACACCAAATTCCCTATCTTATTCCCCCACGTTCTCCAAACACTGTCCTTGGACCGTTACTCCCCTAAGCATTCAGAAATCCATACTTTTCAGACCTCTGTGTTGTCTCTCTGGACTAGTGGTGAGCTGGAGTGCTGGTAAGCACCACTCCTCTCCTCCCAGCAGGAGAATCAGGAGGGGAATATGTTGTTCTGCCCTGAGTCATATAAAAACCTCACCGTGTGAAATAGCTCATAATCTATGATTATGATTGACTCTGAGCATTTCCCCGCTCATAACACATGCTGTAAATATCCCCACAGCGGGAAAATGATCACAGGTCAATAGGTGTCATTAGCATGTTGCTGTTTAACTATGGATATATGTCAGCATATTTTTTAGTCCTAACATGTAATTTATGGTTATGTTAGAGCAGTGTACAGTCTTTGTCCACTGGAATAACCCAGCAGAATTGAAGCAGAAGCGTGAGCAATTTAGCAGTGAGAAATCTCAAGCTGTGAGGTAGAAGTTGGGCGGGAGGAGGAAGGAGGAGGGAGGAAGAAGAAGGGATGGAGGAGGAAGGAAGGAGGGAGGAAGGAGGAGGGAGGAAGGAGGAAAAAAGGAGGGATAAGGAGGGAGAAGGAGGGAGGTGGAGGTAGGGAGGAGGAGGTAGGGAGGAGGAGGGAGGACATGTGAGGAGGAGGGAGGAGGCCCTCAGTTGAGCTTCACTGAGACAGAGACCAGGGTAGGTCTAAAGCCTAAAGCCTTGAGACACGATCCTATAGGCCTCAGCAGGTCCTCTCTCATAAACTGAGAAGGGAAACTAACATCTCAGTTATCATGACAAGACATCCTCTGGCCATGAGTCAAAGTAGTCAGGTAGTAGAAAGCTATCAGAAACTATATCAGTCAAACTGTATATCAGTTTTCCCTGTTCAACGAGCAGTGTGCCTCCGCACACCGTAGCCCAAAAGCAATGAAAACCGACCTGAAGTCACATTCAGTTTTCACCTGTAGTCTAGATTCTCTGCAGGCATTCTCTCCCTCTTTCTACTGTGATTTGTTTTGATATATTTAACATGCATGTACACCCTCTGTTTGCTGGCACTGATTTGCTTCAATGCATATAATCATATTCAGGGAAGAAAAACGTCTTGTCTAGATTGCGTGAAAAGTGAATCACAGTTTTGAGCGTTGACGTCTGTGTTCTGTGCAGTGTGTTTAAATGTATTGCCGCCACAAAGCTTTTTTTGCTTGATTCATCTCTAAACTTCCTCTGAGTCAGCCTCTAAACAGATAACTGTGTGTGTGTGTGTGTGTGTGTGTGTGTGTGTGTGTGTGTGTGTACTTGGCAGAGTGTACCGATGCTCATAACGCATTTATGATAAAGCAACAAGCGGCTAGAACACAGCAGATGGCAGACAGGGCTAAACGAAGCTGTTTCTGTTCAACTTGAGTGTGTCTGCATTAACATGGTCACGCATTTATTATAAAGTGTTTCACGGACCCACATATGTTCACAGACAGCGAGAATGTGACTTTAATGGCTTATTAGTGCATGTATGTGTGCCTGTGTGTATCCAACTGTGCTTAATGGCTATGTGTTTGACTGATTCGTCCGATTGCTTCCCTGCTTTTGAGGCCCTTCGTAAACTATCCTTCCCTCCCTCCTCTTCCATCTCTCCCTCTCTGACGCAACAGAACCTTCCAACTCCACCCCCCCCTCCCTCCCCTCCCTCTGACAGCACAGAATAGGACTTTAAACCTTCCTTCCTTCTCTCCTCCTCCTCCTCTCTCTCTCCCCTTGTTTCCCAGAACAGAAATGCCTGTCTCACCCCAGGCACCGTGCTAGTGTCACTTCATCCTTTCACGGCTGCCACGTTCATCTCTACATATCTCACCTCAGTGAAGAATAAGAACACTAGGTTAGCTCAGCCTGTTTGTCTGGCCGTTCATACCACCGTGCCTCGCAGCGTTTCTTTGCTCGCCTTGCTCAACGATTATTCCCACTGTGAACAGATATGGCCGGAGGGAGGTGGTGGTGGTGGTCGGTGATGACGCTGTTGTGAATAAGCTGTTGCAGTGTGTGTGCGTGTGTATGTGTGTGTGTGTGTGTGTGTGTGTGTGATGGGCACCATTTTAAAAATCCTGTGGTTTTTCTTCCATATCTACAGTTCTCTATAAAATATAGATATTTTCCTCTTCTTGTTGCCGAGCTGTGAAGGATTGTGTTATAAAAGTGAAGAAGGAACCGTTGCCATACCAGGAACACAAAGCATTATCCATCGGTCATGTGAACTCAAAGTCTTTCATGTGAATAACACACGTAAATGAATGTTCAAACTGACAGAATACTAACATGGCATTCTACAATATGTTTCCATACAGCTGAGGTTGTGTTGAGTCATTGTAAAACATAACCGAGGTCAATATCACACACACACTCTCTCTCTCTCTCTCTCTCTCTCTCTCTGTGTGTGTGTGTGTGTGAAGCGTAGTTCTCCTCAGTCAGTGTTTGCTCTGCCTCTGCTGGCCTAAACCATGTGAGATGAAGAAAATGTCAGCGGAGGAGAGAGGACACCACACTGAGCCTCAGAGGAGGGAGATGGAGGGATTAGCTGTCCTTAGATGAAAGCGTCAGTCAATACAGAGAGATAGAAAAACATAACGAGTAACGGCACCACTTAATACCCCATTGATTTCCTCTCAGATGACGGTTGACGGGATAGAGCCCTGTAAATCGATGATGTGTGAGTTAGAATGCACTCTTCTACATATCAGCACCTTGTCATATCCCACTTTGGACCAAAGAGCTACAGGATGAGGGCTGAGGAGGAAACCCCTGTGTCTGTCCTGTCTGTTCTGTCTGTCCGATGGGACAATGATATGTTGTTGACTGCTGTAAGGTTACACTTGTCTGTCTGTGGACAAGTATATTACGTACCTCATCTTCTAAGACAGTAACGTATAGATAGAAGGGGAGAGAGAGAGAGAGAGAGAGAGAGAGAGAGAGAGAGAGAGAGAGAGAGAGAGAGAGAAATGATGGTTAGAAGGGTATTAGAGTCAGTGATGAGGAATGTCCTTCAGGGTCATCACCTCAGAGAGAGGCTATTTGCCCAGAGTGGCAGAGAGACCAACACGCTGATTACCTTATTGTCCAGCCAACAGGCCCTCTCTCGTCCCGCCACTCAGTGAATTACAATGTTGAAACACATAGAGAAAGAGAGCGAGAGAGAGAGAAAGATAGTACAATGGAGGTTTTTTTATTTATTTACTAAAAAGCAGATTGTTTAATCTGCTGTAGTCCTTTAACTTCTTATTAGCCAAGCGTGAGAAACACTTTCAAAGCTATTCTGTTTGTGCTTTTCCCCCTCAGCTCTTTTGGGATGTGTTAGATTTCTGGTAAAGCAAGTAGAGCAATTTTTCTCTAATTCCAGAGAGTAAACATCAGATTGTTTTGGTAGCGGCATAGAGGGAGATGGAGAAGAATTGGCTTTTGAGGAAGCGTTATCCCCGGAGTCTCCTCTCTCTGAAAATTGCGTCTCCATTGTGAAGCAAGGTCTTGCCTAACACACGCAGACATAGAAAGGATTATTACATACCACACCCACTACCCAAAACATCTTTGTACTACTATGATGTAACATTGTCTGTCAGATAATTAGCGCATTCATTAAGCAAATACTTCTGGAACAGTCTCTGTTTTGTGTTCTTGGGCCCATGAACCTCTCTCTCTCTCTCTCTCTCTCTCTCTCTCTCTCTCTCTCTCTCTCTCTCTCTCTCTCTCTCTCTCTCTCTCTCTCTCTGTCAAAGTTGTCTCTCAATGTGTGTCTGTAGGTTTGGGCCACTTGTGCTCCTTTATAGGGTTAATACATATCAGACATACTCTTTTAATTTCAAAGGTTCAGAAAAAGGAGATTATATTCCACACCAAGACCGTCAAAAACCAGGTTTGTGTTTATGTTAAATTGTAAATTGACGTGGCTCTCTGAAAATCGCCGGATGTTTTTGAGGCACAACATTACTCACCATAAAGCGCCAATGTAAACTGAGATTGTACATGTATTGTGTAACATGAAGTCCTATGAGTGCCATCTGATGAAGATCATCAAAGATTAGTGATTCATTTTATCTCTATTTCTGCTTGTTGTGACTCCTCTCTTTGGCTGGAAAATAGCTGTGTGTGTTTTTGTGACTAGGCTCTGACCTAACATAATCATATGGTGTGCTTTCGCTGTAAAGCCTAGCGGAACCCCTAGCAGTAAGAAGTTTTAACAGGGATGCACATTTTTGTTAAATATGTTTTTGTGGTATGGAACCTTTCTGGGATCTTTTATTTCAGCTCATGGGACCAATGCTTCACATGTTGCGTTCATATTTTTTTTCAGTGTAGTTTCTAAATAATATTGAAGTCCTGGCTTTCTCTCAATGATTCAAATACAATACTGAGGAGCCAAGGATTATGAATAAATCAATGTAAATGGAGAGGTGAATTGAATGGGCAAAGTATTGAATGACTCTTACTGTAAAAATATGTTTGCAATGTATTACAAGTGCTATGAGTACTATGAGTACTTTCCCTTGCTCTCCATTCTGAAAAGCTGAAGCCAAGTCCAAGGCCGCACTGAGAAATTAACAATGAGACAGTTCCGACTTAATAACAGTCTTTACCATGAGTTTGGCCTCTCAGGAGAGAACGCTTACTTCCACGGTGTGTGTGTGTGTATATGTGTGTATGTGTGTATGTGTTTGGTTTTACTATCCTTGTGTGGACAATATATATATATATATATATATATATATATATACAGTTGACGTTGGAATTTTACATACACCTTAGCAAAATACATTTAAACTCAGTTATTCACAATTCTTGACATTTAATCCTAGTAAAAATTCCCTGTTTTAGGTCAGTTAGGATCACCACTTTATTTTTAACCTGTTGAATCTAGGGGTCATTTTAAAAAATTTGGGAAAAATAACGTTCCCAAAGTAAACAGGCTATTTTTCAGGACCAGAAAATAGAATATGTATATAACTGACAGCTTAGGATAGAAAACACTCCAAAGTTTCCAAAACTTAACTGATATTGCAGGCAAAAGAATGAGAAAAATCCAATCAGGAACGCAGCGGTTTCTAAATAAGAGTCCCTTCCTATGCTTCCCTATTGAGCAGTGAATGGGATATCAACAAGATTCCTTTTTCTATGGCTTCCGTAATGTGTCTAGTATCACAGACATAGTTTCAGGCTGTACATCAACATTGCGTCAGTGTCCACCTGATGGCTCTTTGTGTATTTCTCGCGCAAAAGACAGAGGTAGCCATTTTTCCACCCGGTCTTACTGAAAAAAGCTCTGTCCCGGCTGATATATTATCCAATAGATATTTGAAAAACACCTTGAGGATTGATTATAAACGTTTGCCATGTTTCTGTCGATATTATGGAGCTCATTTGGAATATTTTTTGACGTTATCGTGACCGCAATTTCTGGTCGTTTTCTCAGCCAAATGTGAAGAACTAATACTTTTTCTGGAAAAAAGGAACATTTGCTATCGAACTGGGAGTCTCGTGAGTGAAAACATCCGAAGCTCATCAAAGGTAAACGATTTAATTTGATTGCTTTTCTGATTTTAGTGACCAGATTGCCTGCTGCTAGCTAGGCATAATGCTATGCAAGGCTATGGATAAACTTACACAAATGCTTGTCTTGCTTTGGCTGTGAAGCATATTTTCAAAGTCTGAGATGACAGGGTGATTAACAAAAGGCTAAGCTGTGTTTGAATATATTTCACTTGTGATTTCATGAATATGAATATTTTCTAGTTAGATTTTTTGTCCGTTGCGTTAAGCTACTTAGTGTCAGTTGATGACAATTCTCCCGGATCCGGGATGGGTAGATCCAAGAGGTATTTTAAGAATGTGAAATGTCAGAATAATAGAAGAGATAATTATTTATTTAAGCTTTTATTTCTTTCATCAAATTCCCAGTGGGTCAGACGTTTACATACACTCAATTAGTATATGGTAGCATTGCCTTTAAAATGTTAAACTTGGGTCAAACGTTTCGGGTAGCATTCCACAAGCTTCCCACAATAAGTTAGGTGAATTTTGGCCCATTCCTCCTGACAGAGCTGGTGAAACTGAATAAGGTTTCCTTGCTCACACAAGCTTTTTCAGTTCTGCCCACACATTTTCTATAGGATTGAGGTCAGGGCTTTGTGATGGCCACTCCAATACATTGACTTTGTTGTCTTTAAGCCATTTTGCCACAGCATTGGAAGTATGCTTGGGGTCATTGTCCATTTGGAAGATCCATTTGCGACTAAGCTTCCTAACTTCCTGACTGATGTCTTGAGATGTTGCTTCAATATATCCACGTAATTTTCCCCTTCATAATGCCATCTATTTGTGAAGTGCAACAGTCCCTCCTGCAGCAAAGCACCCCCACAACATGTTGCTGCCACCCCCATGCTTCGCAGTTGGGATGGTGTTCTTCGGCTTGCAAGCCTGCCTCTTTTCCTCCAAACATAACAATGGTCATTATGGCCAAAGAGTTTACGATCTTTGTCCCCATGTGCAGTTGCAAACCGTAGTCTGGCTTTTTTATGGCGGTTTTGGAGCAGTGGCTTCTTCCTTGCTGAGCGGCCTTTCAGGTTATGTTGGTATAGGACTCGTTTTACTTTTGTACCTGTTTCCTCCATCATCTTCACAAGGTCCTTTGCTGTTGTTCTGGGATTGATTTGCAAAACAGTAGAGTCCACTTGACTTGACACTTACAAAGAACAGCCCTACTTCTTCAACTTCTTCATATCTCAAAAGAAAAAAATCAACCAATTTTTAAAGACTGTTGACATCTAGTGGAAGCCATAGGAACTGCAACCAGGTTCCTATTAAATAGGGCTTCTCATTGAAAACGAATTGAAAACACAGTGACCTCAATTTTATTTTCCTGGATGGTTTGTCCTCGGGGTTTCGCCTGCCAAATCAGTTCTGTTATACTCACAGATGTTATTTTAACAGTTTTAGAAACTTTAGAGTGTTTTCTATCCTAGCTTATCCTAGCTTCTGGGCCTAAGTAACAGGCAGTTTGGGCACGCTTTTCATCCGGATGTGAAAATACTGCCGCTTATCCCTAAGAAGTTTTAAACCAGTACCGGTTACATTCAGGCAAGTCCCGTGACAATTGTGGGGGCTGGAGAGCAAAACGGAGAACACCATCGTCTTTGTGAGAATCCCCCCTTTCCACAGTGGGTTCCCATTAGTTTGCAGCCCAACTTCTCAGACGCTACCAAACAGATGTAGGTACTTCGACTACCGACTTCAAAGGAGCCTCCTGACACTTGTGGGGGTCGTGGAGAAAACAGTCTCCTTTTTCCATAGAGTGGGTAAAATAGTTTGTGGGCCAAACCATTTGGACCCCACAGACGTTTTCGTGAGAACACCGCTTTTTCAGAAGGTCTCATGTTCTGACTTAAACCACTCTAGCTCTGCCACCTTTCACTGCAGACGCTGGCGGATGCAGTAGATTGAGACGCCTTCAGTGCAAAAACCCTCAGATATCTCTAGCTTAAACTTTTTTATGGTGCGTCAATCGACTCTAAGGGGTTAGAACTCAACTCCACTTCGATTGTAAGAGAACGAAGTAAAGCGTTCCTCAATTAAGGGTTAGGAAAAATAGGATTTTGAGTGGGAATCAATTGTTTGATCCCCACAACGATAGTAAAACAAATGTGTGTGTGTGTGTGTGTCTGTGTGTAGTCAGTGTGCATAGTCTGTGTCCTTGTGTGTGTCTGTCGTCCGTGAGTGGGTATGTGGTTGTGTGTGTGCATAGGTGTGTGTGTGTGTGTGTGTGTGTGGGGGGGGGTGTAATGAGAAAGCTATGGGGTGTAACGAGAGTGATTGAGAGTGTGAGTGAGGTTGCTCTAAAGAGGACACTCAAGTGCATATACAGTGTGTTCAGAGGCTATGGTAATATATTGTAGTATGATACAGTCTTTTAGATGAATAAACTGTATGTTTACTGAAACAATGTTCTTTTCATCTTCGTCTAGATCTTTGGAAGTCGACCTCAAACACTCTTCACATCTGTTTGTTTATGTGTCACACAAAATGTAAGGTTCTGCATTTATTTTCTAACTCAGACTTGTGTTCTGTTTCATTACTTACTCAGACTTGTGTTCTGTTCTTGAACGTAGCCCTGTCTTTCATTTTTGTTCATTGATTTCACCTGTGTCAGTTACTCACCTGGTCTCATCAGCTCCTTATTTAGTTCAGTTCACTCTGTTTGTGCCTTTGTGAGGTGTTGTTTGTTTTGACTCTACTAAGCCTTTTCTTAGCTCGTTTGTGAGAATCAGTTACAGCCTTCAGTCCTAGTTTTGATTCACCTGCCTGTTTGCCTACCTGTATATGACCATTGTTTGAATGTGACCACAATTCCTGCCTTCTGCGAAGGCGAAATAAACACCTGCTGCACTCTACGCGTGAATCTACACCGTTTTCTCATTACATTACATTATTCATTACAGTAAATGATCAATCCATACTTTCCAGAGCTTTGAAATCAACTCTGATGGCTGAAATGATGGTCACAGACATAATTTACACGCACGCACACACACACATACATACAGTACACACACACTGACACGGTTTGGACATAAGGAATAACCTGGATGCTGCCTGCTTGCACCCAGCTGCCTCTCAGCTAGACTGGTCACTCCTTCCTCCCACCGACACAAAGACAGAGGAGGATCAGAGTGTGCGATTGTGATTGTTGTTGTTGTTGACCTGTCTTAATTCTGCCTGTGTGGTGAAGGAGTCCGTGGAGAGTGGAGGGAAGTGATGATGCACAGGGTTTGTAACGCTGACGAAGCTGTAGTAATCATTTCCTGGCTGATTATTTTTTTAATCTCCTGTTGATTCTCCACGGTGCGAGGAGGAGGCATGAGGTGCGGATCTAGACGTTCATCGGCCAGGGCCAAGAGGGTTCTCATCTAATTGAGATCATTTTTATTTAACTCCAGTCTCTGTTAGTAATGGGATAAAAACAAGGTCAATAGTCCTGCTCTGCAGGGAACCCTCCAGTACTTTGTTATTATTTAGTCAATTATTTTGCTTTTTTTTTGTTTAGTTGTAGAGGGATGATGATGATGATGATGATGATGATGTGAAATATTGATTGCGTTTGCAATGTGTGGGTCCTCATCGTAACCTCTCTAGCTCGTTTCTGATACCAGGTTTCAGGGCCAAAGTCCCACACAGGTCAGAGTCGAATGTAGCAAAAGCCTGGGTTTCTCCATCCATGGAATAAGTACTTTATAGAAGAATAGAGCTCCTCTGAGGCAAAAGTCCTATTATCCATTTGGTGCTATGGAACAATTGAGAGAGTGGTGGAAATTTAAGTGCAAACAAGGACTGGTCACTATCGGTGAAATCGCACACTTACACATTATTCAACCCATTTGTTATATATCTTTCCCTGGCACTCTGCAAATGAAAGTATTAGCCCTAAATTACTTTTCTGAAGTGAGGCCACCCATGGGTATAGTAGCCCATGCTTTGGTACAATTATGGCTCATTTGCATTTTCCAATTACACTTAAAAGGTACTGTACTTAACCTAATAGTCCACGCGTGTTGAGCAGAATCCACCTCGATTACACACAGGGCTTTTTTCCTCATCCGTAACCCTCTTAGCTCGGGAGCGTAGGCTACTATTGAATTAATCACCAGCGCTGGGAGTGGGAGATCAACCAAAAACCCTGCTGAACTCCACTCAAACACACACAATCTCCACTTGTTCGTACAGAAACTCTCCAACAAAGTAATTGGCAGTAAAACAGATTTGTTCCAATGCAATTATACAGTTGAAGTGTAATGTATTGAGCTGGGTATAGGTGAGCTGGACTAGACATCCTCAAAAAGGGGTATATCAAATACAGTCTAAGTGCCTAGGCCCAGTGGTCTATAAGCTTTCCTGCTGTCAAAATCCCTCAACCCTCACCCAAAAAAGGATATATACTGTATGTTTTAGTAAGGTACTAAATATTTCAACCTCAAGCTACCAACATATTTTACATACAGTGCCTTTGGGAAGTATTCAGACCCCTTGACTTTTTCCCCAAAAAATTTCCACATTTTGTTATTTTAGATATATAATTGGCAGATATAATTGGCAGATGTTATAAATATATAAGGAAATATCACAAAGGCACTGTATATCACATGTTCAGTAGAATAACTATTTTTCTGAGAATACACACCAATACAGCACTTTGTGTACATTCAGAGGGTAGCTGGTTTCTGTGTTACAGTTTTTGTTGCCAGCAACTAAGAACGTATCTAATGTCACTTTGATTTTGTACATGGTCATACCCTGTTATGACCAGGTATAACCATAGGCAAGTACATAAGGTCTCTGCAGGTGATCTGTCTATTTCACTGATACAGGTCCCCCTCCACCCTCTGATGATATGCATAATGTAATATTATGTCTCCAGAGAAACCTGGATACAAATTAATACTTCTTAAAAATGTGCCTTACAATATCTCCTCTAGGTGGGTTCTGAGTCCTGTATTGCAGTTCTATGAAATATTTGTACCAGATTTTGTATACCATATGCACACAAGTAAGGTAATTTTGGTTTTGTACAGTGTCATACTATAGGTGGTATTGAAAAGTGCAATCTTAGGCGAGTACATCTTGGGGATCTACATCTCTGGTTCCTCCACCCTTTGGTGGTATGGATAACTTGAAATCATGTCTCCAGAGAAAACTGGATTCAAATAACCTTAAAAGCACCAACAGGGGTCAATGTTGACCCCAAGGGGTAAAAAAATAAATATTTTAAACCCTTTTTTTAAACCTTCTAAAAATGTTGGACTTTGACAATCAACTAGTTAATGACAAAAAAAATACAATTTACCATGATTTCTATGTTAATATTTTATAATTAAGTGTATGATTTTCTGTACCAAATATTAGGTTCTGCTTTTGTGATGTATCAAATACTTATGTCATGCAATAAAATGCAAATTAATTACTTAAAAATCATACAATGTGATTTTCTGGATTTTTGTTTTAGATTCCGTCTCTCACAGTTGAAGAGTACCTATGATAAAAATTACAGACCTCTACATGCTTTGTAAGAAGGAAAACCTGCAAAATCGGCAGTGAATCAAATACTTGTTCTCCCCACTGTATATATATTAGAGGTCGGCCGATTAATCGGAATGGCCGATTAATTAGGGCCAATTTCAAGTTTTCATAACAATCGGAAATCGGTATTTTTGGGCTCCGATTTTGCCCATTTTTTTATTTATATAAAAAAATGTATACCTTTATTTAACTAGGCATGTCAGTTAAGAGCACATTCTTATTTTCAATGACGTTCTAGGAACGGTGGGTTAACTGCCTTGTTCAGGGGCAAAACGACAGATTTTCACCTTGTCAGCTCGGGGGATCCAATCTTGCAACCTTACAGTTAACTAATCCAACGCTCTAACCACCTGCCTCTCATTGCACTCCACGAGGAGCCTGCCTGTTACGCAAATGCAGTAGAAGCCAAGGTAAGTTGCTAGCAGGCATTAAACTTATCTTATAAAAACAATCAATCAATCATAATCACTAGTTATAACTTCACATGGTTGATGATATTACTCGTTTATCTAGCGTGTCCTGCGTTGCATATAATCGATGCAACGCTGGGGGATGATTTAACAAAAGCGCATTTTCGAAAAAAGCACAATCGTTGGACGACTGTACCCCTAACATAAACACCAATGCCTTTCTTAAAATCAATGCACAGAAGTATATATTTTTTTACCTGCATATTAGCTAAAAGAAATCCAGGTTAGCAGGCAATATTAACCAGGTGAAATTGTGTCATTTCTCTTGCGTTCATTGCATGAAGAGTCAGGGTATATGAAACAGTTTGGGCAGCCTGGCTCATTGTGAACTAATTTGCCAGAATGTTACGTAATTATGACATAACATTGAAGGTTGTGCAATGTAACAAGAATATATAGACTTAGGGATGCCACCCGTTAGATAAAATACTGAACGGTTCCGTATTTCACTGAAATAATAAACGTTTTGTTTTCGAAATGATAGTTTCCGGATTCGACCATATTAATGACCATCGTATTTCCTCGTATTTCTGTATGTTATTATGTTATAATTAAGTCTATGATTTGATAGAGCAGTCTGACTGAGCGATGGTAGGCAGCAGCAGGCTCGTAAGCATCCATTCAAACAGCAGTTTCGTGTGTTTTGCCAGCAGCTCTTCGCAAGCACAGCGTTGTTTATGGCTTCAAGCCTATCAGCCTAATGGCTGGTGTAACCGATGTGAAATGGCTAGCTAGTTAGCGGGGTGCGCGCTAATAGTGTTTCAAACATAACTCGCTCTTAGACTTGGAGTAGTTATTCCCCTTGCTCTGCAATGGCTGCGGCTTTTGTGGAGTGATGGGTAACGCTGCTTCGAGAGTGGCTGTTGTCCTTGTGTTCCTGGTTCGAGCCCAGGTAGGGGCGAGGAGAAGGACGGAAGCTATACTGTTACACTGGCAATACTAAAGTGCCTATAAGAACATCCAATAGTCAAAGGTATATGAAATACAAATGGTATAGAGATAAACACTCCTATAAATACTATATTAACTACAACCTAAAACCTCTTACCCTGGAATATTGATGTCTCATGTTAAAGGAACAACCAACTTTCATGTGTTCTCATGTTCTGAGCAAGGAACCCAAACATTAGCTTTCTTACATGGCTCATACTGCACGTTTACTTCTCCAACACTTTGTTTTTGCATTATATAAACCAAATTGAACATGTTTCATTATTTATTTGAGGCTAAATAGATTTTTATTGACAGGTTAAGTTAAAATAAGTGTTCAGGGGCCTCCCGGGTGGCACAGTGGTTAAGGGCGCTGTACTGCAGCGCCAGCTGTGCCACTAGAGACTCTGGGTTCACGCCTAGGCTCTGTCGCAACCGGCTGCAACCGGGAGGTCCGTGGGGCGACGCACAATTGGCCTAATGTCGGGAGGGCTTGGCCGGTAGGGATATCCTTGTCTCATCGCCAGGTGCACGGTATTTCCTCCGACACATTGGTGCGGCTGGCTTCCGGGTTGACCTCTAATATATATATATATATATATATTTACCCTTTATATCACCATTTTCATGGTATCCAATTGGTAGTTACAGTCTTGTAACTCGGGAGAGGCGAAAGTCGAGAGCCGTGTATCCTCCAAAACACAACCCAACCAAACCGCACTGCTTCCTGACACAATGCCCGCTTAACCTGGAAGGCAGCCACAACAATGTGTCGGAGGAAACCGGCCCGCCACAGGACTCAGTGATGGGACAAGGACATCCCTGCCGACGTCAGGATCTCTAGTGGTACAGCTAGCACTGTGATGCAGTGCTTTGGACCACGGCGCCACTCGGGAGGCGATTAGAGCTTTTTAATGGAAATTCCAAAGCCAGAAATAGTAAACATTCAATTGTCAAAACATTGCAAATATTCCATTGTCTCTGTCAGGTTCACATGGATACATATGAAATTACTAATTAAGTTTTGAATATCACTTAGTTTTATTCGATGACTTTATAATTTAAAGTCATCATCTCATCTCTGCTCAGGCAATAGCATTCAGCCAGCCAGACCATGTAAAGGTATCTGCTCGCCATACTGTACTGTCTTTAGTTATCCTAGTAAGCTAGCCTGCCTAAGTATGCTGCAGAATTGTCTGACAATAATTTTACTAGTTTTTCAAAGTAGATACTTTCACAAACTGTCTCTATCCCTCTCTCTCATTGTTGTGTTGTGTATATTCCTCTCACATATACTGGCATATGTGGTCTGTGTGTAACTAACCTAAGGGAGTAGGCGTAAAAGTGTATCCATCTCTGTCCAAGCTGGAAAAGAACAGACGCAATGGATTATGGTCATTGCAGTTAATTACCACATTTGTGCAATGAACTAAGTTGAATATTTGCTTAATGAAAACTACAACTCCCTTCAGCCCAACGTCCCATATAGTTCCTGACTTAATTTATCTTGTGAATGATTTGATTTCTCTCTAGAGAAACGGCACGTTGGGTTCACACAAAAAAATAATTGAAGTAATTGAACCAACGTCAGTCAATTAGTTATTTGATAACCGAAACCTCCCCCCAAATATTGGTATATCGCTCAGCACTACTAAATAGTAAACATTGTGAGAAAAGCATCAAATTTGGCAAAGAGGTAGATAGATGTATGTACCCTAAAAATATATAAACTCAGCAAAAAAAGAAACGTCCCTTTTTCAGGACCCTGTCGTTCAAAGATCATTCGGGTTGAAATACTGTTTCCCATGCTTGTTCAATGAACCATAAACAATTAATCAACATGCACCTGTGGAACGGTCGTTAAGACACTAACAGCTTACAGACGGTAGGCAAATAAGGTCACAGTTATGAAAACTTAGGACACTAAAGAGGCCTTTCTACTGATTCTGAAAAACACCAAAAAGATGCAACAACGATGCCCAGGGTTCCTGCTCATCTGCGCTAACGTGCCTTTGGCATGCCGCAAAGAGGCATGAGGACTGCAGATGTGGCCAGGGCAATAAATTGCATTGTCCGTACTGTGAGACGCCTAAGACGGCGTTACAGGGAGACAGTGGCAGACCACATGGCAGTGGCAGACAGTCTGCAGTGGCAGACCACGTGTAACAACACCTGCACAGGATCGGTACATCTGAACATCACACCCACTGGACAGGTACAGGGTGGCAACAACAACTGCCAAAGTTACACTAGGAATGCACAATCCCTCCATCAGTGCTCAGACTGTCCGCAATAGGCTGAGAGAGGCTGGACTGAGGGCTTGTAGGCCTGATTTAAGGCAGGTCCTCACCAGACATCACTGGCAAAAATGTTGCCTATAGGCACAAACCCACCGTCGCTGGACAAGACAGGACAGGCAAAAAGTGCTCTTCACTGACGAGTCGCAGTTTTGTCTCACCAAGGGTGATGGTCGGATTTGCATTTATCGTTGAAAAAATGAGTGTTACACCGAGGCCTGTACTCTGGAGAGGGATCAATTTGGAGTTGGAGGGTCCGTCATGGTCTGGGGCGGTGTGTCACAGCATCATCGGACTGAGCTTGTTGTCATTGCAGGCAATCTCAACGCTGTGCGTTACAGGGAAAACACCCTCCTCCCTCATGTGGTACCCTTCCTGCAAGCTCATCCTGACATGACCCTTCAGCATGACAATGCCACCAGCCATACTGCTCGTTCTGTGCATGATTTCCTGCAAGACAGGAATGTCAGTGTTCTGCCATGGCCAGCGAAGAGCCCAGATCTCAATCCCATTGAGCACATCTGGGACCTGTTGGTGAGGGCTAGGGCCATTCCCCCCAGAAATGTCCGGGAACTTGAAGGTGCCTTGGTGGAAGAGTGAGGTAACATCTCACAGCAAGAACTGGCAAATCTGGTGCACTGCAGTACTTAATGCAGCTGGTGGCCACACCAGATTCTGACTGTTACTTTTGATTTTGACCCTCCTTTTCTTCAGGGACATATTATTCAATTTCTGTCACATGTCTGTGGAACTTGTTCAGTTTATGTTTCAGTTGTTGAATCTTGTTATGTTCATACAAATATTTACACATGTTAAGTTTGCTGAAAATAATCACAGTTGACAGTGAGAGGATGTTTCTTTTTTAGATATGGAGTTTAGATATGGAGCTACCCGAGATTAACCCGTGGGTCAGCATGCCAGTCACTATAACAAAAACATAGAAATAGATATGTAGATCTTTCAGAAAAGTTCATTTCAAGTAACTATGAATGATATTCATCAAAATATTGGTTAAAAACATGAAAACAAAAACACACGTTTTAAAACATCAAATTAGACTATAAATGTTTAAACATTGTTAAATAAACAGAGTGTACAAAACATTAGGAGCACTGCTCTTTCCATGACATAGACTGACCACATGAATCCAGGTGAAAGCTATGATCCCTTATTTAGGTCACCTGTTAAATCCACTTCAATCAGTATAGATGAAGGGGAGGAGTCGGGGGAAAAAATCTTTAAATCTTCAGACAATTAAGACATGATTTGTGTATGTTTGACATTCAGAGGGTGAATGGGGAAGACAAAATATGTAAGTGCCTTTGAACAGGGTATGGTTTTAGATGCCAGGCACACCAGCTTGAGTGGGTCAAGAACTGCAACACTGCTGCAGTTTCCCGTGTGTATCAAGAATGGTCCACCATCCAAAAGACATCCAGTCAACATGACACAACTGTGGGAAACATTGGAGTCAACATGGAACAGCATCCCTGTGGAATGCCTTTGACACATTGTAGAATAGATGCCCCAACGAATTTAGGCTGTCCTGAGGCCAAAATGGGTGCAACTCAATAAAATGCTTTGGACACTCAGTGTATATGCTTATTTTGGGGGGTATTTAAACTTCTTATGGCTGCAGGGGCAGTATTGAGTAGCTTGGATGACAAGGTGCCCAGAGGTGCCCAGAGTAAACTATCTGCTCCTCAAGCCCAGTTGCTAATATATGCATATTATTATTAGTATTGGATAGAAAACACTCCGACGTTTCTAAAACTGTTTGAATGATGTCTGTGAGTATAACAGAACTCATATGGCAGGCAAAAACCTGAGAAGAAATCTAAACAGGAAGTGGGAAATCTGAGGTCGGTCGATTTTCAATCCAGCCCCTATTGAGTACACAGTGGGATATTGGTTATGTTGCACTTCCTAAGGCTTCCACTAGATGTCAACCGTCTTTAGAAACTTGTTTGAGGATTCTACTGTGAGGGGGAGAGAATGAGAGGGGAATGAGTCAGAGGTCTGCCAGCAGTCACGCACTGGTCACGCGCATTTCACATGAGAGGTAGCTCGCGCTCCTTTTCTGAAGACAAAGGAATTCTCCGGTTGGAACATTATTGAAGTTTTATGTTAAAAACATCCTAAAGATTGATTCCATACATCGTTTGACATGTTTCTACGAACAGTAACAGAACTTTTTGACATTTCGTCTGCAACTAGGGAATGCGCTTCATGACTTTGGGATTTGTTTACCAAATGTGCTAACAAAAGTGGCTCTTTGGACATAAATGATAGACATTATTGAACAAATCAAACATTTAATGTGGAACTGGGATTCCAGGGAGTGCATTCTGATGAAGAACATCAAAGGTAAGTGAATATTTATAATGTTATTTCTGATTTCTTTTGACTCCAACATGGCGGATATCTCTATTTGTTTTCTGAGCGCCGTTCTTCAGATTATTGCATGGTTTGCTTTTTCCGTAAAGCTTTTTTGAAATCTGACACAGCGTTTGCATTAAGGAGAAGTGTATCTATATTTCCATGTCTAACACTTATATTTTCATTGACATTTATAATGAGTATTTCTGTAAAATTATGTGGCTCTCTGCAATATCACTGGATATTTTTGGAACTAGTGAAGATAACGCGCCAATGTATACTGAGATTTTTTTATATAAATATGCCCTTTATCGAACAAAACACACATGTATTGTGTAACATGGAGTTCTATGAGTGTCTTCTGATGAAGATCATCAAAGGTTAGTGATTCATTTTATCTCTATTTGTGCTTTTTTGACTCCTCTCTTTGACTGGAAAAATGGCTTAATTTTTCTGTGACTTGGCGGTGACCTAACATAATCGTTTGTGGTGCTTTTGCTGTAAAGCCTATTTGAAATCGTACACTTTGGTGGGATTAACAACAAGATTACCTTTAAAATGGTATAAGATGCATATATGTTTGAGGAATTTTAATTATGAGATTTCTTTTGTTTGAATTTGGCGCTCTGCACTTTCACTGGCTGTTGTTAACGAGATTGCAGCCCTAAGAAGTTTTAAACAATTTAGTTGTGTTACAAAAGGTTAATAAAATAAAAAGGGTTACTTTGTAATCATTACCAATATGGGGTAAAAACAATACACTTTTAAATAAGCTCCAAATATTTTGTCTTTTTTTAGGGATATATGTCCTATTTATCAAATTATCATAGGCGAAATTAGGTGTTTTGTGGTCAAAATTACCACAAAGGACTTGAATTTTGTAAAAATGAATATTCATACAGAAACACAAAACAATAATTTACTTTTGTTATGAACAAGTTGATTCACAAAGTCATGAAAAAAATCGAACAATTTAATAAACTTGGGCTATGTAAAAAAAAATATATATATGCCTCTGGGGTCATTCTGACCCCTCTCGGTAGCTTGAGGGTTAAGTTTAGGTCCAGACGATTTCCATTGCTTTGATGTGATTTATCTCTGTGTCAACACATGACATTGTCACTCTATCTCCCTCTCAGAACACCACTGAGCGATCTCCTGAGCTCTTTATACCTTCCATTTATTCAATATGACTAACATTACGTGGCTCTTTCAGTGAATGTGTTGAAAATGCGTTTTGACATGTAAAGGGGAGTCTCCTCAAGCTAGCAGGGGGGATATTACCAGATTCCAGACGCTCTTTTTGTCGTTCTTCTCTTGTTTTATATCCCTTTTCTGTTGTAATGTTTCATTTATTCCCCACTTCATACAGCATCTGTGAAGAAGATGGCCTCTTTTACTGAACCCTTTTCTCTGTGTCCCCAGTCAATTTGGTTCATTATGTCTGTTCCACTTCTCCATGGGCACGTGCATACGCACACACACACAAAATATGGTGCTAATCTTTTTCTTCGAAGTAGAGAGTCAGGGAGACTTGATATGGAAATGATAGAGGTATGAATGATTCATGATACAACCCCGAAATCATGGTGTGTGTGTGGGTGTGTGTGTGTGCCCACGCACATCTGTATGTGTTGATATTAACCATGATTGGTAAAACACACTTTAAAACCCATTTAAAGTCAAAGTAATGGATTCAAATATGTTTGTTGATTTAATTTAGCATTTTGGCGCAGCTCAATCAAATCTTAAAATGGATACTTCCCATATTTTTGCTTAATTAAAAACATGCATGTCACTGCTCTCGCAAAGTTCACACTCTGAGAACGAACATATTGAAATGAATTGTTCATCAACGCAAGACACCAAGAGAAACAACAATCGAGTCATTGCAGAGCAGTTTGGAATCAATTTAGACATTGAGAGTAGGAGTGAGTACATAAGCTGCCAAAATGTACAGAACCAGGTCAATAGTCAATGGATCAAGCACTAAGTAATGTAGCTGGACCTAGTTAATTAGACCAGCCATATGTTGTGTTCTGCAGAGCACAGTATTGTTATGGCCACAGATCAGACGTGGTTCTGTGTTCCAGGTTCCAGAAGTGGCAGAGCCACGGTTCTTCACAGCTTGTTGTTGGAGAGCGCTGAGAGAGAATGTGACGAATCTACAAAAAACTGTTTTTTTTGTAATATTCTGACACGTTTCACTCAGAGAGGCAGAAGATACTTTCAGCTGTTTGTAATGAGACTGATGCAGCGGGTTAGAGATGTACCATTTTCTCCTTTTCCACTGCACAGGGGAGGGAAACACAGGTTCAAAAGGTCGGTGGTGGAATACCTCAAATGATTTACAAGATCACAAAGCAACGCACCTGATATCTGTAGAAGTAACACAGTTCTACCTCTGGGGGGGAGATGGAATAAAACAGTTCACCTGTAGACAACCCAGTATCATATCACACCATCTGTAGATCACTCGCTACATCCCACCACAGAAGAAGACATTAGCATAACACACAGTTGTTCAGTTCTCGATTGATCTGAAGTGTTGTGTACACATACACGGAACGTTGAGGGCTCATTCTGCGCTCTGAGAACAAACAGGTTCAGGTGAACAGTAAGAAAACAAACATGTGGAGTAAAAGTTCAAGTTAAATATTTTGTATCAGTCAGGTGACCGGAGGCCTGCGGGAGGACAGGGTGGAGGAGGTTATACAATACAGCTGTTGAAGGACTGGGAGGATACAAAATATTCATGTTGTGTCTAATATCATTCTGGATCGTTATGGACTACTTCATGTGAACCACACAGTGCAGATTGGTGGGAATATGTGGGTAGACTGAGTTTCCAAAGCCCATACAGTGGAGAGGAATGAACAGCTTGAGTGGAGAGGATGGCTTGTACTTAAACAGAGGCCGTTGGATTAGCATCATAATGCAATCACTTTTAAGGGATTTTCATAATGTTATATAAAATGAAACATTTTTGAAGAAGGCTAAGAACAATATAATTGTTTGAGTGATTCTTAATAATATTAAGTTGTTAAGGACAGCATGACGATAATCTGTGGATTTAAATCTCCCACGATTCAATAGGTTGAACAAGCTGTAATTTAAAGTTGAGGCCTATTGAAGGATAACTTTAATGATATCCTACCTCTATCAGCCATTCTACAGGGAACTCGTCTGACATTTAGGTATCTTCTCCGCTGCCTGTGGCGTTTGGTTAATGCTAATTTATCAATGGCGATCTCTCTGATTGGGCCATTACTTGCTCTCTGACATCCTGTTAAAGGTTCTATTTCCTGTGCTCTCGGAGGGTTAATGAGGTGTGGGAGAAACATTTAATTCTGCCAGCGTTTGCTTCTGCCTGCCCTCATTTACATCGCAGGAGGGAGGCATGAGCAAACGCTCCTAAACAGAAGGGGTGTTCTTCGTAGGAGCAATGGGAATTATGATTTGAGACAATTACGACGTCCAAAAGGCCATGAGATGGGGATGAATGGGATGGGAGCCGTTGTGCGAGGCAGAGCGTTGCGGTGAAGTTGTACAGGGGGAAATGGGAGGAGTGCACGGATGATCATCAGGAATTGTCATGAGAAAAATACAACTTTTTCCTGGTGATGTGAAACAATCAGCAGGGAGGGAAACGGAGGCCTGAATAGCTTGTGATCATATCTTATTACACCATTGCTGAGTTTTTCCTCTAATGGAAACGTTGCGCTTTTATATGTATGAGCCAGGCTTTGTATTCATTTAAACATGAAAATGGGGCGATTTTCAGACGGCTGGTAAACATCCAGCATTTTCAGAGGAAGAGATTGTAAAATATCTCACACAGATCCATTCCAACCTGGATGAAACAAATAGGAAAAACACATTTTCCTACAGATGACTCTCCTTTTCACTATTTTGCTTCTCTGCGCCCTGCCTGCCTGTCTGCCTGTGCTGCTCTCTGATCGTAATAGTCTCTAATTATATGTGATTATGCGTAAATCTCTCTGGATAAAAGGACCAAAGGAATAACATCATTACACTAAACCATGTCATTTAGACTTCTGTTTGCTATGCATATCAGGGGGTCTGCTAAAAATACTGCAGGCCCTCTCCTTGTGTTATCCTAGCTCAGTGCTGCCTCCATCCAACACACAGATTGTCACACCAACCCACAACCCCATATATGATTACCATCCTCCGATATTATGTTCATATCTATAATAGAATTTGAACATAAGCAGCTACGTGACACACGCACACTGCTCCGCTCTTTGGATAATTGCCATCACTTAAATATTAATGCATTTCGCTTGTCTACAAGTTAGTGGGCCGCACTGGTGCGTTTGCGTGCAGATGGCGGGGTGTCTGAAAATAAAGATCAAAGACAGGAGAAATCCCATTTGTTCCACTCCCGACGTAATGCCGCGGCTTTAACATAATCTGCCTGTTTGATTTCTGGGCACAGTAAGAAAAGCTGAATTTGAGATTTGCCTGGCCCAGATGGTGGAAACTGATATCCCGGCCAGTTAGATTGGGAACAGCAAACCAGATCAGAGCAAAGCAGTAGCACACTTCTCTTTGCTTTGCAGATGGTCGGTTTCGTTCAGTTTGTCCTGTGTTAGTCAGTCTCATCTGGGTTGCAATGTTGTTTTGAGAGTCTCTGTGGTTCCATTGTCCAGAAGGACAGAGTGATATGTTGTGCTATCTATACATGTTGTGTTTCATGTTGTCTAGAGGTGAGAGGTGAGATAAGACGATTACCATAAATACCATCATCTGAGATACATGCCGTATCTGTGTAGAATGAGAATGATAGAGACATTCCTTCCTCTATTTCACAATAACTGCTATTGGACTGAGAGGACCATCCTCCTCAGTGAAATTTCATACAAATAAAAATAGTAAAACACTAAATAAGTGTTCTTTTTTAGATAAAACTATACTAAATATATTAATGTCACCAAATAATTGATTAAAACACACTATTTTGCAATGAAGGTCTATATTCACTTCAACAGCACTCTCTAGGTCAGCACCATGGTGTAGCCGGAGGACAGCTAGCTTCTGTCCTCCTCTGGATCCATTTACTTCAATACAAAACCTAGGAGGCTCGTAGGCTTCCGCCCCTTCCTTAGACCTACATGGTAGTTATGATCCCTTCTGCAGGATGTCCTCCAACCAATCAAAGCTTTGTCAGTATGAACTGACATGTTGTCCATGTAATCATATGATTAGTATCAGAGAATGAACCTAGTGCGTTGCATTCTGGTTGTGCCGCAGAGCATTATGGGGGGGTTCTATGTGTTGAACCTCTTTCATTCTCTGTGGTACACGGATAATATGCAAATTAAAGGCGAGGGTCGACCTCTGCCTGAGATCAGTTTCATGAAAAAATATGAAAAGGTGAGGGCGTTCAATTCCAATTGGTATCAAAAGTATAGCTGGTTAACTGGGAGCCTTTCATCAAGCCGCCTGTATTGCTGGCCTTGACTGCTTTTTGGAAAGTCTGAGCCTTTGGCGAAAGAGGGGTACAGTGACCTAAAGAACATCGATCATTCAGCTAAACGGAAAAACAAAAGCAGGGAGCATATAAGATTCAAGCTTCTGGGAAAAAGACGCATCATTCAAAATGCGCAACACAACGAGAAAGAAGAAACGGATGTTCACAAGCGGCTTATAAACACCTCTGAGGTTTTGGGCATTCAATAATTGGCTTTTAGAGGACACAACGAGAGGGAATGTTCCGCAAACTAACAAGAGCGACCACAAGGAGCTTGCAGCAATAATTGCACGCTACGATGCTTTACTTGCTGAACATATGGAACTTTCTACTGTATTTTCTGGGATCATTCAGAACGATTTGATAGCTTCCATCATCCGTTAAAAGTTAGATTAAAGACAGAGGTTGACGCAGTGCAGTTTCTTTGCGCACTCATGTAGGCTTTCCACTTTCCTCCGGTATTTATTTAGCAAAGATGATAACACATAATCACTCCGAACAGACAAAAGCAAAACCGCATTAAATAAATGTTGCAGCAGCCTAGCTTGTTATGACTGCAATCCCGATATCGGGATAAGTGTCATCAACAACCGCTGAATAGCATAGCGCTACAATTAATAAATATTACTGCAAATATTTATATTCATGAAATCGTGTCAGATTTTGAAATGATGCTTTTCAGCGAAAGCAATCCAATCGTTTGTGTAAGTTTATCGATCTCACTACAAAACATTAAGTACACTTAGCATCAGGAAGCTCGGTCACGAAAATCAGAAAAGCAATCAAATGAATCGTTTACCTTTGATGATCTTCGGATGTTTTCACTCACGAGACTCCCAGTTACACAACAAATGTTCCGTTTCTTCCATAAAGAAGATTTTTATATCCAAAATACCTCTGTTTGTTTGTCGCGTTATGTTCAGAAATCCACAGGAAAGAGCGGTCACGACAACGCAGACGAAAATTCCAAATAGTTTCCATAATGTCCACAGAAACATGTCAAAAGTTTTTTATAATCAATCCTCAGGTTGTTTTTAAAATATATAATCGATAATATATCAACCGCAAATGTCTTTCACAGTAGGAGAGGGGAAAACAATGGCTGTCCAAATTCTGTTGCGTGAGCAAAACTCATGTGACCACTTGACGCGATGTTATCGTTATGGCTCATTTTTCAAAATAAAAGCCTGAAACTATGTCTGAAGACTGTTGACACCTTGAGGAAGCGATAGGAAAAGGAATCTGGTTCATATCCCTTTAAATCCAACAAAGGGAGGCTATGGAACATGGACTTTTCAAAATAGAAGCCACTTCCAGTTTTGATTTTCCTCAGGGATTCGCCTGCAATATCAGTTCTGTTATACTCACAGACAATATTTTGACAGTTTTGGAAACTTTAGAGTGTTTTCTATCCAATACTAATAATATGCATATATTAGCAACTGAGACTGAGGAGCTGGCCGTTTACAATGGGCACCTTTTCTTCCAAGCTACTCAATACTGCCACTGCAGCCATAAAAAGCTAGGCTACACCTAAACATTTGACATTTGACTTGCTGTATGGGATGAAAACGAGACAATTTTCAGTCAGATCAACTGTAGACGACTATTAAGAACAGATGCATACAGCCTACGTGTGCTGTGCAGGGTAACTAATTGGTAACGTTCTGCATTTAAAGTCCATTTGGGTGTGAGGAGAAAATGTGAATGTGATCAAATTAGATTTATATTCAAAATTGGGCTGGCTAGGCTGCCTATACATTTTCAATCCAAAATGATTAACTGGAATTAATCAATCAACATAATAGTGATGACAGATGTAAGTGCATTTTTATAAGGCCTGCAGTTGCATAGGCCTGCACGATGCAAACATGCATAAAGCAAGCTCAGCCCTGTGAGTTCTATTGTCTATCAGCTGTTGTCCCTGTGTCTGGGTAGAGGAAATCCCCCTCCTAATCTAGTCTAAATATAATTCATATGAACAAGTATAAGGTAGCTGCAGTTTGACAGGGTTTTCACCCCTGTTAACAGATAAGGAAAAATGCTGTGTCCCAGTGGGTAAAAATTGCCTCCCAACTCTGGTTGCCACCAGTCTGCTTGCTGTTGTCAGTTATCGTCAGGTATGCGGATGATCAGGGCTTCATTCAGGAACGTTTCTTGGGCTACTTTGATGTGTCAAGTGGACGAGATGCTCAGTCTTTGTTTAACTTCATGGACAAACTTGTTCAAACCTACGATGGCACAGCTGTAATGAAATGTTTCTGCTATTTGTATTTCCAGCTAAGTCCCCTCCTGTTCCCTCCTGTATATAAGAAGTGATCTCCACTCCACTACCATTGTCAACTCTCTCCTGACATAAACTGAAGCCACGTCTCATGTGCCCTCTCATCCACTGTTACATTGAATGTTTCCTCTCCAAGCACTGTGAGTACACCTATCAATTTTCTCTCATTACTCTATGTAGAGTCAATCACACACAATCACATTATTACACCTCAATGATTGTACTCCTTGCTTGGACAAACTCATTCTTAGCTCTTTTGTCTAACTGTGTAGTATCTTGTACTATTGTTTTTTGTCTTTCCAGTCAAATCCTTTCCTGCACTGAAGTCAAGCCTCTGAACACCTCAACTCATGCCTCATTCAATCACAGCTGTGATCCCTTCCTAACACTGTAAGTAGCCCTCTCATTCCCATTCCCCATAATATTGTACTACAAATGTTTTAGGTTAAAATAATTACTCATTGACGATTTTTGAAACACACATTGACGTCTCCGTGCATTCCGTGCCGATAACGAAGGTCTCCCATCCTCGTCAGTTTTTCAAGTCACCAGCCTCCACTGTTAGAAACCCATTTCTCTGACTCGGGATAGAGGCTTCTGGGGGATATACTCAGAAGTAAACAAAGAGAAATAAAAGAACATTTGCTGCCCATAATTGGCGTTTGTGTTTTGCACATTAATTAAAAAAAAGCCACGGAAATTAATGTTATTCATTATTTCCTTTTGAGCTGCCGACGTATCGAAGGAGGAAATTGGAAGGCTAAAGTGTGAAATGAAGAGATGCGGTTTGTCTTGCAAGATGCAAATGAAATGTCAACACGCAGCAAAGGTAGTTAATGAGATTTTGCCCCTTTCTAATTTCCACATTGTTGGAGGAAAGTCTGAAAAACACAAACAAACGAAATCATTAAAATTAAATATGTTTCAGATACTGTTGTAATATTTGTCTTTCTCCTTTCACTGTTCCCTGACTAACAATAGTTCATGCGCTTTAGGCTACTGTCATCCATTAATGTGTACAGTGTCTTCAGACAGTATTCACACCCCTTGACTTTTTCCACATTTTGTTGTGTTTAAGCCTGCATTTAAAATTGATTATATTGCGATTTTGTGTCACTGGCCTACACACAATACCCCATAATGTCAATGTCGAATTATGTTTTTAGAAATGTTAACAAATTAATTCTAAAATGAAAAGCTGAAATGTTTTGAGTCAATATGTATTCGACCCTTTTGTTATGGCAAGCCTAACTAAGTTCAGTTCAAATGTGCTTAACAAGTCACTTAAGATGCAGGGACTTTGTGTGCAATAATAGTGTTTAACATGATTTTTGAATGACTCATCTCTGTACCCCACACATACAATTATCTGTAAGGTCCCTCACCCAAGCAAGACATTTAAAACACAGATTCAACCACAAAGACCAGGGAGGTTTTCCAGTCCCTTGTAAAGAAGTGCACCTGTTGGTATAATAAATATATATACAGTGGGGCAAAAAAGTATTTAGTCAGCCACCAATTGTGCAAGTTCTCCCAGTTAAAAAGATGAGAGAGGCCTGTCATTTTCATCATAGGTACACTTCAACTATGACAGACAAAATTAGAAAAAAAATCCAGAAAATCACATTGTAGGATTTTTTATGAATTTATTTGCAAATTATGGTGGAAAATAAGTATTTGGTCACCTACAAACATGCAAGATTTCTGGCTCTCACAGACCTGTAACTTCTTCTTTAAGAGGCTCCTCTGTCCTTCACTCGTTACCTGTATTAATGGCACCTGTTTGAACTTGTTATCAGTATAAAAGACACCTGTCCACAACCTCAAACAGTCACACTCCAAACTCCACTATGGCCAAGACCAAAGAGATGTCAAAGGACACCAGAAACAAAATTGTAGACCTGCACCAGGCTGGGAAGACTGAATCTGCAATAGGTAAGCAGCTTGGTTTGAAGAAATCAACTGTGGGAGCAATTATTAGGAAATTAATTTATGTTATGAATACAAAGGGTTATGTTTGGGGCAAATCCAACACAACACATCACTGAGTACCACTCTTCATATTTTCAAGCATGGTGGTGGTTGCATCATGTTATGGGTATGCTTGTCATTGGTAAGGGCTAGGGAGTTTTTTTAGGATAAAAATAAATGGAATAGAGCCAAGCACAAATCTGTCGTTCTGCCCCTGAACAGGCAGTTAACCCACTGTTCCTAGGCCGTCATTGAAAATAAGAATTTGTTCTTAACTGACTTGCCTGGTTAAAAAAAGGTAAAATGAAAATAAAAATAAGACACAGAGAGACAAAATCAACTTTCAGCAGGACAATAACCTAAAACAAAAGGCCAAATATACACTGGAGTGGCCTACCAAGACGACATTGAATGTTCCTCAGTGGTCTAGTTACAGTTTCGATTTAATTTGGCTGGGAAGTATGTGGCAAAAATTAAAAATGGCTGTATAGCAATTATCAACAACCAACTTGACAGATCTTGAATATGTTTTTAAAGAATAATGTGCAAATGTTGTACAATCCAGATGTGCAAAGCTCCTGAAGATTTACCCAGAAAGACTCACAGCTTTAATCGCTGCCAAAGGTGAACTTGTCTTGACTCAGGCCTGTGAATACTTGTATTGACTCAGGCCTGTGAATACCTGTGAAACATTTAAATGATCATGCTTTCACTTTGTTATCATTTGGTATTGTGTGTAGATGGTGAAACGAAAGTCGGTTTAATCCATTTTTAATTCCGACTGGAATAAGTCAAGGGTTAGGAGTACTTTCTGAAGGCACTGTAAATCACTGGTTGAGAAAAGTCATGAATTTGTATGAGGGATAAATCTATGTCCTGTTTTGAAGAGGTTTTATTGGCAGCTTGCTTTCCAGTGGTGGTAAAATGCACCTGTGACCCATGACAAGTAGAAGTGTTACGTTCATGAAATTACCCATAAGGCATTAACATATGGAATATAGAATATCAAATGTCATATCCATTTGAGTCATTAGCCCTTACACCACAAACATGTATTTCCCTACAGTTTGATATTTCTCTTTTTTGCCATCTTGTTGGTCTTGTGTTCACAATCATTTACCATCTGGTTGTGTTCAGTAGGCACCAAACAATAATTGTTTAAAATTAGCATTCTTATTGGACAAGCTCAGTTACTACCTCCCATGTTTCAAAAGGTTTTGTCTCATTTCATAACAACTGAATGTCACCCTGATAATAGACAGGTCTAAAAGTCACAGACCGTTGAGAGAGGCACTGTTCTGAAGGTATCGTCAGTCCTTAATCGCACATCCCTGAAGTGGTGTCCTATACCAACCTGGTCTCAAAGCATTTTGTATTATTTTGTAAGTAAATCAGAGACAATCCATTTAGTATGGTATGTTACATTTCATGTGGTATGTATTCATTTGTGGATGTCCAAGAGCCATTTTGTATGATACAGTATGTTACGAATTACAATAAGTATTATATGTTACGAATTAGCAAAACATATGACATGCTACAAATTCCAGTTAGGTGGCTAACATTAGCTAGTTGGCTGACTTTTGCTAGGCTAGGGGTTAGGGCTAGAGGTTAAGGTTAAGTTTAGGATTTAGGTTTAAGTTTTAAGGTTAGGGTTAAGGGAAGGGTTAGCTAAAAGAGTTAAGGTTAGGGTTAGGGGAAGGGTTGGTTAACATGCTAAGTATTTGCAAAGTACTTAAAAGTTGTAGAAAAATTGCTAATTAGCTAAAATGCTAAAGTTGTCTGTGATGATATTCGAACTCCCAACCTTTGGGTTGCTAGACGTTGACGTTTATATGCCTACCCATCCACCAACCTCCTTACTTTCATTTTTACCTTATCATACCAAACGTATCATATCATACTAATTTGAGTGTCCTGGATTTACATTTACTATGTTACGCCTAGTCTATGTGATCAGGCTGCATATAAGGTGCTATACAGTGGTGTCCTATAGAGCTCCACAGCAAGGCTTACCCATGAGCCAGGTGTTCACCATACAGGCAAGCTTAATGATGTGAGCATTGATTTGTCCCTTATAATTAATGAATAAAATTGAAAGCGCCATAGCCATGCCATATATCATTCACACAGAGGTGAAGATCCCAGAAGCAGTCGAGAAACAAATGGATAGAAACACACACACACAAACAGGTGCACTCAAACACACTTATTCCAACATACACACAGACACCTACATGCACACCATATTTTAATTATCCTTATTGATTGGCTGGTGTTTACACTCTTGTTCATTCCAACGCGACAAAGTATTTATGTCTCTCTAAAATAGATTAATTAATTCAGCCTTTTATCTCATGGGCTGCGAGTGGGCTCGTAGTGATGTCATGCAAAGCTTGCATAAATCATTTTAATTAGCCCCTGCCAAACGACAAGCGATTCGCTCTGCAGCCATTAGGCTATGGAGGTACCAACACACCCTTCAGATCTCTCACGTTTCACCAAGTACAAAACCTCCAACCCTCATTAGAGTCAGAGGATCACATTTTCAAAATATACAATTTTTTTTAACTATGTAAAAGGCATTGTCATGAGAGGTTTATTGCAGGTGAATTCCAACGTAGGTTTCACATGGCCGGCTGTCTAGCCGCCAGTGTCTGTCTGACATTCCTCATCTATTACACAATACTGGTTTGGCTTCCCTAAATAACTACAAAACCCTCTCTTTCTCCGAGGGACAGTTGACTATTTTTCATGAGCTAAAGTAGACAAAGAAATAAAAGTCGATCCCTATGGAAAAGTTGTAGAGAGGACAGGGTGAGTGAAAAGAGAGAGAGGAGAGAGTGTTTCTCAGGTTTACCCTCGGGGGACTGTTTTGTGCACCTGTTTTGTTCATGTCCTGAGGTTGTATAATTTGTTTGTCTGTTTAATGTACAGATGTAGGATCTTAACTTGAGTCAGTTTGCAACAGCAGGAATATAATCCTGCAGCAAATGGAATGTGAATTATTTTGTGGATTATAATTAAGGGACATTTGTGTAGGGCTTAACACATTTTTCGTTAAGGGATGGATCAACATTTATAGAATGGTTACCTAGAAGAAAATGGCTGAGGGTCATGCCTTTTCAATTTCAGTCAAGAGGATGGTTTAGTATTTAAAAAATCTAGTCAAGGGGAGGGTCATGTAATTTGTAATTGATGAAATGTCAATATTTCTCAGTGTTTTAGATTTAGTTGCTTATTAGGCTATATATCGGTGTGCCCGATGCCTCCCCTCATGCCTGATTCTTCGCTGGGTGTGCAATATCAAGTGTTCCTGTAAGCTATTTTGTGGGGTCTCAATCAAATGATTCATAGCCTCGGAGAAACACAAAGCAATGTCTGTGCTGTGTAGGCCTACGGTGGAAGGTCAGGAGGAGAGTAAAAGGTTTCTTCTGAAAATAATTTTTGGTTAGATCTTGTCCAAAATTCACTATCTTGTACGTGGACTAGCTTATAGCCTATATTCTGTTCAGTTTGAGACGGAGAGCGCGAAGATGAGAAGGAGGACCGGATGTCAACTTTGATAGTTTGCTACTACTCTAATAGATTTTATTCACATGAATATGTTTCTTGACCGTTATGTATTTTTCAAAGTTATTGACCTCACAATAAGACAGATTTGAGTAACTTACATTGTGGTGCTGAAACTTGAAGCAGCAGACGAGGCACAATCAATCAGAAATGGACAGCTCATTATGCTGAAAGCAGTCAAATTTGAGTAGGCATAATTCATTTAAACTGTCTTCATTTTAATTGTAATTAGACTACTAAGAAGAGCGCTTTGTGTTTCAGATTATTTGTTCCTATTTAAGAAATAAGAGGTAGTCCTACCTGTTTGACAGACTAAATTAGGCAATAGGCTGCTATATCTATAGATTTGTCAGTCAATTCCTCAACCCACCATGAACTCTTTAAATAACAGTCCTTCGCTGACATGGAGGTAGGCTAAGTTAAAACCAAAACTCAAATTGAGGGGGTATGACAGGGTTTACCATAGGCCTACCTTTAATTTAAAAAAAAATTGTAAAAAGCATAGGCCTACTCTTTTGTTAGCTTAAGATTTTGATAAAGTGATCTATAACAGCGCTTTGGTCCTCAATGCTCTATGCTAGAAACAAGCTGTAAAATACCCGGGCAAGACGTGACTCTGATGCATATTTCTTTGACATTCAGAGGCTGACTGCTTGGGAAGAAATCTAATTCTGTCATTAAATATTGATCAAGCTATTTACTTTCTGTACCATAGAGGGTTTAAACCCAGACAGCTTTTAGGGAAACACTTATGACCTTCTCTCGTTGGGTAAGCCACCGAACAAGAGTAGCCAGCAGTTAAAGACTACATTTATCTGCGTTGGTAGGCCTACTCTGTCTGGGGTGGAAAGGTAGTCCTAACTTTTAAAAGTACCATACAGCGATTCCTAATGTGTTCTCAGATTCAATTATTTGCAAACAGGGAAAGTTTTGTTGCGAACAAGACAAAGTGATTTAGCACTGGAGAAATATGATAATTCTTAGCCTGTAATTCTGGTAATTAGTGTGGGATAAAAAAATATACAGTTGAAGTCGGAGGTGATAGGCTAATTGACATAATTTGAGACAATTGGAGGTATACTTGTGGATGTTTTTCAAGGCCTACCTTCAAACTCAGTGCCTCTTTGCTTGACATCATGGGAAAATCAAAAGAAATCAGCCAGACCTCCGAAAAGAAAATTGTAGACCTCCACAAGTCTGGTTCATCCTTGGGAGCTATTTCCAAATGCTTGAAATCAATCCCAGAACAACAGCAAAGGACCCTGTGAAGATGCTGTAGGAAACAGGTACAAAAAAATCTATATCCACAGTAAAAATAGTCCTATATCAACATAACCTGAAAGGCCGCTCAGCAAGGCAGAAGCCACTGCTCCAAAACCACCATAAAAAAGCCACGGTTTGCAACTGAACATGGGGATAAAGATCATACTTTTTGGAGAAATGTCCTCTGGTCTGATGAAACAAAAATAGAACTGTTTGCCCGTAATGACCATCGTTATGTTCGGAGGAAAAGGGAGAGGCTTGGATGTATTAAAGCAATAATCTCAAGTCATCAGTCAGGAAGTTAAAGCTTGGTCGCAATTGGGTCTTCCAAATTGACAATGACCCCAAGCATACTTCCAAAGTTGTGGCAAAATGGCTTAAGGACAACAAAGTCAAGGTATTGGAGTGGCCATCACAAAGCCCTGACCTCAACCCTATAGAATATTTGTGGGCAGAATAGAAATGCGTGTGCGAGCAAGGAGGCCTACAAACTTGACTCAGTTACACCAGCTCTGTCAGGAGGAAGGGGCCAGAATTCACACAACTTATTGTGGGAAGCTTGTGGAAGGCTACCCGAAATGTTTGACCGAAGTAAAACATTTTAAAGGCAATGCTACCAAATACTAATTGAGTGTATGTAAACGTCTCACCCACTGGGAATGTGATGAAATAAATAAAAGCTGAAATAAATCACTCTCTACTATTATTCTGACATTTCACATTCTTAAAATAAAGTAGTTGTCCTAACTGACCTAAGACAGGGAATTGTTACGAGGATTAAATGTCAGGAATTGTGAAAAACTGAGTTTAAATGTACTTGGCTAAGGTGTATGTAAACTTCCGACTTCAACTGTACATCGAATTTATTTACTGTCCAATCATGGGGAACTACATTGTAAGAATAAATTATACTGGTAATTTATTTATGGTCCTATAGTGATGGAGCGGTCCACAACCCTATACCCTAGACATCCACCTGAACGACCCAGATACTAAGGAGAAGTCCCTTTCTGTTTCATGAGCCTGCTGTAAGCGGCCTGTATGCAGCCAAAATGTGGTCAGAGACCTTCTAGCGTAGCGCCATCAAGATTCTGATCCTGCCTGGTCCTGTTGGTCCTGCAAAGCCAGAGTCCCTTGATGGTAGAGCATAATATACAAGGATATTCTCAAAGCTGCTAATGAGACCCTTGATGACCTTGTACCTAGCTGGTGGGGATTCCAGTGGGGTGCCCCCACCCGGGCAGTGGAATTGCGGGCAACACTAGCTGCAGTAACCTATGGGGAGGGGGGTCACACTGTGTGTGTGTCTGTGTGTGTGTGTGTGTGTGTATCCCACAACTGTTGCGAGGGAGTAAAAGATGTCTAGAGACAACATAAACTCAGCAAAAAATGTAATGTCCTATCCCTGTCAACTGCGTTTATTTTCAGGAAACTTAACGTGTAAATATTTTGATGAACATAACAAGATTCAACAACTGAAACAAACTGAACAATTTTCACAGATATGTGACTAACAGAAATTGAATAATGTGTCCCTGAACAAAGTGGGGGTCAAAGTAAAAAGTAACAGTCAGAATCTGGTGTGGCCACCAGCTGCATTAAGTACTGCAGTGCATCTCCTCCTCATGGACTGCACCAGATTTTCCAGTTCTTGCTGTGAGATGTTACCCCACTCTTCCACCAAGACACCTGCAAGTTCCCGGACATTTCTGTGGGGAATGGCCCTAGCCCTCACCCTCCGATCCAACAGGTCAAAGACGTGCTCAATGGGATTGAGATCCGGGCTCTTCGCTGGCCATGGCAGAACACTGACATTCCTGTCAGGAAATCACGCACAGAACGAGCAGAACGAGCAGTATGGCTGGTGGCATTGTCATACTGGAGGGTCATGTGAGGATGATCCTGCAGGAAGGATACCACATGAGGGAGGAGGATGTCTTCACAGTAACGCACAGCATTGAGATTGCCTGCAATGACAACAAGCTCAGTCCGATGATGCTGTGACACACCGCCCCAGACCATGACGGACCCTCCACCTCCAAAACGACCCCGTTCCAGAGTACAGGCCTCGGTGTAACATTCATTCCTTCGACGATAAATGCAAATCCGACCATCACCCTTGGTGAGACAAAACCGCGACTCGTCAGTGAAGGGCACTTTTGCCAGTACTGTCTAGACCAGCAACAGTGGGTTTGTGCCCATAGGCGACATTGTTGCCGGTGATGTCTAGTGAGCACCTGCCTTACATCAGGCCTACAAGCCCTCAGTCCAGCCTCTCTTAGCCTATTGCGGACAGTCTGAGCACTGATTGAGGGATTGTGCGTTCCCGGTGTAACTCAGGCAGTTGTTGTTGCCATCCTGTACCTGTCCCGCAGGTGTGACGTTCATATGTACCGATCCTGTGCAGGTGGTGTTACCACTGTGTCGTCTGCCACTGCGAGGACGATCAGCTGTCCGTCCAGTCTCCCTGTAGCATTGTCTTAGGCGTCTCACTGTACGGACATTGCAATTTATTGCCCTGGCCACATCTGCAGTCCTCATGCCTCCTTGCAGCATGCCTAAGGCACATTCACACAGATGAGCAGGGACCCTGGGCATCTTTCTTTTGGTGTTTTTCAGAATCAGTAGAAAGTTTTCATAACTGTGACCTTAATTGCGTGGTTTATTGAACAAGGATGGGAAACAGTGTTTAAACCCCATAAAAATTCAAAGACCTTTGAAAGACAGAGTCCTGAAAAAGGGACGTTTCTTTTTTTGCTGAGTTTAGGATGAATCACAATAATTGTTTGCTAAAATAATAATTGCTTGCCGTAATATAATTTTGGTAATGGCGAGACTGGTGAGAGTTATAAATCCTTTGCATAAACGGCCTACATTACTACAAATATTAATAGCTAATTATGGAAAATAGAAAGAGGATTTTTCAAATGTATATATTTTTTAAATGGCTATATATAATACAAATCGAGGTAAGGGCGATGGAAATGCATTTAGCAGTTGATCTGCTTCTGTTGGTGGCACTGTGTGCTGTTTTCTATGGATGGGTCCCGGTCCCCCCGGGGTCGGAGTGCTCTGCCGGGCATTGGGATGACAACCCAACTCAGGATGAGGAATGGTTTTAGTGGGTTGTATAGTTTGGACCAATAGGAAGTTTACTTAGTAGCAATGCAAATATCATGGTATAGTTATATAGACACTCAATCATCATCTTACTTTTTAATGGTATGTTAACAAACATATATTATGATAAATAGAATTTAAACTTGTGTCTCATTATGGTAGTTGGTGAAATAGGTATAGCCAGTTAATTGTATTGTATAGCAGATAATAAGAAAATATGATCAGCATTGTCCTGGCTAAAAGAGGAATGAATATGCAGGAAGCTCAATCAACAATTTTAGATCACGTTTTGTGGAAAAAGGACTGGGGGGGTTGGGGGTGAAATATGTTTCACCCATGGGCAAAGAAATTCAAAAGGGGTGATATTAATTTACAGTAATTGCTTGTGCTTGTGCTTCTACACCTGCATTGCTTGCTGTTTGGGGTTTTAGGCTGGGTTTCTGTACAGCACTTTGAGATATCAGCTGATGTACGAAGGGCTATATAAATAAATTTGATTTGATTTGATTTGGATTTAATTTTGAACCAAATGTGCAAATTGTCCAAACAGATCCTCAAAGTAGATGGATGATGTAAAATATGTTATTGAATCATAAATAGATGTGGCTTATTAACCTATACGGTCCAAGTAATGATGATCCAAGCTTCTTTGAAATTATGTACAAGAATTTATCAACTTTACAAGCAACACTAAGTCTAGACTCAGTCAAGACTATTATTATGGTGGGAGATTTTAATACGGTTTTAAAATCCTCTATGGACCGGAAAGGAAATCACACTACAAACTATCGCCCTCAGGTACTTAAGGAAATCATTAATATTTTGGAATTAGTGGATATATGGAGGCTTAAATACCCTGACCTAGTGAGATATACATGGCGGAGGCTTAATCAAGCTAGTTGTCTTGATTACTTTATTATAAAGGTATAGGGGGCAGCATTTTCACTTTTAGCGTGCCCAATTTAAACGTTCTGCTACTCATGCCATGAATATAAGATATGCATATTATTAGTATATTTGGATAGAAAACACTCCGAAGTTTCTAAAACTGTTTGAATCATGTCTGTGAGTATAATAGAACTTATGTAGCAGGCAAAACCCCGAGGACTAACCGTTCAGATTCAGTTAAATTTTTTGGGGTCTCTGTCTGTTCACTGAGTTCTCGTTGGCAAATGATATTGCTGACTAAATACTTTTTTGCCCCACTGTATATGCCAATTATGCGATGGTCCGACCGCATTCTGTCCCCTATTATGAGTACAGCGACTGCAATTAGAAGGCATCATGTTAAATGTTACTACTTAGCTTCGGTTGTTGGAGGTCCTGACGAACCACGTCCAGATAAAGCGTCCGGAGTGAAAAAGTTGAATGAACAAAAGTTGAGTGAGGGAAAAACTAAAAATATAAACGTAATTAAAAAGTAAAAACCGTAAAGTTGTCAGGTAGCAAAGTAAGGTTGGCAACAAAACGCACAGCAACACGTAAACAAGTCTACAAGTTGTGACCGGAAATGCTCAAGACGTGACCAGACAATTTCAAAAGCTTTTGACAGTTTCAAAAGCAGCCAGCCGGCAGACTGGTTGGCTAGTGAAGCCAACTTTTCTGGGTTCATCGAAATTTGAACGGCATTCTTTTTATTTCCAACCCAGGTTGCCTCCTCTAATGCCAATATCTGTCTGTTTTCATGGTTAAGTTGTAGTTTTACCGTCTGTATTGTTGTTAAACCTCTCTTAACCGAGGTTAGTCTTCTGTAGACTCTGCTGGGGACCTGTTGTGAAGAAGTTTAAAGCCTACAGTGCCTTGCGATAATATTGAAATGGAAGGAAAGTGCAAATCTACCAAGACCGGCCCCCTTACAAGGAGAAACTTTGCGACCATTTGCCACATTTCAGGCTTCAAACATAAAGATATAAAACTGTATTTTTTTGTGAAGAATCAACAACAAGTGGGACACAATCATGAAGTGGAACGACATGTATTTATCATCATTAGTCATTTAGGTCAACATTGGATCAGTCAAAGTCCAGACCTGATCCTCACTGAACTCCAACCTCACTGAGGTCGAGAGAGTTTGCTGCACATACCCCAAGCGACTTACAGCTGTAATCGCAGCAAAAGGGGGCTGAATAATTTTAGCACGCCCAATTTTTCAGTTTTTGATTTGTTAAAAAAGTTTGAAATATCCAATAAATGTCGTTCCACTTCATGATTGTGTCCCACTTGTTGTTGATTCTTCACAAAAAAATACAGTTTTATATCTTTATGTTTGAAGCCTGAAATGTGGCAAAAGGTCGCAAAGTTCAAGGGGGCCGAATACTTTCGCAAGGCACTGTATGTATGTTTGGTTTACTCTGGTTAAATGGTCACAAATCTTATGTAGCACAGAGTAAGAGTATCATGCTTTTTTTGTATTTAGCGTTTTGCTTGCATCTCAGTTGGGGAGATTGTGAGGGAAGATTAAAACCAAATTATGATATTTATTTGTATATGGTTTTTATATGTTTTTTGTGCTTCGTTGCTTGACTTTGTTTTTTAAATTTGCGCTTTTACGTTAAACTAAGAGCTTTAGTTTACATTGTACCTTGTCCTTTACACGTCCTCTCGCTCTTAAGACATGACTCAGCCTAGCCTATAACCCAGTTAAACGTAGTAAGGTGCTACACCACCTTCATCAATTGAAAGCAAGTCTTAGGTACAGATCATCATTCTTCATTTCAGAGTAAGGCAAGAGGGGTGGCTATTTTACTTCACAGATACCTTTTACATGTTCTAATGTTGTCGCAGATCCACCAGGTTATATACATAATTGTCAGTGGTAGGCTGCTCAATACGAATGTACTTCATATTAATATTTATGCTCCTAATTGGGACAATGGTGATTTTTTTCAAATCGCTTTTCTCTACACTCCCAGATATGTCTTCCCATATGATGATCTTAGGTGGTGACTAACTGTTGGTTAGACCCACATCTGGATCGATTCTCCACTAAACCTACCACCAACTCAGCTAGAGTTGTCCGATCCTTTATGTCTGAATTTGCATTCTTAGATCGTTGGAGAATGTTTAATCCATCTGGAAACGCATACTCTTTTTTTCTCATCGGTTCACCACACTTGTACGCGCATAGACTACTTCCTTGTAGATGACAGACTTCTCCATTCCATATCTTCATGTTCATTTAATCCAATTGTATCTGACCACGCCCCTGTTACTATGGAAGTTGTCTGTCAAACTGTTGACAATCTGTGACCGCCTTGGCGGCTAAATGCTCAACTGCTCAGAAATGAACACATTGTCAATTTTGTTTTGGGTCAAATCGACCATTTCATGATGGCAAATAGGACCCCAAACGTCTCTGCGTCTACTCTCTGGGAAACTTTGAAAGATTATAGAGGTGAAATGATTTCCTACACCGTACATGAGAACAAACTGAAAAGGGATAGATAGCCTATGTTAACACGCTGTATTGCCCGACTAGATGCCATTTATGCCGTTTCACCATCTCTGGATATTTATTAGGAGCGTTTAACTTTGCAAGCAGAATTTGAGACATTAATAACAGACCAGGTTACTGAACTGCTTGTCAAGTCTAGGAGCTCTTACTATGAACAAGGAGATAAAGCCAGTAAGTTATTAGCTCACAAGTTATGTCAACTATCATCATCATTCCAGATTCCTAAAATTCGTACATCGTCTGGGATATCATTAGACCCTAGGGGGATCAATGATGAGTTCAAGAGATTTTACCAGTCTTTAAATACTTCTGAATGTAAAGCAGATTCATTGGATTTGGATGGTTTCTTCCACTCACTTTCTGTGCCTTCTGTCAGCCAGGATTTGGTTAAAAAATTTGAGCAATCGATCACTGTTGAAGAATTGTCTAATGCTGTCAAATCCCTTCAATCTGGGAGAAGCTCAGGGCCTGACGGCTACTCGGCAGAGTTTTATAAAAAAAGTTTCTCTCCAAAATAGCCCCTATTCTAATTGAAATGTACAATGAAGCATTTGTAAATGGTGCTCTCCCACAGACTCACTCAAGCAAACATTTGTCTTATTCTTTAAAAAAACAAAGACCCTCTTGACTGTGTATCATACCATCCAATTAGCTTGCTAAATGTTGACTAAAATTTTAGCCACACTTCTGGCAACTTGTCTGGAAACAGTCTTCCCATCAATTCTCTCCAGATCAAACAGGATTTATTAAAAATGGACACTCATTCTTCAACGATTATTTAATATTATATATAATACTTCTGTCGCCAATGCCTCTGAAGCCATTATATCCCTGGATGCGGAGAAAGCGTTTTACCGGGTGGAATGGAAGTATATTTTTTAAACTCTAAATAAATGTGTTTTTCGCTCCAAATTCATGACTTGGATAAGACTTCTGTACTCAAACCCTCAAGCCTCTGTCAGGACTAATAACACTTAATCAGATTGCTTCCCTTTGCAATGATTGACACGCCAGGGTTGCCCTATTAGTTCCTTACTGTTTGCCCTCGCCATAGAACCACTTGCAATAGCACTTTGCTCCAACCCCCTCAAGTTATAGTCAGATACAGACACGAACACAAACTGTCTTCATATGCAGATGATTTATTATTACACACATCCAACCTTTCTGTCTCTGTTCCTGCTGCCCTTGCCACTTTCGCATCTTTCGATCACTTATCAGGGAATAAACTGAATCTCAGTAAAAGCAAATTGATGCTGCTTATTATGGCCACAAAAAAACTCCCCTTTACATAACTTGCCATTTAAAATTGCTCACAGTAGTTTTATTTATCCCGGGGTACATGTCACATTCAGATTTGAAAGCCTTTTTCAAGCCAACTTTGCTTCTCTTTTAACCCGCACTAAGGACGATTTGGAACTCTGGCCTTTGCTACTTCTCCTTAGTCGAAATAATGAATTCTATTAAAATGAATACTCTCCCTAAATACTTATATTTCTATCAGTGCCTTCCAATTTTAATTCCCAAAATATATTTCAAAAAGATCGACGGCCTAATACCACCCTTTTATATGGGACAAAAAGCCCCCCAGGATGGATACGAAAACAGCTTTTGCAGACGACCAAACATGACGCAGTCTAGCGCTACCGGATTTCAGATGATATTATTGGGCCACTAACCTTAGGATCTTTCAGTACTGGTTGCAGAGCAGAGAGATATTCCCACCCCCAATTTGGCTAGAGATGGAGGCCGACTCATCTCTACCGGCATCATTGTCTTCCCTAGCTCACTCCTCCGTTACAGGCCCTTACTCCTCCTTCACCAAAAATATATGTCAGAACAACATTGAAGATCTGGAATCAATTTAGGCACCTC
This sequence comes from Oncorhynchus clarkii lewisi, assembly GCF_045791955.1. NCBI lineage: Eukaryota > Metazoa > Chordata > Actinopteri > Salmoniformes > Salmonidae > Oncorhynchus > Oncorhynchus clarkii. The sequence goes on along the minus strand of NC_092177.1, from coordinate 31,643,719 downwards.
TTTGGCTCCGGAAGGGGCACTCAAAAGGGTACATAGCTCTTCTATTTGTGCTCGGCCCGGTCTCATTCAATGCAAACTCATTCATAGGGCCCACTGGACCAAAGCAAGATTATCCAAAATATTTGAACCCTAATTGTGTACGATGTAACAAGTCTCCTGCTAATCACGTACACATGTTTTGGTGTTGCCCACCTCTTGTTTGTTTCTGGAAAGACGTCATTAACACTCAGAATTTAGCGGCACACAGATCGAGCCAGGCCCTTTTATTGCACTATTTGGGGTTTCCTTACCCACATTACATCTGACCAAAATGAAGAAGGATGTAATTGCCTTTGTCACATTGTTAGCGAGACAAATAATTTTACTGAGATTGAAATCCTCTGTACCCCATTCTCATGCTCTTTGGATTAAATCCTTTTTGAAAGGCATAAAGTTGGAAAAAATGGTTCTATAGACAAATTCTATGCCATGTGGGCTCCCTTCTTTTCTTATGTTAAACGAATACATTTCCCTGCAGTTCCAGAATGATGTATATTTATATATTGGTGATGTAAGAGGCCTGGTATGTGTATACACAAGATCTCGGATGTTAAAGATTGTATTATCTGTGCTAGTTGACCTGAAACATCCCGTCTGTCTCTCTCTGTTTTGCCGTATTGTTGTCTTGGATGTGTTGTTTTATATTATTACCAAATAACTTACAAGTGCAATTATTTTGTAAATGCTGGAGTTGAAAATTCAATAAAAAAAGTTTAAAAAAAACAAACATATAATAATAAAATAGATCTGGGTTTCGGCACCTGCAGCACTATGCAGTCTTGGATACCTAATGTCCCCCGATGACCCGGCAACGCAAACAATAACACATGTACCCAAACCTCTCTAACCACTAGTCTCTCCTCTTGCCCGCTCATAAATTATTTAGCCACTGGAAGTGAGCGAAATCAGGGGCCGTAAACCCCTGGACAAGCAGCCATTAAACTCATGGTCTAGTCTCACTGTGTTGGAGAGAGCGAGAGAGCGCGAGAGAGACTGTTAATGACTGGGCGGGCAGCCCGGTTACACTGGCTTCTCTTGGTGTCTGAGCTCAAATCGCTGGCACTACCTCAGAGTCACAATCTAACACACAGCAGCAGAGAGCGGCAGTACTGTAGCAGCGGCCATGTTGGCCAGAACGCTGCAGCATGGCAGGCTCCAGAACACCATGGCGTAGTCTCCATGCACAATGATCTAAAGGGCACATTCTGGAGAAGGGAGGGCAGGGAGTTGGCTGGAGCAACAATGAGCCCTGCGTGATAATCGCCTCCCCCCCACCACACACACCCAGACCCCTCCGTCCAGTGGGGCTGTGTACGAGACTGCCAACAATCCCCATCTACTGTACTGCCAGGGGATACGCTCCAAACCGGGGTAAGGTCGAGTGACCGGCAGTTGCTCTGCCCCAAGGCTCTGCTTCAGAAGGTCAGAGAGGGGAGGAGAGGGGGAGCAAAAAAAGTTTGACAGAGAGGGGAAAGGAGATAGAGGGAGAGAAGGATGGAGTGGGAGAGAGAGAGAGACTAAAGTTATGAAGTAATAAACCCCTCCACTCACACACATCTCTTGAGTACAACACCAAGCCCCTAAGAGAACATTCCTTTAGTTCATCTCTGCTTCTGTGATTATGAATGTGTTTCTCTGCAGAAGGTCAACACGCTAAATAATTAGCTGTCACCCACAGAGTCAGCAGAGAAAATCTAAATGTGATACTAATACACAGAAGATCTATTTTAGCAGCTTGTGAACTGACACCGTCTTCCTGATATGAAAACGTGGTTTTAGCATGGTTGGGTAGGTAAATTGGTAGGTCAATTTTTAAATGTAATCCATTTCCAATCCAAAATTGTTGTCAGTAATGCAACTTCTGGATTACCCAAACTCAGTAAACGTAATCTGATTACTTTCAGTTACTTTTGGATTAGTTTCCCCTTAAGAGGCATTAGAAGAAGGCAAAAAAGATCCAACAAACCCATTTGGTCTGACATCATAGTGTTCGTCACATGGTTTGTCACCACAGTGGTCTCCGACATCATAGTAGTTTCAGACTGGCGGTCATCATTTGGTGTGTCATCATGGTCTCTGACATAGGGGACGTCAGGTGGAACAAACTTAAACTAGCACTTTTATGTAATTAATAAAACATAAAGGTGTCATAATGTATATTTTCGCAAACATCATTTTTGGATTGAAAAGTAATGCAAGAAGTAATCATCTAGTTTTCAAAAGTATCTGTTATCTGATTACAGTATTTTGGCTGGTAACGCAACTGATTACAGTTCTTTGTTTATAGTCCAATTACATGTAATCAGTTACTCCCCAACGCTACCTTTCCAGGTGGAAGAGGATGTTTTTCATCCCCATAATCTTGGGCAGCAGAGTCACTTGGGAGAATGGCTTCCCCTGTAGAGGGAGGAATGGAGCGAGAGAGAGGGAGAAAGAGACAAAGAGAGATTTCAGTCCCTGCTGACACTCAAAAGACAACTCCGGAGAAAGGGAACACAAATGCATGCACACACACACACACACACCTTCATAAAACCCGATGTTATAAAACTTCATGAACCATTCCTTTCATTGAGTGAGTTTAACAGAAACAGTGACAGCTTGTTTCCTATCTCACTTGGACAAAGAAAGGAAAACACGTGATTTACTGGATCCGGAATAGACACTCAAAAATAACCAGCCACCTGAGTGTTGTGTGAAGAGGTCGCTTGAGGCTATAGAGGCAACCAGCAGGCAATCACCCTCCTTTCTCTTTCTTCCTTACACCTTTGTAATCGTATTAATTGAAACCTCCGACACTTCCCAGTACAATAATTACTGTCTTAATAATTGTTACATTGCAACATGTAGTTTTCCTTCTACGTTATTAATAATTCATGGTAATAATACTAACAATACGTTCGATGACACTTATCTAAGATTAGATTGAAAGGATAGTTATTTAATGTTTTAGATTGTACAACTAATAGTGGGACTGCTAGCGCAAGGATTTGTGCTAGAAGCATTTCACACACAGCTAGGACATGTTCGAGAAAAGTTTTTACATTTCTCCCCTTGGCAACAATGGCCACCAACCAGCTCCATGGGACCAAATTGGACAGGTTTCACTTAGCAAAATATGGCATGATGCAGCAAACAACATGTCTCATTAATTAAACGTACAGTTATATAACAAATGTTTTGATACCGGCCAAATACGATATTCCACAATATACACTATCCCCTTTCATGACGCAAGTCATGTTTTACCCTTCCACGCCTTCCCTTCCACGCCTTCTCCGTTTCCTCAGTGGAGAGTCAGTGTTTCAAGACAGGTCTTCTGAAGCGGTGCTGTCTTTGAGGAGGCAGCGTGAGTTACAGTACAAACTGAAACGCCATAGACATACACTGAATACTGTGGTAAAAACAGACAGAGGGGAGATGACTCATCCACAGGGAAACACACTGCAAGACACAGGAGGCACATGTGTGCTAAGCTGCAAAGAGAGAGTGAGAGAACGAGTGTGTTCAGGTGTCTGTGTGCTTCTGTCCTATAGTAAGCTAGGAAAATCATGGCTCTAGCAAAACACACACACACACAGACACACACACACATGCGCACACACACACACTGAGATCTCAATACAAACATTATTATCAGGATAAAGTGAATGTGGAGTGACATGAAAATCCACACTGTTAAAATAAAGTGTTTTGTAACACTTAAACTAGTGGCATCTTAGCTGCCACCAACTTTGCTGGAGTTTTGAAGCACATGGGTGTAAGGGGTTAAGAGACAGATTTAAGGTGTTCTGAAACATTCATCCCAAGGTGTTCTGAAACACGACATGGTGTGTTGTAACACCACAGAGCCAAGAGTTGTGCAACACCTTGCCGGAGACTGGGAGCACGAACCAGGAACATGTTTAAAACACTATTAAGGTGTTTCGAGTCCTGTTTCATGCAGAACTAGATCCTTTCTCTTTTGGTGCCTAAACACTATGATGGCGTTTTGAATCTTGTCTAATGCAGAATTAGAACCCTTCTGGAGTCTCCACATTCTGTAAATGGGAGTCCCTCCTTTTTGTTGTGTATTCCCTGTTCTTATACTGTGTACTGATAAACTCCTCATAGGTAATTCCAAAAGGTGAAATGTATTGTATTATGCTCATAAAGGATAAGAGAAAATATAGTTTTATGAAAATACAAATTCATAATTAGTCGAGGATAATAATTCATGAGTACAAAATGTATATTTCAAGACATGATTCTGAAGCTTTGAATGCTATATATTTTCATAGCAAATTATTAAATGACAACAAAATATTAACAGGTCAAAATGTTTATATTGATAAAGTAAGACTGTTCAAATATCTGTAAGTTATTTATCATTCATATTCTTCAAAATCAATGGAAATATGCTCTTATATTTCAAATTAATAGAAAAAAAATACAGCCGATGACTGCTAATGTTAACATTAGTACTCATACAGGCCAAGGAGTTCAATCTAGGCTTCATCAAACCAGAGAATCTTGTTTCTCATGGTCTGAGAGTCTTTAGGTGCCTTTTTGCAAACTCCAAGCGGGCTGTCATGTGACTTTACCTGAGGAGTGGCTTCCATCTGGCCACTCTACCATAAATGCCTGATTGGTGGAGTGCTGCAGAGATGGTTGTCCTTCTGGAAGGTTCTCCCATCTCCACAGATGAACTCTAGAGCTCTGTCAGACTGATCATTGGGTTCCTGGTCACCTCCCTGACCAGGGATTTCCGTTTGGCCGGGCAGCCAGCTCTAGGAAGAGTCTTGGTGGATCCAAACGTCTTCCATTTAAGAATGACGGATGATACTGTGTTCTAGGGGACCTTCAATGCTGCAGAAATGTTTTGGTAACCTTTTCCAGATCAGTGCCTCGACACAATCCTGTCTCAGAGCTCTACGGACAATTCCTTCGACCTCATGGCTTGGTCTTTGTTGAACCTCATATAGACAGGTGTGTGCCTTTCCAGATCATGTCCAATAAATTGTATTTACCACAGGTGGATTCCACTCAAGTTGTAGAAACATCTCAAGGATGTTCAATGGAAACAGGATGCACCTGAGCTCAGTTTTGAGTCTCACAGCAAAGGGTTTGAATAATTAAGTAAATAAGGTATTTCTGTTTTTATTTGTAATACATGTCACGCCCTGACCTTAGAGAGCTTTTTATGTTTCTATTTTGGTTTGGTCAGGGTGTGATTTGGGTGGGTATTCTATGTTCTTTTTTCTATGTTTTTGTATTTCTTTGGTTTGGCCGGGTATGGTTGTCAATCAGGGACAGCTGTCTATCGTTGTCTCTGATTGGGAACCATACTTATGTAGCTTTTTCCCCACGTGTTTGTGAGTAGTTATTTTCTGTTTAGTGTTTCTAGAACCTGACAGGACTGTTTTGGTTTAGTTTATTGTCTCTTTGTTATTTTGCTATAGTGTTTAGTTAAAATAAAAAGCATGAACACTTACCATGCTTCGCTTTGGTCCGATGATTCCTCTTCCTCATCAGACGACTCCCGTTACAATACATTTGCAAACATTTCTAAAAAACAGTTTTCTCTCATAATGGGGTATTCTGTGTATATTGCTGAGAATTTTGTTTTCTTCATCCAGTTTATAATAAGGCTGTAACGTAACAGGGATATGAATAATTTCTAAAGGCACTGTCTATCCCGAGTGGCGCAGTGGTCTAAGGCACTGCATCTCAGTGTAAGTGGGGACACTACAGTCCCTGGTTTGAATCCAGTCTGCATCACATCTGGCTGTGATTGAGAGTCCCATAGTGTCACGCCCCGATCTGTTTCACCTGTCCTTGTGATTGTCTCCAGGTGTCACTTGTTTTCCTCAGTGTATTTATCACAAACCCACAGTGGAGGTGCCCGCAAACTTGCCTGTATTATACTTGACCACATTGTTTGCTTTGAGGGCACACCTGACACAAATGCCTTTCTCTCCACCTCCATGCCCCAGACTGGGGGGGGATTCTGAACAGTACGGCAGCACAATGTTTGACGTTCACATTTAGCCGTTAATGGAAACATTTGTTGTTTGAAATGGGGCTGAAGTTCCTCACATGTTGAGTGGGTAAAATTCCAAATTCATTTACAATTTTAAGGCCCCAAAAATCAGGAGTTCAGTTTCTTGATTCTGTCTTCTCCAGTATCTAATCTGTCTAAATAAAGCACTGGGGGATAAAAAGGTGGAATTCCAAGTTTTTCATTATTTAACATGGACATACATTTGTTTTGACTTAAGTCTTGTTGAGGCTGAATCAGACCTCATGTGCTGAATATAACAAGGGTGGTTCAGCACAGCCGTTTAGTCCTGAAGACTGGCTGAGTGGACTAAGCCAGGAGTTTGAACAAGCAGGAGACCCGGGTTGACATCCACCTTCTCATACGAAGACCAGTTATGAAGGCCCACTTTATGCGTTACCTTATGTTACCCCTGCTATAACTTACATAGCCCTAAACATTTTAATTGTAAGATCATTTATAATGTATAATATCACAACGAGCCTGATAACTGCAGCCTATAATAACTGCCGCTGTACACCCTAGTAAAAATATGGAATTCCCAGTTTGTTCTTTAAAACGTTAATTCAAATAGTTTCTTAAAAAATCATTGTCAATCAATATTTACACTATAAACCATTGGCATTTTTTGAATACGTATGTTTTGTGTTTTTATGCTGCCTTTTACATGCACTGAAACGCCAGCAATGGTTTTCACAAGGCTCTCTTAAAAAACACCGATATTCAGCTTGAAGAACCACTTTTAATGTTTCAGAGTACTTTTGAAATACATTCAGTGTATTATATCACTTACATTGGGTTTACATTCAAACACTCTCCAAACACCAGATCTCTGCACTACTTTTCATGGTTTTACCACACAGTGCTGGTGTTTTGAGTCGTTCTATTTTAACAGTGCAGAAATAAAATAACAAGTCTTCAGACTTTTTGGACAGAAGTGAAACTCATTAACAGGTGTTTGCTTATCCCTGTGCTTTCTATTTTTAAGCAATCATAAAGATTTAAACTCAATCTTTCATTTTTAATCTAGGTCCGGATGGTCGGAAGAGATGGCCATCTGGCTGTGGCAAAGTGTTCCTCCCGTTTGGGACGCTCTAAGGAGCAGATCCACCCCGACTTCAGAATGCAGTACAGAAAGATGAGAATGAAGATTGGAATACCAGTTCTGACTGAGGTAGGATACAACATGGCACAGTTAGGATTTAATATTTAATTCCAACCTAAATTAGAACAACTTGACTGTTTGTGGTTTGTGTCTTTGTTCTTTTTTAATCCAGGTTAGCTTCTTATTAACACGCAAACACACTCGTAACCTTAAAATAAAGAAAGATTGAGCCTTGACCTGTCAACCAACCAGTAAGCCACACTCACCTCCAATGATATCTTACTTCCTGGTTCTTTCCTATGTTCTCCAATCAGTAACTAAAACTTTTTTTATGTGGGTTTATCAATGTTATGCAACTTGTTATCAAGACTATCATGTTTTTTTACATTTTCTATTACAGAACAGAAAGTTGTGACACATCTGTAATCCTACTCCGGCCACTTGTGCTACGTGGCTATGCTTTGTTGTCACCATACAGTATGAAAAAAATATACAAATATGAAAGTAAGCTGTTTCAAACTGGTTTCTTCCCTCTGTCTATTTAT